>NC_063075.1:600000-1200000 GCF_022605165.1 Purpureocillium takamizusanense
GAGCACACACACAAGGTTTGTGCCTCTCGTCATCATCAGAAGGCTTATATTATGCTCCCCCCCTCCAAAGCAAAGCCGGTCTCTTTCCAGGCCCAATCGTGGGGGCGGGCCGCGAGCCCGTCGAGCGTCTGCAATCTCCGCCCCGGGCAGGCCGGCTCAAGTCAAGGGCCACATAAACTCGACGGCTCCACGATTACTAGCTAGTCGAGAGAAACCCCGTCGCTCGCTTGGCTGCTGTGGCCGGGTGAAAGGAGAGAGGGAGACGGAGGGGCTTCGGGCCCGCCCGTCGGTTGTGCGCGCCGACAGCGGGCAAACCGCAAACCGCTTGAGAGCGACGTTCAATCGCTGGCTGGCCTGGTCATTACGTAGAGCATGTTTGTTGCCAGTCGTGCTGTCTGGATAGAGGATGGGAAAAGCCGCCCATGATAAGTGCGCCATCGGTGCCTGCATCGTCGTCAACGTCGTCCGCGAGATTGTGCAACACAGGGCGGCCCAAGTTACGCCGCCCGCGTCAGACAAACTAGACCCCGGACAATTTGGCAGTGACTCGCAGCCATGTCCATCATCGGCCTGGGGAAGCATCCGTGCCAACGTGATTGGAGCTCCCAGTCACACCACCGGCCACAACGGGCGCCTTGCGTTGCGCCGGCGGCTCGGCCGTCTCCCAACCCAGCCCAGGGGCACAGGCAAGGCCAAGGCAAACAAAGGTGCCACACTTTTTTCAACGGGCGTGCCTGGCAACGGGGCCAGCCACCTGCTTGCAGAAGCAGCCAAGTGTGGCACGGCATCGCCGCCCAGCAAGGGTTAGTAGACAGGGGGGGGTGGGGGGGGCCTTCGTATTCCCACGGAGCCGAGTGCACACCACCCACGCGCTGCGCCATCCTGCATCACACCCTCTCTGCGGCGACCGTTGGCGATGCCAATGTCGATTTATGACAAGCATGCCCGTCCGGCTGGAAATTGCATTCGGCGAAAAAGACCTCCTACACGGCTGCAAAGTTGGCACGCGACTCGACACGCGATCTCGGGCCCCTCGAACCAACTCACATGTCCGCCATTGACCTTCCCTGGCCGCCCCTCATGCTGCGAACCGCCCGGCCCGGTCCCAGTGTATGTACATCCAGTTCGGTGCAAGTCCTTCTCAGGCTGGTGTCCGGCCTCATCCCGAAAGTGTTCGTGGCCGCCCGAGCGCAGGACCACGCAAGTTAAACAGTTAAACTAGGCCGTCTTTGTGAGGCCCCCCCTGCTTACGATGCAACCGTTCGAATGCTGGAGCAGCAGAGTGCGGCCCACCCATGTCACCCCAGCCCGCGCGTGGCGCTGCAGACGTTGAGGCATTCGTCCACAGCTATTGCGACCTCCGCGTCCGTCCCAGCCTGCCCTGCCTAGCAGCTGGCCTGATCCTGATCAGCTTCGCCCAGGGGGGGCTGGATATGGCACATGCCCCGACGTTCACGCTCGGAGATACCAGGGAGGTGTGGTCCCGCCGGTTCTGCTTGCCAAGACTCGCCCAAGAGTCATCAATTCGAGGAGCGGCTGGCGCCATTGAGCCACTGATGTCGTCAGGCACATTCAGGGTTTCATCATGTCTCACCCATTTCACCTTCCTCCGCCCAACCAGTTTCGCAACCCAAATGCGCGAGGCAAAAGAAGGAATCCGGTGTAGGCTTTATGAATTTATCAAACATGAATGCGTACCAATTCTTCCAAGTGGGACTGTATCCCGTTGCCCGCGGGTTAGCTGCTTGGCTCCATGGCGCTTGGACGCGACGAGACCAAGGCAGCGCCCGCTTCACCGGAGCCAAGGGAATAGTTCTAACCCAGCTCCAAAATTACCATCTTCCAGTGGGTTGGGGGAGACCTCTCCGTACCGGGGGCCGACAAAGAGTCTCTATTGCATCAGTCAAATGGGTCGATTCAATCACCCAGCTTTGAGGGGCTCTCCGTCCAATTATGCCATGGTCCAAGCTTTCCAGAGCCTTGATTTACAACGGCATGGATGGGCCGTGCGTAGCTGGATTCATGCCGCAAAATCCAGGTTTCCTGATGAATGCCCTGACTGCATGTTGGCCCAAACATCATTGCATCTCGGCCACGACCAACGCCCTGCTCGTCCAACACCCGACGCCACAGCCCTATCACATGTGGTGATGACGCTGACGCCGCGCCCGAGGTTCCTCAACGGCGCATGTCCAGGGCAGGATCCGGATGCGCGACGTTCCAAACACGCCGCCGTCGTGTCGAATTGCCACGACCCGTTGTAGATCGCGATGCCCAGGGGCTAAGCATCCGTAACACCCGCAACCCTCGGGCCTTCGGGAGTCTGGCGAAGGGCACGCACTAAAAAAACAGGCACAAGCACAAGCTGGATCCCTCCGCACGCTTGCACAGCCTCACCCGGCCGCCGAGTCACATCGGCGACACGCTTGGCTCGTCAAGTGGCAACACGCTGATTCAGGGCAAGGGCATCAGTGCATGTTCATGTTGGCGCCCGCCCCTGTCCCCACGAGATCGAGACCACCACCACCACATGCACCCGCGGCACCAAACAAGATTGATGAACGAACGCAACCGTGAAAAGTCTAAACATCCGATCGAAAATCAAGTTACAGGGGGTGTGGAGTTCCCGAAGCTGCTCTGGAGTCAGCAGCTGTCCAGTTGTGAAGCCACACGTTTCTCGAAACGGCGGCGTGGGATGCCCTCTTCAATCGTTGCGCATCCCCTGAGAATTTGCCTGCCGTGGAGATGTAGCCTCGGCCGGCCCTGATCGTGCACTCAGCATGCCATGCCAAGTATGCGTCCCCCCGGCAGGCACTGGACTCTGGTGTGCAACGGAGCCGCAGTCCTAACGATTTAGTTGACTACGTACGGAGCACTATCTCAAAGTCTGCCACATGAGTTGACATGTGCTGGGTGGCAAATTGACCTCAAGGCTGCATGCGACTTATGCAAGGGGCAAATTTGGATCATATTTTGAGAGCTATCTGGTCGACCGTCGTAAGGGAAGCTTTCGCATCAATTTCTATTTTCGTTTTGGCGTGTCGCTCACAAGGTCTTTCAATCGTTCCCGGGGGCGAGCCCCAACGTCAAAGACTCTTGCTTCCATGTGCAGTAAAGGATTGTTGAGACGTCTTATTCAGGCGAAACATGCTATGGGATGAGGATTCTTCGACGTCATGACCTTGGGTTAGACGAGGCCTCTGCGGCCTTTTTCGCGAGCTCACCCTGTCTAACCAAATATCCAATACAGATGCTTGGTTCTATATGTGCACTTCAATAATCAAGTCAATTTAAGCTATTTCTGTAACTTCTTTCCGGGCCTTTCCTATAGCTGAGACACTTTGAGGTATAGTAGCATACCTACTGGAACTGCTTAGACGCTATCAGTCGTGATGTATGTTTCGACGTCATCCTGGGAGATCGCGACCCTGTCTGCTTCAAGATCGACCTTTGAGGAGCACGAAATCCCTCTCAACATCGCAGATGTCCTTAACATTACTCAAGACATGAGCTGATTTTTCCAGTTATGTTGTAGGCAGTGCTTCGTTTACTGTGGAGACAACACTCTATGAGTTCGTACGAGATCGCTACATATGAGGTTCGTGTCAGCGGGAAAACATGAAGTGGCGGTGAAGACACGCCGTTCTTCGGGTCACTAGCCCCTTCAAGTTCGAGAAATCATTGAGCTGAACTGTTGGCTCACCCAATGGATAGATCTAGGTCTGACGCAAAAAAAAATCTCGCACACTCTTCGTGTCCCGCAACGATCAGTCACGATACGCTAAACTACCCGGACGAGCATGATGTCGCCACAACCTTCGCAAAAGGCTTCGCGATAATATCACGGATTCTCAGAACCCGGACAGTCAATTGAAAATGCTCTCAAATACAATCAAATCAAATCGGCCTCACAATACAACGCTGCGTGGGATTGTTTCGTCATGAGCGTGCGCGTGCAGTGCGTTAGTATGAGCAAATTTCCATTCATGGACACCCCAATGTCCTTCATGACAAACGAACTCCTCCATGCGTGCCATAATTGTAGTCTACTCGTCTACTGCCAATGTTTGCTACGTGTAGTAAGGCAATCATCGTCAAGCCAAGAGTCATGTCTCCTTTCCGTTTGCGAATCGTTCAGGCGCTGTTGTTGGGTTTGGAGGTCGTGGTGGCCGTGACACTCCTAGCCTTGTTCGGATTTGCGTATTCAAATCATTTTAGGTCCGGCTTATGGGAGGAAGGAGGCGCTCAGGAATGGAATTCTGATCCACGACTGCGGATATACTTTTACGCCAACCATCGCGAGCCGCCCGAGATCCCGCTGATATGGTCTCAACGGTAAGCCCCCCACCCCCACCCTGACCAAGCAGCGCGGCAGAGAAAGGAACTGACGGGCTGCCTCAAAGCCTAGCGGCATCAAATCTCTCCATAGCAGTCCTCACCGTGTTTGTACTCGTTACACGCCTCGCTCTGTTGCGCTTGAGCTATATGCCAGAGTACACCAGCATTCTCTACGACCTTTTGCTGTTTTCGCTCTGGGCCATCAGCCTCGCGGGTCAGTCATCGGGGGACTACAGTGACCCCAAGCATATTTGTGCCCATCCTTGGTATCTCATACATGGGTGTGCCAAGATATCGGGACAAAATCGCGCCTATTGTCGCCTGGCGCAGGCGGGCTTCGCCTTCACTCTCTTGGCCTTGGCGATATATGGGTCAAGGCTTCTCCTATCCGCCTACGGGATTGTGAAAGCGAGAGATAGTCAAAAAGAGTACGAAGACCTGGCGTGGGGCGCGGAGAGCAGTGACCTAGAATGGGCCTCCGAGCGAGAGGAGAAGAGACGCTGGTGGCTGGATCAGCCACTGAGCCCGGTGCTCGCGTTTTTCCCTGAGACATCCCGATGACTGCGGTTTGGTGAATTATGTTTCATGGTTTTCGGTTCAGGGTTCTGCTGGATTTTTGGCATTGGAAGTAGTGCGAGTGCGACTGCGCAATTTCTTTGGAACGTATATGCGATTTTGTAACGAGGTATGCAAACAGTGGTCAGGGTTGAGGCATGACGGCATTTGCGACGGGGTGTCATGATTGCAGCAAACGAGGACATGAATAGTTCACGACATTACATTTTCCCCGTATGCAAATGCAAACCCTACCTACATGATTTTGTCGGTGTGCGGCCATTAACTACACCCGCGATGAGTGAGTGCGTCCACCGGTTGGTGTTGATTGTCGTGCTTGAGCAGAAAACAACACTACGTTTAGTCTGCGTCAATGTGTAGCACATATCATACTGTCCCTCAGAACAATATACTTCAAACTAGTCCACAATCATCAAGGCTCTATACTGAACCTACACGATGTTTCTAAAAGGTAATCATTTGCCCGACGCTCATGCCAAAGGGCAACGTTGCGAACTGAAGGTAATTGTACGATGGTGTAGGGTATGGTCACCTTGGTCAGCGAACTGCTTCTCGGTGCTTAAGTTCTCGTTACGACCCATGTTAATGCAATAGACGTATATGCTTCCAAAGAATCGCAAAAACGAATGACATGTGTCGGAGAAGGCGCCAGCGTCTTGCGCAGTACCCCTCCCTTTTGCTGCCCCAGCATGCTACTTGCTCGACGCGACCCGCATTTGATTGGAATGCATTTCGGCGCGCGAGGCACATCGTCATGGTCAACACGTTGTGCTCACTCACACACATCCTCGGCCGCCACGAATTTTGAGCTAGCCAGCAACTGTCAAGAAATTATATTCGAAAGATGCAGCAGACATGAAGGTAGTCGTGTAAAATGCCTTCATGTTACGTGGTGTGATGATGTGCGACCGGGGACTGCGCCCCGCGGCACATAAGCTTATGTTTAATGTTGAGTTCGGGGTTGTAGTAAACGCTTGGTTCCTATTGACATTGGCTGCTGAAGACCTCGCTTTCGTACTCCGTCGATATACGTGCTCTTAGTAAGATGATGAGTATTGCACCGATGACGGCTGCTCTCTAGGGGTGGTCTGTAGGCACGCGCACACCAAATACAGATGAATCTGACAACAGTGCTCTCGAAACGACGGGCGAGATACGTGTGACCCACTGGCACCAAAATAACTCATTGAACTGACTGGTGTTTAAACATTTCATCGAACACCACGGACTGTTCCACATATAAACGGGGTGCTACCCGGTACATAGGCGAAAAGTGAATATGGAAAGAATCCTGACGTGAAGGAGCGCATACTGGTCTAAGCGTTGTTAAAGAAATCGGGCCCAACTAGTCGTGCGTCATCGTTATTCTTATCTAGCGAGAAATCATCCCGCGGTGGCATAAACTCGCCGCCCGACGGTCCAAGCAGCAAATAATACATTCGGGGGCTCCATGACATTTCGGATGTGATGCCAACACCAGGGCATGTAACACGGTAGCCTGGGTTAGAAAGCGTTAGAGTTCCGTGTCTGTCAGAACCGGCCGGCCCTGCTTCCTGACGCGTCGGGTGCACACTCACATACCACGGGAGGAGCCTGGACCAGACCGACGAATTGCGTGTCAAGCAACCTCCGGCTCTGAGACATGGCCATGGGCAAGCGTAGCATTACCGACGCTCCGCTGGTGATGGTGCGGCGGTTTTACTTCAGTCGGACAGTGAGGCAACAGCCTTTCATTGACGCGTAGATTGACATCAATATCTGAAGATAACAGCTCACAAGAGAGATTCGAGCACTAGGAAATCGAGGAGTCCTTGTTCAGTGCAATGTAGCGGCCGAGCAGTTTCTGCTCAATAGTCACTATGTACCATTTGAGGACCGGGTTTCCCTCCCTCTCTCGGAGGGAGTAATCAGCGGCTGCTGCCAAGCTTTCCCACGAATTCGCGCTGCCCGGCAGCGAAGGACTTGATGACGCGTAGCTCCAGGATTTGACGTATGACTGAACTGCTTGTTGTGAAGAGTCGAGCTTGCCAAGGTTCATGTTGTTCCTAAGACGGGCATGTCTTGCAGCGCGCGCGGTTCAACCCGGGAGCGGCTGGGCCGCGTGCCTGGAAGGTGAGACACCACATATGGAAAAGGAAAGCGTGCCATGAAGCGACTACATAGCATTAGCCTGTAATCTGCGTTAAAGAATCGCGACGCCATCGTCATGTTGGAATAGCTCGACACGTGCAGTTACAAAGAGGCCCACAAGCATAGCCTTGTAGATGAAGAGATATACACGTTCCTACAACTCCCATTCGAATGGGCATACATTGTAGAAGAAAAGCGAACAAGCCTGGAAGCCAGCACTGATATACGGTCTCGTTGACTTCTTCAGTCTCGAATCGCCCTCCATTCCAGCTTCCGCGAACACATACCGGCATGAACGCGCACAGCCGGTCGTCCTCCAGCCCGGTCCAGGCACCCATCCCCACGATTGTCTCAAGCTTCTACAGCGCCCTGACGCAAAAATGTCGTCGGGTTCCAATCAGCATCGAGCGTCGAGCTGGGCCCTTGCACACTCCGAGCTCGTGCTCATCCCAGGTCATAGACACCTCATTTACATCGGTGATTTTGTTGACAATCGGCAACGTGAGCGTGGTGGCATCGCGGCATGGGCTGATTTGAAATGGTACTATAAAGCAGGCTACCCGTCGCGGCGCATCATTGTCTCCCACCCTGCTCAGACTCACCCTGCATCTTCATCAGTCGCTTCTTCACTTCTTGCATCAACCCCCATCCCAAACCACAACCGCCACCATGAAGTTCATTCTCCTCTCCATCGCCGCGCTCTGCGCGCCCGCTGTCATGGGCATGGCCCTCCCGTCCTTTAATAATGAAGACATGGAGTCCGGTACGTTCCAACGACGCGACAGACGCCACTTGACAGCATAAAGACAGGATCAGCTCGAGCAGGGTAACAGCTAACGGTTCGGCAGACCACCACCCCTCGGTGCTATCCAAGAACGCCAAGAATCACTGCTACCTCACGCCCGAGTGCAAGAGGGTCTTCGACAGCCGCACCGGGTACAGGTCCAACGCCGACGCCGACGCCGCCCAGGCTGGGCACGCCAAGGGCTCACACTCCTCGCAGAGCGAGGCCGCCAACAGCCTTACCGAGGAGCACTCAAAGTGCGTTCAAGAATTCGGGAGATGCGGATACAACCTGAAGAAACTCGGCTTGAACTAAGCGATGCCATGATCTGTTCCTTGTGGCGACGGAGGTGGCAATGATCGTTGGGCGTTTCGGGATACACGTTCTGTTTTCCGCCGAGGAGGCGGTTCATTCGAGGAGAGGATGCTGTTTGGTGGTATAAATAACAACTCGATCAATATATCCTCCATGAAATATCGTAACTCTGTTGTTGTGCTTGCCCTGGGCATAGACCGCATGTGTCTCTACTACTGTTGTACAATGTCAAACGTAAGCATAGCGATCGCAGTCTATAGTCGGGACAAGCGCATTATGACTTCGAAAGACCAAAAGCTTATTTGCGTGCTGAGGCCCCGTTGTAGTTACGTCAGCCGACGGATTGAGCATCATAGGCCGCTGGCTTGGGCCATCGGCTAGTGTGCCCGAGTTCCCGTCGCCAGACAGATAGAGCGACGGCATCGTATTCCGCACGACAAGAGCAGACGGACCCAGCTCAGCTAAACCCTCTTGTCAAAGAGACGCTGAGCAAGGCGGCCAAAGACAATCCGAGGTACCAATTTTCTCATCACGCTGTAGCCGGTCTAGGGATTTTCGTGATAAATTATTGAGTGTGAGTAATACGAAGTACTTGGTCATTCAGTCGTCGTCGCAGGAGAGTAACAGCCACAGTAGCACGACCTGTCGCAGTCGACGATGGACACGTAACAGTACAAGCTCAGCTTGCAGACGCTCCCCTGCTTCAACGCAGGGGGTGGGACGGCACCAATCGAGGGTTTGCCGGTGGACCAAACAGGCAAGTTGGCCAGGGCGCAATACATGGCGGCCGCGCGGCGAAAAGTCAACTTCACTGGGGACAGCCCCTCGGACGTCGAAAGTGACGGCGACGGTCAATCGGCGGCGGCGGTGCGGGAGTGTCGCGGAGCCCGCCCGCAGAGCCCGCCGTCTGGGAACGCTACCCGGTCGTCACCCCGTGTTCAGTGTCAGCAGGGAGTGCTTGTGAAAAGAGCTGACGACGACACCAGCACTAGCGAGCTACAACCTCATTAGCTGTTTGCGCAGCATGTGCCATCCGTTGTGTGGTTCTGTGTGGGTGGGTGCCGCATGGAATGTTCCGGCTGGGCGGCAAGCCAGCTACGGGGCGAATCGCACCCGGCGGCGATCAATCAGACCACTGTGGAAGTGGTCGCGGGGGGGGGGGCAGACTGCATCGTGGCGTTGACGGCTTGGTGTTTGCTGTGCGAGCGTGATCCCGGAGACCGAGGTGGGTTGAGATGGAAAGGAGTTGGGCTGCTCGGGCTTCCGGTCCTCGTACAGCCCTCCTGGCCTTGGTCAACCATCTTGGGCACTAGACCTTGGTACTAACCTAAGGTACAGGTACTAGGTATTACCTTGATAATTTTAATCTGCTTCTTTATTAGGGAAGGAGCCCATCGCCAGCGTACCTTCCTTGATTGACAGCTCCCAAAATCACCAGCTCGCATCCGTCCATCTGGAGCGCCTCGCTTTCTTGCCCTGTCGCTACGCACCAATCCTCAAACCTCTTCTGCCGTCCAACATGGCGGCTGGATGCTGCTCGGGCGCCCCAACGGCCCAAGGCAAACCGGCACGCCCTGCCGACCGCCAGAACTCTCACGACCATGGCGACCGTGACTCGAACAACGGCCCTGAGAACAGCCACGGCCATGGCGATGACCACGAGCACGACAGCTGTGCCGATCATGCTGAGGCCGGATTCCTCGCCCCTTGCGACCAAGACGGCGAATGCTGCGATGACGCACAGGGCTGCTGCGACGCTACATCGTCCTCCTCGACAAAGTCGGCGACGTTGACCTGCTGCGGCTCCAACGAAGAGCACTGCGACGGTTCGTATCCTCTCGCCGCCTGGTGCCCTAGGCAGCGTCCGCTAACCAGGCGGTAGAAAAGTGCATCATTGCCGCTGCTGCTCTCGAATGTGAAAAGAGTTGCGAGAGCGACGTCGCTGGTCATGACGGTACCGTGCCCACACGAAGTGGCCTCTCAATGTCTCGCGTCCTGACCTTGCCCAGCCCATGCTAGTCACGACCACGCCCATGACCAGAACGGACAGCACCCTGCCTCGGCCTGCAGCACCCATCTGGCAAAGGCATTTGACCAGTACGCCGCGTACCTCGAGTCCGCCCGTTGTATCTGCCGCAGCATCCTCGATCGGGGCTGGTCCACGACTTGCTGTGCCGAGCAGCCCAAGCAGAGCCACGCTCCCCTTGTCGAGGTTATCGCTGGCGCCCGCGCGACCGGTCAGGGGTCTCATACCCACGACGGGCCGCATCATCACCATGGAATTAAGCGTCGTGGTAAGAAGGCACGCCGTGAACATGCTCAGTCGCCCACCAGGGAAGACAAGGAAGCCAGCTGCTGCGGTGGCCACCAAGTTGAACACGGCCATCTGGGCAAGAAATACGCTGTTCAGCGGCCCACAAATACAGACCTTGAACGAGCAGACGGCCTGGAGCATGTCGCTTTGACCGTCGACGGCATGACTTGCTCTGGCTGCGGCAACAAGATGGAGCGAACCCTCAAGGCACTTCCTGGAGTCTCGTTGGTTCGGGTCAACTTCGTCATGGGCTCCGCCGAGTTCAGCTTGGATGCATCCGTCACCACGCCCGACGAGGTCATCAGGGCAACTGAGAGGGCTACCGGGTTTCGTTGCACTAGACGCTCCAATGACGACCAGACGGTCGACCTCTTGGCCTCGGGAGGTTCTGCAAAGGTGCTCGCCGACATTGCCATCCCAGGGGTAACGCAGGCCACCATGTTGAACAAGAATGTTGTTCGCCTGACATACGATCCTGCCATGATTGGCGCGCGGACCTTGGTCGAGCGCGTGGGTGACTTGGTAGGCGGGCTTGCGCCGCCTAGAGACGACCCCAACGTGTCCAGCGGCAGAAAGAGGCTGTACGACCAATTTGTAAAGACGGTCGTTGCTGCTTGCTTCACCATCCCCGTCGTCGTCATGGCTTGGGGCGACGATTTGGTCCCAGACGAGAGAGCCAAAGCTTCCGCGTCACTGGGTCTTGCGACTGTCGTGCAGCTTATTGCTGTTCCCGACTTCTACCGCCCAGCCATCTCAGCCCTTGTATACAGTGGCAGTCTAGAGATGGATATGCTTGTCGTCATCAGTATCACTGCCGCTTACCTATATTCGGTTGTTGCCTACGGCTTTATGATGGCCGGCAAGCCCCTGGATACGGAAGCTTTCTTCGAGACAAGCACGTTGCTTATTACCCTGGTTCTGCTTGGCCGCCTCGTCGCCGCTTATGCTCGTATCCGCGCAGTCGTGGCTGTGTCGCTCCGGTCGCTCCAGTCAACCACTGCTGTCATCATCGATTCCGGCAGCGACAAGGAGATTGACGCTCGCCTCCTCCAGTACGGCGATAAGCTGAAGATTGGCCCTCACTCTGCGGTGCCGACCGATGCGACTGTCCTCAATGGGACGAGCGAGGTCGACGAGTCCATGTTGACCGGGGAGAGCGTCCCAGTGTTCAAGAAGGAGGGCGACTCAGTCATCGCGGGCACCATCAACGGCTCTGGCACATTGGTGGCTCGACTAACGCGTCTTCCGGGCAAGAATACAGTGACCGACATTGCCCAGCTAGTGGAAGAGGCCGCCAACTCGAAGCCTCGAATCCAGGACGTCGCTGACCGCGTCGCAGGTTGGTTCGTGCCCGTTGTCACATCCGTGGCTCTTATTGTCATCGTGGTCTGGCTTGTCGTCGGGCTCAAGGTCCGCGATTACAATGCGGGCAAGGCCATCTCCAACGCCATTACCTACGCAGTCGCCACCCTTGCAGTGTCCTGTCCGTGCGCGCTGGGTCTCGCTGTTCCCATGGTACTCGTTGTGGCGGGCGGCATCGCCGCCCGCAACGGCGTTATAATCAAGTCTGCCGAGTGTACTGAACAGTCTCGAAAGGTCACCGACGTCGTCTTTGACAAGACTGGCACCATTACCGAAGTCGGACTTGACGTGGTGGAGGAGCACATCTTTGACCCTGTGGATGCCGGATCTGTTGCCATTTCCAAGGCTCTTGTCGCCGGAAACAAGCATCCGGTATCGCTCGCGGTGGCAAAGTACTTGGAATATCGCGCAGAAACTCCGGCGAAGCTTGACAACATCCACTCGATCCCGGGCGCTGGTTTGGAGGCCACCTTTGACGGCGCCAAGATTCGCGCTGGGAATCCTGCATGGACATCCACATCAAAGGATGCCGTCGTTGCCGGCCTAGCGCAACGCGGTATGACTCTTCTTGTTGTCACTCGTGACAGCAGGGCAGTTGCTGTATTCGCCATGCGCACGCGTCTCAGAGCCGAAGCTATCAAGGTTGTGTCCCAACTGAGGCGTCGTAACATTGCGGTCCATCTCGTCTCGGGCGACCAAAGGCGTGCTGTCGAGGCCGTCGCTACTCAAGTGGGAATACCGAACGTGGCGTCGCAGTGCAGCCCGGCCCAGAAGCGGGATTACGTCGCGAGTCTAATGTCCCAAGGCAAGAAGGTCATGTTTGTCGGCGACGGGACCAACGACGCCGTGGCCGTCACCCAGGCCGATGTGGGCGTCCAACTCGCCAGCGTGCTCTCGGCCAGCGAGGTTACACGAGGCGCCGCCGACGTGGTCCTCCTCAACGGCCTTGAGGGCATTCCCTTCCTCATGAAGATCAGTAGCGTGGCGTTTCGCCGCATGGCCTTCAACTTTGGCTGGTCGGCCACGTACAACATGCTCGCCATCTTGCTTGCCTCGGGTGCACTCGTCAACGCGCGCATCCCGCCTGCTTACGCCGGCCTGGGCGAGATCGTCAGCGTTCTGCCCGTCATCTTTGCGGCCATGACGATGCTGCTCAAGAAGATCAAGGTTGACGTGGATGTTGCCGCCGCCAGCGTCGCCGGCGCCTAGACGCGCGGGTGCTTGTAACGGTTGTGCTGCCAAGCCAACGAGCTCCGGCACGTCCAACACCTGCCGGGCGGGCGGCTGGCTTGAACAATACGTCGTGGGTCTGATCAGAAAACGGCCTTTTTTTCTTTGGGCCGGGGGGTCTCTGGTTCAACACGGGACGCTGGATGGATATGACGCGCTGCTCCTTCGATTCGACGACACTGCCTTTTTCTCGGATGAAGCAGGCATTGCACAATGCCTGCGTAGCTACCTACATAAAAACATAACAAATATGTGGTATTGTTACACTTGCGATCAGCAGTGGTTTCTGCCCGATGCTGCCGTGCCATAATACTTTGGATTACATTAGCGCCTTAAAACGCCGTCGCTTCCTTTGTAAACGAAATAATTTTTGAGCCTTGACATTTGGTGACCGTAGTCCTTCGCGTCACCGTCCGTTAAGAGGAGGGCGCCCCCCATTTCGTCGCAGCAGGACTGCCAGCCAGGTCCCCAAAGTCCACCACCGTGTACATGTCCCGCAGCGCGTCGAGCTTCTCGCGGAGATAGTCGCGCTGGTGCTTCTGCGTGCGCTCAAAGCCAAAGATGAAGCGGACGACGAAGAGAAAGTCCTCCATGCGGGTGCGGGCCTCCTCCTGCGTCTGGCCGGGCCCACGCGGCAGGGCGAGAACGTCGGCGACGGTGCTGGTGATTTCGAAAAGCTTCTGCAGGATGCCGCTGCCGTGAATGATGACGCTCGACATGTTGTTGCCGAGGCGGCTGACGAGGCCGCGCAGCTGGGCGGAGAGGCGCTGGGCAGGGAAGTGCAGCGAGAGGCCCTCGTGGGCGTCGCGCGGGGGCGCGGAGCGGAGGAGGCCGTGCGACAAGGCGAGTTGCCAGACGAGGGTGCGCAGCCAGAGGCGCGTGATGAAGAGGTCGACATGCTGCTCTTCACTTAGGGCGCCAGCGCCGCTGGCCGAGAGGTCGCGCGCGGCGTCGGCCGTCTCGGCCTCGTCGGCATCGAGCTGGGCCTGTTTGCTCTCGATCCACTCGGCTGTCATGGTCGGCGCGTCGGCCATCGCCTGCGCTGTCCAGTGGGCAAGTAACGGCGGGTCCATGATCTGGAAGAGGCGTATCAGGCGGTTGAAGCCTACGGTGACGTAAGGGGGCACGTCGGCGTCGGTAATGGGGAGGCCGGTCCGCAGCGGGATCATGGTGCAGGGGAAGCCCGACATGATGCACATGAAGCGCTCGTGGATGTAGGCCTCCCAATACATGCGCTGCTGGCGTGAGATCTCGCGGCGCGTTAGGCCGCGAGGGCTATCTTCGGAATACTGGTGTATATTGAGCATCTGGATCATGGTAATGGACTCGCGCAAGCTGGCGAAGCTGCGATCGAAGCGCTTAAAGGCCATGAGGGAGATTTCATTCCAGATACCGACCATGACGCGCTTGACCGTCATGGGCATCTCGCATTGCAGGTAGTGGACGTCGGTATCTCTGCCCATCTCGGCCTTGCGGTGCGCCCAAAGGCTGTACTGTATAAGCGAGGTCATCTGCGCTGCGATGTCGCCGTGCAGGGTCCACGAGGTCTGCGTGAGGTTGATGGTGACGGCGCCAAAGGCGTGGACCAGCGCGGCATCCTCGTAGCTTGCGTGCATGTTGGAAATGGCGGCGCGCAGCTCGTCGGGCGTCAGGACAGGGTTGACGGGGTAGACGAGCTGCTCGTACTCGGGGAGTAGCCTCATAAAGAAGTCCTGCGAGTAGCCGCCGCCGCCAATGGCGGGAGCCAGCTCGTAGCGAGGGCTGACGGCATGGTTGGAGTCGACGATGCCAGCAATAGAGGTCACGGCGGGAAGCTGCGCCGCGCCGCCCGAGGCGGGCGACGAGGCTGATGACGAGGTACTCGCGGCGGCGGGCGAGGTGATGGAGGACGCGGGCGCGGCCCCGGGTCTCCCATTGGCAACCTCGGCGGCCGTCTTGCTGCGCAGCTGGGCGACAAGACGGCCGCGAACGCCGGGTTTGCGCTTCGCCGGAGGAGGCGCGAAAGCACAGGCGAGGTTGAGGTGCGCGCACTGGGCACAGGGTTGGTCACCGCTGCACCTCACCTTCCGGACCCGACAGGCATCGCAAGCTCGCGTGACCTTGGTGTTCATAAGGCAAGGGCCGAGTCGCTGGCGGCGGGGGCGGGTTCGGATTTCGGAAGGAACAAGGGGAGCGGACGCGGAAGGCCTCGACGACGGGACGCTATAGTCGGGGTGCTGCACGCTGGGGACGCCGCGGGGTCATGGCGAGCGAGCCTGACACTGCGGGGCGCGACTGCGGATCGGCGGCGGCGACGCGAATATGTCTCTCTGTCGGAGAGCCTCCCGTTGCTGATGGCATGCAAGGCTTTTGCGAGGCGTGCTCTGGACTGCACCGTGAGCGAGCCGCGAGTACCAAGGCAACGGGAAAGAAGAAGCTGTACGGGAGAGGCTGGCTGGAGGGTTGGAGGTTCAAGATTCGATGTTGGAGGCTCCGATCGGGAGAGTCTGGGGAAGCTCAGCTCGTGGACAACGCTTGTCCCAATGGGGCTTTGGCGGACGTATGGTGGGGCTGGACCTGTCTGGATTGAGGCTGTTGGCTGGCGGGTGGCTGTTGTGCAACTGTGATGCCTGGATTGGATGCTGTAGAAGTGATGGGCTGGTGAGGGTCAGCGGGAAAGCAGGGTGAGGGTTCCAATAGGAGGACCTACCTACCTACCTAAGCAGCAGCCACGGGCAGGGCTAGGGCTGTAAGGTATTCGATGGCCAACCTCAAGAGCCGCTGAACATGTGCCTGGTTTGCGGTCTTGCTGCCGGGTCATCGGAGGGGAGACACGGGAGGGAGGGCATTGGAGCAATACCTGAAGTACCCTACTACTTGTTAAGGCACTAAGGTGCTAGAAGTACCTAAGGGCACTAGGTACTAGGTTAGTAGTGGATTGGTACCTTGATCATGTGCAGTATATTGTACAAATACTTCGTACAGTGCCGGACAAAAGGCAGGTGGCATCGGGTAGCGCCTACCGCGCAGAGCTGAGACGTCATCTCACTTGGTTCACTGGCGACGGGGCCATCGATCCAATGGCATCTAAACACTCGGCAGGCGCGGCGCGGGGACTTCATCTGCGGCAGGCGCGGCCGATGCAGCCTTTCTCTTCGTTGGCCGTCATGGACCGAGGGATAATAAGTCGCGCCTCGTGTCGCCGCAAGCTTGCGTCCGCTTTCAACACAGGTCGTATTTCTTGCTTGCTCTCTGGCTGTTGGGAATCAGCTGCAACACAAAGCTATCATTACCGTCCACATCCATCCCAGACTCCTAGCATAGAAGTCGCCACGTGCTTCGCGCTTCCATACGACACCCATATCAGCACCCAGTCGACATCATCAAGTCCTACACAGCTGGGGCAGCAGCCCGCTTGTACGCCTTGACCCAAAAGTCGGACTGCAGGAACACGCCGAAATTGGACGATTCCCACGGCTTGGTCGGATCGACAAGACACAGATCGTACCGTCTCAAGAGCTGTTGCTCAACACGTCAGCATGACGTTCTCAAGACCCCTGCCGGCCCCGGGCATCTTACCTCGACAAACACCTTGTTGAGCTCCATGAGGGCCACATTTCGTCCCAGGCACTGCCATCGCCCGTACCCAAACACCAGCTCCGCTGTGCCCTCCATCTCTCTCAGCTTCTCCGGGGACGCCTCGAGCCATCGCTCCGGACGGAACTCGTGGGCGTCGCTGCCCCAGACTTCGGGCCAACGCACGACGCCCCATGCACAATATCCGATTCGCGTCCCCTCGGGGAAAAACGTACCCTTAAAGGTGTCACCGCCTTGGGGAACCTCCTTGGCCATGAGACCGGCAACGGGTGGGAATATGCGAAGTCCCTCCTTGATTACCGCCTGGAGATATGGCATGCGCCTCGCCTCGCCATCCGTGATGACGGGCCACGTCGGATTGGCTTCTTTGATCTCGTTTCGGAGAATCTCGCCTACCCGCGCGTTGCAAATGACGTGCAGCATTGTCGCCCGAATTGCCGTCGCCGTCGTGTCGGAACCCGCCAGGCTGTCATATGGCACGTTAAAAAGGGGGCATTCCCAGGCAACGCCAACACGTACATCTGCATGAGAATCTCGGACTCGGCCTCGGGCTGCGTGAGCCCCCGTGCAACAAAGGAGCCCAACATGTCACGCTGCACCTTCTTGTCTGGGCCGAACCGCTCAGCTGCGACCTGCTTGGCGATGCTGCTATCTGTCAGCATCACCTCGTCCATGGTCGCTCCGCATTACTTACGCCATTGTGCGGCCGAGACCTATGACGTCCTTTTCCGAAGGCAGCATCCAGCGGCAAATTGGCGACGATAGCACGACCATGAGCCATGGCATCACCGTCGTCACTATGATGTTGGGCATGTTGGTCTCCATGGTCGAGATGTACTCATGCACGTCCGAGTCTGTCGCCACGTCGCCAAACGGTTCGCCAAACGCCAGGTCCGAAATGACGTCGAGCGTCAAGTATTGCGCTTTTCGTGCAAAGTCAAACGGCCGGTTCGCAGACACATATTTTGTTTCGATGAGGTCCAGAAACGCCAAAATGTTATTGTCAATCTTTGATTCGAGCTGGTCAATCTCCTTCCCCGAGTACTGCTCTTGGCAACTTGGTCAGCGCGGGCATCTAAATTTGGTGCCTTCGCTTATACGTACACCTGCAGCCATCATCGACCGCAACCTGCTGTGTTTGTCGTCATTGCGCTGGGAGAGGACATTGTCCTTGGACGGGTCCAGGCGCATGCCGTCGTACCAGTCTGACCTCTTGTACGGCGTCCGCACATTGAGAATCCGTTTCATAAGATCAGGGTCGCTCGTGACCAAATAGTTGGGACCGACACGGACCACGGGCCCTGGACGCACGGAGTCAGCTCGACCGTCATCGCGGCCCCATTGATCATCGCCTTTGGACGACCCTACTTGGCCCAATCGTGTGTAAAGGGATCTGGCGGGCTCACCGTACTTCTGACACGCCTCGTACAGGTCGAGATGCGTCCGACCGCCACCCACGGCCCGTATCAGCCACCACTGGGAGATGCCAGCGCTTGGCGGCCCAGGGATGTGCCGCAGCCGCAAGTACTGCCGAAGCGTCAAAACGAGTCTCCATGCAAGGACTGCAAGCACAATAGCTGCCAGTGGTCCCACGGGCAGTGCAGCCATGTTTTTTTTTGTGTCTCCTTGAGTCTAGATTGCAGTTCAGACGTGGGCCGCCTCGTCAGCCTTGCGGTCGGGATGGTCCCAGGATCAGAGTGCGGAGGAAACGATGCACGATGGGGAGACGTGGAAGAGAGAGCGGTCCCCGGGGTGGGCCTCTGCACAAGTTATCACTTCTTGACTGAACGAGATGCACAAGATTTGCAATACTCATTCCCTCGGCTACACCGTTTCCACAGACGACGTGTCCTTGGCAGGGTGCTGAATCCAGCTCGTGCAGGCGAATCATTCGAGCCATGTCCTCACTGCGTGCAGTGGCAGCCGAGAGCAGGGGCGTGGGCAAGACGTTGAAGCTACGTACTAGTTACTACCACTAATAATTGACAGGACCCAGAAAAGCAACAGCGGAAGCTTCCCTAGTTTCCGTAGCATTGTCAACCCCCGGCCGAGCGTGGGTGTGGTTGGATGGATGAGGCACCTAGTAACGTTTAGCACCGACAAACAACATGGTGCGGGACGCGTCCCACCAAGAAATCTTGCCCTTGGCTGCATTGGAGCTGATGGGCTCTTGCAGTAGCTGATGCAACGGGCCCCGAGGCGGTTGCGGCGTCGACAGAAGCGATCGAGTCGGACAGCGTCGCTGATCGTGACAGCAAGCGTTGGACGCACCGGAGAAGCTCGTCGATGTTGGATAGCCGACGAAGCCCAAATCTGTCAGCCAGAAAGTCAGGGTACAAGCATCTCGGCTCCAACACTTGTTGAGGGCAGCCCTACCAAGTACGCTGCACAAAGCCTCGAGGTCCCCAGAAGAATGCCATCATACATAAATGTACCAACCACACGCGACCCCCTAGCAGGCATCAGGCGCTGGGGCGGAGGGCGGGATGGCGGGAGGGCGGCTCGGGTGCGGAGTGCGGACTGTTTGATCCTATCCGACCCCTCGACAACGGTGAGACCGCTGATCCTGCTTCGTAACAATACGCGGCGTTCCCTGCTTGTTAGGCGTCTTGACGCAGGCTGGACCCAAACGCCCGAGGGTCGGCAGGCTGCCGCGGGGGGAAAAAGGGCCCTGCGAGTCGGGAAATATGTTGCGACAGCGGCAAATCTTACTCATATTGCTTTGTCCAACACCTCGCGGCCAACTCGCCATTGCGCTTCATACTCACATTTGTTCATACCCCCGTCCCCGCTTACCATCCACTATCTCCTCGACCAGCAAAACTCTGTTTCCTGGGAGCCGCCTCGCGTCGGCCAACTGTCCACAGCCCTGTCGCGCCTCGGCCTTTGACCACCAGCGATTGACTACGAAGAAGAGCGGCGTACATGATTGGGCTCGCTCAATGAGCATGCAGTTGGCGCGTCCTGTCGTACGGTCGTCGTCAACATGGTAGACCAGACGCCACCTCAGTCTGTGGAGCCCTTGGTAGCTTCCGAAGTGCGTGAGCAAACCTACCATGTACTGCTGGTAGTGTCATCCGACAAGTGCGGGTCATGAACGAGACGGGACGGGGGCCCGTTTTGCAGCGCCGCGCGGCTTCCCACGCGTGGCCCGTTGCCGCGCTTGACTACTAGCTGACCGGTATCTGACTTTAGGGCGAGGGCGATGACGATCGCGACGATGGCATGGGCGCGGTGAGCACGACCCCAGGATCTCTGCTGATTGCGCCCTCTGACATTGTGCATACTACGGACAGTCAATCGCCAGTTCGTCCACATCGCTGTCGTCCAGTATTTTGAGATATCGTGAGGAGAATGGGCGGACGTACCATGCTTTCAGGGAAGGCAGTATGTGTTCTTGGGTTCCCTTATGCAGGCTGCGATATGCTAACGGTTATGTCAGGATACGTTCTTCCCAATGACGATGTAGGTCAAACATCTTTTGTTGCGAGGATATGCAGATGTTGCTAAAGCAGTCGCAGGTAGAAAATGAGCGATTGGGTGTGTATCACGGAGGCACGCGCTTGGGAACGAACGACCTTCTAAACTCTCACAGATCTGCAGCACCACCTCTGCACCCTAACGCTTGGGGGGAAGTTGTTCATCTGCCCAGCAGGCACGGGCGAGCCTCTTGGGAGGGTCCTTGACGCCGGCACAGGGACGGGCATCTGGGCCATAGATTTTGGTAGGTGGCCGTGACCTCGACAGACACAACTTCAGTCACTGACTCAATGCACTAGCTGATGAGCACCCTGAGATCCATGTGAGCGATTTGACACCCTTGTCACCGCTGATGCGACGCAGAGTCTCATGCTGTGTAGGTCACAGGCGTCGACCTGAGTCCAATACAACCGTCGTTGTATGCGATACTCCCCCTTCCTTTGAGAGGAGAGAAGACCACCGCTGACAGTGATGCAGCGTGCCCCCGAACGTGACGTTTTATATTGACGATCTCGAGGACACGTGGACGTTCCAATACAAGTTTGACTTTATCTACTCTCGCATGCTCACGGCCTCCATCTCGGACTGGCCCAAGTTCCTGCAACAAAGCTACGAGTATGTGTTTCGCGATAAGAGGGGTTGTCTGTTCATTTGTATCATGGTCACTGGCCGACGGACTTGCTGACTGAATTGAACAAGCAACCTGAACCCGGGAGGGTGGATTGAGCTGCTCGACGTGCACCTGAAGCTGCAGTCAGACGACAAGACAGTCCCGGCTGATTGCGCGCTAAAGCAGTGGGGAGACTGGATGCTCGAGGCAGCAGCCAAGCTCAACCGACCGCTCGATAGCATGACATTTTACCAACAGCAACTGATCGACGTGGGGTTCACCAACGTTACGGAGCGGATCTTCAAGTGGCCCACGAATTCGTGGCCGCGAGACGACCGACACAAGGAATTAGGTAGGCGTGTGTGCTGTTGCGTCTCCCTCCTCATCATCATGTATGGCCTTTGTTCGCCACTCTTTTTCACAAAACAAACAAACAAACAAAGCAATTGAGCTAACGCGACCGGTCACCCACACACGGCTTGTAGGCATGTGGACGTTTGAGAACCTGGGCAATGGTCTTTCGGGATTGAGCATGGCACTGTTTACCCGCGCGCTGGGGTGGTCCCCCGAGGAGCTGGAAGTGTATCTGACGGACGTCCGAAAGCAGATGAGGGACCGCAGCATCCACGGCTACTGGCCTCTGTGAGTTTTAGTGCCCTGACGCCTGCCCTGCCCTGTCCTGCCCTGCCCCGCCCTGCTTCAAACTGATATTTACTTGAGCTACGAGAAGCTGATGATTGTTGTTACCATGTAGATATGTCGTGTACGCTCAGAAGCCGGGGGGTTCATGACGGCTGAAAGGCTTGGCCGGCTTGCCCACGGCGCCGCCGTGGAGACGGTCTGGAGGTGACGGCGGCATTAGAACATGAAGTTGACGGACATGTGCATTTAACAAGGAAGGGCCTTGGTTATTGTTACAAGGAAAATTAACATAACATTTATGAAAATTCGATGACATGACCCAGAACGAGGCAAAACCAAGGAACGCTCCTCGAGAGCAGCAATCGTCGCATGGCGCATTTTGTTCAATGCGCTCAGCGGGGGCGGCGGCGGCGGCGGTGCATTATGCCAACTCTTTCGTAACCCTTAACCCTTTGCCCCGCGGGAGCCACCACCACCACCTTCACCACCAAGACTACTACGTACCACCAACACGACGACCACCGTCGTCGTCGTCGTCGCGGTCCCGCTGCCTCTTATGCAATGCCCCTCTTTCCACCACTAAAGGCAGCGAGCAGGGGCCCACGATCCCTCCATTCACCATCCCTCCATGCACGCCCACGCACACAGTCCCCCCGCCGCCGGCGCCACCCGTCCGTCCATGCGTAACTACCTAGCTCGTCGTCCGATACGCATCTACTAATTAACGTTACGACGTACGTACGTACGTACGTACGTACATGTGCGCAATGATGACTTATCTTTCTTTCTCTCTTCTTCTTCTTGTCTGCGGGCGCGGAGGATTGAGACCGGGACCCAAGTATATATGTATGTATGCCAGCGGACGAACCCGAACTTGAACCCGCGGGGGAGGGGAGGGGAGGGGCACAGGGGTCGGTTCAATTGATAAATAGGTACGCACGTACGTACGTACGTAGCATGGTCAGCTGGCTGGTTGGTTGGTTGGCTGGCTGGGAAGCGCGCCGCGCCGTGCCGTGCCGCAGCGCGTCGTGCCCCCACGCAGCTCGCCCCCCCCCCCCCCGGTCTGGGCTGGCTGGGAAGCGCGCGAGACAGCGGGTGGCATGACTGATGACTGCATATACTTCGTACGTAGTAGCGCATGCAAGTACCTACAGTATACGTGCTGTACGATAACGCGCGCACGTTACATACTTCGTGTCTCAGCCGATCTGCCTTTCCCCGGGTTTTGTTGTAACTAATCCTAGTACCTACGAATACGACAAGACGTCTGGCCCAGAGATCTGCGGCACCTTATCCTGATAAGTGCGTCCGTGGGTCACTGGGCCGAACAAGGGCAGTTACATTGGTGGTGTAAGCGTTGCGTGTAACATATATACTTTCATGATATACCTTCATATATAGAGTGCCTTCCCAGCAGCAGACCAAGTCTTACGCCTTACCACATGGCCACCCGAGGCTTTGAAAAAAAGAAAACAAATCACAAGACGCTCTCCCAAACGCCCTATAAACTCCCACTCGCTTTACCCGCATTTAAACTTGCGCCATGTGCTCGACCTTTGTTTCTCCCCGCGCCCCGACGCCAGTTCAGTTTCGCGGCCGGCTGTCCACGCGCTCGACCATGACCTCGTCAAACCCCTTCTCCTTTTCCGAGGCGGCCCCACCGCTCTGGCTGTCGAAGCGGTCGACCGACGTCGTCTTGAACTTGCGGGCGCTGACGCGGTTCTCAAACAAGACATCGAGCTCGCCATAGGTGCGACCCTTTGGCTCGGGCAGGCGGAAAAAGGTCCACACGGCGCAGACGAAGCACGTCCCCGCCCAGAAGAAGCCCGACTTGGCGCCCCAGTTCCAAGCCGTCGGGTTGAGCATGAGCGGCGTGATGATGTTGGTGGCGATGCCGACAATGTTGTACATGTTGCGCGCCAGCACGACCGACTTTGTCCGCAGGCGAGTCGACGTCAGCTCTGAAACGAGCGAGTAGCACACAGGGCCGACCGTGGCGTCATAGGTAAAGGTATAGACAAGGAGCAGCGATCCGATGGCCCACTGAGCGGCAATGTTGTCGCGCCCGGCAAAGGCGGCGCACCCGATCGTGAGCAGCACAACGCACATGATGAGCTGGCCCCCGAGGTATAGCGTCCGACGGCCAAACCAGCGCATGAGGAACCAGGACGTCATGGTGCCGACGGCGCCCAACGCATACTGGCCGAGCGACATGCTAAACGAGTTCTCAACCGCCATGCCGGCCTGCTGATAGAAATACGTCGAGAAGCCCATAAAGGTCGAGCCGCATAGAGTCTGGATCATCCACACCGCGCAAACGATTTCGGTGCGGCGCAGGTTGGAGCCCTTGAAGAGGTCCGTGTACGAGATGCCCGACGTCATCTCCTTCTCCATCTCGTTGGTGTGCACCATCATCGACACCGTCTCGTCGGGCCGGAAGGGGACGCCCGAGTTTCGCGTCGTGAGGCGGGCAAGAGACCGCTTCGCGTCGTCCAGCCGGCCGCGACGTACGAGCCACCACGGGGACTCGGGTGCCAGGTAAATGCCAATAATCAGGGGCACCGGCCACATCCACTGCAGAGCAAAGGGAATCTTGTATCCCCACTTGTCGTCCCGAGCGAGCATGGCTCGCAGCACGCCAGAGGCGATGAACTGACCCATGACCCAGCACAGGTTGACATATGTCGTCAGGTAGGCACGAAGGTGGGTCGGGCACACCTCGGCCGCATATGTCGTCGTCAGAGTCTGGAAGACGCCCCAGGGGATCCCAATGAGGATCTCTCCGATGAGCAGTTGGACAAGGGTCTCGGAGAAGAAGATGATGAAGATGAAGCCGATGCAACCGATGAGCGCGCCGATCATGGTCTTGCGGTAGCCGAAGCGGTCGGCGATGACGCCGTTGGCGAAGAGACCGAGGACTTGGCCGCACAACGCACCGTTGGACAGTCCAGACTGCCAGGCGGCTGTGAGCTGGTACGTGCCGTCGGGTTGCTCGACGCCAAACTTGCGCTGGAAAGGGGGGTAAGCATAGAGGTTGTTGAGGATGACAATGTCGAAGCCCTCCATGACGATGCATGTTGACAAGAAGATGGACCACAGGCAGGCCTTCTTGTACAGCTTGAGAGACTCGAGGAGCCCCATGCTGTGCTCGGCTTCGGTGGCCGCCGCCGCCTCGTGGACAGTCGATTCATCGACGGCGGTTCTGATGACGGACACTCGCCGGACGGCGAGGTCGTCGGTCGGGGTTGCAGGAGACATGTTGACGGCAGCCGCTGGCCCTGGAATGGACGCAACGCAACGTTGGGGGTGGGGATGAAGAGATGGGACAAGACAAGACCAGAGTTGACGCAAGCCCGCGTGCGTTTGACTGGGGTATTTGCTTTCGCTGCCGATATCCGAGCGCCTGGTCACCGGAGATGAATACGCAAAGGCAAGGGGTATCGTGCCATCTTATACGAGTTGGACAAGGAGCGTGTCGAGACAGTGTCTTGTGCAAGTCGGGGGTCGCAGCAAGGAGTTTTGGCCGCTGCAGACGGCACCACCCTGCTGGGAGAGACAGGATCGAGACCAGCGTCGGCCACTAGTGGCAAGCCACCGGACCTCCGCAGAGAGGGCCTGTTGGGGCAACGGGTCCAATCACGAGGCAGCTCGGGTACCGGTTTGGGACGTCTTTGCGCGGCGAGGCCGTCGACTATGGCCAGGGATGGTGGTGGGCGTCGGCGGTCCAGGTCCAGCACACAGCAAGGACCTGGCAGGCGTCGCTGGTCTTCTTGGGGCTTGCTTGGGCTTGGCTCAAGAACCATACCATTGTACTACACTACACCACCCTCTTTCCCGCGCGGGTTGGTGTAGTGTGCTGGTGGTGGTGGTGGTGGTGGTGGTTCCGGCAACACCGCCAACGTCTCGTCGGCCCGGCATCGTCAGACTGACTGTTGGTTTGGCCGCTGGTCTCGCGCGTCCATGAAGTCATGGATGCCGCGCCGCGCAAGAGCTGCCAAGGACTCGTCAAGCCGCGGAACGGCCAAGACTGTGAGGAATTATCGGCCCATAGACCCCAGGCGCATAGCGAAGGATGGGCCCGCACGTGTCGCCGGCATTTGGCGCCGCTCTTCATGGCTAGCTTGGCCCCGGATTGCTGTCCCCCCGTGGGGTTGCTGATCAGGAGAGCGGTGGAGATGGCTACCGTCGAGGGACGCGATGGGCGCCGCCCCTTGTTCCTTGGATTTGGATACGTTTCTATCGGGCCGACACGCCTTGTCACGCGCGGGGTTGAGGCATTGCGTCTTGATGCGAGGAGGCGGCGCGGTCAACCGGGCTCCACGGCGGCATATGAGCTTTTTTCCATTTGAGTTTTGACCACTGTTTGGGGGCCCCCATCTGATTACGGCCGCGGTTACGGTCATGTGAGCGAGTGCCGGTCCTGGCCGGTTCTCAATGCCGTGCCGTCCGGCGCTCGCCCCAGAGCCTGCCGGCGGACAGAAGACGCATAGTGCTTGGTTCCATGTCAGGGGCAAAGTCAATGTGCGCGTCAGGAACAGGACTGTCGTATATGCGTCGTCGGACCGAGCGTCACACCAACTCAACGGCCAGACTCTCGGGCACGGCGTCTGCGGCTGATGCAGGTTCGCGACGCAGAGAGCTGCACAGCACCGGTTCGGATGATGCGATGGCGTCGAGGGATCAGCGTGCGTGCATGCATGGGTTCGTTCGACGAGGCTTGGAAGCGAGTCAAGCCAAAATCAATGATGGAGGAAAACGGAGAAGCAATAAACGAGGAGGGTGAGGGGGTGGAGCATTCTTTGGCCAGCGTCGGGCCGAGATTGAACCAATCATGGGCGGCCCCAGTCCGTCGGCCCGGCAGAAGACGAATGGAAGGAAGGTGCTGCTGAGGTGGTCACCAACCAAACCAAGCCAACCCTCTAACTTAGTTATTCTGCTCTGCACTGCACTGCACTTGCCCAGGTGAATTGCCGCTTCTGGATTTCGCCCGAGCAATTCACCCGCACAAGATGGCGTCGCACCATCCCCGGATTCTCCTCACGACGCCAGTGCCGCCTTGGTAATTCTCCGCCTTGCCTTGTTGGCGCTCCCCAGGTTTCCGCCTTGCCCATGGGCTATCCTATCCGTTGGCCACCCGTTGTCGGCCCGGCAAGTCCATTGGCTCGTCCCGACACGACGGCGCGACCGGACGTCCCGGCGACTGGCCACGGTGAGCCCACGATAACCGTCTGCAGCTGCATCGTGACACGCCAGATGGAGATGGGGAGTCGGTGACTCCCACGCCGGTCCGTCCATCCTTCTCCACAGAAAGCCATGGCGAGGCCATTTAAGACGACTCGACTGCGGTGCCATGTTGGCTGGCCGTCGTCGACCGCTCCCTATCCTCGCGACGTAACCTCTGCCAGCCCCAAAACCTCGTCGTCGCCATGACCGTCACCCCCCGTGAGAAGCAGTGGTGGAAGCAGGCCGTCATCTACCAAATCTACCCGGCGTCGTTTTGCGACTCCAACGGCGATGGCGTCGGAGACCTCCCCGGCATCACGTCCAAGCTCGACTACATAGCCAGCTTGGGCGTCAATGTCATCTGGATCTGCCCCATGTACGACAGCCCTCAGGTCGACATGGGCTATGATATTTCCAACTATGAGGACGTCTACCGGCCCTACGGCACCCTCCAGGACATGGAGACGCTCATCAAGGAAACGCACGCCCGCGGCATGCGCATCATGCTCGACCTCGTCATCAACCACACTTCGGACCAGCACGCCTGGTTCAAGGAGTCGCGCGCCAGCAAGGACAGCCCCAAGCGCGACTGGTACATCTGGAGGCCCGCCAAATACTCCCCCTCCGGCGAGCGTCTGCCCCCTAACAACTGGCGGTCCAACTTTGGCGGCGGCAGCGCCTGGGAGTGGGACGAGCTGACGCAAGAGTATTTCCTCCACCTCTTCGCCGTCGAACAGCCAGACCTCAACTGGGAGAACCCCGAGACCCGCAAAGCCATTTACGCCTCCTCCATGGAGTTTTGGCTCGACCGTGGTGTCGACGGCTTCCGCGTCGACACGGTCAACATGTACAGCAAGCCGCCCACCCTGCCTAACGCGCCCATTGTCGACCCCGGGACGCCCTACCAGCCGGCTGGCTTGATCTACTGCAATGGCCCTCGCATGCACGAGTTTCTGGGTGAAATGAATGCCATCCTCACCAAGTACGGCGCCATCACCGTCGGCGAGCTGCCTTGCACGCCCGACACGCAGCGCGTGCTGCGATACGTGAGCGCAAAGGCTAAACAGCTCAACATGGTCTTCCAGTTTGACGTTGTCGACGTCGGCGGCGGCACCACTCATAGATTCGCCACGACGCCCAAGAACTTTGGGCTCCCTGACTTCAAGGCCGCCGTCGACCTGACGCAGGCTCTCATCCGCGGCAGTGATGGCTGGTCCACAGTCTTCCTTGAGAACCACGACCAGGCGAGATCGGTCAGCCGCTTCGCCGACGACCGCCCCGAGTACCGCGTCCGCAGCGCCAAGTTGCTGGCGCTGATGCAGGCGTGCCTGAGCGGCACGCAGTACGTCTACCAAGGCCAAGAGATTGGCCTCGTCAACGCCCCCAAGGACACCTATCCCGTGGAAAACTACCTGGACATCGACAGCTCATTGTTCTACAAGATGGTCAAGGAGCGGTATGGTGCCGATAACAAGGCTGAGCTCGACAAGGCATTCGCCGCCATGCAGTACATGGCCAGGGATCACGCGCGCCTGCCCATGCCCTGGAACGGGAAGGGCAAGTACGGCGGCTTCTCCAAGGCGGCCGAGGCGGCCGGGAAGGACGTCAAGGAGCCGTGGATGAAGCACCATCCGCTCAGCGGCGAGATCAACGTGGCGTCCCAGCTCGAGGACCCGGACAGCGTGTTGGCGTTTTGGCGCAAGATGCTACGCTTCCGCCAGGAGCACGCCGATTTGCTCGTCTACGGCGACTTCAAGGACCTGCGACCTCAAGACAAGGAGCTCTTCGTCTTTGTCAAGGAGCCGCTGCAGGGCGGCGACAGGGTTCTCATCGTGCTGAATTTTGCCACGGAGGACAGGTCGTGGCAAGTGCCCAGTGCCGCAGAGTTCGGTCTCCCAGAGGCGCCTAAGCTGGTACCGATCATGTCAACACATTCTGGAAAGGCTAGAGAGGGCGTGCTGGGGGCATTGGAGGGGCAAGTGTACTTGATCAGTTCCTAAAGTAGACTGTGCGGTGGCCGGGTACGCGAAGCATTAGGACAGGATAGAGCCTCTCCAGCGAGACGTGCACTCCACTCATTCTCATGGTTTACATTATGCTGCGATTTGCCTCAAGTCGGTGCAGTGAAAGGTACAGCAATTAGGCGTGCTCGTTGACGAAGCACCACCGCCACGAGATTGCGGACACGGCGCGCGATGGTCATGTCCCACAACGCCCTCTCCCTCAACTGCCTGCTCGGCCCTGCCACACCGGAAACTCCCCTGACCCAGGCGGTCTAGGTAGATTCATGAGTGACCCGTGAGCACTTGGCTAGCGCCTGCCACCCGTTGGCAACGAGGCAGTCTCCTTCGTCTTCGCTGCACTGATGGAAACCGAGGGCGTGCCGCCTGCTCGGCCCCGCCACACGGGAAACTCCCCTGACCCGGGCGGTCTAGGCGCATGAGTGACCTGTGAGCACTTGGCTCGCGCCTGCCAATCGTTGGCAACGAAGCAGTCCCCTTCTTCTTCGATGCACTAGTAGGAACCGAGTGCGTGAAGGTCAGCTCCAACGGTTCAGTCCGTGGTCTTGCAGCCCAAGGAAAAAAGGACAGAAAGGAAAGAAGATGGGTACACAGTGGCACGCGTTGTATTTCTTCCTTTCTATTTTCCCCCCTCCTTATAGAAAGACACAAAGGAGGTTTTTGGTGGGAAGAGAGAAAGGGGGGACGAAATGGATAGAGAGAGAGAGGGAGAGAGAGAGAGAGAGAGGGAGAGAGAGAGAGGGAGAGAGGGGGGGAGAAGTGACAGGGTGAATTACTCACAGGATAATCTCTGTCGCAGCCTAGGTTCTCGTACATATACGAGCAGCCTGACCACTCGGAGCCGTCTAAGCGTTGATATGTTCTCTCCTTGACGAGGAGGTAGCGGCAAGTCTGGTTTCCCTTTGTGCACCACTTCATGGGAGAGAAGAGCGGGGGGGGAGAAAGGCGGACGAGTCAGCGAAAAATGCCTTAAAAGAAGAAGAAGAAGATATAGATATAGAGGAGGAAAGGCGCATCTGACGACTGGGTTGGTGGGCGTGTATTGTTGCCGTGAGCGAAGAATAGGTGGGGAAGGGTGGGAGGGATGAAAGGAATCCTGTCCTTACTCCTTCGCCTCTGTTGTAATCTGTGCCTGGTAATCGCTTTGCTATTGATGCGGGCAGGAGCGCTGCGAGGGGGAGTAGGCACGCGATCTTCATGGTTTCCGTTGTGTCTGTTGCCGTTGCCTCTGTCGTTGCCGCTGCCGTTATCGTCGTCGTTGTCGCAATCGTCGTCGTCGCAATCGTCGTCGTCGCAAATGTCGTCGTCGCAAATGTCGTTGTTGTTGTTGTCGTCAGCGTCGGCGTCGTCGTGGCTGTATGATATGGCTGAGCTGAACCGCGACGCTCCCGGTTTTTCACGAGGACATTCGGGGGTTATAAACGCGACGGCAAACGGCGACGGCGTGTAACTTGTACGTGATGGCGGCGTCACCACCCACTCACTGTATGTTGCGCTGGGCTACCTAACCACTCGTGCCATGGCCCGGTCCGTGATGCAGCGCGAGGCAAACCAGAACGATGCTTTCTGCCTGGCTGATGGAGTGGTTTAACCCCCTCGCCCCCGCCCATGACGGGGTTTGGAGGGGACGGACGGCAGTTCGCATCAGCTTGTCAGGGGGTGGAGGCAGTATCGCGATCCGTGGGGCTTGACCAGTGGTTATAGACCGTGGAACAGCATCCGCTTAGACTGACGATGGGTGGTTGACCACGGGGGGCGTCGACAGCACAGGGTCCTCCCGTCCCAGCACCGCGCGTACGTAATAACTCGCAGTCTGTTGCGTGGACGACTGGCGGGCGCAGCCGAGCATGCAGTTACATTATTGTATCTTCCACTACGGGCTAGCAAACCTCGAGTAAAGTAAATGGGCGGGCTTCTCAACCCAACTCGATAGGGGCATACATATATACATACATACATGTTTTTTGTTTTTGTTTTTTTGCCTGAGATATGCAACAAGTCCAATGTGCACGGTCTGGCCGGAGATAATGTCAGCGTCTGCTGAGGCCTCTGCCGGTCATCCGAGCTTTTACGGCATCTTCTTACTCACATGCTACAAGGACGGACACACGGCCCGGGGGCTTTGACCTTTGCACGGCCGGACGCTCCCGCCTCTATCACCCTCGCCTTTTGCTCATTCCTCAAATCCGCAACGCAGAGACGATGCCAAACCTTCTTTCATGGGTGGTGCGTGTGTACGTCGTGCTTAACGCGCAGGGATCGGAGCAGGGGCTTGTTTTGGGAAGTTTCCCCCACCAGACCTCGTCTGAAGATGGGAAAGGGGAAAAACGTGCGGTAGTTGTCGGGAGAAGATGGCGTGGCTTCTTCTCGCCCCGGCGACGATGACGGCGACGCAAAGGCACTTTCCTCGGCATCGTTTCCACCAGAATACGAGCCTGTTCTAGTAAATACTAAGGTCATGGGCGTGGAGGGGGTTCCGTTACATCATCTATAGCGCTAGAGAAGAGCGTCGTCGTGCTTGTCGTGAGGGCCCAACAACTCCCAAGAAGAACGTGCGATGCTACCGTGAGACTGACCGCCGCGTACGTACTGACGTAGTTACTTGGTAGAGTTACACTCTCAAGTGCCGGCACAAACGTCATGGGGCTCTCCTATGCCGTGCCGCCGCCGCCGCCGCCGCCGCCTCCAGTCTACATGCCGCGATGTGGTGCGGTGCTCGAAAATGCGAAATCTCGCAAGGAGGAGCACGGAGATGATCATGCCTGCCGCCGACGGAGTCCCTTCGTTATCAGATCCGGGGGGGGGGGGATGGATTGTCATGATGGGCATTGACGGGAGGGGAGGGGCCTGAAGAGCTGAAGCCCCCGGCGCGCGCGGGGCGACGATCCCTCCCGCCTGAGTGGCTGCGGCTTCGTATTCTAAGTTGGTTTGTTGGCGAAGCATGCCAAGACGGCCGGCAGTTTGCAATACAAGGCCGTATCAACTGGGGATTGGGTGCCATCATCATCATCGTCATCATCGTCACCGGGGCGTAACGCTCGGGTCATCATCCGTTCTTGGGAACACGAAATTGATTAGTAGTCCCGGGGGAAAGGGGTGTTGCAGCCGCAGGTCAAGGACTGATAAGCGTATGTTCCAAGTCATTATTTAGAAGGGACCATCCGCCTGCTGTCGATCGTCGCGGACGTTGGACACACACACACACACATACATACCTGGATGTTCCAACACCGACGTCAAACATGAAGCTCCAGCTCTCCGCCGCCCTTCTCAGCCTCGCCATCGCCTCCGCGTCCGCCGCGGACGTGCAGACGGCGCACCTCAAGTTCCGCGCCTCCTCCTCGTCCGAGACGTACGACCTCGTCGTCAAAGCCAACGGCCACCCCGTCGACACCGGTACGCGCCCATCCGGCCCCCCTTCTCCCTCACTGACTCTTCTCCCGTCCTTTTTTTTTCCCCTTTGCCATTACACGTGTTATATATATACGTGCAGTCGTCTCTAAAGACACGCGGGCATGTAACTAGGCCACGCCGACCTCGCGGTGCGCCTCGTCGACGCGCCCGACTACCTCGCCTACTCGCTCTGCCGCTTCGCCACGCCGCGACCCGTCAAGCTGTCCACGACCATTGCCGACGACAACGTCACGCAGCAGGTGGTGCTCGACCCGCCGCAGCCCGTGCTGAGCGTGAGCTGCGAGGGCATGTGCGTCGGCACGTACGGTGAGTGCACTGACTAACTAACCAGCCCTTTTTTTTCTCTTTTCTCGAAATGAGGAATGATGGATGGGAGGGCTGACTTGACAGGCGCGTGCTACGACACCAACGGCCAGTTCGTCGGGCCGTGCTGCAACGGGTTCTGCGCCGCGACCCGCTGCCGTCCGTGGAACATTGGCCAGCAGTGATCCTGCCAAGGTAGTTAGTTAGCTGGATGGCCGTTGCCCCTCCGGGGGGGAAGGGGGGTCGAGTTGGTTCGCGGGAGATGCCGTGGTGTACTTTGTTATAATCCTGTTTTGTCCGCTCGATAGGTGATGATGGTATGAGTACTGTATACTGTACATGTTGGATTGAGCTTTCTGTCTGGTCCTATCTATCCCGTCCAAAAATATTGTAACCTATTGTAACCCGTTTACATAGTACTCTTATACCCGTGCTGTGAAAGAGTCGAATAAGCCATTCTGCTCGTATCGTAGGTGCCACCGCTTTGTAACGACAATGCGCCCAACACCACGCAAAAATAAAAAAGACCATAGTATATCATGTTGTCATCGTCATCGTCACCATCATCATCATCAAGTTCTTTCCTCAACACAACCAAAGAGAACAAAATAGCACGTCCGACCAAATCCATTAGTCCCTCCTCCGGCTACTCCGCCCACTCGAGCGGTGCTTGTCCCCGCCGCCGCTTGATGAATGGTGCTTGCCGCTGCCGCTGCCGCCCCCTCCGGCGGACCGCCTCTCGGCCTCGCTCATGACGGCCTCGACGCCGGAGCGCATCACGCCCTGCCGCGCGCTATTGGGGTGCTTCTGGCCCATGAAGCCGTCCACGAGCGCCGCGCCCAGCGCCGCCGTCGCCACCTTGGCGCCCTTGGCCCCCAGCCACGGGCTCGGGTCGTTGCGGCTCTTCATGGCGGCCTGCGCCCCGGCCGTAAAGGCCGTCCGCGCGCCCGCCTGCACCAGCGGGTTGGCCCACAGCGCGGCGCCCTTCTTCATGAAAGACGCGGGCATCGAGCTGCGCCGCACGGGCTTCGCACCCGAGGCCGCCGCCGCGCCGGCACCCGCGCCTGCCCCGGCCGCGGTGGCCGTGGGGGCGCGTCCGCGAGTGGTCACCGGGGGTGGCGAGGTAGCGGCGGTGCCTCGGGCGGCGGAAGGCCTACCTTGGGAGCGTGGACGGCCTCGCGGATCGTGGTGGTCGGGGCTGTATCCGCGGGGCGGGTGTGCGTCGCGGCCGCGCGGCCTCGGCTCGGGAGACACGGGGCGGCGTCTCGGGCGCGGCGGCTCGGGACTTGTGTATCGGCCCCCCGCGGCGGCAGCCCCCGCCGCGGCGGCAGCGCCGACTCCAGCTCCGTACATGGCGGGCGGGGGTCCGTCTCTGGCCCCGCGATGCCGCGAGTCCATGTACGGCGGCGGGGACTCTCTCCCGCGCCGGCCTCGCGGCGGGCTCACGGCGGCATCCCTGCGACGCCTCGACGAGTGATGCTTGTCCGCACGAGGGTCGGGCCCCAAGGGAGCGGCGTCGCGGTCGAACGGCGGCGGTGCAGGGTGCTCCCGGCGCGACTCTCGCCTGGGCCGCTCAGGCTCCGAGGCGTAGTATGGAGGCGGGCTGCGCGGACGTCTGCCGCCACTGCCGCCCGCGGGCTTCTTGAACTCGAAAGGGTCGGGGGACCGGTGGCGGCGACTGCGCCGGGGCGGCGGGCCGTAGGGGTCGTCGGGGCCCAGGTCGGGGACGGGCCGGCCGCGGCGCTCCGACTTGTGGCGCCGGGGCGGGGGGCCGGCGCCGATGCCGTCGCGGGTGGGCGAGGGATGGTAATAGTAGTCGTCGTCGAGGCGGGAGTTGCGGTCGCGCCGGCGCAGGGGAGGTGGCGGTTGCGCCATGAGCGGTAGCAACAGCAGCGCGCGCGGATAGGATGAATGACAGATATATCTGACAATAGGACGCTGTGGTGTCTTTTTTTTTTCTTTTTGTGGTGGTGGTGGTGGAAGGCAGGCAGGCAGGCAGCAGTGCGTGTAGAGCAGGAAGGCTCACGGGGAAGAAGCTGCTGGAGGAGGGGGAGGGATGCTTTTGGGGATACGTAAGAATGAAAGCGGCAAAACCGAGCCAAGGCAACGGGAAGCGGCCAGGATCGACGAGCCGGGGGTGCCAAGGCCAACAGATATATGTGTCAGGCAGGGGCAATAAAACGCCCAAAAAAAATCAGGCCGTCGGTCGGGGTGGACGGGAGCGGCATGAGCCGGGATGGGATGGGGATAGGTATGGGTATCGGATGGCGGCGATGCTGCTGCTGTTGCGTCGCTGCGGCTGCTGCTGCTGCAGGGTCCATCCATCACCCACCCCCTCCATGCATCCGTCCAGCCCACCTGACGTCACCGGGGCCAATGGCGGCGGCAGCGTCTGACGTGCAACTCGTCTCGCAGACGCGAGGGAGGGAGGGAGGGAGAGGGAGGGCCTCGGACCAAGACAGACACACTGGAAAAGTCACTTGACGTCAAGGCGCGTTAGCACCTCGTCGTCGTCATATGCGTCTTGTTGGCATCTGGCGGTCTGCGAGACATCGTCACCGCGCAGGAGATGCTCTATCCTGTACCTGTCGTTTTCTGGAGGGGGGTCCCTCACTCTGCTCCCCCCGCGTTGCGCCGCCGCAATGGACAACGTGCGTGTGCGAAAACAAAAAAAATGATGATCGATGGGAGGGAGGTACTAAGTTCGTATACTGTGCCAGGTCGCCGCCCACTGAGGCACAGCTGAGGTCGGGTGCCGAGAGCCCCCCTGACGGAGCGGGAACTAACGGGCCACAACCGTCCCCTTGCCGGTCAAGGTTCCGGGCATCTGGGCGCCAGGTGGGCTGCCTCCTTACTAAGGTCCTGTCCCAGGCAGTTCAGTGCGGTGCCACTCACCGCGGTCACCTCGACGGGTCACCGGGTGCCTTGAAGCCGCTTCCGACAACTGCTGATCACAGGCAGCTGAAGCCACTCCGCCATCCATCCCATCCGACCCGGCCACAAACGCGCCCGCACACTGTTACCAGCAGCCCGGCGGAGCGGCGTGGTTTGCAGCGGCATCATCCCATCATCCACCCGGCCTATGCACGTTCGGCATCGCCGTCCCCGGCAGGGGCAGCTGCGGCTGACAGAGACTGACAGACAAACAGACAGATTCATCATTCTGTCCGATACACAGAGTCACGGCAGGGATGCTGCGCCCTTCGATTTTCCCGATAACTGCCTGCCTGCCTGCGCGAGTCACCACCGTATCACGAAGACGATGATGACGACGACGCCCGCAGCCAGCCGCTGCGCACGCCCGCAGTCACGGCGCCCGCCCTCAAGCTCCAACTTTCTCTGTCCTCAGCGGCAGCTAGCTACTACAGTACGTAAATGCCGGTGGTCGCACACAGACAAAGTGTCGACGACGACGACGACAACGACGCAGGGAGCGGCCCGATGCACGCACGCACGCAACGGGCGGGCGGGCGGCACCATCACGGCTGCCCGCAGCTGAAACTTGGAAGGAACGTGGCCTGCCTGGGGCTCGCCCGCGCAAGGGTTTACTTAGTACTGTATGTACTTCGTATGTACGCGCCATGAGGCAGGCAGTCAGTCAGTCACACAATTTCTTTTTTTTTGTTTTTTTTTTTTTGGCGTATGACTCTCTCTTTGTTCCTTTTCTTGGCTCTGTCCGTGCCTGTGTGTCTGCCTACTTACAAGTCATTCCGTGAACCGTGGGCGGTTGTGAGTGTGGGCGTGCGTGCGTGCCACGGTCGGCGGGCTTCTCCTAGAGTGCGGACGTCGCGTGTGACCAACGAACCCCCCTCCCCTAACATCCATACGAAGTGCTTCTTCCTTCCTTGCTCCTCCTCCTCCCTGCTCCTCCTCCTCCCTGCTCCTCCTCCTCCCTGCTCCTCCTGGGCCTGCCATGAAGCTTTCCCATCACTCCGAATGGGTGTTATGACTACTACTACTACTAGGTACTTGGTAATTGTCTGTCTGTGTGACCCGGGGCACCAAACACCACATCCATCCAGATCGGGTCGCACAACCAACCCCCCCGAAAGCCTCGTTATCCCAAAACGCTCATCAGCGTCTGTCCATGTCCCACCTGTGTGTGCCCAGATTCCGCCCGCCGCGCACACCTGCCTTGCTTCGAGTCGTTTCATACAAAACACTTTTGTACTTTGTTACCCAAAAAAGCCACTTGAGGATGGTGGGTGTGTGTGTGTATGTGTGTATCGCTGCAAATCTTATATGCAACAAGACGAGACACGTGCGGATCCAGGGGGAGTGAGTGCCGCGGGTGGTGTTAGTGGTGGTGGTGATGCTCTCGCAGCCGCCGCCGGTCATCAGGGCCGGTCGGACCGGCATCGTAGTCGCCCCGCGACATGCATGTAACTTAAAAGTTTTGTCCCTTCGCTACCTGCCAGGCTGCGCTGCCTTTGCCTCACGTCTGACCGCGTCGCGTCCGGGCCGGGACAGTCTAGGCTACTGCTAGTCTGCCGTCCGTCCGTCCGTCTAACTCATTCCTCCATTACAGTTCACGAGGTATCAGTAGTACATCAAACGGGCACGGCGTGTCGTCTTGACACCCAGTTATTACCACCTGCTTCCATCCATCCATCCATCCATCCATTGATCTATACGTCCCGTGGCCGACTGCCTGACATGTGCGTGGCTTGCATCTTCCCTCCCAAGCAAGCCATCGCGAAGCCTCGTCGTTCAATAGTCGGCCTCCTCTTCTTCGGGCCAGTCGCAATCACAGCCCGTGACCATGGAACCCGCCGTGAACGCTATCGCACAGCATGGCGATTGCGTCGTATCGGCACGCATGCGCAATGAGGGGCAATCAGGGACTGGCGGGATGCTACGTACTAAGTTAACTATCGCCTTGGCCTGCACCAGCTTCCCAGAGCTATCATGCTTCGTTCGTAGTACGGACCTGCGCCTCCCCCAGCTTGTCCAGCCGCACCCTCCTCGCTCGCCATCGGACACCGCCGGTCTCCTACGTGCCCATGCCATGTCTACATGTGTTGCTGCTGCTGCTGCTGCTGCTATCTCGCTAACATGCACACACACACACACACACACACACACACACCCATCGCAACCGCAACCACACCGTCCAAGTCACCACCAAACGCACGGACAAGGCGGCCCCGGCTTCTTGGAAACGCGGGGTAAGTAAGTTACAGGGCCCATCAGATCGAGGCGAGGTTCCGGCACGACACCACCACCCCCATCCAAACATGCCAGCCAGCAATCATGGGCGTGTCGTCGTCCAACAGCCACAACGACCTCGCTTTGTCCAAAAAAGCTTGTTTGGCAGCCCGAGTGTCGCCTGCCTGCCTGCCTACCTCGCTTGCACGTCGAATTGAGTTGCTGGCCCTCTCTCCGCCTGGCTGCCTCTCCCCTCGCATCGTGACGCAGCGCACAGCACAGCACAGCACAGCACACAGAGTGGTGCGCGCAAACATTGCATCAAAGGGAAATAATCCAACAACGGAACGGTTCGACCTGCCACCTGCCTGCAATGGGTAGCCCACTCATCGCACACCCAAAATGCTCACGCACGCGTCCACCCCATTCACAATCCAAGGCGCCGCCACTGGGCCGCCCGCAAGGGGCAAGCAAAGCGGAGGAAAGAAGCCCTCCCGTCAACGACAAATCGACGGCTGCTCGTTCGTTGGCGGAAACGTTATCGGCGCCGCCGGCCCCACCACCCGTAACGGCTTCGGGCCTCCTCACTCACCCACATCCATGCACATGGCAGCGCCGCCTAGGAAAATTTCGGCGCAGAGTTTTAACCACAAGCGGAGGCAAGGCCTTTGGAACCCCGGGAATAGAGCCCACATTGCGCGTGTGAGCCCACCTGGCCCAGAGATAACGGCGGCTTCGTCGTGCCGGTCGCCATGATAAGCACGCGCGCGCGCGGAAGCCCGTCGTCTTCGTCCGGGTGGTCGTGGTGGTCGTGGTGGTACTGCTGCTGCTCCTGCGGCTCCGGCTCGGTTCTGATCTGGGAGCAGCGAACCAACAAACGAGATGCGCATGCAATACAAGACGCACATATGTAGTATTGGCCCACTGGCGGGCTCGTCCACTCCATCGGGTGGTGAACCACGCGCCTGCCCGCACTGGCCGTTTGGCGCAGCTTCGTCACAGCACATGGTCAACGTTCGCGCTGCTGCTGATGCTACTCGTCGGCGGCCGGCCGGCAAGCCTGGGCCGGTTTGTAACCGTAATCTGGTGGTCGTCGTCGTACCGCAGTGGCATACGAAGTACGCAGGAGCAGCAAGATACCGACAAGACAAAGACTGGACTGGACTGGACTAGACAAGACCCTGGAGGGGCGGATCAAGCGCCAGTAGTCGGCCGTCGCACCACCCCTAGCCAGCGTATAATTTTGGCGATACCACACCCACCTCGTCGTGCCATCCATCTCTCCCACTGGCGCCTTCGCCACGCCTCGTCCCTCGTCTTGCAACCTACACAGTCCAGTCAATCGTGCGAGGCACAGCAGCTGTGTTGGTTGCTTGCTTCGTTGCTTGGCCTGCAGGTCCCTTGCCTTGCTCACATCGTCGCCCACCTCCGATCCTCCTCTTTGTCCTGCTGCCTCCTCGCGCCTCGCCATAAAGAGCTTTGGCAAGTCAGTCGCGCCGCTTCGACTCGCGTGCTCCCCGACCCGCTCTTCGACTTTTTTTTCTTCTTCTTGCCTTTCCGCCTCGCCGACCGACCCTCGCGACTACTATACCATTGATCGCTCTCGGTCGTGGGTAAAGTACGCTTCGTCTCTCCGTTGCGTCCAGTATCGTCAACGTCGTTGCTTCCGACGTTGTGTCTTGTCGCCCGCGCCCCAAGCCACGGTCCCCGGACCCCGACCGCCCAAACAGCCACAATGGGCATCATCCATAAGATCAACGTCAAGGTCGCGGCCAGCCCGGTCGGGCGCTGGTTCCGCCTCGACGGCAGCGGTCATGTAAGCGCGTTCCGTTCGAGCAAACGGCCAACCGCGTCCAACCAGTGCGACTGACTTTTTGTACGCAGCCTCGCGAGCGCAAGGGCTCGTATTTCTTCACCGAGATCCGCGCCGGCCTCGCCACCTTCTTCGCCATGGCATACATCATAGCCGTCAATGCATCCATTGTCGCCGACTCGGGCGGTACCTGCGTCTGTCCCGGCACCGAGGCCGATCCCATCTGCAACAAAGATCAGGAGTACCTACTCTGTCTCCAGGACATTAAGCGCGATGCCGTCACCGCCACTGCGTCCATCTCTGCCCTGGCCAGCTTCTGCATGGGTCTGTTCGCCAATCTGTGGGTTCCCGAGACACGTCGCCGCCCAAGCTTGTGCGCCGCGCTAACCTGGTGTGCAACAGTCCTGTTGGCCTCGCGCCCGGAATGGGTATGTCGCATCATCGCTCGGTTGCGTCCCCAGTTCGTGCTGACTGTTTCGCTGCAAAGGCTTGAACGCCTACTTCACTTACACCGTCGGTAAGCTGCATGGTCCCTGACTGCAGAAGTGAACATGCCTGACGTGGTGCGGCAGTGGGCTTTCACGGTAGCGGCCTTGTCCCGTATCAGGTTGCCCTGACGGCCATCTTCGTTGAGGGCTGGATCTTCCTCGGCCTCGCCATCTTCGGCATGCGTCAATGGCTGGCTCGCGCCATTCCTCAGTCCATCAAGCTCGCCACCGGCGTAGGCATCGGTCTCTTCCTCACCGTCATCGGCTTGACGTACAGCGAGGGCATCGGCCTCATCGTTGGCTCCCAGGCCACCCCAACCGAGCTCGCCGGCTGCTCGCCCGAGAACCGGAACCCCGACGGAACCTGCCCCAGCTGGGACAAGATGCGACACCCCGCCATGTGGGTGGGTATCTTCTGCGGTGGCATCCTTACCGTCCTCCTCACCATGTACCGCGTGAAGGGCGCAATCATCATCGGCATCATCCTCGTCAGCATCATCTCCTGGCCCCGCAACACCCCCGTGACCTACTTCCCCTACACCGACGTGGGCAATAGCTCGTTTGACTTTTTCAAGCAAGTCGTCAGCTTCCACAAGATTGAGAACATCCTCAACGTTCAGGAATGGAAGGTCTCCGAGTACGGCGGCCAGTTCGGCCTGGCTCTCATCACCTTCCTCTATGTCGACATTCTCGACTGCACGGGCACCCTGTACGGTATGGCTCGCTTCGCCGGCCTCATCGACCCCGTCACCCAGGACTTTGAGGGCTCCTCTGTTGCGTACATGGTCGATGCCATCAGCATCTCCATCGGCGCCATTCTCGGAGTGCCCCCCGTCACTGCTTTCGTCGAGTCCGGTGCTGGCATTTCCGAGGGTGGCAAGACTGGTTTGACCGCCGTCGTTTCCGGCATCTGCTTCTTCATCTCCATCTTCTTCGCACCCATTTTCGCCTCCATCCCGCCGTGGGCCACGGGCTGCGTGCTGATTTTGGTCGGCTCCATGATGGCCAGCGCTGTGACGGAGATCAACTGGAAGTACATGGGCGACGCCGTGCCGGCCTTCCTCGCCATCGCACTCATGCCCTTCACGTACTCCATTGCTGACGGCCTCATCGGCGGCATCTGCTCCTACATCCTCATCAACACCGTTGTCTGGCTCATCAAACGCGCCAGCGGCGGCCGTGTCGTGCCACCCAATATCGAGGACAAGGAGAACTGGACGTGGCGCATCCCCGGTGGCTTCTTCCCGCCTTGGCTGGTGCGCCTATTCCAGGGAAAGAAGGATTTTTGGCGCGAGGAGTATCCTCAAGTTTCCGACACTCCGGCGCATGAGCCCAAACTCAGCACTGATCCGGATGCTGCTTCGGAGACCGGTCGTGTCGCTGAGCCCGCAACAGTCAAGTCGTGAGGCTCATGTCGCTTCGGCTTTCTATTCTTGTCTTGTTTTTCCCGGCGTGAACGGCATCCTGTGTCGGATGAAGGCCACAGCGTCAGTCCCGATGACAGATAGGAGCGGGGGAGGTGTAGTCGGCGCGAAGGATTGCATTCGTGCGCGGCGTTACGTTGGTAGTCAGCCTGTAATATTATAAATGATTATGATCTTTCTCCTCCACTTGCAAGGCGTTTGTCTGGCACTGGATACGCGTGGCGATCGTCGCCCTAGAGTCAGCTCATACAGAATACACCAGTGCAGTACGCATCATGGTCAACGTTGGTTCATGTTCTCGTTCATAATCGTAGCTCCGTAAAGCTGGTATCGTACATCATGACGCAAGCTCAGTTCGCCATAAGCGCAATGTGGCGCAGTTCTCTGGGCTTCAGTGTCAGTTGTAGAATGACGTTGACTCGGGGCATATGCTTACCCTTCTACTTGATGGCCGACCTTGATGGGTGGGTAGGACGCCGCCGCACCCTCATCGCGGCCGAGCTTGGCCTGCTCGTCTCGAACTTGCTGCGCCCGCTCAGCCAGTGCGGGCACAGGCGCCAAGTCAAAGTCCGAGTTGAGATGCCAGAAGAGAGTGCTCGAGATGCGCACAAGGGGCCGGTCGGGGAAGTCACGCTTGCGCTTCTCAATGGTCTCGACCGTCTTCTCGTTGACGGTTACTTCGTGGAAGCCAGCCTTGATCAGGCCGCCCGTTGCGTACTCGAGCTGCTTGCCAGCCTGCACCAGCAGGTAGTTGCCGGGGGGGATCTTGACGGCGATTCGGTCGCCAGTGTTGCGGGCCCAGATGTTCAGGCCAGGGTAGCGGGAGCGGCCATGAATAGTGAGGAAGTTGAGGTCGGTGTGGAAGCCAGCGAGAATGGTGTCCCTTTTGCCGTATTTGACCAAATCAGAAGCCGTCGGGGCCAGGAGATGGGGCCTGGGGAAAGGGGTCAGCCAAGAATTGCCCCGTCTTTCCAAGGGGGACTTGAGTGAACAAACCCGTAGCGCCCGGCGTCGCTAAAGTATTCTGCGGGCAGGCCCAGACCGACAGCGGTCATCTCGGACAGCTTGGACACACTGAAGGCCTATGTTAGCAGGAGGAGTCCCATGTTCGAATACGAGGGGCAACCAACGCATTCTTCATAGACGCGCCCCACTGATTCATGGTGGGAGCCCAGCGCTCCTTGATGTGTGCCGCTGCGGGGGTAACGTTGGCAGCGTTAAGGCCAGGAAACTCTGTGTCGTAGGGCGGCGGCTCGGCCATGCGCCAGAAGAAGCGGCACTTGGGATCGGGTTGATGGCCACTGATATCGAGAGGACGCTGCGACGGGTGAAGTCTCTTGATGACATCAAGGCACGGCTCGTCGACAGCGCACTTGGGCTTCTCCGTGTTCTCTAGGGTCACGCCAATTTGGTAGCTCAACTCGGGCCGCTCGTCCTTGCGCAACTCCTCGTCGGACTGCGCAAAATAGTCCTCGAGCAGATCGAGAAACGTGTCGTTGTCCTTGTCGGCCACACGAGAGTCGTGGAGGACGAGGGCGCCATAGGTGATGAGAGCGTCGGCTGCCTTGGCGCACTCTTGTTGCACTTCAGGCGAGTCGCGGGGCTTGTTAAGGTAGACGTCCAAGTCGATGACAGGAAGGTTCATCGACTGCTGCTGAGACGGATCCATGATGGGTGGTCGGTTGCTGCCTCTGGGTCGTCAAGTTCTGCCTCGTCGTTTGCCAAGGCTTGGGAGGTGTAAAGTCGAATGTCCGTCGTTGAGGGCTGGCAAACGAAGAAGAAGAATAAATAAACGTGTCTCCCGTTCTGGAACAAATAAATGCATGTGCCCCAGCACCACACGTGTGGGGGAGAGGCACGGCTTTGCTCGGCATGAACGACAAGCTCAATGCGGTAAACGATCCGCCCAGGGTTCCTGGAGGGGCGCCTGTTAGCGGACCCCGGAGCCGGCCGACGAGTGGGCTTTCAGTGGGGTGCTGAGATTCGAGAACGCCCTGGTTGGCCTCTTTGCACGCCCCTGCACGGTAGGGAGCTGGCTCAGGGGCTTTTGTGTCGTGCCCGCATCACTTCGAGCAGGTGACGGTGTGCCGGGCCGTGAATCGTGTGGACGGCAGGAGGGAGCCTTTTAATGACTATGAGCCGCGTCAGGCCATCTGCGGGACTCTCCAGCGACGGCGCGATCCGGAGCGGCACATGGCGACGCGGGAGGTCTATTAAGGCCGAGAGCAGATGCAAGAGGAAGCACGATGCAAAGGACGGGAGGCATTTGATGGCGAGAGTCTTGTTTGATTGTCCCTTGTGCACAATGAGCAAGTGCACACGCACATATGGCTGGCTCCTTCCTTCTCAAGGATGAGGCCTTGGGTGGAACAAATAGGCAAATGGCATGGGCGCTCACAAGAACCTGGGACGTTCCTTCCCTCAGACGCCTTGCCTCAGAAGCACCTGTACAGTACCTAGTACTTCGTACATCAGGGCAATGGAGCTCCGTGAACCAAACGGGTGTGTATGGAAGTCCAACGACGTACTAACCTCTGCCAGCCTTGACGCTTTGCCCCAGACACGGGCATGAGCGGCTATGCGTGGCTGCGCCCAGAGGTCTGGGCCGCCCAAATTGGTAATTGTGCCTATCTTGAAGTTCGCAGGCTTCCTCTACAGATGGGGTGTTTTATGAGCTGTCCTAACTGGGCATTCGGACAATCGGCTTCTTAAGGCGAGCGGTACGACGGGACCTTTACGGCTAGTTTACCTAAGTGAAGGGAACTGCTTTCACAGTCCAAGCATCGTTCAAGGCCCTCCCGTTCATCCTTCTGCACACGACGGTCACTGTTCTCACAAACCTTCTTGGGTACTGGGTAGGCTTGACTACGTCTCGCGCAATGATCTCAGTCACGCCACAACGGATTGTCAACGTTCACACTGGTTCCAGAACTGGGGCGTTTTCATTTCAAAAACGGCCTGTTTATCATTCATCTAATACGAGACGAACTCAGGCCTATTTCTTGAGCAAATATCCGTCTTTGTGAAGTGTAAGAGCATAGTCTCTCCCGCGCTGCGACACGTCAGAGACGATGCCGGCTCGAGCTCGCTTTCGCCCCCAGCACCGTCCTGCTCGAACCACGCGCCCTTATTTAGGCGCCGACAGTCTTCTTGATGTGCAGGCACGGGAGCGCCAGGAACGAGAACCCCTCCATGAAACAGCAAAGGGCGTGCCCCTTATTCTCCTTCTTGCAGGTCTGCTGGAAGCCGGTCGCGTTGGTGGGCGTGCCGGGGACTGCAGGCAAACAAACAACCGTCAGTCAGATTGATCACGGGCTTTCGTTATACACACGCATATATATATGTAATAAGGGCAAGTCGACGGCTCATGGGCCTATCATGCCATCTCAACGACGGGAGGGGAAAAAGTAAAAGCTCAGACGAACCTCCGGCGCAGTCTATGCCGACCGCAATCTTGTCAAAGATGTCCACTTGCTTGTCGCAGCACGCCGGGGTGCTGAACAGTCCGTTGCAGATCCCGCCGCCGCCGCGGCGGTCCAGCGCCTGGACCTGCTGCTGCTGCTCAGGGGTGGCGAGGGCGCCGGCAAGAGAGGCCAGGACGGTGACGGCAGTGAACTTCATGGTGACTCGTCTTTCTTTGCAGATTGTCGATGTTAAGCAGGTGAGGAAAGTATCGTGGGAGATGCGAATGCAGGTCAAGAGTGTTGCTATGATTGTATTCTAGACTTGACCTGGGTAAAGGTCCTGCTGTCTTATATACCCATACTCGAAGCCGCTTTCGACTTCAATCAAGCCTGGCTTTGATAGATCATGGATCCTGGCCTTCTTCCACGTAGCATGGACTCGCCACGAATCATCGTGATACACCACACCCGTTCCCAACGAGCTGAAGCCAAAGCCCAATTTCTGTTTCATCTAGCGTCATATGCCGTAGCATCCTCTCGTTTGTAAACCCAACTCCACACACACACACACACACACACACACATCATCTCCGGCCGAGTCGTGTGGGATACAGACTCGGATGCCCTCCCGAGGTGCAACACACGGCCGAGGGGCGGATCAGAGAAGCCCAGACTGCCATTGGAAATCCAGAGCCGTGGCGACTCTATCTCGTCCGAGGAAGCTGAAATGAGAATCAGAGCGACTCCCGGTATTGCCCGACAGTCTCTTGCGACTGCGAGGCCCGTCTCACCACACCCGACCACGGCGGCCGGTTGCAACGACTCGGTTTCGATCTTCCCGAATCGTCCAGTTATGGGCGTCTGGTCTGGCGATCCCGAAGGATTTCGTGTTTTCCTTCAGCTTGTCTAGGATGGGCTCCCATGCGATACGCGTGGTTATCGAGGGTTCAGAACTCCTTCCACACCGATGGGCCGCGGTCCGCCGTAGACTATACGATCTGTGACCCCGTATCACTTCAACTGGATCCTACAATCCAGACCTCGGGTACCACCCCAAGCAACCCAAATGTTCGCGGTTTACAGCTCCGTGAAGTGAAGCAATTGGACATGCCCTAACCGCAACGTAGTCATCCTCGGCAAGATGGGGGCCTCTATCAAAGCGGCGCCTGCCCGTTTCAGCCAGCGAAACCTTCAACAAAGAAACTTGTATCTTCAAGTCTTTTAGAAGCCCTTCGCCGTAAAGGCATTTCGCTTAATATACACAACGCCACTTTCAACCGCCTGCATCTACGCCTTGCCCGCCCGCTCGGCCTCCAGTTCCCGCTCAGCCTGCTGATAGTACTTGGCCGTGTCCACGCCGTGCTGGTTGTGGTTGACAAAGTTGAACCACGGCACCGTGCTGATAAACAGCGCCGAGTACCGGCTCTGCCGAGCGGCCACGCCCTGCAGGTACGGGCTCAACCGGCTCTCTCCGTACAGGGGCTGGCCCGCCTTCACCTTGGAGACCATCTCCCGCATGTCCATCTCACGCTCGCGAGCGTTCTCCGTTGCACCGTAGAACCGCACTGGAGCCGGGTTAGCATGTGTCGCCCGTGTTTGCAACCATTCTGACTCGGAGACGGTCTCAGGTCGGGGCTGGTGGTGGCGGTGAACACGTACGAGCGGAGCGCTGGTAGAAAAAGAGGAAGCCGCCGGCCAGGCCGACAAAGCCGGCTAACCGCATGGCCTTGGCGAAACCGCCCTTGCCGACATACGAGGGCGCAAACTTCTCCATGGTGTACAGCGCACCGGGGGCGAACGCCGCGGTAGCCAGACCGGCGAGGTAGTCGGAGGTCCGGGCATAGCCCACGACGCGCTTGAAGTGACTGCTTCAGATCAGCGACCAATCCCTAGCTATACGCCCCATCCAATTGTTCCTGGGTAGCCGTCTGTCGTCGCATTGGGATCGCGGGGGGCAACGTACGGGTCATTGTCGATGAGCTGTAGATATCTCAAGTCAGCCTCCTATGCGTCCATTGAGTTACAATACTGGGCGAATCGCATACCGGGTAGTCCGTCTGGACGACCTTGCTCGTCCCGACGTAGGTTTGCGGGCTCTGCTTCGTCGTAGTATCGGCCATGGTGCAGCTGTTGTCGCCCAAGGCTGTCCCCTCTCAATTGAGCCGGTTGTTGGTAAGGTCGTCGAGAGTTCGAGCTGCAGGTCGTGGGTGCCTCAGGAAACATCACGTGACTGTTTATATGATTTCAACTGGACGAATAAAATCACGCGTGTGGGTCAGCGTAAGGTACGCACGGTACGTACCGAGCACTATCAAGTCGCGTCCCCCACTATCGAGACGCGTAGAGAGCCCGTTATGGCACGTTCACGACATCGTCCCAAGGTGACAATCCTGATCAGACAAAATCAGCCAAGGGTGATACAACAATTTCGAGAATGCCCTCCGCAGTAACAGCTGGGCAAAAGCCCACGCACGACGATCTCGACAACTATGCCGTAAACGACCTCTCCGACGACCCCTTCGCCTCACCCAGCCCGCAGTCCAAGAAGCGCAAGGAGCCCGCCTCCTCCTCCAACGCCCTCGGCATAGACGAAGAGGTCTCCGTGCAGAAGCGCGCCCGCGTACCAGCCGTCAAGCTCGACGAAGATCGCCTCCTCGGCCCTGCCGGCATCCCGCGCCTGCGCCAGCGGGCCTCCCGTAGCCTGAAGATCAAGGGCAAGGGCCACGAGTTCTCCGACGCGGCGCGCCTCCTCTCCTTCTACCAGCTATGGCTCGACGACCTGTTTCCCAAGGCGCGGTTCCTCGACGCGCTGGCCATGGTGGAGAAGGCCGGGCACAAGAAGCGCGTCATGACGGCGCGCAACGAGTGGATAAACGAGGGCCGGCCCAAGTCTGGCGCGGACGAGGACGAATACGAGGCGCGCGACAATGGGCACGACGACGCCACCGTGGACGTGGAACATGGCACGGATGCAACCGCCGGAGGACTTGAAAGACCACAAACACCGCTGCAAGACGTACCGGGCGATGACGACCTCTACGCCGCGACGCCGCGAGCGCGTACAGCCACCCGCCGGGACGTTCCCGAGGACGACGACCTGGATGCCCTAATTGCGGAAGCAGAGGGCCAGGACTTGCCATCCAATAAAACCAGACAATCACACACAGAACCGGACGAAGACGATTTAGACGCCCTTATAGCCGAGGCAGAGGGTCAAGATGCCGCCGCGTCATCCAACACCAAGTCGGCAAGCACAGGTGATGGTGATGAGTTTGCAGACGAGGAGGCGGCGATGTTGGAAATGGGTAGCCCGTGACAGGGCCTAGGGGTAGGCAACGCAATGGATGGCGATGCGGTTCATAGAGCGCGAGTTTGACGCAGCATCGGTATACATAGCAGCATGTAAAATCACTTCCGAGTTACAGCGGGCATTTGAATGAAATCAAGAAACAGAGCCCAAGGGCTAGTATATTGTACAGATGACAACACCCCTACTGTGTGGTCATCTCCTGGAGACCTTTACCGTTTGCGCCGTGACCGTCCGCTCCCAAACAAATATTTTCCCGTCATGTGAGGCGGAGACGCTTGGGCGCGCCCCCGCCGGCTTGTCTGCTCCGCTTCGTCCCCGGTGTTACTTTCAGTATATAGTTGTTGGCTGCTGTATCTGAAAGGATGCCACTATCGGGCCTGAGCACCTCGCTTCGATTTCGCTTCTGGATCCTTCGCTCCTCGACCTTCAAGGCCCAGAGGAGGGTAACGAGGACCTCCTGCGACGGCAAAGTGATGTCGCTCAGACATTGCGTCAGTTGGCGAACTTCATCGCGCGTCACTCCGGACTCGCTCCGCAAGTTCTCGACCCGATCGTCGCATCCCTCAGCAGAGACCAACCGCAATGCCTCCATCGTCGCATCCATCAAGGGACGCGCCAGATTGGGGCTGCTGGATAGGATCTGTCTAAGAGACTTGAATCTCAGGGTCGTGGACTTGCGGCTCGAAACCGTAGTCCGCAGCGGCGAAGTCGCTCGCTGCCATAATGTCAGAGGCGGCGTGGTTTGCCTCGTCGTTGAGGAAGTCGTCGATGTTGAAGGGGTCGAAACTTGCGACGCCGGTGGCAGAGTCACCAACCAGATAATCGTCGTCAAGAGTTGAGGAGTTGGGAGAAGCGAGAAGCGAGCTTTCGAGGACATAGCGATCTGCATCAAAGGTCGCTGACAGGCCGAGAGAATCGCTGAGGCTGAAATCATCGTCATCCTGAGGAACAGAGTCCAGGCCAAGAGGGGTGACTGAGTCTGAGAGTCCGTGAACGACTTGGGCACCTCCGCCGACGTGTGACACGGCAGGTCGCACAACATCTCTGCAGGACGTTGTGTCAGGTCGGGAGAGGTGACCATGGTCTGTTCACTAGACTCAGCAGACTCGGGCTTGGCATCGGAGACGGGGCCGAGCTCGGGTGATAGCGACGCTGGGTTGACAGTGGGGTTGGAGTTGGAGAGCATGAGCTGGTCCACGAGGTTGGCAGCGGAGTCGCTCATGATCTTGAGGCCGTCTTGGGAGCTAAAGAGCTGCTGGGACAGTGTGATCTGATTGTCGCGGAGAGGGTCGAGGGGAGACGAGGCACACGCGCCGACGCCTGAGGCACGTCGGACACGATTCAGCTCGGCCGCCAACAACTTGTTTGCTTTTTCGGCGTTGGCGAGAGCCGTCTCGAGCTCTTTTGTCTTCTTTTCGAGGGCCTCAACCTCGAGCCTCTTGCGCTCACGAGATGATTGGGCGGCACGACGATTCCGTAGAACCCGCTCAACCCGGCGCTGCTCCTTCTCATCTTCGGTTTTGGCTCGTTTTCTGAGGCACATTAGCGGCGACGTTGCGACGGTCTGACTTCATTTAGCTTACCTCGGTGGAAGGTTAGTCTTAGGCTCAGGGAGGACCTGGCCCCATGACTTGCGCTTCTTCGCCGGCTTCTTGTCCGATGACTCGGGTGAGACCTCGGCCTCGGCCTCGGCCTCCGCCGATGTGAGATCCTCCGGAACGACGGACAGGCGTGAGCTCTGGGCGTCATCGACGTACGATTTAGGAGTCATCATGTCCATGGGATTGATGGTGGCTGAAGGAGAGGACGGGGTAGTGGTGGAGAAGAGGGAAGGGTAGCTGTCGCCAGGCGTTGAGACAAACGACTCAACGGGCGACGCCTCCAGGTTGGCCATCGGGGATGTTTGCTGTAACGCCATTGTGTGCGGTATTGTCGAGTAGGCGGTGCCCAGGCGACGTAGCGCTATTGATCTGAGTACAGTGGTGTAGCAAGCAAAGGAGTGCCAGTTCCCTTCAAAGCAGTTATACGTTCAACTGCATCGTAGGCAGCGACCCATCGAGTGAGTCAGCGCCAGATGTGGGGGGGATGGTGGTCAACGAAAGCAGGATGAGTCAGGTGACGATGGCGGTCCAGGACGGCGAGGACAAGTGTCTTGATCCCTTTGGTCGTGGCCGATGATAGTAGAGGCGGGACGTGGTGGAGGGCAGGCACCTCTTTATGTTCAGGACACGTTGGTTATTTGGGGTTGATGCCTGAGGCAGAAAGGGGGGCTGATGATGGGCAGGGATGCAGGCAAAAGGGGAAGGGGATGGAGGGAGGCAGCAGGAACAGGGAGACCTGCGCGTTTGGCTTCAGGGGAGTGGGGGCCAGCCTGACTTAGCGTTTGGCAGAGACCTCCACAGCGCAGCAGACGCTGTGTGGCGGGCCAATCCAGGCCGTGCGTGCGCCAACGCGGGCGCTGTGGCCGCGGCGCCTGAGGTGGCGAAGCCCCGTAAGCGCAGCGGGCTGACGCTTTTCTTACGAGGACAACACGAGGGGACGGCCACGCTCTGGCGTATGCGCTGCAGCCCGGCTGGCTCGTTGCATCGCGCCCCCCGGCTAGCTGTTCGTGGGCTCTCGTGCGAAGTACATATGTACGTACGCAGGGGCTGGGCTGGGCTGGTCCGTGAATGGCTCGTTGCGTGGCTTTTGATCATGGACCTGCCGGATTGCTCGCGACGGGAATATTGGTCCCTGGTAGTAATCTAGGTGCAGTATTATGCGCGTTCAGTAACTAACTACACGGGTCTGCCAGCACGGGCAATGGGGAGTGACAGGGTACCAAGGTCCCTGAGTAATCGGTCGGTCGAGGCCTGCGGCGACAACTTGAATCAATAATAACGAACGGGATGTTACCTACTACTAAGGTGCCAGGGTACCTGGCTACGAGTGCCTTGCCGACCAGCCAGGGCACCCGCGGCTTGTTCGGGCTTGGGATTCAATGCTGCATGGCACACAAGCCAAACCTGCCACCACCACCACCGTCAATATATGTTATGAGTACAATCTCGACCACTTTGCCTCCGGGTCCAACGCATTCTTGGCTGTGACTCGAGGCGGCATGGCTTGTTTTGGCCCGAGCGGGCCGCCGCCCGAAGTCGAAACGGATTCCAGGGGGGGCTCGCTGGATGGAATGTGTGCTCGCTCAGCCCGGTTCACCCCCTCGCGTTACCAACTCTCGCCTAATAATACGTAGCTACGAGATACGTACTACGGAATACGTACCTGTCACAAGAAACAGCCGCATTGCCGGCCCGTGCCCGCAGGTCATCCATCTGCCGTCGGTCAGCCCAGAGGGCAAACTCGGCTCGCCGCGTCGTCACAAAGCCCACGGCCCAGCAGCGCTCGTTGAATGCCCGCGTAGATCCGGGGTTCGGCTCATCCCAACGGACGACGCTCGACTCGGAACCCCGGAATATTCGATCGTGTTCCATGCTGATCGGAAGGCAGCCTGAAACGGGCAGCTCGACACCAGCGGGCCCATGTGGACCAGTGGGCCGTCAGAAGGGGCGGTGGGCATGATGCTTGGCCCGCCATGCGCCTTGGAGCAGCACGACTCCATCGTCGTCCTGCGACGGGCGGAGCGCCGCGCATAGAGCATGATGCATGGACTCTGTCAGACAGAGATGCAGCATGTTCGGCATACAGTATGCCTGTGATGACTTGTCAATGCTCGTCGTACGACTGCAGCGCTGCGCTGGGCCTGGTCCGGGCTGGCCGGCGTCTCGATCCAGATGGATGCCTCGCCCCAACTCCGTGGCGCCCTCCCTGTTGTGGGGTTCCGCTTGGATGGTCCCGACAATAGCACCTGCTGCATCAAGTTCAAAGCACTAGGGCACGGGCAGCAGGAGCAACATGCGCACAAAGACAAGCCACCAGCTTTGTCTGCGGCTCCAAACCAGCCACCTTTGGCGGGGTCATGCCCTCGGGTCATGATGGTATTGAGAGAAGTAATTCCAAACTACCCTAAAGACCTTCACTTGTTTGGTCGATTCCTCTTCTCTGCCTCACCAGCGACCAAAGGCATGGAGTAGTAAGCTTGAGACAAAGACGCATAATGTTCCCTGAGAGTTACACAGCCTAGGGAGACCGCAGGTGGCAGCGTCAGCGCCAAACCCTGCTAGATTCGTTGTGTCGCAGAGGCTGGGACAATCGAGTACTACACGAAGTGCGAGGGAAGTCTTTGAATAGCGCAATTCCACCGTGCCTCTCCGGTCGTGGAGCGGATGCGATCCGTTTGTCTAGGGGGCCAGATGCAACGCAACGCTACTTGATGCTCCCATTGGGGCTTGATCCGACAGTGGAGGCTCCTAACGCAGGCGATGTCGCGCCGTCAGCAGGGAGCCGGCGATTGCTACGTACGGGTCCTCGGTGCCATGTCTAACTGTTAACTACAGTTTTCTCGAACGGTGTTGTGCGGTCAGCGCGTTGGTGGGTGCGAGAACAGGTGTGACCTCACACATTATTGCGATCCGCAGCGTCAAGACGCCGTTGCTTGTCGTATGCCTGCGAAAGTAGTGACCGGGGCCGATTCCTTACAAACAAACATCCGTTCGGTTGGCAGACGCAGCAGGAGCAACGACGGAAAGCAACAACTCCACAAACGGGAGGTACGCAAAGAAGTCGGATCGCGAGGCTGGCCGCGCTTTAACCCCTCAATTACCTGTCCTGTCCTGTACTTTGTACCGTAGGAGGTCGTCTTCGGCACAAAATGGTTGCTGCTGAGCAGCCACACACGACGCCGCTCTCGGCAGGCGAGTTCTCGAAGCGGCCGTTCGACTTCGTCGTCGTTGGCGGTGGCACGGCCGGCCTAGCCGTCGCCAGCCGCTTGGCTGCTGCGGAACCCTCACTCAGCGTTGCCGTCCTCGAGGCCGGCGGCGTCTCGCATGGCGAGGACGACATCGACATCCCGGCCTTTTATGGCCGCGCTCTCGGTGGTCGCCATGACTGGCGCTTCGAAACGGAGCCGCAAGTCGGTCTCGGCGGGAGGACGCTGCCGTGGCCCCGGGGCAAAGTTCTCGGCGGTACCAGCGCACTCAATTTCATGACGTGGAACCGCGCGAGCAGAGACGACTACGATGCATGGGAGGCTTTGGGCAACGCCGGATGGGGATGGAATGGCCTGCTGTAAGTGGCTGGCCGTCGTTGTCGTGGCTGATGATGGGGAGGCGGGCCTGGGCTGCCGCGATACAGCGACTCTCCTTCCCATGATGCATCAGCAAGAGACGATGATGCAACTGACGACATCATCACAGGCCGTTCTTCAAAAAATCAGAGACTTTTCATGCTCCGAGCAAAAAACTCGAGCAAGAGTACGACGTCACCCACGATATCAGCTCTTTCGGCACCTCGGGTCCTATTCAAGTTTCATACTCCACCGACTATTCACCATCTCACCGCACGTGGCACCAAACTCTCAATGCGCTCGGCGTGAAGACCAATCCCGCCCACGTTGCCGGCTCCAATGTCGGTGTCTGGACCAATGTCAATGCCGTCGATCCGCGGACGGCGAGCCGCTGCTACTCGACGAGCTACTGCTCATCGCCCGCCCCCAATCTGCACATCCTGACCGAGGCCACGGCACAGGAAGTCGTCCTCGATAACAGTTCAGGCGCATACGTCGCCACAGGTGTGCGCTTCACGCATCGTGGCGAGGAACATGTCGTCTCAGCCACGCGCGAGGTGATTCTGTCCGCGGGCAGCGTCAAATCGCCTCAACTTCTCGAGCTGTCCGGCATCGGCAACCCTGCCGTGCTCGACAAGGCAGGCATCCCGCTCAAAGTCGATAGTCCACAGGTGGGGGAAAACCTTCAGGACCATCTCAGTGAGTTATATGCCTCGATTGCTTGTCTAAGATATATATATCTGACTGGTGGCAGTGCTCGCCATGATCTTCGAGGTCGATCCTGCGTTGGAGAATCCCGACCAGCTCAAGACTGACACATCCCTCGCGGAAAAGGCCATGGACAAGTACCTGAGGGACCGCAATGGACCCCTCACCGTGCTGCCCTGCTCCATCGCGTATGTGCCGCTCAAGAAGCTTGCGTCGGCAGAGTATTTGGCTTCGCTATCCACCAAGGCGGCCAAGCTGAGCACGGGCGATGCGGACAAGCGGGCCATCCTGCACAATCGCCTCGATGGCACGGCCAATCTCGGGCAGATTGAGTTCATCTTTGATCTCGGTAACTGGAGCACGTTCTTCAAGGGCGAAGATGGTAAGCAGTATGGCACGATGCTGCAGATTCTCCAGTACCCCTTCTCGGTCGGGTCTATCCACATTCGCCCTGGCAGGTCCGGAGCGCCAACGGCGGAGGACAAACCGAGCATTGACCCGGCGTACTATGCCGGGGAGAATGGCAGCCTTGACGTCAAGGTCATGAAGGAGTGCGTCCGGTTCGCCAAGAGCATTACCACAACTGCACCGCTGGCTGGGATCATCCGCCAGCCCGTCTCTCCCGATGCGTCAACATTAGAGAGCGAAACCAAGCTGCAGGAGTGGATCGTGCGCAACACAGTCACTGATTGGCATCCCGTGGGAACGTGCGGCATGGGCGGGCGAAAGGGGATCAAAGGCGGCGTCGTGGATGAACGACTGCGCGTCTACGGCGTCCGAGGGCTCCGCGTGGTAGACGCCAGCATCATGCCGCTCCAGATCAGTGCCCACTTGCAGGCTACAGTCTACGCCATCGCCGAGAAAGGAGCACATATGATTCTCGAGGATCTCAAGGCGTGATTGACGGACCGATTCAAGGCGCTGACAAACTGAGGGCACTTACTGAACGGTGTTCTTCGTACGTAACTACTTCGTACTACCTTGAGTGGTAAGCACCAGGTATGACTAGACCACGACCGTGCGCCCGGGCGTTGCGAGACATTGGACAGGGATCAACTGGTGTCTCGACACGCGAGCGATACAGTACAAAGTACGTATTGGGATTGTGACGTTGAGTTTGAACTTGCACGTCCTGCGTCATGGTATCTGGTGGTGCTGTATACTATATGACGTGGATTTATATAGGTATGCGCGTACATGTCGACTAAGCCTATACACAATGGAGCAAGGCGTTGCGAAACAGCAAAAAAGTGCGCGCCCGCGTCTCATACTAAGCACGGACTGCGGGACATTATTCTAGAAAATCATGACACAAGCTGACGTCAGGCGATATGTGAAGACGTCGAGACCTGAGTCTAATTTTCGTCTACCTCATACACCAGACTCCATGATGGTGATGTGATATTTCATAAGAACCGTAAAGCATGTGTAAGCGGTATGGAATGGCAAAGGTAAAAAAAACCCCGCCGCATCCGCGTCCCCACTGACCATGCTCGTTGAAAATGAAGAATCCAGAAACAAGGACGGTGGCATCATCGCCAGCAAGTACGGCGAACAAGGGGGCCGACGGATCAACGACCGATCCACCTCCTCTCAAGCAGGCGCAACGGCGCAAATGTGACGAGTGTGAAGCCGACGGCGACCCACAAGCCAACGTCGCCCGTCGAAGCCAGCTGCGCGAGGGGCCCGACGTACCAGGCCTGACTCATGCCCAGGATAGCGCCGGCCCAGCCGATGAGAAACGCGGCAAAGGCGGCCCAGCCGAGGGGCAGGTAGTCACGGTCCTCCCAGCGGGACCAGTCAAAGGCGGACTTGCCCCTGCGGAAGAGCATGTGCTCCTCGAAGACAATGACGATCATGATCATGACCCAGTAGCCCATGAGGGCGAGGAAGTTCTGGAAGATGAGGAAGAGGTGCTCGCGGCCGGCGACGGCGAGGACGAACTCGACGAGGATGAGCAGCGTGGACCAGACCCATCGCGGGACGGCCTTGCCGTAGCGGCCGAGCGTCTGGCAGCCGAGGGCGGCCGAGTAGGTGCTGGGGATGGAGTTTGCGATGACGCCGAGGGCGACGATGACGGAGCAGACGCGGCCGAAGCCCTTGAGGGGCTCGTAGCCGGCGACGATGAGGGCGCCCGAGGAGACGGCGTTGGCGTCGGACCAGGCGGGGAGGTTGGCGACGCCGGTGCCGAGCCCGATGGCGATGAGGTAGACGAGGCAGAAGGCGGTCCAGATGCCGACGAGGGTGAGGAAGAAGATTTTGCGCCGCGACGTGCGCTCCGGGTAGTAGACGTAGAAGTCGGACGCGGCGGCCGCCCACGAGTTGGGCACGTACAGGCAGATGTTGAAGAAGGAGAGGCGCTGCGCGGCGAGGAGCTCGCCCGTGGCCTTGGACTGGGACGAGGCGTCGAAGTAGGGGCCGGCGACGCCGATGAGGACGAAGAGGGCGAGGACCTGGGGTAGCCACGAGTACCTGGACGAGCAGCTGTCAGCACCGGTGGGGGCACAATCTTTGAGATGATGATTGTGGTGGTGATGATGATGATGATGATGATGGGGATGATGCTACGCTCGGGGAGGTAGATGGAGCGATGCGTGGTGTTAAGTTTGGGGGGGATTTCGGTGCTTGCTGCGTACCTCTCATACTTGTGGAAGAGGGCCATGCCGAAGACGGCGACGACCCAGCAGACGACGGAGACGACTACAATGCCCACGATGATGGTCATCTGGCCGCCGCTGACGGCCGAGAGGACCTGGCCGCCGATGATGCCGTCGATGGTGGCGTAGCCGACCATGAGGACGATGTTGAGGAGGCATGGGATCTTGGAGGGCCAGTAGCCCATGAAGAAGCGAAGAACGACCTGTGTCTCTGTCAGCAATCTTGTCATTTGTGACGGTATGTGTGTGTGTGTATGTGAGTGAGTGTGTGAGTGAGTACATCACTGAACAACATCGACCGAGAGAAAGGGAAAAAAAGGAGCTCTCCTCTCCTCCTCCCTGGAAATCTCTCTTACCATTGTCCGGTTGCCGCTCTGCGGGCCCCAGATGGCCATGTACGCCGTCGTCAGGCTGCCGACGAAGGCGCCAAAGACGGCCAGAAGCGCACAGTCGAGGAAGCCGAGCTCGAGGAGCAGCGGGCCCAGCATGCCGGCGGCGAGGTTGTTGAGCGAGATGTTTGCGCTGAACCACATGATGGCGACCTGCAGGTCGTCGCTGAGGCTCGGCGGGCGGCGCTCCTCGGGCAGCACGCGCGTGATGCCGCGGGCCTCGAAGCCCGCGAGGCCCTCGATGCGCGCGTTGAGGGCGCGCAGCCGCGATGGGACCGCGGCGGCCAGCGCGGGCGGAGGCGGTACCTCATTGTCGTTGTATTTGTTGGCGTCTCCGTTCCTTGACCCCTTTCCTGCTGCTGCTCCTCCTCCTCCTCCGATAGCAGTAGCAGTAGTAGTCGTCCCGGAGCTGGGGGCGGTGGCTTCTTCATGGCGGGATGGGACGGAGGACGGGTACGATGTGCTCAGCGTGGCGGCCTTTTCCGGATCATATGTCTCGAGGCTGGTGGTGTTGTCGTGGTGGTGGTGGTGGTGGTGGTTGTTGTCATTGTTGTTAGTGGTGGTGTAATTGCTGTAGTTGTTCATGTTACCGCTCGTATCGTCTCCATGTGAGGTCGGCGGCGGGGATGCCGACGCCGACGTCGACTGTGGAACGGCCATTGCTTGCTGCTCTCTGCCGAGATCTTCCCCCCGTCACGAGAGGACTGGAGGCAGTGTGTCACCTGCACCACCAGAAAGGTGTCGGCGGCGGGGGTGGGAGCAATAACTAGTAGTAGTATCTGTCTCTCCCCGTTGAAGATCTGTAGGGCAGCAGCAGCACCACCTACACCGCGCTGGACAGATGTGAGACACGGCGTCACAGACCCAACGCGTCCCGAGCCAACACGTTGTTTCAAGACGAAGAGCCGGGTATCGGATGATTGGTCTCTAGAACCCGAGCCACTCCCTTGCAAGTTGCCCGGGGAGTAAGAAGCGCCCAACAGTATAGGCAGGGAGTCTTGTTAGCTGAGCGGCTGCGAACCCAGTGTGAGTGTGTGTGTGTGTGCGTGCGAAGAAGGAACGGAGGGGGAGAAAAGATGCGCGCGAAAGAGAGTTGGGACCGGATCGGCGAGATGGGCCTGGATGGACGGGTGAGCGACCCAGAGAGACAAGAGAGGAGGGGGACTGGAGCGACGGAGCCACATGAACTAGCGTGTAAGTCCAACAAGTCGACCGGCGCGGCCAAGCAGTCAAAGGTGTATATACATGGATACATACAATATACATACATACATACGATTTACGCACATGCCGTACAGCACAGGACGTACGTACAGCAGTTCTCGACTTGGTGTCCCTTGTCGACGTTTGTGCGCCCGAAGCAGCAACCCACCCGGGTTGTCTGCGGCATCAAGGACCTGGTCTAATGCCATCCGGGGGGCCGGAGGGGGTTAAACAGACTGGCCGCCGCCCGCGCCGTCGCTGCTGCCGCTGCTACTGCTGCTAACCCATGAGAGGAACGGTAGACCAGAGCAGCAGAAGGGGCAGTAAATCAGGGCGTGGAAGCAAGCAATCAATCTCTCAGCCCACACGCCGAACCGTGGGCCAAGCGGCATACCGACGGCGCATACCTACATACATATGTGGTGCATGCCCGCCCGCCCGCCTGCCGCCGCTCCTCCCACATGGCGCGCGCGTCCAGAGTCGTTATCGAGTACTTACTAGAAGAGGCGCATATGCATTCGGTGCGACCGCCGCAGATGGCGTTCGCAGCCGACACATGCAGACCAAGACAAAAAAAGAAGACGACAGTCCGGGGTGCTGGCAAAAAGACAGAGCAGCACGACAGCCGGCTCGCCGGGGGGTTGCGCTCGTCGGGCGAGTAGAGGTTACGTGCGGATGGACAGACAGAGCTTCGGCGGTAAACGCGAAGCCAAAATTCGGTTCCCGTCGTCTAGTCTACCCATCCGTCTAGTATCCAAAGTCTATACTCGCCTGAGGTCGCCTCTCCGTGGTAGGTAGCACCAAGCGGAGACGCGCAGTCTCCTTGCCGAAGTAGAGAATGGCGGGGTGGGGGCGGTCTTAGGGGGGGGGGGGGAGGCTTCCTTCAGCAGGGGACCATGGGGCCATGGAAATGGGGCCGTTCTCTCATGCTGCTTCGAGAAGGAATCGGCGTCTGACGGCCACTCCGCCGTAAAACGAAACGAAACGAGCATGAGGCCAGCAGGGGACGAGCCAACAACCTCGTGAAAATGTATGTTCATACGTACATGCGTAGTCTTAATCTGGACAAGAAGACCAGCCACCACAGAAGATCCTAATAAAGTGGAGCTGGCTGGTGCCGGTGTAGGCTGGATCTTTCTTTGATGGTAAGGATGGCTAGGCGCAGCAGGCAGGGGGGGGGGGGGGCAACTTTCTTCACGCACGTTGGCTCTCACGCAACTCTGCTGGAGGGACGCGGCCTGACTGCTTGGCTGCTGGCCGGCCCGTGCTGCGGGCGAGTTGAAAAAACAATCCGCCCAGCTTCCCGTCTTGAATCTTGACCTGACTCGGCTTGGTTCTGCTGCCCTTGAGAGCACGAAGCGGGACTTGCCCCTCAACTGTATCACCTGCCCTGCCCAGCCCTGGCCCTGCCTGCAGGCAAGGTTCCCTCCCGGGCTCGATGCTACGACATGTAACCAAACACGGGCAGCGTCCAAATAAAGAGGAGAGGCACCCACGGGTACCCATCTGTTTCTTCCCTTGGGGCGCCCTGGTAACTAACTAACACACGTTACTACGTAACTAACTTTAGTATGTATGGCGGCACCGATTGCATGGGCTAGGGGCCAGAGACCAGCACCACGACTTTGCAGTAAAAATTGCGCGTGCGGGGCAGGATCCTGATACGCTTTTACATAATTTCCGTATTCCATACTGTCTTGAGAGACGGGGTTCTGTTAGCGAACCTGGCCTCGGCTATGTCTTCCGTACCGTGTTGTCCGGGAGGATAAGCATCTAAAAAAGAGGCAGCTCCTGGTAGGTAACAACAACCCACAGGCGGCTTCATGCGAGGTCGTGTAGAGAGACCAAGACAAACAGACCCCGCGAGTGATGAGAGACGATGCGGCCTGACGTGACACAAACGGACGCCCCCCCAACCCCCGTAGGGGGGCACGATGACCCGCCGCTGCTGGTCAGTGTCTCGCTTGCGATGCAAGGCGAGGCGAGGCTGGGCTTGCTGCTATCATGGCATCTACCGAAGCAGCGCCGTGTACGCGTCACTTTTAGATGATCGGGCGTTGATGTGATGAGTACCGCGGTGGGATTGATTCCTTTCTGACAGTCGGTGAAGGGGTCCCACGTATATAACAACATGTTGCGGATTCTTATAGCACACTGCCAACAACAACAAGGGTGTAACAACCGACGACTGCGCCCCTCTCCGTCTTGCGATTTACGGACATGGGGACACACCGCCCATGACTTAGTAAAAGCGCCCATGCCACAACCCAACAAAATACAGTACTACAGTACGAGTACAGTACCTGTGGTGCTACTGCCAGCCGCACCATTATGGGCACACTTTTATCAGCTGTTCCTTCCACGCGCGCGCCCGCGCGGGGTCGTGGGCTTTATGCGCCCGGCCCAAACCCGGGAACCTCCGCCCGCGCGGGCTCCCGAAGCGGCCTCGATGTTTCGGTAACACACGTGTGGGCTCTCTGTATAGTCGTACGAAGTAGTCTTGATGTGCATATGTGTGTGTGTGTGTGTAGGTGTGTGTGGTGCTTACTTTATTACATGCTTACCACAACTCTGTTCTCCTACTACGGAGCCGTCGGGGGCGCAGGCGATATTCTGCTTGGGCTCTCTCAATGGCACCGTATTTCGTTCGTTCCCGCCAGGCCCATGGGGTTTCTTCCCCAGTCAATGACAGAAAGAGAGAAGAGAGGGGGGGGGGGGCAGGGACAGAGACAGACAGGAGAGACCGCGACGCAGTGCCAGCCATAAAGTGCAATGCCTTGCCCGACATGTTGGCAGAAGCTTTGAAAGCGTCGCAGGATCCAAGAAAAACAAACGTCAAAAAATCTTGGATCAATGCAGGGCCCCAAGGGCACAGCCAGCACTGCTACAACTAACCAACCTGCCAAGTACGCGCGTTCCAACTTACAGTAATAAGGAAGGTAGTTGGTTGGCTGTCCCCTCCACCAACCTCAACCCGCCGCCGCGCAGTGTGACGTTGGGGGGCTGCGCTATCAGCCCAGCTAGCCGATCCCTGCCCGCTCTCTCCTTCTCGCGGACTTGGCTTCTTCAAGGTTGATCTGCCGCGCCGTCGCCGTCGCCGCCCACCCACACCCACACAAACCCGCCGGTTCCCCGTGCCCACAGGGGACGAGAGGAAAGGAAAGGGGGAGGAGGGGATGTTTTCTTCGGCGAGTGGACGTGACGGGCCGTCTCCGAGCAGGAGCTCCTAGCGGGAGTGGCGCGGCGGGCCCCCTAGGTTCTTTTCTGGACAACGACAACCCTCCCTGGCTGATGACAGGCAAACCCAAGAGCGGCAAACACAAATCTGGGAATTCCCTAGGTAGCCCGGCATCCTGACCTGGAGTCCATCCATCTTCATTCTCCACTCACCCGAGGACGGACCGCCATAACGCCTTAAATGCCCCGGCCGCCTCCAGTCGCCCCTCCAGTCGCCCTCCCCCCCTCTTCCCGCTCCGGCGACACGCCGGGCGGACCCTCCGCACTGCAACCCCAACAGTTTTCTACGTATGTAACTACTCCACGAAGTAACTTACATGGCAGATCCGCTTCTCTCCACCCCCCATCGGCGAGAGGCGCAGGCCAAGGGTCCCAACTCTTTCCCCCGTTTGGTCGTCCCCGAGACTTTCTTTCGTTGCTGCGGTCAGCACAGAGAGAGCCAAAGCCGGCTGCTGAGGACCAGGGCAACAGTGGTACGAAGGAGCCGCGATAGAATCACCCAAGGAAACTTACCTAGGGACCAGGGGGCTCTAATACGTACGAAGTACTACTCCTAAATCTCACTCGCCAAAAGAAGGTCGATCCTCGTTCGCGGACGCCCTGTAATATTACGTAGGAGGCATGCAGGACTCCATCCAGGGCAGTGTTCGTAGCGTCCCAAAGCTACGAAGTACGAAGTAGGTTGCTGCAGCTTCCATGTAAACCACCACCACCACCCGCCAGCCCGGCAGGCACCACTCGCGATGCTCTCGTTGCCCTTGTCGGAGTGCTCATCCTGTCGGCATCCATTCCTTCATCCTTTCGCCAAATCGCGCCTTTTCCCCCATGTTTCACACCTCCCCCCGGGGAACCCCTAATACCAATCCCTGCCCTGCCAGCCACATCTCGGCTGTCGCGCCTCCTCGGTCGTCGCTGTCCACCTGCTGCTACTGCTGCTGCTGCTGCTGCTGTTGTTCATGCGCCGCAGGGACCCGGGGGGCTGTCAGGGTCCAACGTTCCCACGTAGGGCAACCGGTGCCGAAACGCGCTGCCCCCTCCCACCCCGTGGTGGCGTGCGCCGAACCGAGGACCACCCGCTTGCGCTTGACTGTTCGTCATCGGGCCGGGCGAGGCCTCATTTCTTGGTACAAAGTACGAGTGGCAGGCTGTCTTCGCGAGCGTATTCGGTTTTCCCTTACGTGGCTCGATGCTCTACCAGTGACAGGCAAAAGTCACAAGCCTCCCATCAGCCTTGCATGTATCAATACCGAGGCATGATTCTTGTGCCCAGGCTGTCTGGCATGTCCTGTCAATTTACTTTTCTTCAATGCTCGGCAAAGCCAAGCTGCCCCAATCAAACGTGTGCGCCGCTATTGGCTCGATGCTCGTAATGTCCGGTAGTGTCATGACTACGATTAAGCGTTGTCTTTCCTGTAATACGAAGGTTTGATGGATAAGGCACAATATTCTCCAGATGAATATGAGCGCACACTTTCAAGTCTGGGCCGCGCATGAAACCCTCAGAGTGCCGCCCACGGGTATCCTGCGCTCTAAGAAACGCCATCGCGTACACCAAAAAGTACAACGCCAAGTTGCTACAGCGTGCCAGCAAATTGCAACATACCGCTGGCAACGCATTTCAGCCGGCGAGGGTAGTCGTCTCTAGCCGGCCATGCATGACCTGTTAATCTCCTCCACTTACAAGGTACCCTCGTCCCTCATTGCTGGTGCTGTGACTTCGACGATACATCCACCGTCGTAACCACCATGATCTTGTCGCCGCTTGCCTTGCCAACGTCTTCGGCTCCGCCTGAGCCTGCTGAGCTTGATGGCTGTACTTCCTGGGTCGCATCCGGGCTCGGATCCTCGTTCGCGCTCACTGCGGTATGGTGTTGATGGTTTTGGTTGTGCCCCTGCAGCACCAGCTCGATCTGGCTCCCCTGGTCTGAAAGGGTCCTCTGTGTTTGAGCCCCCTCACTCGTTCCCGCGCCGTATTCTTGGTCCTCCAGCTTGTCCCACGTCGTGCCCATGACGGTCGTACCCACGGCGGACAGAGGGTGTTTGTAGCGTTTCTGCCTACCTGCACCGCTGATGGTTTCGCCATGGTACGATGGCGTCTTTGTAGTCTCCGTGTTTCCGAGTATGGTACGCACAATCGGCCAGCAGAGCGGCAGGTTGCCCACCAGCATGGCAACACCGACCTCTGCGACATACCAAAAGAGGAAGACGTACGAGTTGGGCGTGCTGAAGTTGTAATATCGGTTGAGGATCGCCGCAAGAATCTGTTCGACTTAGCTTCGGTTCTGGGGGTTGCATGCAGAAAACGACTCACGTTAAAGATGCCCAGTCCTAGAATACAGCAGAGAATAATTTTCCTTGACATTGTCAGCCTCTCATAGTCGCGTCTCCATTACGGCGCGATACTCACCTCTTGGTTGGAAGTCGCGTTTTGATTATAATAGGTATCGGGATGAACAAGAGCAAGAGGTCGGAGGAAATGTTGCATGCAGTCGCAAATATCATGTGGTGGTAGTAGGTCGCACATTGCACTGTTCGTGTTAGCCATCGCATCATCGACCAGCTGATGGCAGTCCATACTAATCCTAACGGGCACCGCCCAGTACTCGTAAGTCGGGCTGCACCAGTAAAAGACGAACATGAAGGTGACGACGAGGTACGTCAATGCGCAGTACACGGCGGCGACCTTGACCAGGAAATGCTGCTTGGTGAGAGTGTTTCGCCTGACACGGTAAGTTGAGCTGCAACGAAGCGGGATGCGGCGAGCCTACGTTAGACGGGCGTAGAGGATCAGGAGACACGCCTTGACGGTCCATGTGCCCGTCAAGGTAAAGATTTCGAGAACAAATGTCATGATGCTCCCGTACACGGCTCGCTCGACGCCCTCCGAGTCGAGCGCGGCAGCATCTTCAGGCGACATGTAATTGCTGCCATTCTTGGCCACTTCGTTGATGGAGACGACAACGCCGGTAAAGTTGACCTGGCGTCAGGTCAGCTCGGGAAAGCGAGCGGGCTCACGGTTCCCCTGGCGACATACAAGAGCAAAAACCATGAGATAGTCATCAATCATGAGGTTTCTCCATTTCCCCAGCTTGATTCGTCGTGAGAGCATGCGACAGATGACAACGACCACGCCGACAGTGTAGAGGATCCATGACTCAATCGCCAGCGAGGTTGTGAGCTCCATGGTGACGGTGAAGCGAGCAGATCATGGGTGGCCTGGCCACAATGGCGGAAAGACACGAGTTTTTCTTCTCCTATCGCCAGGCCGCGCGAGCGTTGGTCGTCCGCAGCCGTGACGGCCGTTGGTCTAGCTTGAGATGCACCGCAGCGCAGACGAGAAACAAACTTGGAAGTTGCAGGAGCTTAATAAGGACAGGTAAGAAACCAACAAAGTCGTAGGCGGATTCCTACCCTGGGTCGCCGAGGGTTCCATGGTGGCAGCTAGTTGCAATACTGTCTTTAAGGGGATCTGCCGTGGACTGAACGACTCGATCTTGGGGCGTGCCCCATGGCCGCCCGCCGCTCGACTTGCAGCTCCTGTCATTTGTCACAGACAGGCGGTGCAACCGCGTGTGAGCCGGCCAGCAAGGAGCGAGGGTCCGCTGGCCGGTATCCAGTACCTCGTACGAGGTACGCCGTCGCACAGTCGCGGGAGAGCTCGCCGCGCCGTGTTAGGCACTTGCTGAATGGCAAGACGGCGTCCCGACTACCAGGGAGCGAGAGCGGGTCGGCCATCCACGATCCGTCAAGGCTTAAATTATGCAGTCAGCCACTGTCAAAGTCGTTCCGAGGAAATCACTAATACAGATGTTACCGATGTGTACGAAGGGAAGAGAGATCACTGGGACATGCGTACCCGCCCATGCTCCGCCCGAGCCAAACCAAATGACGCTGGCGATGCAGTGCAATGATCCCCCCATCACGCGCAGGGCAGCCTGTCCATCTGCCGGCATGGTCCAGCCCCTGTTCCGCGGGCCGGGATCTGCGCGTTGAAGGCGCACTACTGCTAGGAAGGAAGCTTGGGAGCAGCCGTCTCCCGTCGAAATGGGGTCTAGCTGAAGGCTTGCCCGTCGCTCATCTCTGGGCCGACGTGGGGCTTCGTCGACAGGCGAACTCCGGTGCCGTCCAGGGAGACATCCAGGGTTCTTTTGGGCCGTGGAAATCGGCGTCGACGCTTGCGCGAAGGCGTCGTCTGCGCCGTCTTGTCGAGTGATCGATCCCCGCGATGTCCGTTGGCATACCTGTCTGTCTGGTCGACCGACCTACCGCCAGAGTCTGCACATCGGCCACCGCAGCCGCTCGCAACCAGGTAGGCGGGCGGAATGGCTCACTTGCGAGACATGCTGCAGACAAAGTGACGTCGGGCGCCGGCCAGTGGACACCCCTGCCAGGAGCCTGTGTCCGAAGTTGCCCAAGATGTGACGCTGATGGGCTGACCAGCAGCTGCGACACGCACACGCGGGCGCACAGGCCGTGCGTGCGTTTGTGGTCTGGCGGGTGGCTCTCGGCAACGCGCAGACCCATCGGTGGGCTCTCCGATCGGGTGGCTAGGGGATATGAGATCGTCAGCTCGGACGGCCCGCGGTCTCGACCTGGTAAACGTCACGGCCGGTGCTGTGCATTCTCGCATCGCAATCCAACATGTTCGGCTGGCGATGGGGAAAAGTACGAAGTACCTACGTAGGTACAAAGTACCTTGACCCTGGCCGAGCTGGCGGTTCCGTGTCAAACGACGGGAAGGAGCCAACACAGTGTTTGGGATCACAATCACGCTCAAAAGTCACACAGTACGGAACTGCGTCGCATCCGCTCGTTAACGTGTTCCTTCGAGACTCGCCCTTTCCTTCAAAGAAACTTGATTCTCTTCAAAAAGGTGTGTCTGCAGCCTCCCCACCTGTCCTCCTTTTTCTCGCACCGCCCGCGTCTAGCTGCTTTGCCTTTGAAGCGGCGTCTGGCCCAAGGGAGGGCTCGGGAGACGGTGCTAGGCGTGTGTAACATCGATCCTACTAGAGCTACAAAGTAGGAGACACAACCCAACAAAGATGCAGCAAAAACTCTTCACGGCGAGGACGGGACCCAACACGTGAATCGGCAATGTCGACCGGAGCATTTGGTGCCGAAATGAACCTACCTGCCTACCAAAAGCAGCCCGGGCGCCGCGCGAAACGCGTTACCAACTTCGGCCTCAAACACGCCTTATCAGGCGGGTGCAACCCGTCATCAAACGGCGACGCCCAGACACCGGCCCCCGTTAGACTACCGGGTCGAGGTTCCCGGTGCGGCCTTTGACAATGCCTTCGATGTCGGACGTGACCCAGCCGCCGTAAAAGTCGCCTGGCTGCGGCTCGACTCTTTCGCCGTCGACGAAGCAATCCCAGGGAGGGCCGGCGTAGAAAGACAGGTAGCCACGGATCGGCTCAAAGGCCGGCGTCGGGGCCTCGTACGACCATATCCTGTTCGTTACCGCCGTGCCGTCGCCGAGCTTGGCCTCGTAGTACGTCGCGGTGCCCTTCCACTCGCAGCCGGTCCTTCGCCCAGTCGGAGTCAGGGCAAGACTGACCGAGGCCCGCGGCAAATAATACGCTGTGCCCCTCCCATGATCCATCCATCATCAGCCGCTGCGACGACGACGACCGACGTCGGGGGGTCAGCGAAGGGAAACCCACTCGGCGGGTGGTGCGTCTCCAGCACCCAGTAAGCGTCTTGGGTCTGCGCAATCACGTCGCCTCGAAACGTGATGCGGATGTCGCGGGATATCTTTTGCAGGGCAGGTGGGCGGGGAAAGCTCTGCACGTCAAGCTTGAGTTTGGAGGCCATGATGTGCGCAGCATGCGCTTACTGCGTATTGACTTTCTGGTGTGTGTTCCAAAGGGGACCTGGGCGTGAGGTGGCATCAACGGCGGCAAATATAAAAAGCAAGCTTTCCTGTCACGGGTGACAGCCATGACGCTGACATTCCGGGCCTGGCATGCCTGGGTTCGACGCCACCACATCTCGTGCCGAGCCGCCTGTCGTCACGGTGGGGGTCTAATCGGGGGCGCCTCGCCTTGGTGCGCCTCGATGGGCTTCACGCGCGGACAGGCTGTGAAGCATGTTTCAACTCGACGTCCTGCCCATGCAGAGCTATCCGGTTGACAAAAGGCAAATAACGACGTCTGGCTCGCGGTGGAATTCAGGATGGCCGCGAAGACCAAAACGTATCGCGCCGACTGAGCTATATATTCTACCACCGGAACGCAAAATGATGTAAGGAAGGAACCCAAACAACTCAATATCTCAAATTCATAAATAGAGAGGCAATAAACAATCCGGTGAGTCCAAGTTGACAACCATGCGTATGACCGTCTCGTCGATGCTTGACTTACAACCGATAGCCGTAGGGTAGGTAGCTTACGAAAGTACTTAGCGCTTTTCGTGCATGCGGGCAATCATTTGTGGCGCTCGCATTGTGGCTAGTGCTTGTCCTCGTGGCGGTGCTCTCGCTGTTGCGTCACCGCGTGGCGCCCCGCACCCAGCGCTTGTCTCGCCTCACATGACGCCGCCCGCAGCGACAGCGAACGGCCTTGCCGACGGCTACCACACACCATCTGCGGCGTCGCCAAAACCTCGAAAACCTCATAGCCCGTCGCCGCCTAACCGTGCGTCCTATCTATCGATCCACACCTTCCATCAATCGATAAATCGCATCGCCGTCTTTGAAACCGCGCGCGCCCCCCCGGCAAGAGACAACAAAGCGAAGTGCCCCCCCCTTCTTCCGACCGCGCGTCATCCGCCACCCGTTCGTTGTCCGCCAGCGCCCGACGACGAACACACGAATAGGCCCGCCGCCAAAAAGACATCTTCTTTACGCACGCACACACGTACGCACCGAAGAGAACAACACACAGACACGCACGCACGCACAAACACCCGCCGCCCATCATGTCAAACCGCCAGCTCGCGCGCGACATGCAGGTCGAGTTCCAGGCGCGCTTCAACGCCAAGCAGGCGCGGCGCGAGGCGCAAAAGGCGGCCAAGCAGGACCCCGTCCTCAAGAAGCAGATCCAGGACCTGCTCAAGAAGGGCGAGACGGCAAAGGCCTACCAAAAGGCCAAGATGCTCCTCTCCAAGCAGGCCCTTGCCCAGCAGATGGACCAGATGGCCGACATGGCCGAGCTCTCGGCCGCCCAGATCCAGGCCAACAACGCCATGAACCGCATGACGCACATGATGGCCCAGTCGTCGCGCACCATGAACGTCGCCCAGAAGAATACCAACCCGGAAAAGGTGCGTTGCGCACTCCCCCCTTCCCTATTGCCCACTTCTTCTTTTTCGCTCTCACAGCTTCCGCCGTATGCTGACTCGCCATCTTTCGTTCGTCCCTCCTCTTTAGACCCTCGTCACCCTCGAGCAGTTCAAGCAGCAAAACGAAGAATACGCCATGTCCAACGGCATCTACCAGGACGCCATCACCCAGTCCACCTCGGTCCAGGTCGGCGAGGACGCCGTCCACGAGCTGCTCGGCAAGCTGGCCGACGACGCCGGCGTCGAGCTCAGCATGGAGCTCAACAAGGCCACCCCCGCCGCCGCTGAACCCCAGACCGCGAACGCTGAGCCCACAGCCGAGGAGGAGGATAAGCTGCAGCAGCGGCTGCGTGCGCTGCGTGCGTAGTAGGAGAGTTGCGGAGGGGGGGCTCGCACCGACCAACGCGGAGGTCGGGGGGAAGGTTCATAGGGGGAGGATGAGGAGGATGGAGAGAGAGAGAGGGGTAGGTATGGGACAGACGCATGCATGACATGATGGAACGCACGCTTGGGTCATGGTTGGCGCTTGGCGAAAGGTTTGTGTTTTCAACATTTTTATTGTTAGGATTGCCACATCACGATAAGAATTTTCTAGACGTGTGCCTCATTCATTACTCCGTACAGGATAAAACGGTCGTCGAGGCGCAAAGAGCCGTGCGCCACGCCATGTTCTAGATACTCTACATCCGCCGCAATCGCCCATCCATCGCTGAGTTTCCCCCGCCCACTACATGTAAAGGCTCGCCACGGCGGTAATGTCCCGCTTAATCATCTCCTGCGCCTGCTGCATCTTCTGGTACAGCTCCGGGTCGCCGACGATGCGCGCCGCGTTCTTGACCTCGCGACACGTCTCGTCGAGGCGCGTAATGGTACGCACAATGGTGCCCTCGAGCACGTCGGTCAGCCCCGTGATGTTCTTGAAGCTCATGCCGCGCGCCCACTCGTACACCACCTCCATGAGCCCGAAGCGCGGCCGCGACGTGAAGTCGTTGGAGTCCTCCGACGACTGTATCACCTGCAGACGCGTCTGCACGTCGTTGACCTTTTCCGAGATGGCCACGATGGTGTCGCGCCCGCGCGTGAGGTTGCCCGTCAGCGTGGGCTCCACGAACGTCTTCTCCTGGAACACAAACGCCGACAGCAGCGCCGCGATCTCGGCCGGCTCAAAGTCGGCGAGCACGTTGTCGAGGATCAGCTCCGTCAGCACGAGCTCGTCGCCCGAGTGCACCTCGCACGCAACCTTGCCCTTGAGCTGGATGCGCGTCGCGTCGTCGATAAAGTCGAGCTCCTTGAGCACCTGCACGCGCTGCTCGTAGTCGGGCAGAAGCTGGAGATTTTGATCGGACAGGGATTGCTTGAGCTGCTGGATGTGCTCCTTGATGAGCCACTCGTCGTGACACATGGCAAACTGTGTCTGGTCAGCAATTCCTCTCGCAGCGGGAGCTGTGGGTGAGCCAGATTTCATTCACTTACGTGCTTCAGAAACGCCGGGCATTTCGTCGCCGGCGAGCTGTGAATCGTCTTGACGAGCTGCGTGCGCTTCTCGACAATCTCCTGTAGCTGAAGGCTCTTGATTTTGCTCATGTCGGCCTCATCCCACCGGTCGTCCCAGGAGGAGCAAATCTCCTGGAGTCGCTCCATCGCCTGCATGCCGGCCGCGCCGTGCTTAAGGATCTCGGGGATTGTGCCTTTGAGGATCCATCGCGTCACGCACTCGACGTCGCTGAGCGGCACGTGTAGAGTCTTGACCTGTGTGCGACGCCGTCCCTGCGGCAGCTTGGGCATATACTTGCGGAAGCCGGGAATAAACGGCAGTTGGTCGGTCGCGTCTCGCCGATCGCGCATCGGCTTGAGGGCGCAGACTTGTAGGATGGGCTCGTCCAGAGAGCCGCGCGGACTGGGGCCTTCGGTGGCTAGGATGCCCACGGTACGGATGCCGTCCCAATTGAAGACGATGAGCCTCTGTGAGGTGAACATGCGGCGGCCGATAGTGATCCTCAGCAGACCCTTGTACAGCTCCAAGGTGAGCTGCTTGTAGTCTTGCGCTGCCTGGTGGCACTCGTCCATGGAGACGTCGCAGATCTTGCACGACTCACGCTTGACCTTGGCTAAGTCTGCCTGCGCTAGCTTAACGTCCTTTTCGTGCTCCGGGAGAAGCTGCTGCGTGGCATGTTCGGAGAAGCTCCTCTTAATCATCTCCTCAATCTTGAGCGCCTCCACCCGCAGCAAGTTGAGAATCATGTTGTACGTGAGGCGGAACTGTGACCGCAACTTGGACGGCTCGCCCTGGATCATGTTGCGAAGCTCCGCGACAGGGGGAACATCGTCTGAACCACCGGGTGGTACGATGATGACCGAGCCTACGGTATCCAGGCCACGACGACCCGCTCGACCAGCCATCTGCGTGTACTCGCCCGGGAGCAGATTGCGAAATGAGTGTCCGTCGTGCTTCCTGTAACCCGAGAACACGACCGTTCGCGTCGGCAGATTGAGACCCATAGCAAACGTCTCCGTCGCGAACAGCACCTTGACAAGCGTTTGGGCGAACAGTATCTCCACGAGCTCCTTGACGATGGGTAATAAGCCGCCGTGGTGCACGGCGATGCCGCGACCGAGGAGCTCCCTGAGCCGAATGATCTGCGGCAGTACGCGGTCCTCGGGCTTGAGCCGCGCAATGGACTTTTCGATGATCATGTGGATGTGGCTCTTCTCCGATGCCGTGCAAAAGTCTTGGTTGCTCAGCGCGTCTGCGTTTTCCTCGCAACGCTTCTTGGAGAAGACGAAGATGCAGGCGGGCAGTAGGGTATTCTTGCGCAGGAATTGGACAAGATGAACCCAGAGATTCTTGTCCTGAGCAGCCGACGACATTCCGCCGGGTCGCCCGCCGCGGCCCATGTGTCCGGGGGCGTGGCTTGCACGAGGAGGGCCTCCACGGCCTCGCTGCTGGCCGCCCCTCTGCGGTCCGCCGCCGCGTCCACCGCCGCGCTGCTGCTGCTGGCCGCCGCGCTGGGGTCCGCCTCGCTGGCCGCCGCGGGGGTTTCCGCCTCGAGTCGCAATGGTGTTGCCAGCCGGTTGCGCCTTGTCCTTCCCCTGACCCGCAGCGTGCGCATCTTTCCAACCCTTTTCTATGAATTTCTTGTCAGAGTCGACAATCTTGTGCATCTCCTTGCCAGCCCAGAGATAGTGCTCCAGAGGGACCGGACGTTTGGATGTTGAGATGACGTAGATGTCTTTTTGCTTGGTCCTACCAACCCATGACGCGAATTCGTAGGTGTTGGGAACGGTGGCTGACAGCAGAATGAGAGAGACGTGCTCGGGTAGCATGATGATGACCTCTTCCCAGACGACGCCGCGCTCGAAGTCGTTGACGTAATGGACCTCGTCGAAAATGACGAACTCGACGTCTCGGATTAGGTCCGCGCCACGGTACAGCATGCTGCGCAGGATTTCGGTTGTCATGATGAGACAGCTAGCCTCGGGGTTGATTTGCACGTCGCCCGTCAGGATGCCAACCTCGTCAAAGTCCTGGCGGAAATCACGAAACTTTTGGTTGCTGAGGGCTTTAATGGGCGACGTGTAGATGGCCTTGGTCATGTGCTTGGCTGCCAACGCAATGGCATACTCGGCCACGACAGTCTTGCCGGCGGAGGTGTGCGCCGCAACGAAGACGGAGTCGCCGTTCTCGAGATGGTAGACAGCCTCTTTCTGGAATGTATCGAGTTCAAACGGCCATTCCCTTGCCATGTCGGGCACAAGCTCTCGGAAATTGGGCATGCCGTGCCTGATGTCGACCATGTGCGCCCACTCGCGACCGGCTTTCCTAGCGCTGGATGCCGCGAGCACGCCATGGGGCTCAAGAGAGGGGAACTCGACGGGCAGGATGTCATCAATATCATCACCGTCCTCGTCGCCATCGACATCATCCTCTGCGGTTGGCGGGGGGCCTTCTTGGTCTTGCTCCGCGGTACCTGCGTCCTCAGGCTCCTCCTCCAGCATGTGCTGGACGGCGGCGGCATCCTCGTTGGCGGATTCCTTTTTACTGAAATTGATGCCTCGCTCGAAGCCCGGAGCAACCTGCAGCAAGCCGCCCTCGCCCAGCTGGATGACTCTGTCGAGCTTGTTGGCCCGTGGTCGGTCCTCGGCCACCCCGCCACTGTGCATTTGGTCTTCCAGCGCAGCCGTGGCCTCGATGCCCTCCAAGCCGCCCGGCGCGAACGGAAAGAAACCCGCTGCGCCCCTCACAAAGTCGGCCCTGTTAGCAGGCTTCCGGAGCAGGCTGGTCGAGTTCTTGGCCGTGGCACTGTTCATGGGGACGGTGACGTTTTTGTAGCCCGTCACACGGCCCTCGAGACCATGGCGCAGGAAGCGCGTCACGGTGCGCGTCTGCGGCGGCGCAATCTTGAAGAGGGATGAGTAGTCGGCCTCAAAGTCCCATCGCTGCTGCAGGCGGTTGAGCCACTCTGTCGAGAACTCGGCGGAAGGCGAGAGGAAGAGGTCCTCGAGGCGGCGCTTGAGATGCTCAGGGTCCTGCGGCGGCTGCCGCTGGGGTGCGGGCACGGCATTGTCGGCCTCGCGCTGGTCCTGCGAGAGCAGGAGCGCGTCTATGCCGGACATGGCGGCCGTGTTGATGCCGAAGGGACTGTGGAGTGGTGTGAATGAGTGCGACTGTGGGCGACAGGTGAGGTTGCGAAGTGATGAGGATAAGGTCCAAGCTAAGGTAGTGGGAGCTTGCCCCACCGACGCTGAAGCGGCGCGTGGAGTGACGGTGACGCACACCAACTGGAAGGTGAGCGGGCAAAAATATTCCTGCCTTATTACAGCTCAATGCTTGGTACAGAACGATTGGCGTCGCGAAAACCATTCACTCAACATCATAGCAGGTGCAGTTGGCAGCACAAGGCAATGCGTCAATCATGGCCCGTTCCGGCGAATCCATGACTTGAGCCCGCATCGCGGGGATCTTGCTGACCTGCATTGGGTTCACAGTAGAGTTCGCGCATCGACAAGACGCTACTTTGCGACTGACAGTTCACAAGCGCCAGGGAATAGCGGCCAAGAAGAGGGTGTATACACGAACAACGCAAATACAAGTACAGGTGCCCACTCCTCGCCGTCTATGAATACGGATAAAAAAAAGGGTTTACGTATCCCTCATGCTTCGTCGGGCGGTCGGGGCTCATCCGTGCCGCGACCCAACGCTTTGCCGTCATTATGTTTTGTTCCTGCTCCCTCTCATCCAATCGCCGTGGCTCAGACACGCAGCATCTTGGCGGCGTAGTCCTCGATGAGCTGCTCGGTCGGGAAGCTCATCTCCTCGAGCTTCTGGGCATAGGGTGTAGGCACCTCGGCACCAGTGACGCGCTGGGCCGGAGCATCGAGGTAGTCAAAGGCATACTCCATGGTCAGGGCGAGGATCTCGGAGCCGACGCCAAACGCCGGGTAGCCGGACTCGACCGAGAGCAGGTGGCCCGTCTTCTTGACCGAGTTGACAATGGACTCGACGTCGAGGGGCTTGACGGACCGCAGGTTGATGACCTCAGCCTCGACGCCATACTTCTTCTTGAGGTTCTCGGCAGCGATGAGCGACTGGCCGACGCAGCGGGACAGCGACACAATGGTCAGGTCCTTGCCGGCGCGCTCAACCTTGGCCTTGCCAAAGGGCAGTACGAAGTCGCTCTTTTGGGCGGCCTCGGACATGGGGAAGGACTGGCCGTACATGAGCTCGTTCTCGAGGACGACGACGGGGTTGGGGTCGCGGATGGCGGCCTTGAGCAGGCCCTTGGCGTCCTCGGCGCTCCAGGGGGAGACGACCTTGAGACCGGGCACGCTGCCGTACCAGGCCGAGTAGTCCTGCGAATGCTGGGCGGCCACACCAGCGGCGAAGCCGTTGGGGCCGCGGAAGGTGATGTTGCAGGGCTGGATGCCACCCGACATGTAGAGCGTCTTGCCGGCCGAGTTGACGATTTGGTCGATGGCCTGCATGGCGAAGTTGAAGGTCATGAACTCGCACTGGGGACATAAGAGGGAGAAAAACGTTAGCTTATGCATAAACTCTTGGCGACAAAGCAACGGAAAGGCGGCACACGTACCACAGGGTGCAGGCCGCTGAGGGCGGCGCCGATGGCCAGGCCGCAGAAGCCGCTCTCGGTGATGGGGGTGTCGATGACGCGCTTGTCGCCGAACCGGTCCAGCAGGCCCTTGGTGACCTTGTAGGCGCCGTTGTACTGGGCAACCTCCTCGCCGAGGATGAAGACCTTGGGGTTGGACTCGAGCTCCTCGGCGAGAGCCTCGTTGAGGGCCTCACGGACCGTGTACTCCTTGACGCCGTTGCCCTCGGCGTACCTCCGGGTCTGCTGGGCGCCGAAGAAAACGGGAGTCGTGGCGCGCGGGAGGACGAGGGAGGAGGTGCTGGCGGCGGGAGCCTTGATACCGGCGGCGGCGCGCGTCGAGGCGGCGGCCAGACGGACCGCAGGTCGCAGGAGGCGGGACATGATGGGAGGGCGTTGAGCTTAGTCAATTGCGCGAGGCGATAGAGGCGGAGGGAGAGACGGCGAAAGCTCTTGGGCCCGGCAGGAAAGAGTCTCGGGACGTCGTCACGGTCCGGCGGGGGAAGGCGGGGGGCGGAGGTAGAGGGAGGGAGGTGAGGCGGTTTTGAGCGTCGTCGTCGTCGAGCTCGATGGAGAGGGAATTTCCGGAGAACGGCGAAAGCAGCTCGCTGGGCGTTTTGCAGCGGTGCGAAGTCGCTGGCCAGCCCGGCATCCCAAGCTTTTTTTTTCCATTGGGGGCGCTGGCCAACCAGCGAGCTCCCCTGACGGGGCCCCACCGCGCCGAAAAAGGCCGTCCGTCCCGTTGAATTGCGGCGTCTGGTGGTCGGCGACGGGCGGCGCACTCCACTGGCATTGACTGACTGACTGGGCCAGCCGCCCTGTGGTGTGCTGTGGCTCCAGTGCTGGACTGGGCTGGGCTGATCCTGCCACAGATCTGTTGGGGCGCCAGCAATCAGCGGGCAGCATCCAATGAAGTGGCATTGGGCCTGGAAAGAGAGACAAAAGGCAGGCCCCGCCCGATGACTAAGGCCCCACGTACCGTGCCGTACCTACCTTACCTGGCAGGGGTCCACGGGTGGTGCCCTGGTGGCGGGATGGGACTTTCACTTCCCTTACCCTTCCAGCCGCTTGCTGGTGCAATCTTGATGTGCTGCCGGCGTTTATTCCCGAATGCGACAGCACAAGCCCACGCGGCCCCTCGCATGCTTGCTGTCCGCAACGTGCCCTCGCCAACACCGCGCAACAACACACGGTTCGATGGACTTTTCGATGGACTTTCAGAAGAACCCTTGAATTGACACTCAACGCTTCGGCTTCCGCTCCTCCGCTATTAACTACATGCTACTGCTGCTGCTGCTGCTGCTGCTGCCACGCTTTCACGACGAACACCAACATGGCCTTGGTACCTCAAGCAGGCTGCAGACTGACACCAGCGGCAGGTGAATACTCAGGATGACTGCCAGCCCAACGCGTCTGGCATCTCTGGCACAAACGATCGCTTTCGCAAAGTATCCTCCCTCAGCATTACGACCTGCGCCGAGGGGAATTTGGTGGTCGGTTAAGCGCGGGAATCCTGGTCGCCTGTTCGCTGCGAAGAGTAGCTATCAAGTCGCCCATACGTCGCAACAGGTCAAGGTGCTCCTCTACTTCTTCCGCCGTCTGAAGTCGTCGGGTACTCGCCGTGCGTCTGCCAATCGTGGTGATCAAGACCTCATCCAACCGCGTCGCCTCAGCACGTTCTCCTGGGGGAGTGGTCGCCATGTCCGTGTCCTCACGTGGAAGGGTACTGAATCGCAAGTGTGGCCGTCTAACAACGGCGCTGTCCATCCGGCCTTCTGTCCTAACTTCTGGGAAAAAGATATCGTCGAGTTGATTGCTCCGCTGCTGCCCCAGGCCCAGCCACGCTGGGTCCGGGCCGAGCGTGTCGTCCATGTTGTCTCCGCCGTGGGCGGTGGTGCGATCGCTTGGCTCGCCAATGTCCTAGTCTTCGACGTAGCGCACACGAACTTCGAAGCCAACCTCAAAAGTCTCGAGGTAGTCGTGAATCTGGTCCGTCACATCGATCCACGCCGTCTCGGATAGCTCTTGCGTGATGTAAATGCAGACGTCACGCTTCGAGCGCCGGTGGCGGTGGTCTGCACCCCGAGCGTCGAGTATCAGGTGTGACCAGTTGTTCCGGATGTCGGCCGTCTCGTTGAGTATGTCCTTGATGCCGGGTTTGGCGATGCGCCACGCGTCGCGCACCTCTTCTGGGACCGTGCTGGTGAACCGCGCCACTGCGCGGCGCGGCGGCACGTGCGATATGAAGGCCATGTCTCCAGGCGCCGTGCTGAAGCCGGCGGGCGTGTCTCGACCTGTTTTTGTTTTTCTCGACTGTAAGTGATATTCCGTGTTGCCTCGACACGCGAGACTCAAAAATTTTGCGTGGTGAATAGAATATTCCGGGCTCGTTGCTTCAGCATGCTGATATTTGTACACCAAGCCGGGCCAGGTACTGAATATTGACTTGCCTCCTCGACCAAACTCAAAAGAACGCGTAGCGGCGTTCTTGGCACTCTAGAGGCAAGTGGTTGCTCCTGCTAATAGTCGACCGGGAAACACAGACAACCGCAAGGGCCGTCTCCTGCCAGTCTTGACATCAACGGCGGTCACATACGGCGACACGGCGCGCATCGCCCCAACTCTATCTTCTCACATGGTCCATGTATCCACGACTTCGTTTGTATGCTCAAAAATGTCCACGGGCGTTAGATTACTCCACTTGTCGGGTCGCTGCTTGGCCTCGAGGAAGTGTTTCATGGCCAGGACGCACTGGTGCGCCCACCGCTCTTCGCTCACTCTCCCGATGCCCGTCGCGAGCGGCGTCATCAACATGCTCTTGATCTTGACGTCGAGATTGCCGCCCGTGCCATCAGCTCGGATGGCCTCATTATGCCGGTCCACGGCGACGAGCAGGCTCCACACGCTCTCGTAGACGACCTCGCGGTCCCACGTCACCTCCTGCGGCGTGCGCATCGTCGGGCACAGCGCGACGTACCGCGCACCCCAGACGTTGCGCGACCGCGGCGGGCCGAATTCGTCTGGTATGCGCACGAGAGTACATGTTCCTGGGGGTGCGAACCCGCGCCACGCATCGTAGAGGGTGTGTTGGGCGACGCGCGTGAGCGCTAGATAGTCGTCGCGCGGAGAGAAGGCGCGCGAGATGGCGTCGTCGAAGCCGCCGTCGAGACGCCCGTATGAGTTGGCGGGCGAGACGACGAGGTCGAAGTGCGTCGACTCGGGGACGAACTGCAATGCGGCGTTGTGGACGTCAAAGGTGAGGGCGGTGGAGGACGCGAGGCCGTGGTGCGCAATCGCCGACGTGAAGGCACTGATGAAGCGCTTCTCCATGCAGAGGAGGTGGATATGCGGTATCAGCCGGGATGCTGTCGTGTCGGCCATGATGAACAGCGCTCAGTGGATCGATAAATGGCCACCAGTTTGCGCAGCGCCCAAAACGTCGATCGAGTCAGGAAGCCTGTGAGGATGACGACGATGTGTTGCGGGGCAATGCCGCGAGGCCCGTATAAGTCGCGTGGTCAGCCAGCACCCTGTGGCCCCCCGGCGTCATGACCACCAAGTACGGCTGATGCCCCCCCCGAAAAAAAGGACCACACAGTCCAAAGTGAGCGCCGCTGCCGGGTCACTTCAAGCTCACTACTGCGGCACAGCTGAATTTGTCGCTGTGGTAGCTACATGTCTCGTATAACTGACCATGCGGCACCAAGAAACCGGTAGCGTAGTATGAGAACATCTAAGTGGTATATACAACAAATGTTTCTTCCGACTATCCAAGTAGATTTCTAAACGATGGTTCTTGACCAATGGTTCCTGACCGATAGTTCTTGACCGATGATGATTTTAGACTGAATTGGTCTCGACAGGCCATTTCTTGATCGACTGTTCCCGACAGACCGTCCTCCACCTACACTTGCGCTGCCAACCTTCTCTTCCCCAGCCATCGTCGCCGACCAGGTGGACCAACGCCAGGGACGCTGCCAAGCCCATCTCGTGCTGCATCGACTGACTTTGGCGGGTTCGAGGACGGCAGTTCAGGCTGTTCGCGCTGATCAGGCGCAGGCTCTTGAGATTCCTGGACACCTTCGTGTGGGACATCCTCCGAAGAGAACTGTCCCGGTGGAAGTTTCCACCCCGAGGGGAGCGGGCCATGAGATGGCGCCGGCATCCCGTTCCCGGGCCTGGGTCGCTGGGCTGGCCGAGACGAGTTCGCATCCTCCGGAACAGGAATCGGATTTGGCTGACTAGGATCCGGAGTTTGCGGCTCTGGAGTAGAACCTTGGGAATCAGGAACTGACTCAAGAATCGAACCTTGCGGATCGGGAATTGGTTGAAGAACCGGATCTGATGGGCCAGGCTTCGACTCAGGAACAGATCCTTGGGTATCAGGAATCGACTCACGGACCGTACCTTGTTGATCGGGAATTGGAAGAAGAATAGGACCTGATGGATCAGGATACTGCTCAGGACGCGGACCTTGTCTCTGTGGTAGCCCCGGTTCCTGCGGCATACCAGGTCCTTGCGGCATCTCAGGTCCCTGCGGCATCTCAGGTCCCTGAGGCGTCCCTGGTCCCTGCGGTCCCTGTGGTCCCCGCGGGCCAGATGGCCCAGGCGACCTCGGCCTTTTAGGGCCCTCTGGTCCCCACGAGGGCTTGGGACAATCCCGGGGCACAGTAAAGTCGTTGACAAACTGCCCTCGCCGTGCCCCTGCGCCAAACCCCCGTTTTGCCCAGGCAGTCCAGGCAGCACAGGATATATTCTTGCCACCCATAGATTCCAACGAGTCCATGATTGCGTTTCGGGCCTCATAGAACCCGGGGTTGCAAGGCTGCTTCTTCATGCCGTTCATGACGGCCTGCACGGCAAAGTACCTCCCATCTGTCGCAATTTTATTCGAACCCAACCGTGGAACCGTGCTGTTTTCAACAGGCTTATGTTCAACAACCTTCCACATGAGCTCAAAGAGCATGGTGGCCCACACTTCACCCATGTCGTGCGGTTCCTGCCGAGCCGCCACGTCCTCAAGCGTTAATGGGTTGGTTTCGAAGTCGGTCGAGTATGGGTGCGAGCGCAGTCCCCTCGGGTTGCGAGTGAGCCAGGGTGAGAGGGGAATCGGAGTCTTGGCCGTGTCTGTGGGCTTGAGCAGCATCGCCAGGGCGATAAAGTCCGACCAGCCCTCTCCCATGCCCGCACCTTCACCTCCCTGAAGGCAGCCTGCGTTGTCACGACTGCCCGTCAGACGAATCGACACTGCATGCTGGGTCAGTCCATGTAGACATGCTTCGAGCTTACATGTAGAGGCTTGGGGTCCATCCTCAACGGCCCACGGTGGTACTTGAGCAGCGATCACTTACCGCCGTGTACAAATTCGTGGATGATAACAGCGTTGTCCATGCAGGGAAGGCGAGCCTTTTCGTTCCCGAGCAGAGAAAGAGTCATGCGTGGACTTTGGCCGTCTGGGTATGCCATAAAGTTGGGGCCTGTGCCCTGGCTGCTGGTATACACCACGTTGATGTCGACCGGATCGCCCCCGCCACCTCGGACCTTGTCATTGGAAGCCTGGAAGTTCCCTGCCTCTTCGGTGAAGCCCAGCTTGGCCGACGTGTCGTGCATGTCGTTGACGACGTAGAAGGCGTTCGTGGCGCAGGCCTGGACTGATTCCGGAGAAGTTGCATTTCGCTCATTGTAGCGGAAGTTGAAGGTCTCACCGTCCTTGCCCCGAGCTCTGATGGGGTAGCGTACGCCCTCGATCAACATGCGCGCGTTGTTGCCTCCCAAGACCAACTTGCGACCCTTCATGTTTGTTTCAGTACTCCAGTCGCGTGCCTGTGCAATGGGTTCTTTGGCAACGCGAGGTGGGGCCTCGGAAGGGTCCTTTGCTGGGCGTTTAATAACCTTGTACTTTGCGTCATCCGCGGGCTCGGCGTGCGGGTTCGGGTTCACGATGGAGATTATCTCTTGCGGATCGTTGGCGTCGACGCAAGTCTCCAGCCACCCACCCTCGGAGACGGCCTCTATGCACCAGGCGAGCTTCGGAGTGCCATCGACCGGGACATATCGCAAGCTTGCCTTCAAATGGCCGGTGTTGTCCGTCGCTTTCACGCGATAAGTCTCGGGGCCATCAAGGCGCTCAACGGCAGCGCCAGAAACCCGAATCGGGAGTTGCAGCCTTTTCGTGACATGGTGTGCGGCTTCAATACCATCGGTGAATTCACGCTTCACGAGCGGATTGCGCTGCGGTGCTAGGTTTCGAACGAAGCTATCGCCGTATGAGATGATGGAGCCGTCGCGTCGCATCTGTGAGCAGAGATTTCCCTGTCAGTACACGTACCCTGCTAATAAGATAATGCAACGGTGCCAAACGTACATTGACATTGATGTGGGCCGTGTTAATGGGCATACCGTGCAGCGTTTGCGCCGCGTAAACGTACGCATGCCCCAGCTCGTCTACGTAGGAGCAATCCTTGATGCGGAACTCAGCTCCAGGCGCGACTTTTTTGACAAGAGCGGCAGCGATGTCATTGTAGAAGTCAATTCCATGGCTTTCGGGGTTGAGACCATCCCTGGCCTTCAATCTATGTAGTTCGTTGTCGGGTCGGTGGTAAAAGGAATTTTCCTTGACACGATACTTTGCGAAATCGATACCGTGCGACGGTTGGTGTTGTTGGGGAGGTCTGGCGATGGCCTCGCTGCCCGTGACGATGCAGAGAAGAACAAAGGAAAATCGCTCATAAAGCATTGTAGCAGTCAGAATATTTGCATGGAATTAATGAGTGAATACGAAAGTAAGCCGATGTTCGCGTAGGATCGCGGAGTTGATGCGGTTGAGGGGAACAACCCGGGGCTTAAGAAAGCCAGCCCTTTTGCCACATCGCATACGCATTGCGACCGCATGTGCACAATGAGATCACATTAATAGTTTCGTATTTATTCCAAAACATGAAGTAGACGAATCCAAACAAGCAAGAAAAGTAGCCACCCAAGGTCGTACAGCACCCACTTCGTAATCTTGGTACGTGGCTCGATCGTGACGCAGGATTTAGATGAGTACAAGTACCCTGGAAAGCTCGAGACTATAAGCTGGCCTATCTACAAGCTGTATGAATTTACACGTGATGCGTGCCGTGGGCATGTACACTTCCCCGAGCCTTTGAAAAGCCGATGGAGCTTGTCGCGCGTACATTTGAGATATGTTTCATCCTGGATCAATTGGAAACGCTGTTCAGCTGCACGGCGCGAGGGGCTCGCGGAGGCATAAATTATATGCTTACTGAAACAATCCAGGGCCAAAGTGCGTCGAAATTTGGCCTCAGTGTTCTGTTTATTCGATACCGTCTAATACGGGCTCGCATAACATAGGACTCCAAGCCTGGTTAGTGCGGCGTGATTCCAAGTACGCACTCTTGTTGTGTCCTGCGTGCGCTCAATCACGCACACCACTCATCTTGATGACGACACGGAAGTTTCTTGAACTTTGGGCTTTCGGAATACGGCTTGGACGGATCCGAAGTGCAGTAGTTCGGGCATTTTCTGTCCCCGCAAAAGTCTTGTATCCGTGAATGTAGCGACACGGCAGACGACATAGACCTGTGCTGCCCACGGAAAATGCATGCGATTTGCTCGCCCATGAAAATGGATCCTGTAGTCCCGAAATGTCAATGTGCTTGCTTTGCAGCGCGGAAGGCTCTTTCACTGGAACTTCGACAGCATTACGTGGACAGAGTTGATTCCTTTGTGGCGCAGCGAACCTAAGAAACATTCACGTTGCTTATTAACCTACAACGACCGGAGTTCGGTTACGATCTGGGCGCTTTATGCGATCCGATATCCAGCTATATGCGCGACACGCCAAGTGTCTCAGGAAGAGGTAAAAGTCGTAAATAGACTGAGAAAAGAAGCCAAACCACCGAACATCGGAATTTAGAGCGATTCTCACAACATGAAATGGGCTTCAAGAAGGTATAAGTACGACGAACTGTCCGGCTGCTGAAGAAAGCCGAAGCAAGGAGATCTACACAAGTAAACTCTGCACACCAGCACGAGAAGTGATCAACGAGATTACCTATCTCTCCAAAACTCAATATCGACATTCCAAGATAACTGCCACGCCGCATATATTCGCCACAATGAAGTACGCCGTCGCCACCGTTGCAATCCTTGCGACCCTTGGGCTGTCGTCTCCCCTCAAGTCGACAGGGCCAGCTGGAGCGGGCAACGCTCCCTCCTTGTCCCCAATCATAATGAAGAGAAAAAATGATGACATTGTCATTGACAAATTGACGCACGAACGACCAAAGGCAAAGCACGTCGCGCGCACATTTGGGGGCGATTCCTCCTCGCCATCATCTCAGGGGCCGACATCGACTGAAGGCGGGCCAACTGAAGGAGATTCATCGACTGGGGGGACATCGCCTACAGGAAACGACAAGAGCTGCCCGCCTTGTGGAAGCGGCCGTGGAAAATTCCCCGGCAGCGCTGACGGCGGGTTGCCATCTCGGCGCGCGAGGCGCAATGCTCGTGGTCAGGCTGGATCTAAGGGCTCTCCCACTGACACAGGCACAACCACCAGTACGGACGACCAGTCTACTGGTGATTCTGGTGATTCTTCGACAAACGACTGCCCCCCCTGCCCCGACAGCTGTCCAGGCGGGCCCAATGGCGGGCCCAATTCGCCCAATGGTTTGCCTGAGAAGTTCCCCGGTAATCCGTCCGATGATCCGTCCGGTGCTCCGGACAGTCCGTTCCCCGGTACTTCGTCCGAGGATCCGTCCGGTGCTCCGGGCAGTCCGTTCCCCGGCAGTAACCCCGGCACTCCGAGCAATGGGCTCCCCGGTGACACCGGTACTCAGGGTACCCGCGGCGGTCGATTCCCGGGTGCGTCCGGCTCTGCTTAGGATGCTTCCCTGACCAAGTCAAGCCTGAAAGCAGCACGAGCCCTGTCTGGCGGCGATCGGTGGAAACGAATCATGAAGAAAGTATTGGCGACTCGGGAGGCGCTGTTTAATCAAGGATTCTAGAACGGGGTGATCGACTTTGGCGACTGACTAGACGCAAGGGAGAACGCTTTCCTTCTAGATAGACAACATGGTGCTGTCAAGTTCGTCTCATTTGTTGTGCTTAGTCTGCCTCAGCTGCACTGGGCTCTCTGGGTGCCGTCAGTGTGTGAATTTGTGCCCGCTTACTTCGAAGAGTCTAGACAATATTCGCACGAGATGCCTGTAGGTCTACATACCTTGTCGTGAGAACGCTGCCCATCATTACTCATCATGGTGAGAGTTTGAAGGCTCACGGCATACATTGTCTATGATTCCATTTCGCCTCTTGACAGAGAATCGATATGCAGTTCCACTGTTGCCATGCCTTGCTGTCGTCGGTCCTGGACCCGCTGACCGGGCTGGGGTTGCGGCTTTCGGCCATGCCTGGATGGGAGGGATCGGAGAGGGGCGCTAGGGGTTCACTCTGCCCTCTGCACTGCACCCCTGATGCTTGTGCCTCATTCATGTTCTCGACGCTGTGCCTCGCGCAGCCTCTCCTGTCTCCTCAAGTTTGCTCTCCTTATACGTCGACAACATATTTTCAATATTTTGGTGCAATTGGCCGGGGCACCATCGGAAAATGACTCCTGGTTGGTCTTGCTCTTCCTAAGCCCTCGTTCCTTTGCCCCTTTGAACTTTGGTTGGTAACGACTGCACCGCCCAACAAGCTGTTCGTGCCTATGGTGCCAGGCGTCTTTGAGCCATTATCGCAGGCTGGCGGCTTAAAGGCTCTTCGTCTCAAAATCATGTATCGTCCGTGTTCGGAGATAGGTGCTGGTTACTACCCCAACAATAACACTCAGCACCTTTCCATGGATACATGGAAGGCTTCGCAGCCTCCGTCACGACAATCGCTTGGCCAGCACTGACCATGTTGTGCTCAGGAATTCGCTCTTTTCCCGGCATAGACTTTGGAAAAATTGGCATGAGATCGGCACTGTAAAGAGCATGTTTCTGGCTTCTGTCGGCGTCAAGAAGGTCGATTTCCCGTGGGCGGGGTGGCGAAGACTGCATGTGGTGACGACAGTTCTCGCCACGTCAGGCTGTGACGCATCTGGATCATCTCGATTGCCTGCGGCTTTGTTACACAAGGGTCCTGGGTCCCCAGCACGTTAGTGGTTAGTTAGCGACAACATACATTGCTTTTAGGAGGAGGGTAAGGAGGGGTGCAGGAAACTTGACAGTCGCTACGGGCATGTTCCGCTTCATGTTGCCCGAGGTTCACTCACGCAGCATCACCTTTCATGGCCGCGATATTGCGGCGATGAGGATGTTTGACTTGTGAACTTGAAGTCGTGCGATTATTGCTCTGTAAGTATCGTACCTGTTTCTCGGGGCAATAAGGTCCAAGATCGACGCGTCCGAGTGAGTATGTTCCCAGTATCACCTGCTTTAATTTGATGTTGACCGCTCGAACGGAGTCCGTCTTGACGTTTAGGGTACTAAAAGCGACGTCCCATGTAGCGCGGGACACGCGGGTGTCAGAAGGCGAGAGAAACCTTTCGCATGGTCCAGCGTCAGCTAGTGCGTCTACGTGTAGTGCGAGTCATGGTAACGCGCCCGCGTTTCTGAATTCTTGAGGCCACCTTTGCCGTTGATGACGACTATAATCTATGTCTCCAGGCTTCTATCAGGTCCAACTTTAGCATCGGTAACTCATTGGTTTTGCGATTGCACATCGAATCAGCACAATTGTGGATTCTGACGGTATAATTGTACCGGGTCCTGGGCGAGATGTGAAACTTGGAGGGCCAGCGGAGACATGTCGAAGCGGAAGACGTCACTTCCGAGGGCTAGTGGACAACATGAAGTCCAACGATGCGGAGAGGCTGATGAGAACGCCGACAGCTACCAGTGGCAAGCGACAAAGGATAGTTGCTGGGAAGATGCAGTGCTGTGTCTTTTGCAATTCGAAGTTACTTGCGTTGCTCGCGCACATAGTGGGTACATGTACGAAACTCGCGTGTCGGTCACACGGTACAACTGCGCTCGTGCACGTATCGTTACACAAGGGTCATACTACATGTCGGGTATGCCCAAGCCCCTGCGGAAAGGTACCCGGATCATGTAGCACCGTGCCGTAGAGGACATATTTACGAAGTAGGCATCGATGTTGCAGCGTGTGCACGCAGTGCTGGTTGTTCCATGAGATGGTGCGCAGATGTGCCGTTTCGCAGTCCATGCAGGGACAGCATAGGCACTGAAGCTGCTGTCTTTAAGTAGCACCTTCACGGTTGTGTGCCGCCGCTAGCACGCATGAACCGAGTAGCAGCACCGCTCCGCATTTCTGTTCCCATGCGGTACAGGCCCAGGTTTATTGTTCAAGGGCGCAGGATGCGCTTTGATGGCCTCCAATTATCTGATACAAGTGCCTCGTTGTTTGATTTTCCGACACTGTTCCCAGTGCGTGATTACATGCGAAACGGCAGCTTGAGGTTCGGGTGATGCTGATTTACCTGGGAGGAGAAGCAAGGAAGCTGTGCTCGTCCCTAGGCGCGCGATACATGCACCACAACACGAGGCTACATATGGGCAGCAGCACGAAGTGAACCCGTACAATGACGTTGAAAGATCCAGTTCTGGTAAAGCGAGCGAGGAAACGATGCGAGCAATGCTGGTGTGGTCGCACTGCGCGATGGCTTTGGCTTGTTTCGTACGGAAGAGCAGAAACTTTGCCTGTCCCAAACCGGGCGCAAAGTCGGCCAACGGCGTTTGTTTTCTCTTCTGAATAACAGAGAAGTAGCTCGAGGTGAGACTGTTGTCAGGCTACCTGTTCATCTATGGTGTCGAAAAGAGAATGTGCGACTGAAGCCAGTCCACCCCCTTGAAGCCTTTCGATTTTGGCGTGTATTTCGCACTTAGTAGTTAGTAACTGGCCGAGGGTTACCGGATGCTTCGATGCACCGGTATCCACTGAACGGGCTAGTTCCGTGTCCGAGCTCAATTGAATAAATGAGCACATAAGTACTACATGAACTGATGCTTCGTGACGCGGAGGAACTTTGATAAGGACTAGGTCATTGTAAGAACGGATGTTTCGTTAGGTAGACATGAATGCGGTACATGTCAACGTTGGATGCGCATGTACATGTGCTGCAACGACAATGTGCCCCGTGACGGCTCAACGGATTCCGCTACCGACTTGGCGATGGCCTCATTTCCGCCTTCTCATGCTCCATCGCTGCATGTTGGGGCGGTGACAAGGCCGGTCACGGTCACCCAAGGACCTGGACCCCTTGTGTGGCGCCACACTACATGTAGGGTTCGGTCATATCACTCGGTTGCCCGAGGTCACCATTGATGATGCGATGCACCTTTGCCTACTATAAGTCGATACCAGGCCACTCCTTGTCAGCACACGGCACGGTGAACGTGGTGCTGGTAGCCGTTACCGACATGAACATTGACATCCCAGCCGTCGCTCTTTCATACTGCCCGGTTTGGTGCCGCTGCTCCCACTGGACTCACTGCAGGTCGGTCCAATGTAGGGCCCAGGGTTCAGCAACTGTTCCTTTTGCGAGGGCTGATGACAGCCGAACTGGCGCGCAACCCGACCTAGAGCGGTGGACCATCGACACCAGACACTGATATTCCGGCGGGCCTAGCGACTGGGGCATGGATGCATGTGAGTTGTGAGCGCACGCGCGCCGACATGGGTAGCATCGCCACATTTGAACGGTGATCGCGGAGGGATCCCTCCAGATTAGTGTGATTCGCGGACCCAACAGCACGTGGACGATGCCGCGCGACGAGACGACGAGGGATCGACGAGCTGGCTTGATGACCGAAAGCAGTTGAGCTCAACCAAAGGCGTCGCGGGTCAAGATCATTGGTGATGACGACAGGGCACTGATGGGTGGCAGTGAAATGCTGGTACTCGACATGGCCGTCGCTCGACGCAGTCGCACGCTCTTACCAGCAGTCAAAGGCAAGAAGACTGAGCACTGGGGCGCAGGGCGAAGGCAAGGTCGCAGACATGGCAAATGACTACGTTAGCAGCAACATGAATATGGGTGGTGGCGTTGGTGTCGCGGGTGCAATTAAGTTGGCATGCACAGCCGCGCACAGCCAGACCGGCCCGGGCCCCCTCTATGAAGACACTGACACGACTGCTGCGTGCAAGGAACAGAAGAGATTGGAGATGGCGGCGCATCCTTGGATCAATGGGCGGGCGCCGTCAGAGTCTTGCTCGATATATGTTCCCGGGTCTGGACGCAGGCCGCTCGCTGCTAGTCAAGCAGAAAGAAAACCCGCATCTTTCTGTAAGTGGAAGAACACTGGAAGGGTCGGGAGATGCCGTTGGTCGCACGCAGATCTGCAGAAGCAAGCGTGGCGCGGCCAGATTGCGGCCACCATACTGCGGTCCGGGGGGGGGGATGGTGGATCGACCCCATCCATCGTCAACTCCACGCCCGCCCTGGCCCGCTAGCCAACCTTCAAGGGGAATGGCTCGGCGCGGCTCCTGGCGATGCCGAGCCCTACCGCCTCTTCCTGGCCGTCGATTGGCGCCTCCAGGCGGCTGTACAATGTGGCCGCCTTGGAGCGCCGATTCATTTTCGGAACGCCGACCAGCCGGCAGCAGCTAGCGCTTGTCTCGAGTCTCGAGTCTCTGACACGGTGACATCGAACATGTCCCAGACCTGTTGTAAATACAAAAGATTCGTTATGGCTCGTTGCGTCGGGCTTGTATGGGGGAAATCTGGAAAACCCCGCGGCCCATTCCCTCGTCTTCCCTCCCCCCCCTTTCTGTGGCCGCCCTATGCCGTCTCTCTCTTCAACGCGCAGCATTGATCGCATCTTGTCAAGTCAATTGGGCCCGGCCCGTGTACATATGTGACGCCTGACATCGGCCAACCGCCCGCCCCTGATGCATCTCGAAGACATTGTCACCACGGCGGTGCTGGCTGCCCGGGCGGCCGTGTCAGTGCTCCTCCCGCGACAGGCGCTGGATACGTCCCCCACGCAGTCTCAGATGAAGCCCCATGGCGACCTGGAGCAATATCGGAAATACGTGACGGGCAATCTCAACGGCACGACGCTCATCGTGCCCATCCCCCTGACGCGCGCCCGCGAGATACTGCCCAAAGAATACGAGTTCCTCGACGGGGCGGCGTGGCAGAGCATGTTGCCAGACTTTCCCAGCGATAAGTATCCGCTGATGGTGACGGCGGTGTACGATCATGACGTGGGCAGCAAAGGGTACGGCGTCTCGACCAGCGACTTTCATGTAAGCCTGGCGCGGAACAGACCTCACATGCAGTTTTTCAAGCCAACTGGACACACGCACTCGTCGCTACTGTACTAACGCGGTAGTAATTAATAGCGAGCTTCATTCGAGTTTCCATTCGTCGACCGACTGGGCGACAGATACTCGGCATTTCGCTGGACTGGCACCATGATGATCACGGCGAACCACATCGCCGTCCGAGGGGCGCGCCTGTACGGCATCACCGCCATCCCCTCCCTCTTCGAGCCACTCAATGATGCGTACGCCGGCGAAAGCGACGGCGAGGCGACATTCTACGCCGAGTCCAAGGCCGAACAAGGCAAAAGCATGCTGTCCATCAGAAGCTGGCCCCATCTCCACAACATACCGTACCCGATCGAGTTCATCCGCAACGTCACGAACCAGCCGACGTTTGGGGGCCCGCGGCACTGCGATCGGTACATTCGCCTGTTCAACACGTCGCTAACAGAGAATGACGCGTTTGCGCCGGTGCCGGTCACGGCAGACATCAAGGCGCAGCTAGCGCCCGTGACAGCGTCTGAGGATGCCGTCGAGTACAGGGGGGTCTACGGCTGGAGGCTGAGCACAGCCTTTGTCGAGCCAATACATCCCTGGAAGTGCGACCAACTTGCCGGCTACGCTGGCACTGGGCCGGGGGATAGCTCGCCGCCTGGGCCTCCAAAAGAATTGCGACGAGAGCCGTTCTCGTCGGACGAAATGCGTTAGCCGAGGTGTTTTGGGTCCGAGACTGTGTGTGCGCGACCGTGTATGCCGTCTCAAATAGCTCAGACATCCTGCCTTGCCAGCACAAGAGAGCCAAGCCATCCAAGCCAAAGCTATCATTTGATGCTCCGAGCTCACGGCCTACAGCATCGAGGTCCCTGCCGTGACCTGGAGCCGGTCAGAAGCCGTCCGAAATGCGTTTCGCCGAGAGGGCACCCATATTGCCGCTCGCCAGATTGGAAAACTCTCCTTGCTGTACCGCACTGTGCTGCCGCCGCCTCATCATTTACGTTTCCAATCGTCATTTGGTCGTACTCAACGCCAAGCATAACCGCCCTCCCCGCATGACGAGGCGGTCACGCGGTGTATTAAGCCAAGCTAACTGCCGGCCCATGTCGATGTAGCATTACGGTTGTGTCAAACGACCAGTCTTCTAGTGCGTAGATTTTTGTCTTCACGTTGTTGTCGGCTTTGTTCGTTGTGGGCGCCATAGCGCTGCGATGGAATGTTGCCTATTCTCCGGCCCGCTTCTTCCATCCACGCAATACGTTGATGGAACGAAGGGGGTCCCAAAGCTGAACGCCTTCTCGACGACCCAGCCTTGGCTGGCGTCTCGTTTACCTGTTTGGGCCGATTCACATCAGAAGCCGAGGGATACGATCTGCACGGTCTGGGAGCCAGCCTTGTCCTGATTGTCGCTGCGGTATACTACCAATTGATACAGAAGGTCAGATTCCTCAAAGATCCTTTAATAGAAAAGCGCAGGGCGTTTTGCATTTCCCCCGAGGACAGCGTCTTCGTCTGGCAGTTTTTTTTTTTTTTTGGCGCGCACATCTCCGCCAGGTCATATTGTTAGACCCCCATTTGACTCCATCGTCAACCCATTCGCGTCGACCAGTAGTAAACGACTCTATGGCTCGGAAACAATTCAAAATTGGCCGCAAGAATATGAGCGGACACTATGATGTCGAGTCAACCGACGGACAACACCTCTACTACGTGGACATGTGGAGTCTTGGCTCCGGAAAGCCCGACTTGACCATGCATGACGGCCCAGATAACAAGTCACCTATCGTCGCTGTGTCCCACATGCCTGCTCTGTCCAACAGCTTCAAAATTGGCCTCGGTGACCTGTCGCACCTCGATGCAATGATCTGGGAGGAACTTGCCAAGGAGCGCCTCACAAAGTCCGGATGGCGCTGGGCGACGGATCTACCCGACGGCACGAGAACACACCTCATCTGGAAGCGCACCAAGTCCGCTGCCGTCCAAGGCATGACGGTGCCGTCGATGAGCTCCCGCAACTTCAAGCTCCAGGACGCACTAACGAGCGAGGTGCTCGCCGTCTTCACGAGCGAGAGGACGTACAGGACGTGCGGCGTGCTGCAGGTCAACGTGGAACATGGGCGCGCCTTCGACCTAATGGTGCTGGCATCGTGTCTGACATTGTACGAAGAGTCGCGACGCGAGGCCCAGCGGTCGTGGTCAGGGGGGTCGTAGGACATCGTGGTGTGGTATGCTCTGTACAACTTCTGATGTTACCGCAACCTCGTGCATGGTCTTCGGGCCCCTGGGATCATGTCATACATGCCATGCCAGCGGGATTTGAAATCAACGATCGCCGGAAGTCAAAGCTTGCCTGAGTGCTTGTCGCATGGTTGCGCGTATCTTCTCAACGCGACATCAGATCAATATCGTATTGTGTTGTGGCTGTCTCTGTTTCCGCTTGTGTACCAACGGTCCTCACTTCAGGACCTTGATGTCTTGCAATTTGGCACAGAAGATGCGCTGTTTACCGAAACACAATGTATTTCCATATACCAACTCCTCTGGCGTGCGTACCGTAAGCCCTCGATGGCTGTGCTGGCCCCTTGCTTCACTGTTCCCACATCGTGCAGCCCCGTGCCACGCAGTGACATGACCGGACTAGCGCCGAGACCGACAAAAGTGCCTGAAGACTTACTAAAACAGTGATGGATGTGCGGTATCTGTGCTACCCAACCCATCGTCGGGAGGGGACTGACTGTCGACAGGCTAAAGTCGACATGGAGGGTCTGGCCTGGCCTGGGCCGACTGGAACATTACCAACGCCGGGCCACTTACTACTTGAGCGACCTGCAGTCCTGAATCTGCAAGCGCAACCTTGCGAGACCTCTTGAGGGTTTCTTTATTGGATGCTCCGTACAAGGAAGGTCCCTTGCCGACGGGGCCCGAGTCGACTGTTGTGAACATGTATCCATGTTCCTCCCACCCGGTCGCCAAACGGATCTGGAACTGGGCGCCCCAGCCCCTTTGAAAACCAAGAGAGATGCCGATAGACTTGGTCCCAGTAACGCATATTGTCGTAAAGACCATTAGACTTCGCTCCGAGACTTAGCTCCGAATATCAAGAGCGGATGTGGCTAGGCACAGGAGGACGACATCGGCCTCGCCTCCGTTCTTAGGTGGCGAAAATGATATGCCACCAGACGCCCGGGGAAAGTTTCGAGATGTTTGATTGGACAAGGGTCCTTCGGGATTAACTCCAGACTCCATCATTGGAGTAGGAAGTATCTTCCGAGCTGAACCCCTTTCCCCTCTCTCAAGTTCTCGATGCCGCCATCGCGATGCAATGACATCGTATCCGAGAGAAAGCGACATAAGGACAATAGAAACGTTGCTCAAAGCTTTTGCCCGTATAATAGTAGAGAACTGCAAGGCACTCTATGAGCGAATCGCGATGGAAGATCCGACACGAGGGCAACATTGACGGCACTGGGGTCAGGCGCGGGGTCTCCCCTGGCTGTCAGCTGATGCCAGACGGGCACAGATCAGTCTATCCCGGGCGTTGTCGCAGCCCGACATGACACAGTGGTGCCACCTTCCTTCTTCCTGTGTGCCCTGATTCCTTTGTTGGCCGCGCCTGGATGGGGCGCAAGCTGTGCTGGCGACCCCGGTATGCACTGGGGTGCTCGAAGCGGGTGGCCCCGATAAGCCATGACAACCCCCGGTTGTCTGGGCCAAAATATATGATAAAAAGACTGAGATTGTAAAAACATGGCGTCCAAAGACGGGAACGGTGTCCAAGGAGACGATGGCGGAGCCGAGGCACGAGTAAGGCAAGTGCGCCGCGATTCGGCTAATGCTTCCAAGCACCGACATATACATGTGTCAGTCATAATAGCGCCAGTCCGCGGACACAGGAAGACGCCAGGAGCCAAGTATCGTAAGAGTCATGCTTGAAGCTGCCAAGGAGGGCGTCGCAATGAGACTGAGCAATACCCACAAGCCTCATCGGGGTCAACCGTTGGACGGCAAGCCCCATCACAACATGAAGGAGGCTTGACCATCTGCCAAGGTAGGGACGGGTGGATATCACTGTTACCGGCCCCTACACCCTCTGTTTTCATGTGACGTAGCTCTGCGCGAATGGTCCGGGAAGTAGATGTGCCGGAGCCGGCCCAGGCCGCCGCCCAGCGGGGAGGCAGCGGGTGCCGTTGTTCATGACGACGTGGGCAGGGGGCCTGAAGCGGTTCGCCAGACGCAAGCCATTGAACATACGCACCACAGAGCATGACCATCATCTCCATAACAGACGTCGACCTGTTCGATGGCGTTGGCATCAAGCACGTGCGCAACCAGTGCTTCCAGGCGAGCCCCGGCAATGTCCTGGAGCCCAGGTCGTCGCCCGACGTGGTCATCGACGGCTCCGGTTGCACGTTGATGCCTGGCCTCATCGACTGCAAGGTCGATATTGATGCGTGTCCGATGGCGCTCCCGTCCTTTGCCGCATGCGGCGTCACAACCGTCATAGACCTGGTCAGCACAAGCGCAGAGAACCAAGCGATGCGCAGAGAGTCCCGGCACCCGAAGATGCCTAGCTACCTCGGGTGCGGATGGGTCCTTGGGCCCGAGACGGTCGCCTCAGAAGGATTATTTTCCTTTCGCGCCGTACGGGTCGTGAGAACGCCAGCAGAGGCGACGCGTCTTGTGGAGGAGCTGATCGCGGACCCGGCACGCGCCGACTACATCAACGCCATCGCGGACCAGCCGGGCTTGGACTCGGACACTCTGGAAGCCACTGTCGCCGCGGCACACCGGCACGGGAAGCTGGCTATTGCTCACACGTCGCAAACTAAGGCGTACGACGCGGCGCTGCTCGCCGGCTTCGACATCGTCACAGGCGTCCCCGTCGACGGGCCTTTACGCGCGGAGACGGCGCAGGGGTTCGCGCAACGAGGCATCGCCGTCGTTCCCACGCTTTTTTTCGTCCAGAAGGCGCTCCAGGACGAAACGACTCGCAATGGTCGCAACTTTGGCCACGCCGTCGCCGCGGTGAGGCAGCTGTATAGCGCCGGCGTCTGCATCTGCGCGGGCACGGCTGCTTACCAGCATCGCAGCACGGGCATCCCGTTTGGTACCAGCCTTCTCGACGAGCTGGAGCTTCTGTCGCGAGCGGGGCTGTCGAATCTTGATGCCCTTCGGTCCGCCACATTCGTGCCCGCAAGCGTGTTTCGGCTGCACGACCGAGGCAGCGTCGACCGCGGCAAGAGGGCAGACCTCGTGCTCGTCTATGGTAGTCCACTGTCCGACTTGAACGCGATGAGAAGGATCCGGCAGGCTTGGATCGAGGGAGTGGAGGTTCAGGTGGAGATGAAATTGGAAGTGAAGGCCGAGGCCGAGGCCGAAAGCAAGGGGTAAAGGAGGACTCACGACCTTTTAACATTGGCCCTTTGCCGGGCGAGCGTCCTGTAGCACATGCCCGGCTTTTGCGTGAAATTTCTTAGGCATAGTCCTCATTATCAAAGGAAAAGATGATTAAAGGGAACTGCGTTGTCTCTACCGCCCTGCATGGCCGCACATCAGCGTGTGGTTGCAGTTTTCTCTCACAACCTATCCTCACGCACACGATCTCGAGTGCGGCCTCGGAACCCGGCTAGGCTTGGGGAAAGGATAGGCAGCAAGAAAGAAAAGGCAGTGTTATTATTGCATTGTTGGAAAAAAAAAATTTGGTGGTAGAGGGCCGCCTCTCTGGTCACACGACATAGGGCCATATTCTGTCGCCCAATGTCAAGTTGACGTCATCGTCCCAAAGGCGGAGGGAGACATAAATGAGACTCCCAGCGGGCCTGTTAGATGACCAGTAACTGGCTGCCGGCGTGCTCCCAACCAAGGGGATCCTCCGGGGAAACTGGACGCCAGCACAGCTACCAAGGATGAGAGCGCAGCGTCACCACCCAGAGTCCAGCAGGCAACTTCTCCCGAAACCGCCGGGCGGGCCGGGGGGGACCCCGCCACGCGGCGAAGCTATCCAGAGATTCAAGCGCAGCCAAGTGAAGCTGGCATGTGATCGTATGTTTGTTGATCGCCCAACGCATCGAGTGAGGTGCTGCTGACTAGGGCGTGTTCCAGGATGCCGAAAGCGTAAGGCCAAGGTCGTTGTTGACCTCTTCCGCGGTTCTAGTATATCATCAAAGGACATCAACTCTGACGGAAGCAGTGCGATGGCCGTCGGCCATCCTGCCGGTCGTGCCTTGCAGCCCACGCCGAATGCGTGTACGCCGGACCAGGCGCGACCCTGAAGCAACGCCTGGCGGAGCTGGAGGGTGCATATGCAGATGCAAAGAGATCACTGGACGCCATGGGAAAGTCTGCGGAATGGAGGACTCTGGACCATTCAAGGCGTGCCGGAGACTCGCAGGGAGTCGACGATGTGTTCTCCCGAGCAGCCAGCGGCTTGGACGGGCGGCCAACCTCAGTCTCAGACGGCGAGCCAAGTCAGCGACTGCACCTACAAGAAGGAAGCCCCTCGACAACGTTTCTAACTTGGAGCGCCTTGGGGGAATTCAGGCCCGTATTGCCATTGTCGCGGTGGACGGCGGTGACACGCGACGAAGGGGTTTTGAACCATCTCTTCGCCTTGTTCTGGACCTGGGACCATTCACTGGCCCGGATCCTGCATCGCGAGCTCCTGCTCGACAGCCTCACCGCAGATCCAGAGGCTCCCGGTCACATAGACACGTGCTTCTGTTCCCAGCTCCTGATCAACTCGATCCTCGCAATCTCGACGGTGCGCAGACGCATATGCGTCGTCGTCTCCGTTAATGATACCTTGCTGACCAAGCCAGAGCTGTTTTTATAAGAGCGATGGCCCGAGCATGTTTGCGCTCCGCGGTAGTAGCTTCGCCGATGAAGCATTCCAGCTTCTTGCCATCCAGCAGGAACCCATCGAGGTGTCGCTGATGCAAGGAGTGGCCATCCTCTCCGTACACGAGATGACGTTTGGCGACTTACCCCTGGGCACGAGTCTGTTTTTCGACAAGCTCAGCGCCCTCAAGTCGTCCTCGACGGTTTTTGATGGGCCTGGATGGCTCGGGTATGATCGTGGGAACCCAAAGGCGAGCAAGGTGGAGCAGGCAATGGCGTCCATTGCCAACGGGTTCCACTGCCTTGACGTGTAAATGATGACTTGCTCTTTAGGACAAAAGCGTTGGGACGGCCTCATACTAACAGGGCTGGCGTCGCCTTAGGAGAATGAGCTTGATTGCGAACCGTCCAGCGACCGCGCTAGGTTTGTCCGGAACACCCCCGCCTCAAGAAGAGAGCGTCTCCCCGTTATGGACCCCCTATCCCGTCGCAGCGGAGCCGCAGCTATTGTATCATAGCCAAGTCAGCGCGGCCGAGTACGAGCTCACGCAAATGGCCTGTGAGTTTTTACCTGCCATAGAGGAAAGTCGCTCGAGCGTGGTGCCCGACTATTGCAGCTGCAAGGAGCTGTACGATCGCTTCCTCGCGTGGAAGTCATCCAGTCCAGACATGCTCAGATGTCAGACGATTCAGGCCCCGAGCTGGACAAATCTCCTGTATGGCGTTGCCCCAATGGCACCAAGAATGCCCCTGGACCTGGAGATGCAGGCTAACTTCGGCAGAGTGTGGTTCGAGCTGGTGTGCCTAAAGCTCCTGGAGCCGTTTCTGGGCCTCTCGTTCTTGGGCTTCGACGGGGGTGAGTCGGCTCGTTCGCTCTCACGATCGCACTGCGAAAACCTCATCTCGCATCTGTGGAACTATCGCGCTTCGTTCGGGATGCGGCTTGAGTGCTGGCTAGTGTACGCCTGCCATGCCTCGGTCGCGAGCTTGCTGACCAACCTGCCGCTTCCGGGTCCTCACGAGGACCTTCTCTGTCGCGGATGCGAGCTGCTGTTCGAGATGGGACACTATATGCCCCGGGCAAACGACCTTCTCCTGGCTCTCCAGGACGAAGCCTCCCTTCGGAACATCGAGATACCGAACGCGTGTAAGCCGTACCTCGACGCAGGCGCGGCCTTGGCACGGCGCATCAGCATCAGAAACGTCACGCCTCTGTTGTTTACGCCCGCAAGCGAGGGGCTAGAGCTGCCATCATGTCAGGTCACTTTCGGGAGCCACATAGAAAGACTGGAGGAGGAAGATCTGGATCAGCGCGACGGAGAGGGTCAGTATGTTCGAAATGAGCCCGAGTAAGAATGCCTCTGCAAGCAGTCAAAGTGCAAAGGGAGGCAGACTATGTGTGTAAGTGGGCTCAATGCCAAAAGGCGCCTCAAAAAGACAGACACTGAGTAATGAGAAACCCAATGCCAAGTGTGCAAATACTAAATGGAGACCTCCAGAAATGCTAAGAAAGTGAGTGGGTAAAATACGGGCATGAATGAAGCCTTACCAGGATGAAGTTGGGCCGAAGACTTGCGAAGCATCATGTCTGGTGCAAGGGGTGGAACCAACAATGGTTGCCCTTAGCGTATTACCTGGTCACATAAGCGATATGTTCGCAGATTTTGCGCTTGGGCCAACAGCAAACAGCCTGGCGTCTCATGTTCCTGCACACCCTCCTCTGCGGCTGTTTTTCAGTCTCTGGGGCCATGGTGTTGTTGTGCCTCGCGCTGCAGCACCTATGTTGGGTAAGCGGGGGATCGCAAGCATTCATCGCACCGGCAGGGCCAGGCGTATGTCGCTGTCAAGCTGACAACAGACTTGCCGAAAAGTACGGAGTACTTTAATGAGGGGATACGCACGTATGCCTGCCTGCCCTGGATCAGCAGACAGAGAGCCAAGGGGTTGTTGGCGCACTGGAGCCCCGGCCCCACGAAGCTCGGGCCCGAAGAGGGAGCCGTTTTAGGGAGACGGATGGCATTCTGCGACCGAGCATTGCGGTCGGCACCCGGCGTAACACACAGTCGTTATGTGATGATGGGGGCGGGTTGGCGTGTTGTTCCAATGCTACGCAAACATCACACATGTGGCTCGGTCTCGGGGCTCGCGTTTTCGTCCCTGGCCAAGACTCTCGCGGATATAGAGTCAGAGCGCCCGCCGACTCTTTGAGACAATAATACGTGACAAAAGTTCGCACACCGCCGCCATGCCGCCACTCCGAGTCCTCATCTCCGGCGCGGGCATCGCCGGCCCGGCGCTCGCCTTCTGGCTCGGCCGGCTCGGCCACACGTGCACCATCATCGAGCGCTCCCCCAGCCTGCGCGCCAACGGGCAGCAGATCGACCTGCGCAAGCAGGGCATCGAGGCGGCCCGTCGCATGGGCATCCTCGAGTCGATTCGCGCGCACCTCATCGACGAGCTCGGCCTCCAGGTCGTCGATTCGACCGGCCGGCAAAGGGCGCTGTTCGCGCGCATCGAGGACGACACCGCCGGCCGGCAGGGCTTCACGAGCCAGTTCGAGATGCTGCGTGGGGACCTGGTCAAGGTGTTGGTCGACCTTACAAGAGGAGATGCGGCTGAGTACCGGTTCGGCGTGTCCGTGGACGCATTCGAGCAGCAAGACGACGGCGTCAAGGTTACACTTTCGGACGGCACCAACGGTGTATACGACCTGCTCGTTGCGGCAGACGGCCAGGGATCGCGCATTCGCAGGATGATGCTCAAGGACGAGGCCGAACTAGATGTAACTCGCCACCTCGGCGTCAACATGGCCTACTTTACGATCCCGCGCCAGCCCACCGACCCGGACCTCGCCATCAGCTACACGGCGACCAAGCAGCGCTTGATATTCATACGGTGGCACTCACAGGCACAAGGGCAGGTCAACTTTGGGACCATGGCGCACGCAGCAGAGTTCGCCGACGCGTTGCAGCAGCACGACGACGCCGCGCAAAAGGAGCTGTTCGCGCGCACGTTTCGCGACGCCGGGTGGCAGGCGGAGCGGCTCGTCGACGAGATGAATCGCACCGACGACTTCTACTCGCACCCCATGGTGCAGGTCCGCGCGGGGGCCTGGTCCCGCGGCAGGGTCGTGCTGGTGGGCGATGCGGGATACGCGCCCACGCCGCTGACAGGCATGGGCACGAGCCTCGCGCTCATGGGCGCGTACGTGCTCGCCGGCGAGATCTCCAAGAGCCCCGACGACCTGCGCGCCGCGTGCGAGGCCTACGAGCGGGAGCTGCGGCCGTACGTCGAAAAGGTGCAGAGGATCCCCAAGGGCTTGCCGGGGCTGGCGTACCCCAAAGGAGAGTTTGGCGTCAAGGTGATCAACGCGCTGATGGGCCTCACAACGACGCTGGGGCTGGACCGAGCGTTGCAACATTCGCTGCTCAAGTCCAACGACCCGTACCGGTTGCCCGACTACCCTGCCCTGGCTGCGTGAGAGAAGATGGGTTGTCTGTCTGAACTTGTCAAATTTCTAAGGTGAAAAGCAACCTCGAATGGCGCCTACGTCTATAATGTAAAGTAGATCTATCTAATATACAACCCTGCTCAGCTCAGCTATATCCTGTACGCGCCCAACTTTCAGCGGCGGAAGCCGACGTCCTGAAGCCAATCCAGTGAAACCTGATTCATCAGCTGTGTCGCACCGACCTGGCAGTGCTCACCCGCCCCGTCCTCAGCCGTAAAGAGGTGGTGCGTCGCACGACTGCCCAGCTTGTCAGCCAGTCGCTTCGCCTCGCCGGGAAAAAAGGACTCGTTCTCGGCATCGCCCACAAACACCGGACAGCGGATCTTGTCGACCACCGAGTCCAGAGTGTAGGCCTGCGTCTTGTTCAGCCACTCGGACGGCGACGGCGTGTTGAACGACCAGAGCCCCTGGCCGATGCCCCAGCGGACAGGCGTCGGCGTCTTTGGGTTCGCCAGCAGACCCTTGATGGTCTCGTCGACGACGGTGTAGTTGCCTTGGCGCCAGAGCTCGGTAAGCTCAGGGCCAACCTGGTGCAGCATGACCTCACCAAAGTTGTAGAGGCCGTCGATGGCGATGACGGCGGCGAGGCGGTGTTCGAACGCGGCGGCGCGGGGGGCAAGATACCCGCCAAACGAGTATCCCATCAGTGCAATGGACTTGGCGTCAACTTCCTTGCGGCCCAGAGCGTAGTCGACGACCGGTGTGACGACCTTCTCCCATTCCGGGATGAAGCCCAGGTTCTGCTCGCGGCGCACGGTGGGTTGACCGGGGCCTTCAAACGTGATGGCATTCATGCCACGCTGTAGCACAGCCTCGACCATGACGTGGTACAGCTCCTCCTGCGCGCCGTCGTAGCCGTTGCACATGATGACTGTCGGCCGGGGCTCTTTGCTACCACTGCCATAGAAGATTGCCGGGATCTTGAACCCGTCGCCCTGGAGCGTCACGCGTTGGCCGGGGACGGGGAGGAGTGCGATGGCCTTGTTGAAAGCCGCGAGATGCTTCACCCACAGCTCGTTGATGCGCGGGTCCGTCCAGTTTCCGTGAAGGAAGAAGTCGGCGGAGCGCCAGTACGTTGCCTCACGGAAAAGGGCGTTCCTCGCGGAGACGGGGTGCTTGCACGAGTCGACAGCCTTGGCGATGCCGTGGACGCGCTCGGCAGCTTTGGAAAACTGCTTGTACCAGCTCTCAAAGTCGCCAGGGCGGATTTGGCCAGCAGCATCTAGGACTTCACTAACATCGGCACCTTGGTAAGAGGAGACGGCCAGCACCCGCAGGACCTCATAGTTGAAGGTGACGTCCGAGCTTAATTGAAGCATTGTGTGATTGCCGGACGGGCTTTGGGAAGTTGAGTTTCGAGGTTGGAGAGTCCGAGGGGCCCCCGACACTAGCTGCAGAAGTAGGAGAAAGAGAATAGTTATCGAAGCCATGAGTGTTTAATTGAGAGCGTCGCCGCCAATTGTAGTGTCTTCAAGGTAGCCAAAGAGGACAAGACTGGCTGATGGACGTAATCTAGGAGCATAGGAGCATGAAGAGTGCCATCTTGAGCATGCGCGCATGTTAGGCAGCCTTTTATATTGAATCTGCCTTTTTACAAGGCACGGTAATTCACGCACAAAGCGGCACGTTCGGCGTTCAAGTTCCTGAGATGACGTGAATGCGCGCGAGAACGCGAACTTGAACTAGGCGGTGCGATCGCGAGCGTGCGAGAACGATTTCCCAAGTGGGCAATTACTCAAGGGCCGCTTAGCCGCTTTTGGCGGATGCGAGCACGATGCCCATAAGCAGAACTGCCCGGAGGCTGGCGTCAAGCGCACTTATGCACAGCCCTCCTTCATCAGCCAGAAGGAGAAGACGCCGCCCGCCCGTAAGCCTTAGAGTGTGCTTTGACCTGCTCAATGGGCTGCTGCAGTACCGGTGCCCATCGGGTTTGCGCGGACAGCTCCTCGGCAATGGCCAGGACCTCTTGCGCCGGGCCGGGCCCGATCCACCACATGTGGCCATAGCCGCTGAGAAGAGCAAAGTAGTGTGCCAGTAGCGCCAGAGCCCTCGGCTCTTCCGCGTTGACCAGGTCAAAAAGCCGCCTTTTGATCACCATAGGGAAGACGACGAGGAGTCTGCATATGTGACCCTCGGGCTCGCCATCTTGTATGGCGCACTGCACGCTGCCGAGGAACGAGAGCGCCTGCTGGTAGGCGTCTTGCGACTCAGCGTCCCAAGGGTCCGAGTCGTCAGCCTGCCTCGTGAGCAATATGTCGAATGCAGTCGACCTGTCTTCGCCACTGTGCCCTTCATCCGCCATGGCGTAGGGGCTTCTCAGGAACTTCCAAGCTATCGAGTCGGGCCGCTCCTTGGCAACGTCCCACGCCTTTTCGTAGAGGGCCATGACGGTGCCGCAGATCATCAGCCACTCGGAAGGGGGCGAGTACGGCACACGGCCCCGCGTCTGGAGCATAGCGTAAGCGCAGACGCGCAGCAGGCTAGACGTCATGCAGAGATTGTCAACGTTCTGCGCGGTGATGTTTTGAAGTGACGCCTGATGCTCGCGCAAGGCCATGGCCAGGTATCGACGGTGCACGTCCGACGAGACGGCGGCGGCAGTGGCATCTGGCGCTGCGCAGGACTGGTGAAGCGCAGCGATGGAGTACATGGAATAGAGAAGAGAATCGCAGCATAGAGACTGCTCTGGGATGGCTTCGGCAAACATGGGCCGGCTCAGGTCGTCGATTGCCGTGCCGGGGCCGGTCTTGGCGACATAGTGGCGCATGAGGCCGGCCTCGAGCAGGCGCCGCTCGCGAGACTCAGGAGGGTCCGGCTCTGCCGAGCGGCTCGCCAGGCTGTCCGGGTCGTTGGCCGCATTCTTCCGGCGCTGAGAAACCGGGGTGGAGCTGGAGCTGGAGCTGTGGCCCGCCGCCTCTGCCTGGGGCCGCTCGTGCTTGTAGACACAGGCCGTGCCGTGGCGCCTGCAGTGCTGGCACTTGGGACGTTGCTCGTTACACTGATGGATCAGTGAGCTCCTGCCTGCATCGAGCCACGCTGCGCTGTGCTATTTACAGACGTTTCAGGCAAGCGAGGGGATGAATGCGAGCTCTGGACGCACCTTGACCCTCCGGAGCTTGCAGCGGGTGCAGCCGAAGCGGGACTTCTTGCAGTTGAGCTTGGGCGCGCGGACGACCCCGTCGGCGGGCTCGTCCAATGTGTACACGCCGAACATCGGCTCGTAGGCGAGTCAAGGTGGTGCGTGGAAACAATTGATGAATGGATTCGGGTGTCAGGTGATGGGAGGAGGATTGAGGGTGGGCGCGACATGGAGGATGCGTGGCTGACTCAGGGTCGTAAATGTCACGTGTAGCTGCCACCTTGCCACGAGGCAGGAGGTGCCAATCAATTTTGTCCACGCACGTTTCCAGCACGAGGTAGATGAGTCGACGACCAGCGAAGCGAAGCCTCTTGGGAACGACAAGAAGCGTGTGGGTAGCACCGAACGAACGGGCTCCGCTTCGCCCGACCTGACTTGACTTGGGCTCAGCGACCGGTCTCGAACGGCAGACGACTGACTCCCAAGCGCTCGCCGTCGCATGATCACCGACGGCTTCACAACACCAGACGCACGCACACGCACAGATGCCGTTATGAGCTGCCCAACGCTGGGCCGGCTAACCAACCCTTCATGGAACGTCATGCCATTGCCTGCGGTGAGCTCGTTTGCCCGACGGCGGATGTCTGACATCTGACCAGGATGCCAGGGAAGCTGCCAAGGTCTCCCAGATGCAAGCCTCAGCGTGCGGGTGGAGTGGATGCCTACCCCGGTCACAGCTGCTGCTGCGAGAAGTGGATTCAGCCAAGAAGGATCGGTGGAGAAGTGCCGGCTGCGAATCAGCATCCGCCGTTGCAGCTCCACGATTAGGCAAACGCCAAACAGACTTGGCATCGCTTCCAGAAGAGCACCGGTGGTGGACCGAAGGCGATGATGCTGCGGCTACCCCGGTGAGAGGCGCCACGACCTGGCCCGTTCCAGCCCGGAGGATGGGGATAGAGTTGGGGACGGATACGGGGGAGCGGGGAGCCGAACATAGGCAGCACTATGGATGAAATGGAGTTGGTTCGTGGCCACGGAAACGAGCGCAGCGTTTTTCGGGCTAGCAAACTGGCAAACGAGCGTCCCCAGGTCGCGAAGCACCTTCCTCTCTCTCTCTCTCCCTTGTGCTCACTGCAGCCCAGGGTTCGCGGGTGGCGGCGGCGGCTGTGAAGCCGGCCTCTCGGAGAGTTGTTGGGCAAGCCTCAGCCCGGGCAACAACCGGCTGGTACACGCCCAGCCGTGACGCCTGTTCGTTTGTCCGTCATTTATTTTTGTGACCCTAGCAAGAGATCAGATCGACAGCCAAGGAAGGGCAAGCAAAAATTGGCTTTTTTGGCTCTCCGCACCACTGCCGGCACCCGCGCCCGCAATTCAGCCCCCACGATGGCGCCAGAGGGCGCTATTGTGGAGCGAATTCAACGTCCGTCTCGACCTGGCGTGAGTTGCGCAATGACTCGTTTGAGATCTGCCTGACGTCTGCTTCATCCAGACGTCGCGAGGCCCTCATCTCCGGACGTCCACTCTGAGGCCCAATTGTGCCACATCCCCGCATCGCCGCACCCCTCGAGTGGAGAGAAATGCTGCTGCCTGCGGATTGTTGGATGAGTTGGCCATTCACGACAAGGGGGTGGCGGCCGCCTCCACTGCAGGGCGCCGGATGGCTTGTTGGCTGCAACCCTTGATGGCCCCCGGCCGTTCTGGCAGCGGTGAACATGGCCGCCGACGCCTCGCCCTCGTGTAACTAACACGCCGCCGTCTGATGCCCGCCAAGTGCGCCGCTGTGCTCTCCGCCAGCTGTTAGTACAGGCGCCGGCACTTGGCTCTCGTGCGTACTCCGCTAACTCGCGGCGGCAGCCTCGTCCAAAAGCAAACGTTGGCGTGCCGCATGACATGGGTGCGGCCAGTTTCGCAGGAGGGACGGCCGCACCAACCCCGGTCATGAGCAAGGACTGGATGAAAGCTGGGCTGGACGGCACGCTTGGAAACCGAGGCCAGTGGCGTTGTGTCCCGGACCTCCCAAGATGCAGCCACCTGCGTGATTCCCTCGTCTTGATCCCGGCATTATTTAAGCCATGCCCGTCCTTGTTGCCATCGAGGGGATCCTCCTCGTATGCTCCCATCCCGCTCTGCATTCTGCTTGTTGAGCCTGCGCAGCTGTGCGATCTCTCAGCAACTTTCCAGTGATTCGCTGGCGCCATGTCTGACCACGAGCGCAAGGTGGCGGAGGAGAGAGACGAGGCCGTGTAAGTGCAGCGTTCCATTCCTCTCTGTCTAAGACTTGCCGTTGACATCATGGCAGTGTCTCCAAGGAACTCGCCATTGACCACGAGGGTCAACGTCGCAAGGTGAGCCTCGCTGAGAACGTTGAGGGCGAGATTCAGAACCCCCTCAATGGCGTTCCGCGAGCGGCTCTTCTCGAGAGAGTCGAAAAGTTCCACCGCGACAAGGGCCTGCCGGCCGACATGTTGCCCCTGCTGCGCAAGGGTGCCCTCGTCGCCCAGAACCCCTCCGGCTTCGAGACCTTGGATGACCTCGACGATGACGACAAGCTTGTCCTGAGGGAAGAGGTCACTCACCGCTGGAAACATCCGTGGGCGCTTTACTATACCATCTTCCTCAACTCCATTGCTGCGGCTATCCAGGGTTGGGATCAGGTAGGTTACACTACACCAGGCAGATTTGGCACAAGGCTTGTACAGACCACTGAGATATCGCTTAGACCGGCTCCAATGGCGCCAACTTGTCTTTCCCCGTAGCCCTGGGAATTCCGGACTCGGTTCCCGACTGCGGCCCCGTGGCCAGCGAGGGGGAGTGCGCCAAGAACAGCTGGATCATTGGCCTCGTCAACGCCATGCCTTACATTACCATCTGCCTGTTGTAAGTGAATTTGTTGTTTCCGCTTGGACTTGAGCTGTGCTGACTGGACAGCGCCGGCTGGATCTCTGACCCTCTCAACGACCTGTTGGGCCGCCGTGGCGTCATCTTTGTGGCCGCCATCTTCTCCCTACTTGCTCCCTTTGGCATGGCGGTTTCTCAGACCTGGCAGCAGCTGCTCGTGTGCCGGTAAGTTGATTAATTCTGCCTCTCCGACCAGCGCAATGTATTTACTGGGCTTAGTATGCTTCTTGGAATTGGCATGGGTCTAAAGGAGGTGACTGTCCCGGTCTTCTCGGCCGAGAACTCACCCGCCTCCATCCGCGGTGGTCTTGTCATGTCTTGGCAGGTCTGGACGGCTTTTGGTGAGCAAAGCATAGTTCTCTACCTTGTCAACCGCGGCTAATTCTTTAGGCATTTTCCTGGGCACATGTGCCAACCTGGCCGTCGGCAAGACTGGCGATATTGCCTGGCGCCTCCAGCTTGGCTCTGCTTTCATTCCCGCCGTCCCGCTTGTCATCGGCACATACTTCTGCCCTGAGAGCCCTCGATGGCTGATCAAGAAGAACAAGTTCGAGAAGGCTTGGCGCTCACTCCTGAGGCTCCGCAACACCCCTCTCCAGGCTGCCCGAGACCTGTTCTACATCAACGTGCTCCTCGAGCAGGAGGATGTGCTCGTGGAAGAGGCTGGACTCAAGGTCACAAGCAACTTGTTCACTCGCTTTGTCGAGCTCTTCACCATCCCACGCATTCGCCGCGCCACGTGGGCCGCCGGTATCGTCATGATTGCGCAGCAGATGTGCGGAATCAATATTGTCGCATTCTACAGCAGCACCATCTTCAAGCAGAGTGGCATCGACGACTATACCGCGCTGTGGGCCAGCTTCGGCTTTGGCCTGATCAACTTCATCTTTGCCTGGCCTGCCGTCTGGACCATTGACACCTTTGGTCGCCGCACTCTTCTCCTGTTCACGTTCCCCAACATGTTCTGGACCTTGCTGGGTAAGTCACACGCGCCTTGAACGAGCGACCACATGGCGCTAACTTGTTGATTCAGCTGCCGGCCTTTGCTACCTCATCGAACCCGATGTCGAGCACAGCACGGCTCGCATTGCTGCCGTGGCCACTTTTGTCTACCTCTTTGCTGCCTTCTACTCACCCGGTAAGTACTCAATGCGGAGCGCAGTCAAGAGGACTCGTTGCTGATGAGATAATAGGCGAGGGACCCGTTCCCTTCATGTACTCGGCCGAGGTCTTCCCCCTGTCGCACCGTGAGGTTGGCATGTCGTGGGCTGTGGCGACCAACAACTTTTGGGCGTCGGTCCTGTCGCTTACCTTCCCGCGTATGCTGACAGCCATGACGTCCACCGGCGCCTTTTGCTTCTACGCTGGACTGAACTTGGTTGCGCTCGTGCTAATCTTCCTGTTCGTGCCTGAGACGAAGCAGAAGACGCTTGAGGAACTTGACTATGTTTTTGCGGTACCGGATCGCACGCACGCCAAGTACCAGCTCTTCACCGTGCTGCCCTGGTGGATCAAGCGCTGGACCTGTGTCGACAGAACCGCCGTCTGCCCCGATCTTTACAAGGACGAGACCCAAGGCCCCAAGGCGTGATTGCACCGCGTACTATGAAGGATACTGAGGGTGGTAGTTGGCGATTGATACCAGAGTGATTCCTGACTCATACCTCTCGAGATACCTTCCCCCGGGCACTGTCACTTCGTGTAGCTATACCCTTTCTCAAAGTTGATACCTGACGTAATGTCTTGTGTATAAATGACTTTTGCAATATTCGAAGCCATTCTAAAATATGTGCGTTACCCTGGATGCAAAGGCATGTTAATGTGTGTCTTGTAGCAATCTCCAGTGTACCTGAGCGGCCCCAGCATCCGTCAGGCCGACACCGCTGTCGCATCTTTCGTCTCCACCTGCAACGTGTGCTTGTTCTTCATACGACGGCGCCGGTCGTCGACCCATCGGATAACGGCAAGCACAAGGCCAACCGACAGTACAGCGATGGCAACACTGAAGCCGCGCCTGTACAGAGGCTTGTCGTCAGCACGAAAGATTTGCGCCCCGTAGATGCCGGCGATGTTGGCGTTCATAATGACCCTGCATATGATGTTAGCAGCTGAGCCGTGCCGCACAAGAGATGGACAAGCTGTGGCCAAGGAAAAGAAAAGAAAGAGAGGTCTCACCCGGCCATGGCGAGGGCGCGCTGCTCCGAGTCGTTGCAGGCGAGCGACAGCCACGCAATATTCAAGGGGTGCGAAAAGGTGCCAAACGTCTGCGTCCAGACGACGCCAAAGTAGCGCACACCTCGGAGCGGGACGTCGGTGAAGGCGCGGTTGAAGATGTAGCCCAGTAGGTGGCAGAAGAAGCCGACCATGACGGTCTCGCCTCGCCGGTTGCTATACACGCGGCCGACCTCGATTAGTTGCGTTTCCAGAAAGAGTGGGCAGAACGCAGGAAGCTCACAAACGGTCCGAGACCCAGCTAAACGCAAACGACATGGGAACCTGGAGGAACAGGCCGACGGCTGCCATGGCATTGCTGACGAGGCTTCCGAAGCCGAAGCTGGTGACGATGGACGGGGCGTATGTGTCGAAGGCGCGCTGTGGGCCGTTGTTGCACAGCGTGATGAGGAAATGCACCCAGATGCGCCAGTCCATGAACTTTGAAACCCGTCATCAGTACCATGGGGCATCGCCGCAGACAGCAGAAACGCAGCCGTGTGAAAAAAGGAGAGGGGTCCTCACCGTGCGCTTGAAGGCGTCCCCGCCGATGCGCTTCTTCTTGCGCCCCTTCATGGGGTCATCCAGCAGCACGCGCGCCTGCAGGATATGCAGCTCGCGCTCCGTGAACCACTGCACGTTGGGCAAAAAGGTGCTGCGGGGGTTGCGGAACGAGTCCGGGAGGAAGAAGCCAAAGACGAAGCCGCCGAGCACCGTGAAGGAGCCCATGAGGGCGAAGAGCCAGAACCAGCCCGGCTGGCCGCCGACGCCGCGCATGTGCAGGATGCCAAAGGCCAGCAGCTTGGCCGACGCCTGGCCGATCTGGTTGCCAAAGTAAAAGACCATGACGCGCTTGGCCGTCTCGTCGCGCGTGTACCACGTCGACAGCGTCCACAGCCCGCCGGGGATAAAGCCCGACTCGGTGACGCCGAGGAGCAGGCGTGTGGCGATGAAGGCGCCGTACCCGCGCTGGAAGGCCTGGAAGGTGCTCACGACGCCGAAGAGGAAGAGCTGCAGCGTGAGCCACTTTCCCGGGCCGACGCGGTACAGGATCATGTTGGAGGGGATCTCGAAGAGCACAATGCCCAGCGACAGCATCTGCTGCCCGACGTTGAACTGGTCTTGGTCGATGCCCACGTCTTCCATGAACTTGTCCGTGATGGCGTTGGCCATGTTGCCGCGGTCGAGCTCTGCGCGCGCAATGCAGTCAGAAAACAGAACGGGTTTCGTTCAATACCAAGGCACCAGATAGTAGCACGGAGGTGCTTTGAAACTTGTACTTACGGAGGCAGAAGAAGCCCAGTGTCAGAATGGGCATGATGATGAGGTCCAGCCTGCCTCATTATTAGCTTTCCGCTTTCTCCCATTCTTGGAGCCGACTTTCTTACTTTCTCTTAGCCTTGGACTCCTCCTGAACAGTCCAGTCCACTTCCCGGGTGAGGATCGTCTCCCCGTCGGGAGGCGTCGCCTGCACATGCGACGAGAATTCCTTGGTGTCCGCCATGAATGTCTATGAATGCTTCCAAGATAAGCTCGCTTTCGTGATATGGCATGACAAGCCTAGTCGCAACGGAAACGTTCGGCTCTTCTGGCTTTATACCTGCAGCGACAGTCCGGGCGAGAAAGTCCCCAAGTCTTGTAACTGCCGCCAGGCGCAGCATCCCCCCGCCAAGCCATCGCGTCAATGCCCGATAAGCTTAAGCTTAACTTGCAGCACCCGCCAAGGGGGGCCCCAGCCGAAAGTGGACCAGAACGTGGCTGCCGAGCTACATGGATCTATCTGGGTCCTGACAGCTGCGCACCGAATGGGCAACCGTCTTGGCGCCATCAGTCTCTTGGCTCTGGGCAATTCGATGTCGCCATTGCGCCGCCGCGTTGCACCATGAAGGAGAATGGTCGTGTTCGACGCCGCACGTTTTTCTTCAACAGCATGGAGGCAGGGAAGTAGTTCAACGGACTTGGTGATCGAGGCCTCCAAGAGAACGATGAATGGGCTGGAACCATCTATCGAGGTGAGTTAAGTTGGGAAGGTGCATGCGAGACTAACACGGCACGGTATTGTGCAAGGGCGGCCTCGAAATGGAGTCTGGCTGAACCCGATGTTGACGACCGTTACGGGTAGGGCTGAGAGGCAACTCGCATAAACCGGCTACATAGGTCAATCTACCCCGTAGGGTGTTGGCCTCTAGCTTTCGTACAGTATCGTTTGAGACTGTTTTCGGGGCCCTCATACTCAAGATGCCGTCGTGTGAGCCCTGTGCGTTGCTCACCGCTCAAGAGGTTGATGGGCACTGCATCTCGCCCGGGCTGTTGTCCCATTCTCAGGTGCCGCGGCTAAGTAACACGGCAGCCCCCCCTTTTACTGCCGTACGGGGCGAGGGGCGCGGCTTGGCGTATGCATGTGGGCTTTTGAGCGCCCTGCTCGAGTACGTACGGGGAACCTGGCCGTGGCGTCCCGCCCGGTGAAAGTGGCGGACAGTGCTCAACTTGGTCTGAGCACCTGCTGGTCCTCGAAGATAAGTTCTAGTGCAAGCAACTTAATGATGATGCCACTCGCATGATCTACGTGACAACGCGCTGCTGGCTGCCGGAGCACAAGGAATGGGCCGACATGCTGTCTGGCATGTGACCCAACATGAAGTGGCTGGACGGCAGTTTATGTTGCGCCACGACATCAATCGCCCCACGAGAGTTGAAGTGCAAGTACGCCCCAGAGACCAGTATCTGCATGTGAGAAGACCTGACATGCTGTCAGACCGCCTCATGTTTGGGCGGCAGTAGCTTAACTAAGTTACAAAGCAGTCAATACCCAACTCCGTCATGTTACCCAAGCTGCTGGTGAACATGAACGCATCCACATGTATGTACCCTGTACGCGCGCCCCGATGGCCCCCCCGCGCTGGGGACCAGACGGGCAACTGGGACGCACATGAGATTGGAGCAGGCAGAAAGGCTGAGCCTGTCTGACCTCATCTCAGCAACTGCCTACACTCGTTTGCGGTTTCCGATTAGCTAGATACAGGTCCTATAGAAAGTGAAACATATACTGTACAAGTGTCAAGTGGCGCTTACATCAGTTGATACCTTCTCCCGCGCGCCCAAGGGCCGCTTGTTTGGATGCTCACCGGCGGCGATGGTGATGAGCTCCTAGAAACTCAACCGATCCCCTAATTCTCCTGACGTCAAAACTGTTAAACCATTTCATTGACCGGAAACATCAAGTCCGCGAACCACCAATCCGTCAACAAGTCCGTCGACATCATGTCATCCTGGCCTATGACGTTCATACTCACTGCCGAAGCTCCAGGAAGGGCTCCCGAATCCTCCAGCGCCCGTCGCCACGCGGGTGCCATGGCCCTCAAGACCTCGGCCGTCCGCGTGAACATGTCATCATCGCCGCCGCCGCCGCCGCCCGTCTCCAGGCCGACCGCCGCCGGCACTGCCGCGTAGAGGGCGGCGCACTTCTCCACCGCACCCAGCAGGTCCACGGTGCGCAGGACCGCCGCGCGGTCGCACGCCGGGTCGTCGAGCAGGCAGAGGCGGTAGAGGATGTGCGTGCTGCGACTGAAATGGAGGTGCATCGGCATCGGGTGACTGAACGCTTCCTCGGGCGTGAACGTGAGGAAGTTGTCCACGCAGCCCTGGAGAGCCTGCAGGCATGTGTAGAAGCAGTTCGTTCGTTCAAAGTCGACGACGCTCGCGGGCTGCTGCTGCTGCCGTGCGTGCAGGGCGAGCTCGCAGATCAGTGCTTCAGCCATGCAAAGGTACGATCTTATCATCTCTGCGCCCCATTGAAGTCAGCGGCGGGAGACCTGGTATCCGTTGGGCAACTTACTATCTTGCAGGACTTGCGGGGGGGTAATATCCTTGACATTGTCAAGCATTGCCCGTAAGCCTTTGACGTAGAATTGCGGCTGTGACGAGGTAGATTCGACCTTTCGCCAAGTCGACACAGAATGAACCTCCTCCATTATTCGAAACAGCCGTGCAGTCGCTACCAGCTTGCAATCACCAGGCACCTCGGGATACTGTGCCAGATGGGACAGGCAGTCTTCCATGTGGACTGTCCACCCAATGGGCTTCATCCTGAGGAACCAGGCGATGCTGCCAACTACGTCAGCGTCAAGTAATTCCGTCAAGGGAAGTCTGCAGCACGAGACTCACGTTGCCGTCACCACGTAGCAACCCAGGACGGCCCGTCGCTCCACATTATTTCGATCCACGGCTGCCACCACCTGCTTGATCGGGTGGCTGTAAGCCTTGCTGACATTGCTCTCCCGACAAGGGATCTCGCGGCAGCTTCTGTCAAGTCTAAGGTCAAACAATAGAGCCGTGGCAAGGCTCGAGTACGCGCTCAGAAGTGGTTTCCCTCGATACTTTCCCTCAGCCCTGTTATGCTCATGCAGCCGAAGGTCAGAGTACGTGCATGTAGGCAACCTAACTCAACCCCTTCTACAGAAATGAGGGCTTACCAGCTCAGATACGTGAGAAGGCCCAGTAGCAGATCTAGGCTCCTCTCTAGGTCTACGAGCATCTTCTGCGCGATAGTTTCGCGGACCTTGAGCTCAAGAGCTTGTTGGCGTGCATATGGCTTGCAACAGCTAGCGCGGATATTGAGCCACAAGAACGGCCACTCGCGCTGAACATCCGCAGCGCTTCCATGTTGCTCGTGACGTCAGCTCAAGGAGTCGCCGCGCCATCCAATGGGGCGGCGGCCATTCACCTTGTGGAGGGCGGGATATGAAGGAATGGGAACGCCCGCAGATGATGGGCGCGAAATGTTTCCAGACACTGGTCGTCCTCGGCTAGGGGACACTCCCGAAGCATCGAGTCATGAGGTGGGCGAGTGTGAGGGGTCGCATCTGGGCATCTCTCCAGGCCAAGCGTTTCATGGTGTTGTTCCCTGGGGTTGGTTGCCTCCGACGCAGGTGACTCGGGCCAAGCCGCTGGTGCCGCGTCAGGACTGCGCGCCACGTATATGCCGTCAGACTGCCCTGGAGTCCGGGATGCATTTCCGGCCCCGGACTTGGCCTGAGCGGCGAGCAAGTTGACGAGGGCATCGAGCCTATCTTCAAGACGTGTTGTTGCTGTTGTCCTTCGCACCGGCCTCGGGGCGCTTGCCCGTTTCCTCACGGTGGCCGACGGCTGGCAGCTCTTGGAGAGACGGTGGCAGCGTTCGCAGCTGAGCCCCTCGCCGCGGACGATGCAGCGGCACTTGGCCTTGGAGCAGCCGCTGCACGCTTTCCCGTAGGAGGCGGACTCCCGTACGGCCGCGCTCTCGGATTCCATATGCCGTGAATCGAGGTTTCTGAGTAAGAACCGCGCGGTGGGGGGGATATGTGTGTAGGGAGGTACGTATGGGATTTGTTACATATCCGGGGACGGGCTTTGGCAAGAGGGAACGGGTCAAGATGCCGCTTACATGGGCGGGTTTGAGGGCGGTTAGCGAACTCCGCCGCGCGTCGACAGTACATTTACCAGACCCCCACGAGTGACGGAGCGGAATTGGGTCAGTCTCTGAATCCGCGGCTAGTCGGATAAGCCATTGGCTTACTTTGAACATTCGTCCCCTATAGCTGTGTGCACTCCGCAAAGGGGCTGTCGTTCAATGTTGCGTGTACAAAGTATATCCGTTGACATTGACTCTTTCTGACGGCTATGAGTAACATCAATTTAGCCCACGCATGGTTTGGGGTATCAGTTCCACCTCGCGCCGTCCCCGACCCGCAACGACACCTGGCGGTCATGTGGTGGCCATTCATGTTGTGAACGACAAGTCTTGAAAGCTCACAACGTGCGATTGCATGCATACTAACTCCAGTAGACTAGACGCCTATGGAACCGACCTGACACCGTTCGTCGAGCAATAAATCGAGTAGCTGCAATGACGATGCAACTCGCGGAAACAAACCCAGCATTACGCAACGACGTAGCGCCATTCATGGATCGCATCACTGGTCGGAAACCTCACAAGGTGTCGTCTTTACACTCTCTTTTTGTGAGAACTGGCGATTTTCTCAATCGCCGTCGTGCATTATCAGCTGACGGTGGCACCCTGTGCTTCAGCGTCCGCTTACTTTAACGTTTGCTGCTGAAACAGGGTTCCCAGACGTTTCACTGCAGCTTCGATGGGGGGGGGCATCAGGGAGGGAGAAATGCCAAATTTCCCGGACACGCCGAGAGGAGCTAGCAGGCACTCTGGTTTCATGGTGCTAAATGACGCCAGTCATCTGTGACCCCAATCCTATGCGAGAGTAGGTGAAGAGGTCGGTCGCTCCCGCGGGGGGCTACGAACACGAAACGCATCTAGCAAGCTTGGGGTTACTTGGCTTGTCCGATAAGCTGTGGCCCAGCGCGTCTTTGTCCGCAAAGACGCGCCATCTAGTTAGCATCCATTCAGCTTGCGAGGGTACGAGGGGGCCTTGAGGCTTGCTCTGAGGATAGCCCGCTTGGGTCGAAGGCTTTGGCAGCATCGAGCGCCTGCCATCGCTTCCGCTCATAGCGGCAATTGCTCACGCCGCCTTGTACTTTATAGCGCGCCTAAAGATCTGCGAATCCGCTGTGCTGTTCTGACGTAGGGGAGACGGGGTGCCTAGGGGTCTTCCCACCCTGCCTCCAGTCTCCCTACTATCACCTTGAGGTGATCGGCGGTTGCACACGCTCTAGAAGGCTTCCATAGCAGGATCAACTGCTCGAAAATGCAATTTCGGGAAGGCGCAGGCCGAAACGGGACGATCTCTCCGACTTCACTGCTTGGCGGTGACGGGAAAAGTTTAAAGCAAACACCAACAGGGACGCCCGATGCGACGCCGACGATCGACGCTACCGAGTGCCGTGAGTAAGATTCCAGTGGGCTCCCGTCGGTCTAATGTATCTCACCGAATCCTACTCGTCTACCAACGGGGCTATAGATGCCCCGACGCAGCTATGACCATGGACTCAGCTTATGGTATACAATGCTAGAGGGCCCGGCACGGCAACGCCGTCAATGACTCGTTTGCACTTGGCTGCTACTAGTCGTTTGCTCGCGCCGACTTGAAACCGGTATCGCAGGATGAAGGATTCCGGTGTCAAGTCTCCTTGCACTCGCCTGTGCTGGATATCGCCGTCTTGAGCCGGCAGGCACTACGAAGCACGGAGTCGTCATGGAGTATTTTGTGTTATTAGCGAGATGTCGGCCAGTTACCATCGCAAGCTTGGGAGCCGTGGCGAGCCTGGTAGCTCGTCAGATACAGCTGCGGTCATCGACACTCACGCGACACCACGACCTCAACAACTCCGCCGGCAATGACTCCAAGAGCCATGGTGCCAGCCTTGGTGCTGCTGCTGCTGACGGCGGCCGGCACGGCGCTCGGTCAATCCCATCTTGACAATGGCAGGATGGCACACGAGGCCAAGAGTGCACATCGATCCTTCTCCAGCAGAATCAGCGCGGTTGCAAACGACACTGTCGAGCCCTGCGCGGCCCTCAGCCAAGCCTTCGAAGCCGCTGCCTCCACCAATGCGAAGAAGGGCAAGGGGCTAGTCGTCCTCGACGTAAGGCCCTCGGTGGCCACCGCGTGTCTCAAGTCGGTCCCTCTCACCAAAGATCGAGCAGCGGCCCTCGTCGACTACCTAACGCCGTATATGGAATGGCATTCTACAACGGAGATTCTCAAAAATCCACCAGAGGGCTACCTTGTGCCCGGAGTCGACATCTTCGGGGGAATGCAGGCCATCAAACAGAAGCTCCAAGGCGACGGCTATAAGTCTCAGTACGAGGTCATGACCGATTTGCAAAACATCGTAAGCGACACCCCCCCCCCCTTCCCGACCCGAAGCAGTATTGTTGGCTCACACGCCTGGACTACCTGTAGATCATCGCCGCCAACGATAATCACCTCATCTACACCCCGGGCATGCTCGGCGCCTTCCGCCTGATGCGCCCCGATTTCGATTTCATGTCCATTTCCGAAGACGGGCGAAAGACGCCAGAGATCTTCTTCGCGCGAGACATCTATACGCAAAGCAACGGCACCAGAGCTTCGTCATCTCCCATTGCCAGCATCGACGGCCAGGACATCCACGAGTTCCTCGAGAACGAAAGTCTCAAATATCCGCAGAACTTTCAAGATCCGGACGCACAGTTAAACGTCTTTTTCAGCTCGACACCCCTGAATGCCGTTGGCGTCTCATCCATGGCCATTACCTCTGTTCTGGAGATCCCCGACTCGTACAATATCACATACAAAAACGGCACGTCCCGGCAGGTGACCAACGCCGTTGTCGTTCCGGCAGCCGTGTCGCTCGCCGGCATCCGCTCGGGCGTCGACTTCCAGAAGAAATTCGAAATTCCCATGAACAGAGGCAACAAGCCGGGACCCCCACCTAAAAAACCCCAGCCCAAGCCTCCCGCTCCCAAGCCAACCGTGAAGGGCTACCCGTTTCCCGTTGCCAAGCACCCCAACGATCTGATCGCAGGGTATATGCTCAACCAGACGGGCTTCCAAGACACTGCCGTCATCTCGTTTCTCGGCTTCTCTCCAATAGACGGCAGCGGCGACGACGACAGCGAAGAGCAATTTGCGGCGCAGGTCCGCCAGGCTGGAGACGTCATCACGCAAACGGCCAAGGTGGCCAAGCAACAGGGTCGAGACAAGGTCATCATCGACATGTCCGCCAACGGCGGCGGCTTGCTCAACTTGGCTGACTTCACGTACACCACTCTCTTCCCAGGCGCCCGCTTCGATGCTTTCGATCGGTACCGCCACAGCACCGGTCTCGACTTCTTTACCCGAGTGGCGCCTTACCGAGATTCAGCGCAGTTTCTGGTCGCGCCTCTAGGCTTCCCGCAAGGCCCCGACAACCGTCCCATCGAAGATCCTAACGCGTTCTTCTCGCCCCAGGAAGTCAAAGGGCAGAACATGACAGCCGCTTTCATATCGGACAAGACGGCTCCTCTTACTATGAACAGGGAACTGTTCCTGCCAGGATACGGTCCCAGTGATGCAAACAGGCCTATGAAGCCGCTCTGGGAGCCGCAAAACATGGTCATCCTCACCGACGGGCTTTGCGCCTCAGCCTGCTCCATTTTCGTGGGCCTCTTGGTCCGGAACTTTGGCATCCGCACGATAGCCCTTGGCGGCCGTGCAATGAACCAGCCCATGCAAGCCATCGGCGGCGTCAGGGGCTCGCAAGTTCTATCCAACAGCGAAATTCAGGGAGTGGTGGGCCAAGCTCTCGAAGAAAGCCGTCGGCAGCGACGAGGCAGGTACCAGCGCGCCCCCGATCAAAATGAAAAAACACTAGGTCTTGGAGATCCGCCGTTGCTCCCCTTTCTGGATGGACCGGCAGGCGGGTCAATCAACGCGCGCAACGCGTACAGTCAGAACGACACGACGGGCTTCCCCCTGCACTTCCAGTACCAGGCGGCCAACTGTAGGCTCTTTTTCACCCGAGAGATGGTCTTGGATGTGACGGAAGCATGGCGCCAGGCGGCCAGTGTCGCGTTCAAGAACGGAACGTGTGTTCCTGGATCTACCGTCAACGAGGACGGAACCATGGGAGCCACGACGCCCGGGTTTAACCCAAGTGTCAAGAGCCGGGGCAAGGGCGTTCCCGTACCCTCTCTATCGCCTTAGCAATAGCTCAAGTATATGGTTGTGACAATCTTCGCTAGGTACATATATAGTCCCATGGTTTCACAAACTAATGCTTGCTTTGATGACTTTAGTAGCAATCCGGATACTTTCTTTTCGTTGTCTCATGAAGTCTAGTCTGTCAATTGCTGTCGAGATCTATGCCCCCTATGTGTTCCACATTTGGGTTAATCTACGGGGACAGGGCGATGCTCAGAGAGGTCTCAACTAGTATAGGGGATGAGGAACCCGTGTTGCCAGGGGTGTTGACTTAACACGAAGTACGTACCTACATTTGATGACGCCTACGAAGAAGTAATATGCAGCACGCCGCATTCGACATCCCACAGCTCCTCGCCAGGGCCCCGGTTTCCAGCCTGGCGCGCTCTGCTCGCTCTCAAGGCCTTGATTTCAGTGAGCATGTGGGTAGGCATCTTCACGTACAGTCTAGTCGTGTTGCGTATGCAAGACTGCGGTGCGTCAACATGAAGGTGACAAAGGGGGCATAGGCGCATAGGTTACGAAGAGGTCTTGATGGGCTATGAAGGCAGTAAGAAGACCCATGTAGGTGGCCAAGAGAGGGGGGGGGGCGAGGGTGAAAAAGAGAGAGCGGGGAAAGAGCCGGTCAACTGGGAGGCTGACCCACTTCAAGTCAGAAAGGCACGATGCCGGCTTACGCGCCCCCACAAATTTGCCATGTCACGAACTTGGCCAGTTCATGTGCACTGCGTACCGTGTCCACCACCGTCCGCGCCAGACATCACCTACCCATAGCTCTGTTTTTCTCGTATGCAATATATTGAGCTGGCCTCGGGACCTTTTCTAGTCCAATCACCCCTGCTTTCCCCATGATCGTCGCAACCCACGAGATCGACCCTGACGGGGACATCATTCTCAAGTTGACCCATCCGAATGCGCCGTTCGCAGTCTGGCCCAAGGCACAGGATGAGAAAGTCGCTTCGAACGGACAACGAGACGCTACCGATGACCCCAAGGCGGACGGCATCCACGATGTCGGGGAAACACCGGAGGGAGGAAGCGGTATTTGCTCTCCGCGTCAGGCTTCTCTGTAACATCGAATACTGATGCATACCTCGCGCGAAATGGATAGAGCCCGCATCAGAGGTTGACTTCAGGCTTTCCTCCAGACATTTAATTCTGGCTTCATCCTACTTCAAGTCCATGCTTTGCGGCCCGTGGAAAGAAGGCAAAACAAACGGCAGTGAGCCCCGAGTCGTCACGGCCGAATCCTGGGATCAAGACGCCCTACTGATCGTCATGAACGTTATTCATGGGCGAAACAAGAGGGTGCCTCGAGAGGTAGACTTTGAGACGTTAGCCAAGATTGCGGTCATCTTGGACTATTATCAGTGTCACGAGGCACTCGAGGTTTTCACTGATATGTGGCTGAGGAGCTTGAAACATGCAGCGCCATTGCCAACAGCCTACGGCCGCGATGCTGTGCTATGGTTGCATATCGCACACGTTCTCTCAGATGACGGAACCGCGCGAGCAATAACGAAAATGATGCAGTGTGAACTGGATCAACCGCTATTTACGTTGGGTCTTCCAATTCCCGCTAGCGTTGGAGGTGGGAGCTTTGTCACTACACACGTAGGCCTTAAGGGATCATTATTTGCTGACCATTTACGCGCCACAGACAGGCTGGAGGCCTTCAGAATACAATCCGTTGATTACTTGCTTACCCAAATGCATACGGAATTGGACTGCCTGGCGAGGCAGGCCTGGAGCACTTGCTCGCCCGAGTGCGACCTGATGAGACTTGGAGCACTGACTAGTATGTTGGTCTTGCACAACTCGCTTTCGCGACCAACGCTGCCATTTCATGGTAAAAGCGTGGGGAAAATGATTTCAATCATCGAGGAGTACCACAAGCAGTTCCTCCGCAGTGTTGAGCGTTCGACTCCACGACTACTGCCCACGCACTGTAATTGTCGCTCCTGCCGCCCATCAGGCTCGTTTCCCAATCAGAACAAATGCCGACACAGACAACTTTCGCAGGCTGTTATTGAGGATAGAAGAGGGGCAATGATTGGATTTGGGGTCCAATTAGACTCAGAACACGAAGACGAGTTATGAAGACGAAGCCTAGCGCATTGACGCACTGCGCTTGCCCCCGAACTTGATACTACCTGGGCCATAAACAAGTATGTACATGAACTTTGAACCATCCATTCGGCCCTCTTGGCCATCAATATTTTCAGGTAGCGCCCAAGACCATCTCTACGACTCCTATCTATGCTCTCACATTTGATTGGGCATCGTACGACACCTGATGCTGTCATCATCCACCAGACACCTTCCTCCTGCCACCACACTTCAAATCGTCTGCATTCTCACAGCAGCTTCGCCTGCCCGGTTCATTACGCCTTCACTATATATTCTACATCTGATGTGGTCAAACTGTACCCGTGATCCTCGCGTCGCTCTTGAAAAGTACATCGGCCAAGGCGGATCACCCACCCTTGTCACCAAGCCCTGTTAGCATTGGTCGCGAGGTACCGTCTATTTCTGTTTCTATTGAGCCAGCCTCTTAAAATACCAAACGCACCGCTCGTGTCCGGGTGGTTGGCATAGTCGCTCGACGGAAAGCCATAGATGACCCCATCAACGCCGGCCTCTCCCATCATCTGATACGCCTGTTTCGCGCTGTTTCGAACCACGTTCCACCCAAGTACCTGGCCGAACTTGTGTGAGTGCTCGGCGATACGTAACTGAGGGCACAGGGCAGTTGTATGGCTTGCACACGTACCGATGTCGTCGGATGGCTTGTATATATCGCCCCTCGAAAAGACTCGCTGCGCGATACGTGCGGGCCCGCGGGCCCTGAAGAGGTTTTCTGCCTCTGCGACACTGCCCTCGTAATTGAGAGCCTCATTCTTGTTGAGGCTAGCGCTGAGGACTTTATAGGCGCGACCCCAGGCGCTCCAGCTGTAGAAGCCGTACATGACCTCGATGCCAGCGGGCTCGAGGTGCTTGCGGGCGAGATCCCGCAGTGCTTCGATGCTAGCGACTTTGTTGGAGGCGGGGAACGCGTCCGGGTTCTTGATATCGAGCCACACGAAGACGACGTTCATGCCCCGCCGTCGTTGGTCGGCAATGGCCTTGAACAGCGCTTCGGCGGTGTCGCCCTTGCTCTTGGCTGTGTTGTCGTGGTCGGCCCACCAGCCGTGCGACTGGGCCGTCATGTCAGTCTCGATGGCGTTGGCGCCATGCCTGAGGGCGGCGATGACCCCCGCGCTGTTGAGCACGCGATGCGCGATGGCGTAGAACGGCTTCGGCGCGGGCCGCGGCGCAGTCTTCGGCGGCGGCCTGTGTCCAGGCTGCACAGAGTGCACTGGCGGAGGCCTTGGTGCTGCACGCCTCTGTAGTCGTGGTGGCTTTGGGGGTAGAGGAAGTATCGGCTCCGTAGGCGGACAAGGAGGCGGTTTCGCGGGCAGAGGCCACACTGGCTCTGCAGGTTGAGCATTTGATGGAGGCGGCGGCTTCTCAGGTAGAGGCAACACCGGTTCCCTAGGTGGATCAGGCTGCTTAGACGGCGGTTTCTCAGGTAGAGGCCACACCGGTTCCGAACGTGGATCAGGCTGTTCAGCTGGCGGCGGCTTCGCGGGTAGAGTATGTATTGGCTGGGGCCTGCATAATATAATAGGAAAGGATTGTAGCAGCAAAAGTAACGATATCACCCATGACATGTATTCCGGAAGCCGGGCCATCGGAGCTGATGCTAGACCGTGATGAGACTTGAGCAGAGGCCATGAGACTCTTTATGAAGATGTTCGTGGAAAACACAGCCGCCTCAAAAACCACGTCTGCAGTACTTATATATCCTTTATCCATGTCGGGGCAGCGTCTGAGCATGACGTGGCAATCAGGCAACTGCCGTGCTCTCTGATCTCAGGCTGCCCATGAGATTTCTATCAGTATACGCTTCCTAGAGCACAGCACAGGCTGAGGCTATACCTCGCCTTTTAGGTCGCCTTGAACCAGCTCTCGGACAGGTTATCATTACATCACCCGCTCGCATATGCGTCAGCCGTGGCACCGGCTTGACTCGTTTCCTCGGACCGTGACGTAGTCTGAACGGCGCGCCTAGCATAATCGTCCGACGTGGACTGAACCATAAATTAGCTAACACAAATGGGCTTGACCTTGTCCGATGACGAATTTGTAGGTAATTGAAGAGCTTGGACCATGCCCTTGCTCTGGTATTCCGTGTCATGTCATGCACATACGTGAAAAGAATTACGGCAGTGGCTGGGCGATGGCGTTCATCAACGCATGCACGTGGAGCGTTCTGATCCGGTCGCGGCAACCGGTGCCGAGCGTGCGCTTGGCACGATGACGAATCCTGGGTTGTTGGGTCGGCTCCCCGTGCCTTGAAGAACGAAGTTTCGAAACAAAGAGATGCACCCACTGTCCGAACCTTGTGGAAGCTGGCCATGTGCAAACCTGCTCTACAAAAATATGCATATATATAGAAGCTGGCTGCAGTGTATGGAGCAGAGAACTCAAATTTCCGGAGGGAGATGGCACGTGACGTCGGGCCAGGTCCGGGCTCCGGGCCCCGGACCGTTGGCTTACGGCCCCACCCGTGCCGTCCGAATGTTGCCGAATCGGGAAGTAATAGAACGCGCGCCGCCGCCGGCAGCCGAGTGGTTCCAAGCCTCAAAATAAAACCATTCGTCTTCTCGGCAGACACCCGAAATGGTACCATTTGGGCGCGTTTACGACTACCGCTGACGCGTCCGTGAGAGTAGTATCGCGGTCCAGGTGAACAGACAGGTCTTGGGCTATAAGAGGCCCAAGGTCGTGGAGGTAACCTGCCAGCTGTTAGACACTACATCACGAAGCACCAAGATCAAGAACAAGCAGCATTTTCGAAACCCGCCGACTTACATCCCTCCACAGCAGCCATGCGCCCCGTTCAGTACCTCGTTCCGCTCGCGGCCGCAGTCTGGGCGTCCGACTGCGACCCATTCCCGGCGTCAATGCTCGCCTTCTCCTCCGGTTTCAAGCAGCCAACGCCTCCCATGGTGAAGCCCGAGTTCAACACCAGCTTCGTCCAGCACAAGTGGTAAGCCCGAGCTCTTGCTTGCCCAGATTACTGGAATGCACGCGCTCCGACCCCGCTGACGCAAATCCACACACATAGGGACGAGACCGTGTCGCACATCATGACCGGGTACATGCGCAACTCGCCCTCCGACAAGGCCGTCCGCGTGCACGAGGTGTTTGACGACGCCGTCGCCTCGTCGCTCTTTGACTTTTCCAACGTCACGGCCGACGGCCTCGTCGACAACACGCTGACCACGTGGCGCGACGACGCGACGCAGCCGGACGTGTGGCGCGACTACGTCAACACAAACTACCCGCTCTTCGCGGCGGACATGCTCGTCAAGGCGGGCGCCGTGTTTGGCGGGCTCGTGGGACGGCGGTTCGTCGACGGGCGTGTGGCGGCTGTGAGTGCTTGGACCGGGCGCACGCACCTGAACGCGGTCTTGGGGTGGGGGCCACTGCTGACGACGCGATTCTCTAGTGGAACATGATGTACCAGGGCGCGATCCCGGTGACGGTGTACGTGAATGAGTGCGGCGTGGTGGTTGGGTATGACTACTTTTCGCCTGGCCGACGCACCAGGGTCGTCACCGAGTTTTTCAACATTGGGACCTAATGCGCGAAGCACTATATAGTATGGCCTCCCCATATCGGGTGATGATGCGGCCAGACTCGTAGGTTCTGCAACGTCCATACTCTATAGCATATCGTTGGACTAGGTCATGGAGGCTTGCGCCACCTCTTCCTGGTACTGCCAATACTCGTGCAAGTCAGTCGTGATCCTATCAGCCACAACAAACCCTTGCGCGTAGATTCCCCCCAGCAGCCGCAGGATCCGTTTCTTCTGTTTCGCATCCGCCGTGTTCGCGCCCGCCATCCGCAGGGGAAACAGGAGCAGCGCCCCAGGAATTCCCGACTGCTGCACGGCCTCGCATGCGCGCAGCACCCCCTCCACGTGAGCGCCCCTCTCGCGGGGTTCCAGTCGGGGGACTTTTCGCTCGAGCCAGCAATCGTAGTAGGTAAAGTTCCTGCAGAAGAACAGCTCCAGCGCGCGGTGGTTGGCGTTGGCCAACTCGGCAAACGGCTCCGTAGGGGTCGCTCCCTCCCATGCATGGATGAGGTCAAAGAGCGCAACGCCATCCCGCGCGAGGCTGTCGATGACTGGGCTGTAGGGACGCGCGCGGGGCGGGATGCCTTCAATGTTTGTAAAGAAGCTATTGGGCTGTTAGTGAGAGAAAAATTATATCACTCGTTGAAGCTTTGTACGAAAACATACCGCTTGCTAAAAGACGAAGCGCGTATCATGAGATCAAGCACCGCAACCATAGGGTTCGCCGCGTCGCCGTCCACAACGGATCGCCACGCATCGCCGGACAGGAACGTGTCATGCCCATATATGATGGCCCGGGTCGCCTCCAGCACGCGGAACGCGCCAAAAAGGCCCCTGCGGTGCGGCAAGACCTGGCCAGGCCCGGCGAGCTGCAGTACCCGCGCCGTGCCGTAAAACATGTGCGTCGCCCATCCGTCGCCGGACGCCTCGGCCATCAACTAGATGAATGAGTTCCCACAGTCAGAGCAAGCCCGTCCCTCATTGACCTCTGAGAAAGACAACGCGAATACAGGCAACCGCAAGACGCACCTCGAACAGCCCGAGCAGAAAGGTGCTCCAGACGACATCTTCCCCAGCGACGGCATCCGGGTCGCTCAGACGGGTCTGCAGCCTGCTCATCGCCCTGCCATACGCACGAAAAGCCGTACACCGCGCCTCGCGCCCTCCCCGCGCGGCCACCGTCACCGGCCCCTGGCGGCTCGCATCAAGCGCCCCGATGGCGACGGCCAGGTCTTTGACGGGCGCGGATTCGTGCACCAGGCGCGCGAGGTCATTCGCCGCCGCGTCCACAAACACCCGCGTGAGGTGGCAGCGACGGCGCAGGAATGACGCAAAGCAGTCCAGGAATAGGGCGTCATCGGGCGTCCGGGGACGGGTCCTGATCGGCGGCGGCGGCGGGTGGCATGCCACGATGATGGCGGTGACGTCGTCGGGGCGCGCGCGAGGGGACTGGGGCCGGCACGTCTTGCTGGCCCGGACGCAGTAGTCGCATGGGGGTCCGCCCTGGCACTGCCATGGGTGTCAAGGTAGTTAGAATATAACGTGAGCTTGAGTCTCGTCGATCTCCGTGGCTGGCGTCGACTTGGACTGGGCTGGACGGGCACTCCCTTCACGTACATACGTACCTTGATGCGTCGTTGGGCACAGGGCTGACAGCGCGTCACCCGTCTCCGCCGATCCAGAGGGCCGACGACTCGCCTCATGGCGGGGGGCGCGCGCCGCCGTCTGGTGCCTGGCGAGGAGACCGGTTGCCGCGCTGGTGCTGAGCGTCTCTCTGCAACACTAACTTGGTAGCTAGTAGTTTGGCTTGGATGGGATGAGATGCGATGGGCTGGCTGGCTGGCTGGCTGGTCAGGCGTAGTTTGGACTTGGAGTGGGTGTGTGCCAGCAGCACGAAGCAGAAAGGGTTGGATCATGCTGAATGCTTATCGTGGGGCTGAGTCCTGCGTGCGTGTCGATCGTCAGGCTCGTCCTCGAGGACCGGATGGATCCCCAAAATAACTAGTTAGTAGCGCGGTGGCGTTGAAGAAACGCCACACACGCTTTCCGTCCACCTGTCCCTCTCTCTTTTCTCTCCCTGCCTCTCCCTTCGCCCTGTGGCAGAGTTTAGACTTGGGCTGGGGCCGAAATCCCTGTAATCGACCGGCAGAACGCAAGGCACAACCACCCAGACAGCATTGAAACCGACTTACACAGACGCCCACCAGTTGCCAACCCACCCCCGTGGCCCGCTCCAGCCGTCTGCTCCCTTCCTACTACTCCCTGTAGCACGCAAGCCTCTACAAGATGGGAAGCGCAAAAGGACACAGAGAGAAAGCAGGAAAAACTTCGTCCGTCTAGACCGTGGTCAAGCGCTGCCGCCGGAAATTGTACAGTCATGCACGAGAACGGCCCATGGTCCATGGTCCATACGCGCCGAGGCCACGAGAGTAATAAAAACCCCGAAGCTAGCGACTTCTTCCCTCTACGTACTAACTAACCACTAACCACTCCGTCCTTTTTTGGCAGACATATGCTTGACGTAGGGGTTTATACCAAGCCAACACGTCGCCAGTCCGCCGGGCGGCTCGGCCGTTGCCTCATTCGGGCGCGCTTGTCAGACGCCCACAATCTGCCTCCCGCCCCCCGATTCCCATTGTGATGTCACCCGCTGGCGCTACTTCGCAACTTAATACTACTAGTGCTATTACTACTTCTGCCTAAGTAATCACCCAAAATGACAAGGGCAGAGCAGAGCGAGTTCAAGACACTCTCTGCCTCGGCGGCGAGCGACGAGAACACTTGTGGGCGTGTGCTGTTGTTGTTGCCCGGCCGGTGGATTGGTTGGTTGGTTAGTTTCGCGCCGCTCGCGTGTGGTGATGGCGGTCGGTGGTGATGGTGGTGGGCGGGCGGGCGGGCAGGGGGGGCGGATATCATCGACGGCGCCGTCGCGGAGCCGCAGCCACTTCCTTCGCTTAACACGATTTTTTTTTTTTTTGGGCAGGGGGCGGGGCGACTAGCAGGCCCCTCGGTGGTGCGATGCGGCTCAAGGACCGGGCGAAGCAGACGATGCTAGTAGTTCGTATGAAAAGTAACTGGCAGTAGACTGGTTGTGGAATGGCCGAGTCTACCAACAACAACCACGGGCAAGGGGTTAGTTACTCATCCATCCTGTCGCCTGTCGAGTCATCGTATCCTCAGTCTTGGACTCGCCCTCGGATCCATATAAGACGGGCCTAGGATCCCACTTACATGAACGCCGTGTCTCACTCTATATCCTTCATCGCCCTGTCTCCCATCCATCCCTCACTCGGTGTCTGGTGTCTTACATATCCCACCTCACACACACGCGCAACCACCACCAGTATATACCCGCCATCATCATCATCAGAATCATCATCACCGCCATGCGCTCCCCCATCCTCCTCTCCTGCCTGCTCGCCGGGCCCGCCGCCCTCGCCGCGGACCTCGCCCAGGCCGTCGGCGGCATCGCCATCGGCGTGCCCCCCGCGCCCACGCCGCCCCCCGTCGCCGCCGCGCCCCTCGACCGCCGCGCCATCGACCGGCAGTGCCTGAGCTCCGTCGTCTCCGAGCTCAGCCCGCCCACCTCGGGCGTCGACTCCAAGCTCATCAGCTGGGCCACGCGCCAGGCCGCCACCCTCGGCGGCGTCCCCGCCGGCTGCACCATCACCGCCCCCGCCTCCCTCTCCTCCGCCTACGGCAGCTACCTCGACATCCTGCGCACCTACTTCTCCACCATCGAGTCCAAGGCAAAGGGCATCAACACAAAGTGCGGCGCCGACAAGGTCTCCCTCACCTTCTCTCAGGGCTGCACCAGCAGCCTCACCCTGCTCTACACCGACGCGACCGCCACCAAGACCACCTCGTACTCCAACGTCGATGTCCCCAAGAAGACCATCTTCCTCGGCGAGGGAAGCGGCAGCGGCAGCGGCAGCGGCAATGGCGGTGGCAGTGGCAGCAGCGGCAAGGATAGCGCCGCCGCCGTGAGCGCCCCGGTCGTGGGCTCCGCCGTGGCCCTCGCCGCCGTGCTCGCGGTTGCGCTCGCGCTGTAAAGACTCGGAATATACGCTTTTAATGAAGGTGGCTAGACATTTCTTGGACAAGGACGCAGCGGGTGCTTCTTTCAAGTTTTATGAGCTGGTGTGGCATATACGTAAACGCGACATGATACCGAATTGAATTTATAACGTGAGGGGACCGTTTCCCCCTCCCTCTCCCATCGCAACCGCATGTGGTCCCCCGATGCCTGCTCTCCTGCACGGACGTGACGTCTCTTGTCATTACCAAAAAACGTGCCGCCTTTCCAAAGACGGACCAATCCAGGCAAACTCCGTGCGGCCTGCTGCCAACACGTCTGTTAGCAAAAACATCGTCAGAGTCACTCAGATCCCCCCCCCGCCCCGGCGTGGCTACGCGTAGTAAAACGCGCACGTCTCATACTCAGCCTGCACGTTGTTCCCGTCCGGGCCATGCTCAATCGCAAACGCGATCCCGTCGCCAAACGCCTGCGAGTCCGCCACCATGAGGCGATGCGCGCCGAGGCAGGAGCCCACGCAGCCCATCCGCTCCGCGGCGTACGCCGCCGTCGTCAGGCCCGTCAGGGGCATCGCGTACGCCACCGTCACGGGCTGGCCCGGCGCGTTCGCGTCCTGGAAGTACCAGCCGCTCTCGTAAAAGTCCTCGGTGCCCGTCCCGCGCAGCGTCCCCGACGTGTCGTTGAATCCGCCTGGCGTGCTCCGGTTCAGCCACACCTGCTCGTCGCCTTCCAGGAACTCGAGCGTGTTGGCCGGCTGCAGGATCGAGCCGCGGAACGTGTGCGTCAGGCCGTACGCGACGCCGCGCCCCGGCGTGTACAGGATCGGCCACAGCTCGCCCGGTGTGGTGGGGCCGCGCCGGTGCTGGACCGAGAACCGGCCCCACTCCGAGGCGGCCGGCTCCGGGCCCCCGCCGGAGCACGGTTGCACGACGGCGTCGACGGTGGCGTTGAGTGGCGAGCCGTCTCCGCTCGTCAGCGTTAGCGTTGCGCTGCGGGAGAACGGCATGGAGAAGTACGACGTCCAGGCGCCGTTGGGGGCCAGCGAGTCGACCGAGAGCAGCAGCGACCGCGTCAGTCCCTTGGCTAGGCTCGCGCCAAAGAATGCCCCCAGCGGGACTTGCGACACCGTTTCGTTGCTGTCGAAGGTGAGGGAAAGGCGTATGTCGGGCGTGGCAGCCTCAGTGTGCTCATCGTCATTGTACTTGTACTGCCGCAAGCCCTCCCACGTCTGGTTCTCAATTTTGTATCCCTGGCATGTCAGCAACGGAAAGGCTCTGTGGCGGAAAGGACGAACGAACATGAGCGGCCTCATCGTTGCCGTTATTCCATCCCACGTTGAGAACATCCATGAGCGTCCACTCCTCACTCGGCACATATCCCCGCGTCGCCCACGGCCCGTCCGCCTGACAGTGCAGCGCGTAGAAGAACTCATTGCAGTCGAGGTCTGACGAGAGGCAGTCCACGGTAACCGCGACGTGGCTCTTTCCCCTCGTCACTGTCGCCGGTATGTCGACCGTCTGGTCCATCCAGGTGCCGTTCGCGGCCGCTCCGCTGTCGGTCGCGACCTCGGCTCCGTCAACCGTCACCTTGACCCGTTGGTTTCCGATGCTGCGATCGACGCGCCGGGTGATGCGGCAACGCTTGTTATTCGGATCCAAGGCGAGCCGGAACGTGCTGCCCCCGCCCGGCCCAAACGCCCGCCCATCGTCCTGCACATACGCCGTGGCAGGCACCGATGGCAGACGGAGAGCCAACTGCGTAACGACGCCACACCCCCTGCCCAGCTCGACCGAGCCCGACTTTCCCGCTATCTTTCCCTTAACATGTCTACCTATCTTCTTGCTCAGCGCGCCGCCAGCCACGGCTTTTGGGTCGCGCACCCCAAAGCTCAGAAACTGCGCCATCACATCCTCGGCCTTGTCCTCGGGGTCAAACGCCTTGGGGGGCGCCGCACCCGCTGGAAACCTCCGATACACGACGTGGTAAAAGTGTGGGTTGTTCTCCGTCGTCACGACCATGGACTCGCGATACGGCATCGGCACCTTGATGACGTTGCCGCCCATGGTGTCGTTGGTGTTGCCCACAAACGGCCACGCGAACGGCGCACCCAGCTTTCCGTCGACCACGTCCTGCACCCTCGCCCGGAGCACCTCCCTGCCGTCCAGCGTAATGGCCATGTCGCCGATGGGCACGACGCTGTCGGACTCGTACGTGAACCAAATGGAGGAAATCTCACCCGCACCATTATCTTCTGCGATGACGCACCGCGAGCCCTGCTCGCGCAAGCACGAGTACGTCCCTTCGAAGCCGTCATCGTTATGGTTGGTGCGGTCGTACGACGAGAACTGGTGCGTCTCTTCGCCAGGACGCAGCACGTGCAAATCGTAGTCGCGGTAGGCCTGCCATCCGGACATCGGCCAGGCGGCGCGGGCGCCAGCAAGGGTGGAGAATAAGACTATAAGTTTCATGGCCGGTGCTTCCCGTTGCTTGCTCGTCTTTTCCAATCGCTGCCCAACCAGCCTGGAGACATTTATATACTCCCACGACCATCGTCCGCAACCGTACCCAAATGCTTTGAATGCCGACGGTTAATAACATCTATAATGGCCGCGGAGTGCAGCCCTCATCTCCGCATGCCGTGCGGGGATCAGTCGGGGAGAGCTTGTGGCATCTGCACCTGTGTCGATCTCTTTCGCTGTAAGATGACCCGAACGGCTTCACGGCTTCAAACTGCCCACATCACAAACACGCTTGCTGTATATTCGCTATCCAAGACTGGGTATCGACCATGCATGTTCCTAACTCATCATTCGTTCCCTCATCATCCATCAGCCTGCCATGCCTGGGTGTCGCACCAGACATGACGCGTTAGTCCCAGTGGACCACCATTATGAATATTTCTACTAATCATAGAACAAAAATCCGTCCTGCGGCAAGAATATAAAACTCCGCAACATTGGCGTGAGCCGATGCTTGTATAACCTAGGTGCACAGCGTACCTCGCAGCTGGCACGCCTGGCAACAGTAGGAAAGGCCAAGTCTGGCTTGGCGGGCTTGCGCCCCTTCATCTGCTTCATGACCAAGGAAATAGCTAGAAACTGACAATTCGGTCGGGCGCACGGGCGCAGCACACCATCAGCTTCAGACTGGTGCCAAAGGTCTCGCACTCGGAGAGCAGGGCTCTGTCGGCCCAAATACTGTTGGCGGGTCCGGCTGCATTCTCGTAGCAGCGCGTGTACCACCAGCGCCCCACGCGAGTCACAATCTTGGTGATGTTGGCATCCGCCATCGGACTGTTGTCCTTCATCATGTCAGCGAGGCTGGCGTCCTTGGCTTTCGCATCCGTTTCCTTGCTTTCGGTACGCGTGATGGAGCTCGCGACTGGGACACCAACGCGGGCGGCCTTGATATTGGTAAAGCCCGCCTTTCCCAAGAGGCGAACCATGAGATCCGCGACCGAGGCCAGGCTCGTATCGTTGGCCTGCTCATGAATTTGCTCCTTGAGACGCCGCACCGTGCGTCTCCCACGGTTCCCCATGTTGTTGAGGTCTACATCGAGAATAGACAGCTCGATGAACGCTCCGGGACGTAGGACGCGGCGTGCCTCGTTGACAATGTTGCGATACTGCGACTCTGACCCGGCGGAAGGGAACCGATAGACCATGCAGTCGAAGCTCTGAGCCGCAAATGGAAACCTGTCCCTGTGAGACATGTACTGCACCTGGTGGTGATTTGGCGGGCTCAGAGGAAAGCTCGTCGGCGATTGCGCCGCGGCCGGCAGCGGGGCGCGCGGGGAAAGGTTGTAAAAGGAAGCGGCGGGATATGTCTCGGCGGCGTAGAAAGACCAGTCATCGTTACCGAGGCTGTCTATGACGACAATCGACTGTCTCGGGGCATCTTTACCGGCAAGCTCATGGCGGATGTCGCTAAACAACACATGCCCAAAGGTAAGCCACTTGCTCACCGTCATGGAGCCTACTCGAAGGTTGACCTGCGCCAAGGGCGAAGCGTCGTCTGACGCCGCGCTGCAGTCAGAAAAGACCGTCCTGCCCGAAGAGGCACTGTTGCGTTTTGATTCCGCCTTGGCGTCTGTCGCAGCTGGGCTCAGGTGAGGCTGAAAGGCCTTGCGAATCCTCTCAGTCATGTCGGCACTATACGTCGAGCTTGTTGGCTTGGACTGCGGCTCCTTGCGGCCCTCTGGGACGACAGGCGAGTCCAGAGGCTTGTCTCTGGCAAGCTTTGTGTGATATGTCTCCAAGTGGAAAGGATCTTTGGAAGACGTCGCCGACTGCGGCACCTTGTCGTCGCCGAGCAGGTCGTTGTACTCGTCCCAAACCTCGTCTTCAGCCGGCGGGTCGTCAGGCTTCGGAATGATTGCCGTCGCCATGAAAGAAGGGCCGGAGCTGCTGGAGCTCGTTCCGATCGTGATATCAGAGTTCTTTCGCGGGGAAAAGGCGAGGAACTCTCGTTCGCCACGCGTCACTTCCGGTGACAGCTTTGACGGATCCTTAGGTGCCTCCCCTGCTTCGCAAGCCGGAGTTGATGGCCGCGGCGGAGTGGGACCTTTGGCAATAGAATAAGGATCGTAAATAGGGTTTATCGCGGGCGGCGCTTGCATGCTGGCACGGAACGGCCGAGAGAAGCTCTGCAGCTCCGGACGCTGCTTGACCACCTGCGGGATGCGTCCGACCTGAGGCAGCCTGCTTGGTCTTGCGATCTCAGGAACTGGGTGCAATCGCCCAATATTTGCCTCCGCGCCACTCACGCCGTCCGATACAATCTGCTGCGCTGGCGCGACAAAGAGTGGCTCCGTTTGCTCCGGCAAGGCTGGAGACGCAGCATAGACGTCTGCACGGCGCAAGGCCTCTTGAACGTCTAGGTCTTCCTCTTGCTCCGATTCCATCATTGCATAAAATGGAATTGGCTTCTTTTCTACGGAGACAACGGCGGCTTCGACGGGTTCGCTCTTCGGCTTCGGGCGTTGTGATCGTTGCGACCGGCTGAATAAGTTCCATTTGCGAGGAGATTGGGGTCTTTTCTGGAGCTTTTTTGGTACATCTCCTTCGCGTGAAATCTCCTTCTGCATCTCCAAATGCGACTCCTCTGATAAGATGCTTGTGTCAAAGCTTGTCATGGGAGATGATATGGGCCCAGCATTGGTGATGATGGGATGAGGCAGTTTCAACGGATCCCCCGGTGAGCCTAGGCGCTGGACAGACCTTCGAAAGGCCAAAGTAGACTGCATGGTGCCGCTGTCAGTGCTGCTGCTGTCCGATGGCCGTCGAGTACCGCGTGGCATGGCAGATGGCCAGAGCGTTGTCCGTGCGATATTGCTCGCGGAGGCCTTTGAGTCCATACTCGGCCGCCCCAGGGCACTTTGGTTGCTCCCAACACGAGCAAGCTCAGCGCTGGGGTTTCGGTTCTCGACAACCTCGCCACCCGCAATAACTACCGGATTGACGCGGTCTGCCAAGAACGAATCGCTGACAAGGCTGTCTTGCGAAGATTTGGGGTCATTTTTCGACGCGCTTCGCCGCCGCACAGCGCCAACCCTTCCATACCCCTCATGACCGGTGCCGGCGACAGGGCCTTTGCGAGCTCCCTTCTGATCAACATCTCCAGGAGCCTTTTTGCGTCCAAAGAACAGAAACCGCGAGCTCGAACCCCCTTGCTTCTGCGCCGTTCGGGGTCGTGTTTCCGTTGCTGTAGGCAGATGGGGAGTGGAGGCATTCTTGTTCATCTGCGGTAGCGACGTTGTCGAGCCTGGCAAGGACCGAATTGTCACCGGCTCACTCCCACGCCTCTCCCATGAGACAAGATTGCTCTGAATGACGGGAACTGGCTCGAACAGTTGCGACTGCATGTCTGGCGTGCCATCGCGGCTCGGACGAGGAGGCGGGCCGACCTTTGGAGAGGTTCCGAGTCCATTCGTTGATTCGCCGTTAGTCCTTGAACTGGCAATTTCTGGCTGGGCTGATGCGTCTTTGTTCTTGCGAAACTTCTGTGAGGACTTTCGTGGCGGAGGGCTTGGAGGCGGTGGTGGAAGTCGCGGCTTCTTGTCCCGTTTCTTATTCTTGTCACCGTCTCGGACAGTGGAATTGGAAGACGAAGAAGCCATGGACTCTCTTACAGCTGCGAGCCCCTGATCGGAGTCGACCGCTTTCCCTGTACTACCCGCTCTCCTCCGGGTGACGGGCGGCCTCGAGACGGCAGGGCTATTTTGCCTGAGTCGGAGCGGGGCTGCAACTCGTATCGGGGCGACCAAGACGGGAGACTGTGAGGACATGGAGGTAGGCGTTGTGTCGCGGCTGTACGGACCCGGGCCCGGGGACTCGGAGTACTTGGTGGAAGGACTGCCACTAATGGCGCTGATTTGGCTGCTGCTTCCCGAGAAGACAGCCGACCCCGGCGTTGGTGGTGGAAGATCGTGCGTTGCCAGGCGAAACGGCACGTCAACAATATGGTGTCGTCCGTAGTCGGGTCGCCGAAACTCTCGATAGCGATCCAGCTCCGGGTACACGGTGGACCTCGTTGCTGACTTGCGAATATCGACCATTTCGGCAGTGTGAATCTGAGACGGACTCGCGGTGATGTCACTGTCGAACTGAATGCCGAGCCCGGGCTCATTAGAACCCAAAGACTGCCGTTTCGACGAGGTCGTGCTGGTTGAGTCGTTGCGATGATACGCACGTGCCCCTCCAAGGTTGGGCCCTTTGAAAGCCCTCAGGGGCTCCGCTTGTCTAAGTCGTGGCTCATCGTAGGAGCGACCCGAGGACGAGGAGCCTGACCCGCTCTGCGCGTGCGATCTGGATTCCGCCGATGTCCTGCTCGCGGATCCCCATGAGCTGGGTTGCGAGCCCGACTTGGAAACCTGCGGGAGTCCCGTACGCCTCACGCCAGGGTGAGGTATGGAGCTCTTGAACTGCGGCGCTGGAATGGAGGGTCCTCCCGTTGCTGGATGTGTTGGTCTAGGTATGCCCATCCGTGGTCCTTCGGCCCTCCGCGCCGGCCTGTATCCGTCGGAGGGCCTGGCCGGGAGACCATAACCAGTCCGTGACGCCATAATATCCGACCTGAGAAACCGGACTCTCCAGCATGCCTAATCCGCTACGTGAACCATCCCCATGAAGCGTGGTATGAGATATAGGGTTGCTCGAGGAAAAGCTGAAAATGATGAACCACAGCGCACTTCCGCGGCACGTGTGTGTGATAGAATGCAGTGCAGCCAAGACACTCACTCGCTCGCTCGCTCGCAATGCAACAAGTGAGAAGGAAAATCAAAGAAACTTAAACACAACCAAGAAGGTAAGGTGAGTGAGGACCAGAAGAGAAGACCTGGCACCACCGACGACAAAGTGCCCGCCAGATGCGGAGGGTGGCGGGCTAAAGGCGGCCTGGCCGGTAAGCGGGCTAGGGTAGGCCCGGGGCGAGGTCACACAGAGATGGAGGGTGGGAGAGAGCCGCCCGCGTCTAATGAAGTGGCAGGCTTTTTGGCGCTGAGTGACGGGCTAAACCTCGACGGGATTAACGGGGATCGATGTGCGTGTGATGAAGCCGTGACGGGCTCGGTTGTTGGGAAGAGTGCTGGTTGCGCGGCGAGAGGCAGAATGACAGGCAAAACTAGGACAGACGGCACGGCCGTCGCGGTATGAGAGGATCAACAGATTTCAACACTGCCCTCCGTCCGGGTGGCAACACATGATATTTAGCTGGCAACAGACTCGGCCTACCCAGTTTTCGCACGGGCAGACAATGGTACTTTGGGGGAAGCACGACAATACCTCATGCTGAAATGGAGCAGGGCGGCGACAACCCCTGTCCTGCCTGCTGCAGTAGCATCCTGCAGCATGGCCAACCTGCGGCTTGCTGGGCTTTCCTTTCTTCCAGACGGGACAGGCAGTTGGATCAGATCGGGTGGTTGAGTCAAGCTCTGCAAGGCCAGGATCGGCGACTGGGGACGCCGGTGGCCCAGCGTCGACGAGATGCGGGCGCAGCTGCGCCGCTGCGCGTCGAGGGGCCTTGCTGCAGCGTGCGTCCAGTGAGAGGCAGCTTGGGGCGGTTGCAGCAACGATTGGATGAGGACCCTGAGCAGCGTCTCGACTGCCCAATATGGCGCCGGCGTGGTGGGACCGCCGATGGATGACCAGCGTCCATGGGCGGGAGTCTGTGGGCTTGCGAAGCTTGGCTTGGTCCTGGCGCCGCCGGCGAGGCGTTACGGCGGGAATGGCCCGTCCGCCCGCTCGTTGGTGTGTGCCAGATTAGCCGTTGCAAGCGGCGTCAGGAGCCGCGAATGAGCGACTGGCGACGTCTGGCTCCTTTGTCAACTTGTGGTGTGCTCTGAAGGGGGTGGGTGAATATTCAGCGGCCAGGGTGGGGGACGAGTGGCTCGGGTTGCTGGGATGTAGACAGGAAGGTCCAGGTGAAGCGTTGTTGGACTTGTTTCCCTTCAACAGTGTCGCAGAAGCCATTGAATGCGCTTCGAAGTGCGCGTCTTGAGGCGAGGCGCTCGTGGACTGGACTCTGAACTAGGACGGGAATTTCCCTCCCCCGCTCGGCCGCAAGGCTCTCTTTGTCGTTGCTGAGAAAGCGCCTCTGTCGGGCTTTCAAACCCTTGTTGCGACCGGCGAGCGACGTTGTTCTTGGAGCGGCCATGTCGCTGCGTGTCTAGGACATGCTGCTCGGCGTGTCTCACTTGCGCGGCCCTGAGAGGCCGATCTCTGTGTCTCGCTGCGAAGATGAGCGCCACCACGCCCTCACGCGTGCTGCGTCCCGGCGCTTGTCTCGGTCTGGCATTGGCCGATTGTGGTCGCCCGTGCCGACGACGAAGGTCAGGGACGTGACCACAACCGCGTGGAACTGATGGCCCGTAACCTCACTCCTGCCTATTGTCGATCTGGACGCTCGCGCTATGGCCACCGTGTAAGACGGAGAAACTGTCTCTCAGCAGGGTCAGATTTGCCTTGGCAAGGATGGGCAGTATACACTTTGATCTACTACTTCGTACCCATGCCCGGGAGGGCGATCCCTCGGGCGATGCGATACAGATGGCGCACTGGCTGGCCGCGCTTGCTCAGCACGGCCCTGTGCCTCCGCGTATGTATGCAATCAGCTGCATCTTGCAGGAGGTAGTGTCGCCATGGAGGAGGCATCGAGTGCAGTGGTTGGACAGGGAGGTTTGTGGAGGCGTGTACAGTATATGCACGACTGCACGAAGCAGATGGAGGCGGATGGCTTCACTCGTGGGTGCGGCATCGGGGGCGTGATGTCAGCGTCAAATGCGGCGCACTTGCCTAGTTGGTACGATACAGCACCAGGGGGGGTTGCTCTTTCCAACAAAGCAAACGCACATTCTGGAAAGCGCGACCCTCCCTCTTCCCTCTCCCGCCTTGCTGGAGAAGAAGATTGTACAAAGCAAGGTACAGTATGCTGTACATTACGTGCTCTCTCCACTCCATCTCACACACCACGCCTCATCACTCAACCCACGTCCCAGCACGCCGCCTCCGTCCCCCCTCTTTCGTGCTCCCCTTCCAAGCGCCAACCCACCCCATGTGCGTGCTTCGCGCAGGACCTTTGCATCCAGGTCATTCGCTACCATCGACGCAGGCCTGAAGGCACCCTTGTTTTGCCGCCGCCCATTGGTCCAGCTGGCTGTATTTTTCTGCCAATCAGCGACCCTCGCCGACTTTCGAGTCTGCCTCGACCGAGATGCTCCGTGTCTCGTTCGTCTCCTTTGCCCGGTCCGAGCCACAGGTCCAACGATTGCCTCTCTCCTCTGTCTCGTTTCTCGTGCGTGACTTCGTCGCGTCTAAGAGCGCCGCAAGGGTTCGCCGGGACGGAGAGGGGAAAGGGGCTGATGGCGTCGGCCCCTGATGGCACGGCCCGGCCGCCCTTCGCAGCGCCCGTCGCGAGGATGGGGCGGCCTCGTCCTTACTTCCGATTTAAAGTACCACCCAGTAATAATGTGCAACGACGCTTTCCGAGTACTCTGACCGGCGACCCGGTACGGGACGGAAATAGCATCCATTGTCAACGCCTGCAGACGTCGAGGCAGTTGTCATGCTGACGTCCGCCTAGGCAACCGAGCTGAAGGCTGCAGCTGCAGACAACCAACGGCCTCGGTTCCCGGATCCTGCGAGACCTGCATCGCTTGGATCTCTGCCGACGTCTGTGGCGAGCCTGGAGGCAGCCAGCAGAGATTGATGCATCGCCACAGGCAGCAAGGCAAGCATCCCAAGGCAAGCCGTGACGTGGCACGTCCTCGTGGCTGGAGTCGCCGACCCCTGCTGTGGCTGTTCCCTGTCATGGCAGTTGGCTCCGGAGCCGAGCACGGCTGATCCTTGCCAAGTCACTCTGTCGCAGATCCAAGTACCGGCTACTCGGTGCGTCGCCTCATTGACAACTCATCATTGATGCCCCAAAGGCCGGCAATATTCGCCTCCTCAGATACGAGCAGAGCACAAGCTGTCGCAAACGGATAGGCTAAGTCGAAGGCGCGACTTACAGTCTTGATTCCATGGGGGCCAAGGCTCCAATCACTGCTGCCAGACGCTCCCGCGACCAGGGCCAGGCGCTCAACCGGGGTATGCTCCATGCCATTGGCTCACTCGGTCGACTCCCGCGCCCTGTCTCGGAGTAACGTGACGATTTCGCACGCTCCAGGCACTTCGCTGTCGCTTCGAGTCTTGCCCTGTTCACGTGCCCTTACCCGTTGAAGACGATGACTGGCAACCAAGAAATAATAGGCGAGCCGGCGCTGTGGACCGGGGTTCGGTTGCGAGGCGGCGTGATGCGGGATAGGCGCGGCCAGCGCGGATGCCGGGCCTCAGCTGCGCCTCTTCCCAATGTCATCATTGTCGCAATGACAATGTTTGAATCTTGGAGCAATGGCCGCATGAGGGCCGCGGACGACGTCAGCCGCTTGGTCTCAGACGGCGGGCTGAGCCCTTGACCGTGACCAACCAAGCGGTCGAAAGCATCGGGCCCGTGGCCGTTATTGCACTCGTGCAGCCGAAACCTATGACAACGCCTGGACCAGTCTCGTGAGCGTGGTCTGGCGCAACTATTCGACGTGTCTTTGTGATCCCATGACCTTGACGATCATAATGAAGCCCAGTTGCAAGCCCGCCCCAAGTAGCCCGGGACCTTGATACCTTTCCAGAACAGCACATCTCGGCAGAAGCCAATGTGGCTTGAAGCATCAGCGTCGGTGAGTGGGCCGCTGAGATCATGCCGACGGGCGCTCCCGTGACAGCTGAGCGCTTAGACAGTCCCTGGTTACGAATACGGTGACACGGCAAAGGCGGGACGAGACAGACTTCATCATAAGGACGCAGTGGAGACGGGCGCGAGAATGTAACGCTGCCGCAATCTGACCCGATTGCCATACCCCGATAGTGGGCTCATCAGAGCGGCACAGGAGTTGAACCGACGGCTGGCTGGGTGCGTCCTCTATTCTTTGTCAGTTCAGCATTATGAAGGAGTGGTGGAACGAATTGCGATACGGGCGAGGAGCGACTTCGGCTGTGCGTCGCGGGCTACACATACGACGTATAGCAACGTGAAAAGTCTGCAGGGTAGGGAAGAACCGGTGTGTGTTTTTGAGATATCAAGCCCGACTGGCCAAATCCGATTGTTCGACCTCCAACGCCTTTTCCCTGTACTTTGCCTCGTATAGTGTACAAGCAATCGTATCCGCTGTCGCAACCCTGGGGCAATCCGTTCTGGACGCCTCTCCCGTCACGAGACCTCTAAGCGGCGGCGAACCGAGCCGCACGCTTGGCGGCCTTCTCTCGTTCGGTTGGATCGTCGAGGATAGAGCCCTTTTTGGCCGGGCCGCTGCTACCGGCGCGCCGACGGTCGCCCTGTCCATTGTGCCGGCCCCGTCCTTGACGGTCGCCACGGCGGTCCAGGCTCTGGCGCTTGGCGCCGCGGCCGGCGCTTTCGTCTCCCTCACGGGCTCGGCCACGCTTGAGGGGCCGCTCGGGGAGAGCCGAGTCGAGGCCGGTGAGCTCCTTGTCGTCGAGACCGAAGCGCTTGGCTCGCTCGGCACGCTTCTTAGCAGCATCGTCCTCCTCGAGGCCGAAGCGCTTGGCCCGGTCTGCGCGCTTCTTGGCCTCCTCATCGGCGGCGGTCGCGGAAAGCCCGATAGCAAACGACTGAGCGGGAGCCTCGGGTTTCTCTTCGGTCGCCTTGTCGGCGGGCTCGGCAGCAGTCTCAGTGGCGACGGCAGGCGCGGCAGCCTGCTCCGTTTGCTCGACGGGTTCGGACTCGGCGGCGGGTTTGGGCGCAGCGGGCGGCGCGGTCTCCTCGTCGTCGGTGTAGCTTATTTCGTCCTCTTTCTCTGCCTTGCCTGTCGGCATGGTTAGCTGTGTGTTTTACAAAGCGACGGAAACACGAGTGCGTGCGGCGGCTTACCGGACTTGTCGGCTTCGGCGGGTGCCTCATTCTGATCGGCTTCCTGTAGGCGGGCAATCAAATCGGCCTTGTTGCCCGTCTGGGGAAGGTTCTTCTCGGCCAAGAGCTTCTTGAGCTCGGGGACCTTGAGCGACGAGTACCCCGCCATTGTTGATGCTTCAATCGGCGGGTCAGCTTCGTTGCTTGAGGTGAGGGAGCGGCTGAGGGCGGCTGACGAGTGGTTCGCGCTGGAACGTGATTTGTGTGTTTTGTTTGGCTCTGGGAGCCGTGTCGCGGGTTAGGGACGTGTCGCTCGCGAGGTCTGCCAGATCGAGTCGATCACGGGGGTGGAAGAGGGAAGGTTGAAGGAGGTGAGCGGGATGCGACGCGGACAAAGAGTGGCGGGATGATGTTGAAGGAGCTGCTGCACAAACGCGCCGGCGCGGCAGCGACGACCTCTCCGTTGGTGGTGGTGGTGGGCGCGCGGATGTGGCCAAGCCAGCTGGCGGCCAGGCGTGCACTGACCAATCGGGCCAGTCCTGGTGCGGGTGCGGGTGCGGGTGCTGCGTGTATGCCCGATTCGGCATGGCGCCGTTGGCGAAAGTCACTTGTACTCCTGTACTCAGACTTTCCCTCAGGGCGAGGCGTGGCAGGCGACTGAGGAGGACGGGACCAGCTGCGAACTCGCGAGTGGATAACATAGGAAAGGGCAGAACATGAGACGAACACAGGGAGCTAGCTGCTAAATACTAGGTATCCTTTGCATTGTTCTGAGACGGGGACTGCGAATGTCTCCTGTCCCGGTGCCCTAAAATTGGTGCCTGCCTTTTCGGTTGTTCCCTTACCCAATGTGCCTGGGCTGCATGCGCACGGCGCACAACCAGACGTGACCGGCACAGCATCAGTGGAGGTAACCTCTACGGTACCTTACGGTACAGGTAGGTTAATTTGGGTTGTTATTTTGGGCGTCGTCAGAGAGCCTGGAGGGCTCCGGCTGCGGTTTCAGCGGCCCCGGCACCCGACGTCGATGCCCCAGGGCGCCGGCGGCAGACCCTGAATTGGGGGGAATGGTCAGGGCACCTGGGGAACCTGGAACCCACCCGCGCCGCCCAGGCCCCACTGGCGAACAAGTAGCTGGAGGCACCTTGGCACCTACCTAGGCAGCCAAGGTGGCCGCTAAGACCGCCCCCTGAACAAACACATCGGGCGCAGTGGAGTGGATTTGAGTGCTGTTCATTCAGCTGCGGGCACCGAGTCTCCAATTCCTGGTGCTAGCCCGAGTAGATCTTGCCACGCCATATTGAGCCGCCCTTGAAGCTTCAACTTCATCAACCGCAATCCCCAGCCTGCCTGCGTCGGCGTCGCCATACCTGCTCATCGCCACGCCCAGCGCTCTACCTCCCCGACCCGATCACCCCTTAGCAGCCCACGCATCATGCGATAGCGGCGGAAATGCCAACTGCGCGATTCTGAGCGCATAGATTCCTCCCCCCCGACCTCCGTCCCTCGCGCCGTCCCTTGTCCACGATCCGCGGCCGAGGCGCCCTCCAGACGAGACCATGACGCGACGCATCGTGAGATGCCTCCCATCCCGCCGCTCGGCCTGCCAAATTCCTCGTCCGCTAACGCTCCATCCCCTACCTAGGTCCGGACGCTCACGCAGCTCTCCGTCGCCGTCACCTTCACCTTCCTCATCGTCTTCTTCCTCGACCGCAACTACCGAGTCCTGCCCAACAAGATCCATGGCTACATGCCCACGCACCACCCGGGCCTCGTCGTCACCGATATCACCATCGTATCGTGCTCGAGCGTAAACGTCTTCTCCTCGTGCGACCTCGATCCCGCGGTATGGCACCGCATCGATAAGGAGCTGTACCTAGGCAAGACGTGGACCACGCGCGCCTACATGTACGTGAGCCGCAAGCATGAGGAGGACCTCACGGCCGACGACAGCGTCGTCATGGACGTCTCGGTCGGCAGGCTGGACCCGAGCGTCAAGAACAAACCCGACGACATCGCCAAGTGGGAGTCGCGCCCCAACGGTCTGTGGATCAAGCGCTCTAAGAGCCGCAAGTCGAGCGATTCGCCCGAGGTCATCACCGACGTCGACGTGCTCTTTGGCGACGACGCCGTCGAGGCCCGCGTGGGCTGGCACCTGACGGGCACTCCGCTGCTGCTCACTGCCGGCACCTCGATGCTCAGCATTCACATGACGGTGCACCGCGGCAGCGTAAAGGAGCCGAAGAAGCCCAAGCCGCGCGTCCCAGACAACGGCCGCTTCAAGATCATGCAGATCTCCGACTTGCACTTGAGCAACGGCGTCGGCGAGTGCCGTGAGGCGGTCCCCAACAGCTACCACGACGGCAAGTGCGAGGCGGACCCACGGACCCTCAGTTTTGTCGAGAAGATGCTGGACGAGGAGAAGCCCGACTTTGTGATCTTGGGCGGCGACCAAGTCAATGGCGACACAGCGCCCGATGCGCCGACAGTCAGTTTTCCCTTCCCATGCAGCGCCTCTTTACCGCGCAGCGCAGGTCGGTGGCGTGTAACTAACTGGCCTCCGCAGGCTATTTTCAAGTACGCGACGCTGCTCGCGGAGCGCAAGATCCCGCACGCTGGCATCTTTGGCAATCACGACGACGAGGCAACCATGTCGCGCGCGCGGCAGATGGCGCTCATGGAGACTCTGCCCTACTCCCTTTCGCAAGCCGGCCCCGCCGACGTGGACGGCGTGGGCAACTACTACATCGAGGTGCTCGCCCGCGGCGGCTCTGACCACTCGGCACTGACAATCTACCTCTTCGACACGCACGCGTACTCGCCCAACGAGAGGAAGTACCCCGGCTACGACTGGATCAAGCCCAGCCAGATCCAGTGGTTCAAGAAGACGGCCGCGAGCCTGAAGCGGAGCCACGCCGAGTACTCGCACGGCCACATGGACATTGCTTTTATCCACATCCCCATGACCGAGTACGCGAATCCCGAGCTGCCCCGCGTCGGCGAGTGGCGCGAGGGTGTGACGGCGCCCGTCTTTAACTCGGGCTTCCGCGACGCTCTCGTCGAAGAGGGCGTCGTCATGGTTAGCGCCGGACAGTGAGTTATAATCCATACCCGGCACACCGATCATGCCCGTCTAGACAAGCTTGAACTAACCCCCCGCCCCCCGCGCTCAGCGACCACTGCAACGACTACTGTCTCCTGTCCCTCAACGGTGACCCCGACCCCGAGAAGCACAAGCCCCTGACGCCCGCCCTGTGGATGTGCTACGCCGGCGGCGTCGGCTTCGGCGGCTACGCCGGCTACGGCGACTACGTCCGTCGCGTGCGCCTGTTCGAGGTGGACACCAACATCGGCCGTATCCTCACCTGGAAGCGCGTCGAGTATGGCGACACGGCCTCCCGCATCGACCACCAGATCATCGTCGACGGCGGCAAACCCGTACCGCCGCCACCGCCGCCTCCCCCGCCCCAAGGCCAGAACCCGCCACCTCCCCCTCCGCCTCCTCCCGCGCCGATACCGCCCCACGGCGGGGACGGAACCGAAAAGGCGACGTGAGCGAGCGCACGGCACAGCTGTAAGACGGCAGTCGGCACCGGTTGCGTGAGTAGCCGTAGAAGGAAGCGTTCCTGATATAACGGACAGAGTTACTTGATACCATATACCCCCTCCTTCTCTTCCCCCACCAGACTTCATGCTGGCTTCGGCCAGCAACAATAAATTACATCCACGTCGGCATGAAAACACCTACAAACAGGATATGGGACAGGCGCACTTGATCTTGACAACGGAGCTGGGGGCATGCAGCAAGAGGGAAAGCTCCCCATACACAAAGCTTATTTACACCCCCGAAATACGGGTTGGTAGGTAGCTTGTAGCCTTTCAACGGAAACGGCTGGGGTCAGGGGCCGGCAGTCCCTGGCGGGAGGGTGGCTCCTGTTGTTGTTATTGTATAATAATACCATTCAGGGGAGAGGGAGGCCAAAACATTCTGACGGCGCATGTGGAGGACGGGTGGTAAAAACGAAACATTGTGATTCAAAGCAAATTTTTTTCCTCTCACGAATCTGGTTTCTGTCTTTCTTGTTCTTCTTCTTCCTCTTGACACGGCAAGGGCGGGACACAGTACGGAATCAGCAAAGGGCGCGGCGGCCCGGTAGAAATAAAATCACTCGTGTATAAAGCACAGCTAGCTATCTACCTAGCTACGTACGGGTACGGTAGCGGTACCAGTTCGGACGGGGGGGGGGTATCTCAGACAGGAAAGGAAAATGGCAAAAAAACACGACCCCAGGGCGCATAGTGAGACCAATAAACAACAGGTCAAGACTTGCTCGCTCGCTCGCTTCATGCATGAGATGCAAGCAGTATGCATACCAGGGGGAGCTCAGACCAGGGGATGGTGCCGCCAGAGCGTACGTCGGTAAACGCCATGGTGTCTCAACTGAGGAAATAGACAGGCAGACTGACGGACAGATAGAAGTGCCGCCGTGTGGACGTCCGTTGACGTCGTTGTGCCGTGCGTGCCCCCCGTAAATCCCAAAAGGGAACACAAACGATCAAAACAAATCAAAACAAGCAAGCAAGTAGACGAGTGAGTTGGTTCCGTTGGCCTTTTTGGGTGTGTGTGTTGCGGGTTACTAGAGCCGATTCATGGAACCCGCATCGGGTCGCCGCGCTTCCACCCCACGCGTCGTCTGGCAGACTGCTGGACCAGTTCGCGGAGCTCAGCGTCCTTTTGCCGGTGGGTGGTGGCGTAAAACTCCTCGTGCTCGTACATCTCGCTGAGCTTGGCGGCCGTGGAGACGACGTCGCGCTGGGTGTAGAGCTCGGGCGCCAGCTGCTTGATGCGGATGGTCTCGATGTACACGCGCTCCGACTCGTTGAAGGCCAGGGCCTGCGGGGAGATTCTGCCGCTGTCGCCAAAGGAAGCGCCGGTGGCGGTGAGGGTAGAGGCGCGGGAGGAGGTGGTGGAGGTTTCGTAGTCGTCGTCGAGATTCAACAGCGAGGGCTCCGCCAGGGGAGCGGTGCTCGAGGGCGATGGGGAGGGGGAGAAGGACAAAGAGTCGGCGGCGGTGTCGTCGGCATCGTCGCGCTTATGCGCAAAGGCGCTGCGGCGGCGACGAGCCAGGGGGTTCATGGGAGGGGTCGGCGGAGGGGGCGGCAGGTCGCGGCCCTCCCAGCGGCGGCTGAGGGCGAGGTTCTCCATGATGGTGAGGTACAGGGGATGGGCCCTGCCGAGGGAGGGGCCGACAATGCCGAGGGCGCGCAGGTAGCGGTCGCGGGCGCTGGAGAAGCACTTGCGGAAGTCGTCGATGACGGCGAGGGACTGGAGCGGCGTGGCGATGCCCGGGTGGTCAGGACCAAAGAGGCGCGTCTTGATGTCGATGGACTTGTTGAACATGACCTCGGCCTCGTCCAAGGAAAAGGCGGCATGGGATGCGCGGGCAAAGGCCTCGAGGGCATACAGCGTCATGGGATGGCTCTCGCCAAACGTCTTCTGGTACGAGAGGTGCACGCGACGGTACAAGGGCAGCGCCACGTCGAAGTCTTTGAGGCGCGTCAGCGTCGCCGCCAGCGCCTCGACGGTGGCGACCGTCGTCATGTCCGCCGCGCCCAGCAGCTCCTCCTGCTGGCCTTCAATCGTCTTGTACTGGTCCCCGGCGTAGTCGAGCTCGCCCCGCTCGGCGGCGAACGCGGCCCTCGTGAGGGCGACGCGGAAGCCCAGCGCCCGGTCGACGGACTCGAGGTTGATGTCGATGCCTGCGATCACCTCGTTGCTGCGCTGGTACTCGCCATTCTGGTGCAGGAGCACGGAGAGACAGAGGGCCGCCTGCGTGCGCTCCATGTCGCTAAGACGAGACGCGTGTTGCCGCGAGAGCTCGAAGCATCCGATGGCCTGCTCCAATGCGCCCTGGGTCATGCAGACCCTGCCCAGCACGTGCCACGCAACGTCCTCGTTGCCGTCGACGTCGTCGTCCGGGCCCTCGAGCACGCGCGACCAGTCGTGATAGCACGTCTTGGCGTGGGGGGCCATGATTCTCGCAAACTCCTGCACCTTCTGCAGGGTCGGCGACGTGGACTCGTTCTCCTGGATGCTGTCGGCGCACACGTTACAGGCGAGCCAGGCGTTGTCAAACTTCTCTTCGGGCGTCAGCAAACCACGCACGTGGTCTCGTGCGGCCGAGTCCATGATGAACGAGCCAAGCGACGAGGAGCTCTGCGAGGAGGGAGAGGATGCCGAGCTGGAGTCGGACGACTCCGAAGGGGGCGGAGTTTGTATATAGTCGTGGTCTAGCAGGTACTCCAGGACGTCGTCGAGGTGGTCATCTTGGAAGGCTTCGCTCGTCAGCACCGCTACCCGTCTGCAGACGGCGTCACGAAACTTACCCTTCATCTCGGCAAAGACGTTTGCGAACCGAGCCGGCACTGTCTTGAGCGACGACACAGTAAACAGCGCCGCGGGAATCACCGAGTCGGACAGCATAGCGCTGATGCGCAGCACCGTACGCGTGACAGGAGATTGATCAATGGTGGATCCAAAGACGCTCAGCGGCAGCTTGGACTCAATCCGCGTGTGGTATTCCAACACGGTCAAGGCCTTATTTCGCATCGAAGAGGCCGCCATGCTGACGTCCTGCGCGTGGTACTCGAGCTGCCTGACGACACGCGCAGCCGCGTCCCCTACGAATGTTAGCATGGCTCACCAGCCTGGTAGCATCGGGTGAGACGCCTTACTCTGCACAGGGTCCTCCACGGCCCCCTTCCCCATGATGGACGCCAGCAGGTCGATCGACTCTTGCTCCGTCATGGTGTCCACAAGGAGCTTCGCGCCCCACGAGCAACAGTTGCTATTTCTAGACGTGAAGATGATCTTGCCGGACATCGTCAAGGGAATGAACTGGAAAATGTCGTACGACATCTCGACGTTGTCAAAGATGAGGAGCCAGTCCGTGTTGCCCGGTCGGAGCAGCCAGTTCCTAATGGCACGCACGACCGACTTGGCTCGCGGGATGTCCAGGTCCCTGGCGCTCTTCACCTTGAGCATATCCTGCACTCCGGTGAGTCCGAGGTCTCTCTCGACCTGCTCCCGCTCTGCCGACTTGGAGTAGTGCTCGACGAGCGTGTTGGCAAGCTCGAGATAGCTCGCCATGACCGTCTCCCAACTCTCGGAGCGAACCCAGAACACAAACGACAGCGTTTCTTTGTTGCTCTCTGTGTATTGTCGCGCCAGGGTCGACTTTCCCGTGCCGGATGGACCCCAGAGGATGACGATGCTTCGATTCATCTTGTCTGAATCTATGTCGGGGTTGAGGATTTCGTTTAGACGGCCAAGCAGACGCTCGCGGGGCACATCTGATCCTGCATCCGGAAGCGTATAGGGAATAGCGAAGTCGCTGGAGAGGACTTCCAGACGGGTCCCTGTCGTTGTTAGTATGTGTCGTCGTTGCCGCCGCTCGTGGCGCTGAATGCCTCACCTGTGCTCATGGCGTAGAGCTTGCGCTTGGACTTAAGCAGCTCGGAGGTGTTGGCGCCGTCCACCATGCGGCGGAAGTTGTCGATAAACGTTTTGTAGTTTTCGTCTCTGCCCTTGAAGCGCACCAAGTCTTGATGGGTGGCCTTGAGGCCAATCTGCGAGCCGTCAGAGCCGGCAATGGAGTGGCGCTGCTCGACGACGAAGCCCTCCTCGGATTTCTTAGTCTCATAGAAGGACAGGCATGGCAGGTCGGGGGAGATGGCCTTGAAGGCCTCCATCTGGGTCGTAAGCCACTCGATGTCCTTGATACGGGGCTTCTTCTCGGATTCGTCACCCCGGCGGGGCGTTCCCGAGTCCTGGTACAGCTCCGACGTGGTGCGGCGGAGGGCGCGGGCGATGGGCGAAGGCGCCGAGGGGAGGCCGGGGGCCACGGTGCCGAAGAAGGCGACGCCGCAGGCCGACAGCTCGAGGTCCCTGATCTCCATGTCGACAGCCTCGCCCGCGATGACGAGGGCGCGCTTGACGATCCAGCCGCCCAGGCCGTGGGCGATGAAGAAGAGCGGGCGAGAGCGGGCCGAGGGCTCGAGGTTGCGGCGGTGGGCGAGCGAGCGGGCGAGGTTGTAGCCCTGTCCGTAGACGATGGTCCGGACGACGAAGCTGTAGCTGACGCCGTCGGAGATGTACTCAAACGTCATGATGCGGGCCTTGGGCATATCGGGGGCTAGCAGCTGCTCGAGCCACGGCCGCGGCTTGCCCTTGACGCCTGGGTCTGCTGACACCCAGTTACGGAAGCCCTCTCCGCCGAGTCCATGGACGGCGACGATGCTGTGAGGCACGGACAACGGTCAGTTTTGCGGTCCACATATGCATGATATATAAGCGCAAGGAGGAGCAACTACGAGCTTCTCATGGAAGTCGTCGGTACGCTACAAGGAGCCATGAGGTGTGAAGGGAGGGGGGGGGGGGTCACTGAGAAGAAAACTCACTCAATCTCTGCATTCTCAGGATCATGAACGACCTTGAGGCCCGTCAAATTGTGTAAACGGCGCCGCGACACGGCACCGCGGACGCGATTCAAGAAGCCCTTGACCGGCTCGAGCGCGTCGGCCATGGTTGGGTGCGACTGTATTGCGAGGCGGTCATGCAAAGGGTAGGGAGGGAAGCGTTGGTGTTTTCGTGCAAGGTCGAGGTGAGGATGGTTTTGAGGTTCGTGTGGGAGGTTAATGTTCGTTTGCTGTTTTGGAGTGCGGCCAGCCCATCAACAAGACTGGCTGGCCTAGCCTAGCCTAGCCTTCCAGTGGGCGGGCGTGCCATCCATGTCACCTCGGGCTCAGTGCCAGGGCAGGTTGGGTGCCCGCTGCAGTGGCTGAATGGGCCGGGCCTCAGGTGGCCGGGCAGGCGTCCGGGCTGCAGACGGGACGGCCGGCTGGCGCTTGGGCGTGCGTGTGCTGTTCCATCTGTTCACTGCGCCAGCTGGCCAACCGCAGAGGTCAGTCAAATCCGGGCCACCATCCATGAAACCTGGAACCACTGGGTGTGGTGAGGTGGGCTGACTGCCGCCACCTGCGCGTCACTCACGAGTCGCGGCGCATCCATCGGCAACTTGGAAGCCCCCCCAAAACAGGCGGCTGGCCCCTTCATTACCCAATAAAATTGAAGGTGCAGACAGGCTGGTGGCAAACGACAGTCAAAATCCATTCATTACCTACGAAGTTCGAGTGCTCGTGTAAGATCACCCCACAGAGCAGAGCAAAGATCAATATCTTGCAGTGACAAAGGATCCCGTAATCTTACACTGAGCGAGGGCGTTTGATGACTTGGGCATATACTGTATGTTGAGCCAAAAAGCCTCCTGTACGAAGTACAGTACCTATACTTTGAGTCACACCTCGAGATAGTCAAATCCGTTTGCACGTTCTTGCACACCAGAAACAATCGAGTACACAAACTCCGTTTGCACACATCGGCCAACCACATTTTCTAATAGACTGACCACACTGAGGGGAGAAAAAAAATGTATATTTCGCACTGACGACTACCAAGGCCTCGAGCTCGCATCGCACTTGTCTATTCTGTACACGCAGTCCGTTATCGCCACCCGCCTTCTCGCACAGTCAAGCACAGTTCCCAAAGCCCTATACTATCTCTCCGAGTGCCTTGGCCGCCGTCGTCGTCGCCGTCGCCGTCGATTTACGTGCATGTGCGCATGCCACATGGAAAAGACACAAAGCGCCAGCCATGCCCCCGTCGATGCTTATTTCTGTGCATCGCCGTCAGTATCATCGTTCTCATCGTAGTCGTCGTCGTCTTTCTCTTCTTCTTCTTGTTCTCCTTCCTCGTGCTTCCGCAAAGCCAAAAGCAACACAAAGAAGAAAAGACGCCATCATCCGGGTCTCCCTTGCCGGGCCTAGCCCACCACGACCAGGTCAAGCTGCAGTTGCTCCACCGTCTCGCGGTCCGCCTGATCCTGCGCCCGCATCTCGTCATCGTAGTCGTCGTCGTCGTGGACATCTTTCTGTGCACGCTCGCCGTCGTGGTCCTTGCCGGCACCGGCCTCGCCCATGAGGGCGCCCTCGGGCACCTCGACGGCGGGCGTCTGCGGCGTGCCCATCCAGTTGGCGTTGCCGGGCGCCGGCTTGTCCACGACGGCGGGCCAGTAGTCGAAGTTGTCGCGCACGGCGTAGCCCTTGCGCTGTTGGCCAAGGACCGCGCGGCGCAGCTTCGCCCGCGTGCCGTCCACCTTTTCGAGCAGCACCTGCCTGTAGCCGAGGAAGACGACCGTCTCGCCCTCGTACGTGCCCGAGAAGCCGCCCTCGCGCGTCACCCGGGCCGTCGCCGAGGCGCCCACGGCCGTCGGCGAGGTGGGCAGCAGGGAGGCGCCCGCCACCGCGAGGCCCGGACCCCCGTCGAGGGGCACCGGCAGGCGGGCCTGGGCGCCGGCGCCGGCGTGCGAGCCCGACGTCTCGGCCACCTCGAGGTTGGCGAGGGTCACGACGTCGGTGACAAAGTAGGCCTGCTGGCCGTGGCTGTCGCGCAGCAGGTCGAAGAGCTCCTCAAAGTACTGCTTGTCGCGCAGCAGCTCCTTGAACTTTTCCCCGGGGGAGTCCATGTGCCACACGCGGGCGACGGTGGCGGTGCGGGCGCTGGCGTCGCCGCGGGCGCGGTCGACGAAGACGTCGATGAGGTCGCCGACCGAGGCGCGCACGGCCCCGTCCTTGATGTTGCGCTTCCAGAAGTTGACGTTGTGCACCGTCAGCGGCTTGGGGTCCAGGTCCGCCACCAGCTCCCGCGGCAGCTTGGCCGAGCGGTAGGGCACGCGCCGCTCCGTCGGCAGGTCCGGGTACTTGACGACGCTGCCGATGAGCTTGTCGCGGTACTCGCCGGCGTCCAGGCACGGCTGGATGAGCCACAGCGGCTTGACGTCGCGGTGGTGCGACATGTGCGTGTGAGCGTGCGTGCGTGCGAGCGAGCGTGCGTATGTGTACACAAAGTATGTGTCGCCGTTAGCGTTTTGTGATGCCGGTAGATGACGGGGTGGTGGGATGTGTCGTGATGTTGTGCTGCCTGTCGCTTTTTTCTTGTTTTCGTCTGCGTGCGCTCTCACTCTGTTAGTTTGCTTCTCTCTGCTGTCCGTCGGCCAACGACGACGCCTCGTCTTTCTCTGGTCGCGCCTCTTTCTTGTTCGCTTTCTTTTCCTTGGTGGACCGACGCACGTCGAAAATAGCCCTGGCTGTGCGTGCGCTGGATGTACTGAGTTTGTGTATGTGTGTCTGTGTTTGCGTGCGCGCGTGAGCTGTTCGTGAGAGGGAAAGCAGGCGGCGAGTCGTCACGAACCCGGGTGCTGCTTTGTCTGTCCTGCCTCGGCTTGATATAGTATTTGCCTTGTGGTTTGTGGGTGCAGGTGGTGGTTGTTCTTAGGTTTGGCCCCTCGGCAGTGGCGTTGATAATTGAGGTGCGTCAAAGAAACGAGGCGAGGCGAGGTGAGGTGAGGTGAGGTGCGGTGGGTGAGCGAGCAGGGAGGGGCGGGACGGATGCAACCTGAAGTTGGCTGCTGGCTGGCACACTGAACCGGGCCTTGAAGCTGGCTCACTCACAGCCACAGGCCAGGACAGGCCAGGCACCTCACCACTCACCACCGGCAATGGAAAGCAGCTGCTGTATCGCAGTACACAGCTTGTCAACCTGCCCCAGGGCTGCCTCCCACCATCACACAGCCCGGACAGGGCCTCACTGAGGTGTCAGTCCGTGACGTCTAGCCCAGGCTGCCTGCCCTGCCCGCCACCAGCTGCGCCACAGACAAGAGTCACCCGCCAGGCAGATTTCAATTTCAACAAGCAGACATGAAGCTCACGAATCCGATCCCCCCTTCTTCCCTCTATCAGCCTAACCCTCACACCTCATTAACCAACCTCCCACGCTCGTGCGCCCCTTCCCGCTTGCCCAGGCGGCCTGTCGTCCCCCCCCCCCCCCCCCCCCCCCCCCCCCCCCCCCCCCCCCCCCGCCGACGTTACGCACCTTGTCCCGCCGCCCCTCCCCCTCCCCCAAAAAGCCACAGCCGTCCGTCCCCATGGCAGCCCTACTCCACCACCTCGTTGGTACGCCTCCCCACGCCCTAAGTTTCCATTCTCCACCAACTCCACCCAGTACCTGACCCTGACCTAACAAAAAACCGGATGGCGGCGTCCACACACCAGACGAAGAGAGAGAGAAAAACTTCACCCAACCCTTCATAGTCAGTAATAAGGCCACCGTCCCGATAACTCCCGATAAGAGAAAAAAGTCTTCGTGGCTCAGTTGGTTAGAGCGTTGGTCTCAGTAAGACTCTCCTCCAACACCAGAAAAAAAAACTGTCTACAATGAACAGTCAACTAACAGTCCGCTACAGTATGTGCCATATACATGTGATCAGATTTTACATCTGGGCCATCCAAAGGTCGTGAGTTCGAGTCTCACCGAGGACAATTCTTTTTTGGGGGTGTTTGTAGCATTCTTTTTGAACTTTTTGCTTTGTGTTGTCGTTCATCGTCAAGCTTTTTGGTCTTTCAACCCGGTGCTGCGCTGATGTGCTCAAAATCTGCTTGCTCTACATCCTACAGCTTCCCAGCATTGTCATCACCGCGCGGCGTAGCAAGCAAACTGTGATGATAGTTCGTACATTTAGTTGGCTTCCTGCGTCTCATTCATCATGACCCCATCCATCTATGCCCTCTACTTCGCAACCTCTCAGTCGCACGCAACCCCGTCTCTCCTCGGTCTATCCATGTGTCCTCCGAGTGTACCTCGTACATGTAACAAAGAGAAAAATATTGCCAAACGCATGGGCGTCCCCGTGGTATCAACAAAACAATAGCAACTGTGCCCTCTCATCAAGCGTTACTCCCGGCGCGCCAGAACAGAAACAAGGCACAATAGCTCACGCCCGCACCACCTCCTGGTGTACGAGCCGCAGCACCCAGCTCGCCTCGGGCGCGTTGGCAAACTGGAAACACCACTTCTTGATGTTGCCGCCAGTCGCTCCCGTCGCCGGCACCATGCCCACGACGCCGTCTCCATTCCTCACCTCCTCCCACACACCGCACACAATGCCCCGGCTGCCCATTGGCGTGAAGCACCCGCTGCCCAGCACCGCGTCCAGCACGATGCGCGGCTTCTCCGACTCCTTCTTCGGCAGCGTCGTCGCTGTGATGCGCTTCTCGAGCCCGTGGTTGGCCCGCAGCGCCTGCCGCCACCCCGGCGGCGGCCGTCGGATCTGCAGACTGCAGTTGCCGTAGTCCTCCCACTTGGCCGCCCCGACCAGCAGATGCAGCCGGATCCGTATGTTGTCGGGGTTGACGCTCGTCATGTTGCGCCCGCTGTTCTCGACGCTGACCGACGGCGACCGCGGGGGCGTCCCGCTCGCCGACGACGATCCCGACGTGTACAGGCTGTTGCCCACGCTGCGGAGACTCTGCCGGTCGACCGAAGACCGTGCCAGGTTGAATGAGAGGTTGCCCGCCCCCGTGAGCCGCTTGAGGAAGCTCGAGGCCGATGGCGTCGACGATGGCGTCGTGCTGGCTCCGTCATGTGATGGCGCCCTGACGGAGCTGCGGTAGCTGTTCTTCCTGCCGAACCAGTTCCGCCGGCGGCTGCTGGTGCTGCCCTCGTTCTCCGCCGGGGCCCGCTGCTCCCCAAAGCTCTTGAACCGTGCCTCGTTCTCGAGCTCGATGAACTTTTGATTGTTGAGGCGCGCCTTGTGCACCGCCATGTACAGCCCCTGGCACTCGGGGTGGTTGGGGCAGCGGAAGCGGAAGTTGCCGCCGTTGTAGTGCTCGTACAGCGAGCTGTGAGGCTGCACCGAGGACCGAATCTCCAGGTCCAGTGCAGTGCTCTGCCGAATGAGCACCAGCGGCGTCAGGTCGAGCGCCAGGGCCGGCTTGTCTGTCTTCTTGTGCTCACCGTTGCGGAAGTGATAGACCTCGATGAGGCCAGCGGTAACCATGACGGAGCAGACGCTCGACGACAAGTCCTTCCATAGGCCCTTGTCCGACCACCGCGATATCGACGCTATGAAGCGCGCCGCCTTTTCGTCGGTTGTCTTCGGTCCATGCAGACCGGCCTGTGAGGCAGAGTTAGACGGCGTCAAGCTGTAGTCCGATCCCGACAGTAGCGACTCGCCCACCGCCGGCGCCCGCGCGTCCTTGTTGATGCTCACGCCCAGCTCCGTCTCCGGAATGTCGATACTTTCAATCTCGTCGTCGCTCGAGTCGGCATCTGACTCGTCCGAGAACTCTTCGGAAACAGAAGACACGTCTGAGGGAAGGTACTCGTGCTTAAGGGGCGACGACCCACGACGTCTGATGCGCTCCGGGCTGTTCACGTCGGTAGGCGGTTGCAGCGGAGGCGGAGACTGCGTCGGCGACGCAGACTTGTCGGCCGACTTAGGGCTGACGCTGAGCGTGCGGTGGACCGGCGGCCGCGGCGCGCCATCATCGCGGAACTGCGTGGTGTTAGGGGGTGCGCTCTCTCCGCGTAGGCTGCGAGGGTCTGGACGCATGCTCTCGCTCAACGGCCTGCTCCGCTCCTCCTTGGCTGCATTCTTTGTGGGAGTCTTTTCTGGATCAGACAGCTCCGGAGAGGCTTGCTGCGCTGGAAACGAGGATGGCATGGTCGCTCGGTGCGGGCGGTATCGCGAAGGCAGCGCGCGTCTGTCGTCGGTTGTGGGTGAAGACGCGACGTTTTTGGAAATTGGTGACCTGGGTGATTCAGGCAGCGGCACGCGTGCACCGAACGGCATGTCCGCCGCGCCCCGCGCAGTGGTCGGCTCCGGCTCACCGACCTCACTCGGCTCCGGCTCCCTGGGCGGCACAGGGGTAAGGGGAAGAATGTCTAGCCAGTCGAGGATCTGGTCCTCGCTGTCTGCGCTCAAGGTGAGGAGCTCATGCCACGACTTGCCATTGTGCGTGCCGCGGATCATGACGACCATGTCCAACTCGCCGTCCCCTGTTCGTGCCGAGACCATGGACATGGGAACGGGAGCAAACAGAAGGAAACATCGTCGCCCTTCGCCAGTCTCTCGGATAAGAATATCGCCGTCGTCGGCATCCTTTTGATTGTCGCGATGAATCACTTCGACCTGGCACTCCAGCCGCTGTCCGTTGGAGTGCGCCAGGTCGAGCGCGAAGACGTCTTTGGCATTGACTTGGCGATTTGGGTCGATGGTGACATCGCGGGCCGGACCGAGGGTACGCAGATCGCGTGCCCTTGTCTTGTCTGTGTTGATGGCATCCTGGTCCGTCATGCGAGCCGTCTCCTCTCTATGGCGCCGTCGGGCCTTGTCTTGGAGATTCTCAAAGTCCCGGAGCAGTTCATGCGTGTCATTTGAGTCTATGATGGCGTCCAGGCACTTGATCAGCTTGGTCATTTGCTTGATCCGGATGAGCGGCCGCTTCAACAGGTGCGCCACGGCCACCCGCTCCCCGGCGGAGTCGACGATGTCGCCTCGCTCATTCCGGGGCAGCGCATTGAGGAGCGAGTCCTCATCGTCCAGCTGGCCGGGGGCCAGGTTGACGACAACGTCCTCGAATCCCAGACGCCACGCGCTGAGATAGCTGTTGTAGATTGGCACGATGCCGTGTGCCCAGTTGGCCAGCCGTCGCACGTCCGACATTGGCGCCTTGCGGTGTGCATTCTTGAGCTTTTCCAGGGCGACGCCCATGTTGACCACCGACTTGGACAGGCCATCCTTGCTGGACGATCCCGGACCGAAAAGCTCTGTCGAGTTCGTGCCGTTCACTACGTGGGTCAGCAACACTGGGATGACGCCGTCCACTAGGGTCTTGAGTTCGCGCAGGTACAGGTTCTCGTCGTCGACAAACTCTTTGAGCAGCTCGTCAGATGTCACGTCACCCGAGCCGGCGCGTCTCTTCCTCAGACTCGGCCGCGAGCGGTTGTTCTTGATGCCGCTGGGAATGCTTGAGTTGTCTGGCAGCGATAACACCGAGACCAGATCCGAGTGGCGAGTCAGGCGTCTCTTGAGCCCGGGAGCGTGATTGTGAGGCTTCGAGGACTCGCTGTCCCTGGTGAGGCCCGTCGACTGCGTCAGGGTCGATTGGGACGCATCCGTCAGGTCTGAGCCGAGCGCACTAGAATCGTCTTCAGACATGATGGTTGACAGTTCATGCTTGCCGTTCGTAGGCGGTTTGTATCTGGGGCCTGCCATCTTGGGAGGCTCGTACTCGTCACGGATATCGGTGAGGCCGCTGGATGTATAGTCGGACGAATGGTACGAGTCGGTGTCGTCGTAGTCCTTGCGTGGCTCGTGCCCTTGGTAGGCTTTGGGGTAACTCTGCCCGCTTGATTCACCCTGGAACGCCTCCTTCAGCACGCCCAAGAAGGGTCTTCTGACTCCTGGCTTTAACGGTGACGAGGGGCTTCTAGTCGCCCTGCTGCGCTTCAAGCCGTGGTCGACCTTTGCCTTGGGCGTTTCGTCAGTGGCCGTGTCCGCGCTTTCCGTCGGCGGAGCCGTGTTCTCCTGGTCCTCGGTGCTCTCCGCCCTGGGTGTGGAATCGCGAGCCCGTGTCTCGTGAGATGATCGGCGGCGCGTCTTATGCTCATCCGGCTTCTGCGGCTTCTCGGGCGTCTTTGGCGTAGTGCTGGAGTCGTCCACAAACGGGTCGACCGTGTTGTTCAACCACTTTTCGATGCTTGGCGGCTTATTCACGACAGGTGCCTTTGACGGTTCGTTGATGTCGTGGATCATCTTCTTGCCCTCTTCCACAACCTTCTTGAAGACATTCGGCATGCCCTTGAGGCTGGAATTGCGATCAACCTTGGGCCGTTTCGGCCGTGTTTTGTTGAGGGAAAGATCGAGCTCGCTGAAGGCCGAGTGGCCAAAGGGAATGTCGCCCGAGATGTCTGCAACAGACTTGTTCGCGATGCTCGAGAGGTCGGAGGCGTTGTAGGCGCTGCTTAGGTTGGAGCCCTCGTCGTCGAGGCTGGATGGATCTGTGGAGAGCTTGGACGTGTCGGCTACCGACTTGGGCCGTGATTTGGGCGAGAGCCGCCTCCGCGGTCCCGGACGCTTAGTGGGGGTGTCAAGAACGGAGTCGGGCTCCTCGATGACCTCGATATAGTCGGGGCCGCTGCGCGATGTGGACTCTGTAGTCCGCGAGAGCTCCGATTCCTCGACTATTATCCTGTCGGACCTATCTCGCGCAGACGTGGTCGTCCTACTCCGGGCCCGGGATGCAGGCGGCGCATCTGCGGGCTTGTGTTTCGCAAAGCTCGCACTCGTCGGTCGCACGCGCACGCCGTCAGCGTCCTTGGGAACCGACTTGGAGCCCGTGACACGGATTCCATCGTCCAGCTTCTGCGGCGTGACCCGGATCCCATCATCGTCCACAGACGGCGGGACGTGCTTGGCCGTCGCCTGGCTTGACGCCCCGCCCCCATCGCTGGTGGTTTCTGACCTGGCGCTTTTGCGGGAGTGTGTCGACCTGTAACTCCTCGGCGGTGGGGTGTCGGGGACCTCGACCTTGGCCGCCCAGGCCTTGATCTTGCCCGACACATTAGGGTGCGGGGCGGAGCGCTGGACAAAGTCGGGGGGTATGGGGTTCGGGCTGGGCGACTTGGTCGTAGCCTTTGGCGAGACCTTGCGGAGGGCGTTCTTGTGGGCTTTGGGCTTCCTCCAGTGCTCGTCACTAACGACACGTTTCTTGGGAGGAGCATTGGGTCGGGATTCGAGGGTATCGTCGCCGGTGCTGGTCGAGGCGGGCGTATCGGCGGAGTGATGCACCTCTGGCTTCACGCGGGGTGGCGGGCGCTTCCTCTGCCTCATCCTGATGCGCAGGCGGTCCTCCTCGGTGACGCTTTCAATGTCCTCGTCGGCAAAGGCCACGTCGGGGGGCTCCGTGGCCGCATCGTCAGGATCACCCTTTGCAGCGGCAGCTGCATTGGTCTTTTGCCAGGCGCTGACGCGGTCGCGCACGCCGCCGGGGGGCTGCAGCTTGCGAACAGAGCTCTGTCTCATCTCCTGGCGCAGCTCGGCCTTGACGGCCTCGACGCTCTGGCGGCGGCGGCGTTCGGCGGCCTGGCGCGAGGGCGAGGGCCGACCCTTGAGGAAGTCTGCGAGCAGGGTGGGCTCGGGCTTCTTGGAGTTGGATCGCGGGCGAGACGCCGCGGCAAGGCCGGCGGCACCCGCGGCGGCAGGAGCGGACCTGGGCGTCGTGCCCGGGCTGGGCGACCGCTTTTGCTTGGGCGTCGTGGGCGCGTGGCCGTCGGGTTGGGCGCCGCCCGCGGGCTGGGTCGACGCATCATCGTCGTCGGGGGGGTTGTTGGATATAGGCATCGTACCTCAGTCTCCAGACCGGGTCAGCAACGTACACATGGCACAGGGGGGAACGGGCAAAACAAGGCGCGGGCAGAGGCAAGAACAGGAGTCAGAAGCAGCATGAGCCGGGACGGGCGCGGACGCTCGTTGGGCGACTACGGCATCCATAGCCTTGGTATGCTTTGCCTCGCTGTCATGACACGACACAGATTCCGTACACAACGTACCATATGCGAGCCGCATGCTGCGGCACCCGTCGGCGAGGCGAACGGTGCTACCAGGCGAGCATGGCCGCTCCGTCCGCCGAGGATGAATGGGGGAGGGGGAGGGGCGCGTTGGCGTGGCTCGTCTGGACACGGCGAGGCACCCGAGTGTCAAGTGAGAGCGGTGTTGGCGCTGGATGGTGGTGCTCGTGCTTGTGGTCGTGGTCGTGGTCGTAGTTGTGGTGGCACTGCCAACAACAACAAAGGCGGCGGCCCGTCGGCGGCGTCGGCGGCGGCGGCGGGGCGCGCAAGAGCCACCGAGAGAGAGAGAGAGAGAGAGAGCTCAATCAATCAATGTTGGACGAGACGGAAGCAGGCTGTCTATGCGCGACAGGCAAAGGCACAAACGGGCGGTGGCAGACGCGGCGAGCGAGCAGCGACGAAAGTGCGAAACGATCAGCATGCACAACATCACCACCACGTATGTACGTGCGTGCGAAGTATGTATGTACGAAAGGTGCAGATTGGCGGCGATGACGGCCAGGAGCTTCGACGACGACAACGACGACGACGACAGAGATGGAGACGGGATGGATGGATGCCGCAGTAACCAATCGGGCCCCCTGCTAGCGTGGGAGCTCCCCCCAGCGCCGGAGAGTGTAAACAACACGAGCCACACAGTGGAGCACGGGCAGCACCGCCCGTCACAGCGCAGACAGCTGGAGCCCTGGAGCCCTGGAGAGCCACCTCAGGTGCGTGCCCTGCTGGAGCTCACGCCAGGGAGAGATGGAGCCCACCTGCAGGGAGTGTAGTTGCCAGGGCCCCCGGCTCTTGGTGATGGGTCCTGGCATTAATCCCTGCCTAGCTAGGTGCCCGCCCACCAAACGCTAATAAACAACCTACCACAGCAGTGAGAGCTGCCCGGAGACTTCCAGGTTGCCAGCGGCGGGGTGCCTCAGTGGCACGACCGGACCAAGGAAGCTCGGCAGCGGGCCCACCTGGGATCGTGGAAAAGCTTCCTGCGCTAGGACCTGGCGCGCGCAGGACCCTATCAGCAGCCACGGAATGGGCCAGCTGCAGCGTCCGTGGTCGGGAGCTCCGTGGGTCGTCATGCACGCAATCAAAGCGGCCCAGCGATTGACGCCGCCGACGCTGATGATGAAGATTGGTGATGGATGAAGTGCACAGCGGATGGAGATGGAGATATGCCGTCTGCCGGGCGAGGGAGCCTGCCAGCTCCGGCAGCTGTTGTCGAGTCCAAAAAGTGTCGGAAATGCGCCGTGCTGTGATGCGCTGCGCCGCGTTGCTATAGGTACTACCTGATGCGCTGAGGATCCGTTGGATGTTACAGTATCCAAGACCCCATCTCGGTCCCCCCCCCCCCCCCTGCAAGCCCAACTGCCAATGCTGCAGCAAGCAAGGACGGAACCGACGACGAGCGATGGATACCTTGCGCCAAAAGTATGTCGTGCAGCACCAGCGAGCAGCAACCCGGGTCATAATGCCCGCTCAGACACATGACGACACGCCTGCCTTCAAGGATGCTGCTTTCATGACTCTCGCTGCCATTGTATTGTTGTGATGGTCCTCATCGACCTCGCGCGCCCTCAACATGGAATAACCCTCTCTCCCACCAGCTCATTCATCATCCCTCTCCGCCCACGCACAACACGCCTACCTACCTACCACAGCAGGCTCAGCTTTGTGTCTTCTCCTCATCTCCAACGTCGACGCATGTCTCTCCCAAAGCGGGCTCCCACGACTGCCCCCCCCCCCCCCCCCTCCCCCCCTCAAGGACGACGGGACGTTGCTGCTTCATCTCTCCTCCGGTGTCATTGTCTGCGGGCCGTCCTCGGCTCGTCTTGTCTTGTCTCATCCGCCGCCATGCCCTCGGCGGCAGCGACACGACTCAAATACAAACAGCAGCAGTGCTACCCATATGAAACAGACGAGACACAATCACAAGCTTGCGCCGCCCTCCCCAAGGAGTACGTAGATGGCAGAGTGGCCCATTACTGGTGCATTGCATTTGCACGTTGTCCAATTCTCTCGCCGCCCATGTCTCGGATGCGGCGCCCGCATTCGCCGCGCCTCGAGGTCACAGGATCCATGGCTTCACACCCACACGCTGCACGCGCACGCGCACGTATAATACACACACACACACTCTCTCTCTCTCTCTCTCTCTCTCGCTCTTTTACCGTCTCATACGTACACACACACACACACACACACATGTATATTTGTACGGAGCTATGGGCGGAACCAACACGCTTTCCTCCTTCCCACACACACAGCTCCTGGCGGCGCTCCTGGCGGCAGCCCCCGGAGCGGCCGAACCTACGCGCATGAGCGGGCGGGCTGTGCGAGCAACGGTGCTTCCCCCCTCTGCCCGTTATCATACATCCGGGCTGATCAGGCTTGCGCGGGGGAGTGAGCTCATATGTGTGTGTGTGTGTATGGTGTCCACAGCTTCTTCGTATACCAGCCATCCACACACGGATCCACTCCGTATTGACTACTACCAGTAATGGTTCGTCCATCACACAGACACGTGCTGCTCCGGGTTTCTATGAAGCACTTTCCTAGCTCTCGTCCCTTCTCGGTCGGCGCGACGAACTCCTGCCGCCAGGGAGGCTGCTGCTGCTGCTGCTGCTGCGGCTGGGATGTGCACTACGCGCGCTGACGTGAGGCGACATGAGGCTGAGGTCCGCCTCGGTCTCTTTGCTCCATCGTTCCTCTTTGCTGCCCTCTTTCTTACCGAGGTTGCTCGCCCAACTCCACACGACACTCTATAGGCCATAGTGGCGAGGTCCTCGTTGTCGTCGTCATCGTCGACGATGAGGGCAGGGAGCGCGACTATGGAGACCATAGGTGGACTACGAAACTGCAAGACAGCAACAGAGAGAGGGGGAGATGGCCATCCATCGTGTCTTTCTTGCTCATGTCGTTCCCGTTCTTGAATCATCATCAATCCGACAAGTCACCTCGAGGAAGCCTCGTGCCTTGATTCCTCTTTCAATCCGTACTATTGAAAATTACTTGGTATCTATCTAGCACTGCCCGGCACCGGGTGCGCATGCCCTTCTGGTGAGCCTTTGCTATTAGAGTTTCTGGCCCGCGCGGCCCTCCATCCCTCCCGTCCGCCCGCCCGTCCATCCATCCATCCATCAACGCGCCGCAACGCAGAAGCCACCGTTTGTTCGCCTCGGTGCGTCCAGCTGATTTCCCCTCTCTCCCAAACGAGTCGTCATTACTTTATAGTTAGTTTAGCTACCTACCTAGAGAGTTTCCCCCCAAAGCCATTCCAAACAATCTTCCCCCCACTTTCAAAGTCCCGCCACACCAAACCGCACTACACCCACCCACCATCCACCCAACAAGCACTCACACTCACCACCCCACACACCCACTCACTCACTCACTCACTCACACGCACACATACACCAAGCCGGCGACTTAGTAGCCTTCGCATGAACCCCGAGGCTCAGCCTTCCTCGCCGCGCCAGCCTTGGCCGCCGGGGGGGGTCTGCTGCCTCCTGCAGGCTGCTACATCCGGACACATTTCGACGACGCGGCGGCGCCATGCATGTACCGTCTGCACCGGGGGTTTTTAGACGTGCCGCGTTCAGCGCTGCCGGGAAACGGTCGTGGAGTGTCAGACTTACCCTGCAACCACTCACTTACACGGAAATATGGGCGTCAAGTCTCGACATGCAGAGAAGCCATGATGAGCGTTTTGCAGCAACCCTCATCAGGCCATTATGAACATGCCATCTATCATTCAGTCATGTTTGTCTCATAAATAGCGATTCGGCTCCAGTGACTAGCTAGTCCAAGGGGCAAGAGCCGTGTGTGTTCAGGCGTAGATGCACAACACGATTGACAAAGTGACATCAGCAGCAGGAGAAATGGTTCACCAAACACTCAACACAACGCAAGTAACGCAGAGTTTGTCAATTTTAAAGAGCACAAAGCCTTTCCATGCACAGCATAGCACCAGCAAAAGAAACCACCTGCCTACCACGTCCTCCCCCCAGCTCCAGTCCAGCCGGTCCATCCGTCGTGTTTGCCGCCATTACCTGTGGAAAGTCCAGCCACAGCCATGCAAGCAAGGATACAGTGCAAAGTAACAAATACAAGAGGGAGGGGAAGAGAACAGAAGAACAAAACACATGGGCATCGGACAGTGATAGAGAGCCAGAGAGATAGAATGATGATGTGAAAACAATGAAAACAAACAAGGAAATCCTCCAACGCCACCCAATGCTATATGCGCGAGCTGCTAGTAAGATAGGTTGCGACAATATTATCCACCCAACACCAGTGAGCATGCAGAGCGCAAAGTAGCAGTGATCCAACCCATGATGCAGTGAAGCGGAATACAAGAATAGAAGAGTCAAGACAGAAAAGAAGAAGAGAGAAGGAAAGAAGCGCAGAATGCTTAGAGCCAGGACTATTCTGCGTCTGGCAGCACGAATCGCACCCTCTTCTTAGGCTTCGCAGCCGTCTTCTTTACCGCATCATCGCCCCCGCCCCCCTCGCTTCTCGCCATCTCCTCCTCCGTCTCCTCCTCGATGGACCACACGTCCGGGCTCGGCTCCCTCCACAGACGCCCCCCCGGCCGCGCCCTGGCCGACGCGCTGCGCTGCTGCCCGAACCGCGGGCGCGCCACGTGCGACCGACCCCGCAGAGGCGGCGGCGACGATGACGGGGACGCATACAGAGACAGAGACGGAGACGGGAGCGCGGGCGACGGGTACGACCACGCAGGGGACAGCAGCCCCCGCCCGGGTCGGGTGCTGCTGCTGAGCGGCGGGCGAAACAGGCCGCTGCGCGGAGGGGACGAGGGCCCGCCGGTGTGGGAGAGGACGGGGGGGCTCTGCGAGCGCAGCCGCAGCCCATCGATGCCAATGTTGCGCAGGGCGGCGAGGCGCGACGGCCCACCGGGCGAGAAGAAGTGTATGTAGTCCTCGTCCTCGTCGTCCTCGTCCGTCGTCAGCCCGTCCGAGTCCAGATCTGGGGACCCGGTGCGTCGGGGCTTGAACAGCTGGTTGCTGCTGCTGCTGTTGTTGCTGCGGAGCCCGCTGAGGCTCGAGGGGCTGACGCTGCGTACGGGCTCGCGCGGGTGTGCTGCATCCTCAATACCGGCGTCAAAGTCGAGGTCCTCGTCGGCCGTCATGTGTACGTCCATGTCATCGTCGTCTTCGGTGATGCCTGGGGGAGGCGGCGTGAGGAAGTATGTGAGTGGGTTATCGTCAATGTCCTCGAGCAGCGGACGAGGCTCATCGTCGTCGCGCCGCGGGCCGGAGGAGGCTCTCTTCTTGGAGCTGGACGAGGAGCCGAGGCGCACCAGGGTCGGCGGCCACGAGTCCCGGTGAGGCCAGACCTCGGGCTGGGTAGGCATATCGAAGATTTGCCAGCCTGTGGGTGTATGTGTGCGTGTCTGAAATCTCAAGGAAACGGTTTCGTAGTGCTCCCCGTAGCATACAAGGGGAAATGAGAACAGGAATATATACCCCGAGGCAGCGTGAGCGGCTCACACGGGGACAAGAGAGAGAAATAAACGGTATATAAGAGCGATGGACAAGGAAATCCTCGCCGGCCAGGCCGGCACGTATGACTGTCTCAGCGATGGACCTGCTCCAGCCTGAGGAAGCCACTTGTCAGAGTCGACATGGAAGCCTGGAGGGAAGACAAGACAGGGGGGGACCGGGGGGAGCGAGGCTGGCCGGGAGAGGTGGCTTGCCGGCGCCTTATATAACTGATTGCCTGCCTAGGACCATACCGACATGTGCATCTCATGTGGCCGCCCTCCCCCGGGGAGACAGAGTCACCGAACGTGAGTCCTGCGCCCTGTCCGGGGGGCAAAGGCGCGGGCAAGTAAACACCCCAGACACCGAGGACGCCGCCGCCGCGCCATCGAACGCGCAAGACGACGAAGGGGAAGTGTGCATGTCGCCTTTCCCCCGGTCACATCGGGCTCGGAAAAGAAGGGTGGCCTTGTGCCAAATACGGCCGCGGTGGTCATCCCCATCATCATCATCCGAATGGAGCCAGAGGCGTTCACGTGCAGGAGGGCCTATCAGGCGCAGAGAAGTCGAGGTGCTCGCGGGGTATCCGCCGCTAGCGTCGACGCCATGCGCGATCAATGGCAACACCCGTGGGCCGGCGACGCAGTCATTTGGCCTTGAGACGAGGGGCGTGAGAGGCAGGCCGGACGCAGCCTGCCCTTGATCTGCGAGGCTGAGGGACGGAGGCGGAGGCTGTGATTGGTGTGCCGCTGGTTCGTGATGGTGGTGATGGTGATGCTCCCGGTGGGTGATGGTGGTGGTGATGGTGGATACAAAACGAAACAATGAGGGTGCTAAACAAAGGCCGGCGCAGCGGCGTGGCGGCCGCATAAGCTGAATCCATGGCACCCGTAGTGGGACTCAACAGGCTGGGCTGCCGTCAGTTGGACCCCTCCAGGGCATCAAATGCTCGGTGCGGAGGACCCCTCGCCGTGGCGGGGGAGTCCGCAGCGGGAGCCAAGTGGGTGTCCAGGCCCCTCCCCCCCGCTGGCCACCGGGTTGGGACGGACGTTCCAGTGCCACCACACGCGGCCCACGGGGGAAGCTCCAGCTGCCTTGCGGCCCCTGCGCTGCCATAGCCTGCGTATTCCAGGTTGCCATCGATGATCGCACCATCCAGTTGGTATGCCCGTGGAATGGGGCAACTCGAGCGGCAGCAGCTCATCCCAACTCATGGAGGCCACTACATTAGTATGTAGTAGCACCACCACCACCACCACTACTGCTACGGCTACTTGGGGCGCTTGGGTACGTAGGTAGGTGAGTTCGTACCTGCCCGACGACCTCCACGGAACCCTAGGCGCCGCCTCACGCCTCCATTCCCTCCAGCGTGATCATCGGCCCGGCCATCAACAACTCCACGTCCCGGGCACATCATCGCCTCAACTCGTAAGCTAAGACAGCATCTATGAGCTACTAGGTATAGCTAGTAAGTTTATAGTAGTACTACCAACTACCACCACCCTCCCCTCCCTCCCGAGGCCACCACCGTCGTACTTTGCATCCATACGGCCATGGCCATCTGACTTACCCATGCATCACGGACCGCAAATTCGACGCGCCTGCCGCCCCCGCGCGGTGGGGAACAAACCCATGGTCGGCTACCTAGGCAGGTCATGCCGTGCCGTGCTCTAGTACGCACCCTGCTGCGACTGAGAAGTAAAAATCCCCATCCTGCTGCATGATCTGCATTTCGCTATCGAACCTTTTCCCGCCGCATCGGATCTTCTCTGCCGGAACGGAAGGAACCCCTTCGTCCGCCCATGCACGGTGCCTTGCATTGTTTGTCGCTCGGCCAGCCGCCCGCCGCCGAGCACCCCCCCAAAACAAACCAAACCCAGCCCAGCAGTCAAGTGGGCGGCGTCACACGCACTGGGTGAGGCCATCTTTATGTGCTATCCATATCCCCCCCCTTTTCCCCCTCCCTCCCAAAGCAGGCAACGCGCAAATTGTCCTTGGCCGTTTTGCCACCTCCCATGAGAACGCTGCTTGGCTCTGCCCTGCCCTGCTTCCCTGATTCCCCCGGCGGCGCGGGAGGCTTCCATCCGCAACAGCCCGCGCCAAGCGGTGTAGCCGCTCACTGGTCGTGTGTGCGCGTGTGGGTGGTGTCGAGCACGGCCCGTCAGCTGCCCGGGCCAAGCCGCATAGCCAAACCTTGTACGAAGTAGGTGGTAGTAGAAGTACCAATCCCGCAGCAAAAGACGTCACCGCCTCGCCCGGCAGGGATGCAGATACGGGCAAGGGAAGATAAAGAGGCCATGTGTGAGTGGCTTGCTGATGAGGACATGCCTGGCGACGGGGCTGCCGCAGCTGAATGGACTATCGAACAGCGGGCCGTATATGGCGAGCGAGCCTTGACGCACCTCGACGGCTGCGCAGCCTCGTGCTGGAAGGCTGACGAATGAAGCAAGCCGTCCGTTTGGCAGGAGCAGCCTCGCACAGCGACATGGCCCTCCTCCCTGCCCGATATATTGAGTTTTGGCAGTGCTGAGCTCCTCGTCAAAAGCATGGATGGCCCTCATCCTGGCTGTGCCGCCGTCGCCTGCAAACCGCATCAAGTCATAATGTACTTCGTATACGTGTCCAGCCGGAGGCTAACAATCACGGCAGATGCGCTTTTGTCTGGTGCCTTCTGGCGAAGCGAAGCTCGTCCAGCCCATCGTCGCGTGCGGTCTTCACCCACCGAAATGGGCCCCCTTGTCGTGCTGCTGCGACGCTCCATGTTCCGCAGGTGAGTACAGCTCGACGTCACCAAGAGCCGCCCGTGCCGTACCATCAACAGTACGTTATTAGTAGTCTGAAGCCCCCCACCCCGGGGTCCCGGCGCGTGTGGCCCAACGACGACGGGCCTGTCTCGGACCGGCGCTCATGGTGTCTGGCCGGTGCTACCCAGCGCGACGAAGCTAGTTGGTTGTTGGGCGAGATGACGCCGGGGCATGGGACCGCACCGCATCTCTCGGCGTGCGTGCATCCAATCCCCCGCCCGTCGCAGACGGCCGCCGTCGAGGCCAAGACTTTCGTTGTCGTCTGATGCTGCCTCGACTGAGTTACTGCTTGCCAACGTCTATCTACTGCACTCGGCTCCACTACGAGGGGCCGACTCCGACAAAGGCAGGCGTCAGTAATAGGTGGTAGTATTTGTGTGCCAAGCGGCCCAAGCCAAGCATCACTCGAGACGGCTACTACCCACGTTTCGAGTTAGCTGCTCCATTGCCTCAACTACCGCCTACCGCTGGCTGCCGTGCGGGAATAACTCGTGCGTAGTTGGCATGTAGTTCAAAATGGGGTACAGACATCAAAATGTCCTCACGACATTGTCAGGCGCCGTGGGAGGCCGCTCCGGCCGGTGAACCGTGCTGCGTATACTGTACGTGCTTGCGGCGCCGGGCCTCGGATCCGGATCCAGCAGTCGTCGGTACAGCTGCATCTCAAGCATCAAACCTAGTCACTCCACTGGCCGCCGCCGCCGTCCACACGATGACTGGAGCCGCCGCCGCCGCGAGAACCTCTGTGGAGCGGCACGCGGGAGGAAACGGATCGGGTCAGGAGGCGGCGCCCGCCCGCTGGGCAGCGACGCCATGAAGCCATTTCCCACACAGCCCAGAAAGTTAGAACCATCCGTGTCCACTGTCAAACAAAACTGGACACGACGGGGTCGACACGAGCCGAGCAAGATTAAAATGGACAGCGGCGGGCGACGCGACGATCCCCGTCTCCATCAGAATCCTCCCCTTTTTTTCTTCGCTTCGGGAGAACGTTAACATCCAACCCACCTTTTGGCAAGGTGTGAGGCCATGCTGCCTGCGCTGCCTGCGGTAGCCGATGGTGGGAGCCGCTGCCTCCAGCCCGTCTTTCAGCAGTCCCGGTTGGGCTGCTCCAGCTGCTGCTGAGCCGCCTGTGTGCCGCCGCCGCCGCCCACCACCAGGGCTCGCACCCGCCGGCCCATGTCGCCGCGCACTGCCTTTGCCGCGCGCCGGCGTCAAGCACGCTCCTCTCTCGAGTTCCGCCTCCTCCTCCTCTCCGCATTCCTCTTCTGCCTCGTTCTCTCCTGGTGCAGCAGCACCTACAGCCAACGTTCAAGCATCCCTCGCGACCCGCCGCCGCATACACGCATCCGTACGCACCCTCTCCCGCAAGCCGCCGACCGAATGAGAGTCCAGCTCGCCGACAGGTCCGCCGACCAGGAGGTCCTTGTGTCGCCCGACAGCCCGACCATGGCCCTGCGCCTCGTCACCTTCAACATTCGCTACGCCACCAAGCCTGGCGAGCGCGCAGGTGGCGAGCGGCCCTGGAGCGTCCGCTGCCCTCGCCTGGGCGCCCAGCTGCGCTTCATCACTGCCGGCCACGAGAGCCCATTCATCTGCCTCCAGGAGGCCCTGCACCACCAAATCGGCGACGTCCAGGATCAGCTCGGCCCCCAGTGGGCGCACATCGGCCGTGGCCGCGGCGAGGGCGAGACCGATGGCGAATTCTCCCCCGTCTTCTACCGCGCCGACGTCTGGAAGTGCCTCCGCAACGAGACGCGCTGGCTCAGCCCTACGCCCGAGAAGCCCTCCCGTGGCTGGGATGCCGCCCTGAACCGCATCGTCACCATGGGCGAGTTTGCCCACCGCGAAACCGGCACACGCGCCATCGTCATGAGCACCCACTTCGACCACATGGGCGTCAAGGCACGTACAAACAGCGCAAAGCTGCTCATCAAGTTCGCCAGGGAGTGGGCCGAAGCCGCCCACAGCCCGCCGTCCGTTGTCCTTGTTGGCGGCGACTTCAATTCGTCGCCCCACGAGGAGGCTTACCAGGTCATGACGGCGCGAGGATCCGGGATGCTCGACGTGGCCGATCTTGTGCCCGAGGAGCGCCGGTACGGGAATCATCTCACCTACACAAGCTTCGGCGAGCCCAGCGAAACGCCCAGCCGTATCGACTTTCTCTTTATCCAGGATCCGCATACTGCCCGGGTCGACACGTTTGGCGTCTTATCCAATAGCTTCGACGACCAGATTCGCGTCTCGGATCACCGCGCCGTTGTCGCCGACTTCACCATCAAGGCTTATTAGCTCCCGTCGCGCCGCCCGGCGTGGGTCCCGGCTGTGTCTTCGGCTGCCGAGTCGGACATCTCCCGGCCGTGTTCAGCCGTGGGAGCTTCGGGTGCTCCGAGCTGGGACGGCCTGGCCCTTGTATCTGTTCGGCCCAGGCTTTGTGGCCGACAGCATGAGGCGACCCTGTCATGGCTGAGCCGTGCAACGGCCTTGACCCAGATCCGATCTACGCCGAGCTGGAGGCATGTTCGATCTCAGCTGGACGCCACGGCAAGCAGGCGCTGCGTGCAAGTTCGCCCGACTGCGCTCGTGATTAATGCCGCAGACAACTGGTTCACGTCCTACCGGCATTATCCATGTAGGAACCCAACATTATTATCGCCCACGATAACCACGGATCGTGTGGCCATCGTTGCTCGCCTCCCCGCATCCGTGTGAGCCTCCCCGTCATTGGCAGGCCGGCTAGCGCGTTGCGTCTGCCAGCCGCGCCGAGTGCGCAATCGCCCCAGAGAGGGGTTGTTGCAAAAAGGCGGTGTGGGCACCCCAATCGCCATGGGGAGATGGGAGACGATGTGAAGCTGTTTGTACTTGCTTTGACTCGATTGTCACTTGGTTATCATCACTGCCATGGATAGGCTCCTTCCGTGGGAGCACGGAGATGCTCGTCGCGACAACGGCGGGTGGTCCTGAGATGTGAGACAGGGTGCGAGCGCCAACGAACTGTTGGACTTTTGGCTGCGGGATGCTACCTCGCCTGCTGCGTTGCTACAGATCACCTGGTCATCCGTTGCCAGCAACGTATCCGCGTCGCTTACATCCGACGTCTTGCCTTGCCTGGCTGATCGTCGCGACCCCTCTTTGGCTGCTGGTTCGTTGCAAGGTTCGGCCCCGATCTCATGCTGTCATTGCTTGCATCGACGACGAGACTGCCTTGTGGCTCGACGTGGACTGCATATGGTCTGGATGGACGCTATAGGATATGCATCTGTCCTGATGGACGGATAAGAGACCATCTGAATAGACGTGCTTGGATGACAACAACGCTCTGCGCAGAGCTAAAGCAGCGTCTGCTGCAAGCCACACGCTGCCATTCCACTCGTACCAGTCGCCCCGTGGCTTGGCCAACACATGTCCAGGCCTGCAGCGAGATGATGCTATCCAGAAGTTTTCAACGGCTCCCGCGACTGCGTAACTCGTGTCTCCTGCTCCATACCCACCCCCATACGGCGGTAGTAGGTAGTAAGAGGTAGGAGCGCATGCGTCAAGTCGGGGGCGACATTGCAGGCCGTTGCACAGTCTCTCTCCAATCAGTCGACGGAGACAGACCGAATTTGACAGTCGCACGACGAGCGGCGAGAGATCTGTGTCGCAGCGGCGCGGTATGGGCGGCGTGACTGGGGATGGTGGTGGTGGTGGTAGTAGTAGTGATGATGCGCCATGTCGTGGTAGTGGTGAGTGCACGGCGGTGGCTATCGAGATGTCCTCACCAAAGGGCCGGAGCAACAGATTTACAGGCGCCCCATTGTCCTGGTCAGATCGTGTGCGGGAAGGATCCTTGCTGGCCGTCGCTGGTGGAGGGCTGGCCCCACGGTACGATTGGACGTGAGGTCGGGGACGTTGAGACACTTCATGCGGCCCTCATGGCGATGATGCCATGCAAGGGATGACATGACGGGTACGGGTACGAGCTCAAGTGGCTCAAGGAGCAGAGGCCGTTTCGAGGAGATCTGACGACCAACGCAGATTCTCGTCCTCACCTATTGACTTGGGGCCGTCGTCGTCCTGGTGACAGACTGCAGCGTCTCGGCGAGTCATCGCGAGAGAGTTTCGACGATGAAACACCATGACACCAGTACTCTCTGTTCTCGCGTGTGCGGGATCCTCCCGGAGCATCGGGATCCCGCCCAACAACAGCCGGGAGGGTCGCACCCACTCCGCCCGAACAACTTATATCCATTACAAGTGGAGGCAAAAAGCTTGATCACAGCGTGGTACGCACGCATGTATGTATGCGTCTCCATCAGCGGCTGAGGTCGAGGTGGACCTCCTTCGTCCTCAAACCCAGCCTGACCTCGACTTCATTCGTTGCCCTGGGGTGTGTGAGGCCCGACTGGTCACTCGGAGCATGACGGGAAGCGTGGTGCCCTATAAGCGAGCCCGAGGGCGGCCCATGCATGAAGAGCTCGTCGTCGACTGGGCTGGGGGCGTCCATGACGATAACCACTGGCCAGCTTCTTCGTCTGGCTCCCTATCAGATGCCAGAAACGTCCTCACCGTCCCCGCTCGCTGGCATCGGCGTGGGTTGCGAAAAGATTTTTTCTGGCCACGCTCGTCCATTTGCCCTTGGAGCTGCCCATGCCGGACCATCGCTGTGATGTCGGTTTTTGTGAGTCAGTGGCCTGGCTGGTGGGCGAGAATAGGATCCCAGCGCAGTGGCCAGTCTTGGTACCCGACAGCCGCCACTTGGGTTCCGACTGCTCGGGCATGAAGGGGGTTAAAAAAAAAACGAAGGCGAGGTCCCTTACTAACAGCGGGAAATTGCCCCCAAGGTGCGAGAGCGCCAGGCCCGTTCTCGCGCGTGTCTGTACAAGTAGGGTTAGAGCAGGGCACAGGATGGGGCAGATGTCTCGACTGAAGCGGTTGCGGCTGCTGCTGGGTCTAACCAGTCCCTGGTCGCCCGGCAGTCCTCGCTTCGTAGCACGGCGTCCGTGAAGCTACAGGGGCATGACGACATGCCGCCAACGGCCCGCCGCGCGAAGCAGTGTCTCGTGCTGGCCAAGGGCCGCAGCATCGGAACCCAATCTGTGAACATCCAGGCTTATAGTCCAGCTCGACCTCCTCCTGCTTGCTTGGCGCCCTGTGGCGACAAGGTCTGACAGCGAGAGCCTACATCGAGCTCGAGAAAGACGCGGCGCGATGCTGCAGTGGAAACGCGAGACGAGACGACGAGTTGGGGTTGTGGATGCTCCACAGTTGGGCGCTGGTGCTTGTGCCGTCGTTCGTGAGGTGAGTACAGGCACGTATGTAGGGCGACGGCAGCCGAACTGCCTGGAAACAGCGCAGCTGGGCCGGCAGCCTCTCCCTCATGAGAGCACCCCGTGTTGGCATGGGTGGTTCGAGTCATTCTTGACTCTGGGACTGGCCACTGCCGCTGTGTCGGGTGCGGTGTATAAGACGCTGCAAGAGGTGAGCTTCCACTCTAGAGCTAGTCATTTCATGCTGGTCAATCAGGCATGGGACACCCCAGGCCACTTGCGCTCGTTGTTGGCGGTTTTGGATGGCCATCCAGCACCAGCCTGGATTCTCGGTCGTGTGCCCGAATTGCATCGTGGGAGCACGCAACATGTCCGTCTTGTCCGCCGCATTGCGTCGTTCGCCCTTGACTGCTTCTGAGACACGTCCTTTTCATCACCTACTATGAAGGTCTGCTGGAGGTGGTGCTGTGTCCTGGCAAGGACATCCGGCAGCGGCCACTGATGACGAGCATGGCCACGAGCGTAACACGGCGCGAGGGTGCCATGACTCCTTGGGGGCGTCCGCGGATGTCGGGTCATGTTTTGCGCGTACTGGTCGCTCGTCCAACCTCGATGCCGCCGTGGAATGCCCACGTCGGGGCCGCCATTGCGTGAGCTGGCGGGCCGTCGACGGGCATCTTGTCAGTATGAGCGGGCAGGCGGGCGCACTAAGGCCCCCCCCCCCCCCCCCGACAGCCTAAGGGTGCCATCTCGCTCGCCCTACCCGTCGACCTACCTTATGGCTGGTGTGGACGTACGTACGTTGCGCTCCAGGATGGTGGACAGCTGGCGTTTTCGTGAAAAGGGAGGGAGGGCGTGGCAGAGATTGGAAATGGGTGGATGGGAATGCCGGCGCGGCGCTGAGCTGCCGCTGCGTCAGTCGCCAGTCGGTGTCGACTAATAAAACCTCGCCGATGCCACAGCGGCCACGGAGCACGTCTTTACCTGTTCCATCAAAGAGCGTTGCCCATCTTCCCGTTTCGAGCAGCCAGGCGTGCCAGCCCGTCGTCCGTCACCGTCGCCCGCCTGTGGTATGCCCGCGCCATCCAGGTTGCCGCTGCTGCCTCTGGCATCTCCTCTTTCCACTCGAGCATCGGGTTTTTCCATTTGTCGCCGCCGCCGCCACGTCCCAGCGCCAGGGTTACGATCTGGAGTACTCAAGCATCGACGACGACGGGGACGACGGCCGTGAGAGCCTCGACTCAACCCAACCCGACTCGCCGTATCACGGCAGCGACCGATTTGGGGCGTCTTCTCGAATCGACATCATTTGATTCTCAGCCCCAAGCTCGCCTCATAGTCCGAATTCCCCCTCCCCCCTCCCTCCCCCCTTCCGCTCCACCCCCGCTGGTGGTTCCTTCCTTTCTCTTCCCCCCACAACAGGCACTTGGCAATTGTAAGTGGGTGGCACCCGATCCGACATCAACGAGCAGCAGCAACAGCCAGCAGTGCTCCTGCCTGGACGGAAGGGATCCACCGCCAAACCACCCACTGGACCCGTGGACCGCTGGACCTCCATCCAGGCCCCACTCGGCACCCGACTCGCCTAATTTATAGCACCAGACGTACCCCCGCCCACTGTCTTGACCTCTCCACCGCCCAAAAAAAACCGCCTCTTGTCGTACACCGACATCGAGGGCCTTCGCTGTTTCCTCCTCTCTGCCGGATATCCGCCTCGGTGCGGCACATCCATAGCTCCGACGAGAATTTCTTTTCATTGCCTCCGAGTGGCTTCCAGGCAGGCCGCTGGTCACCCCCACGCCGGGGCACAACCCACCATGTCCAACAGCTCCAAGAGGAGCGCGAGGGTCGCACACGTCGAGGATGCCCGGGAGGACGACTCCAACAGCTCCCTCGAGGGGATTGAAAGCACCCGCAGGTATGCCGTCTCTGAGGCTCCTGGCAAGGAGCGCCCCAACACCGGCAAATCACGCGCCGATAAGCGACCGCCCGTTTCGAGGTCCCCGTCGTCCTCCGCCGGCGCAGGTCTAATGGACGAGTCGTCCGACTCTACGGCCCGCTCCTCCGAGAGGGCACCAGACTCGAGACGGCGATCCGCGAGGAGGGACACAATCGATCCAGATGGTCGAGATCAATACCGTGAGGAGAGGAGGCGAGAGCGGCGGGCCAAGGAGGAAGAGGCCGACAGACGAGCCAAGGCGGCCGCTGTTGCTGCCAAAGAGCGAGAGGCAAAGGCACGTCAGAAAACCAGGCCACCTGGCCCAAAGCACTCGGCCACGCAACCCGTCGTCCAGCAACCCGGGTACATGAGAGGTCGCGTCGAGGACCCAGCATTCTATGGCGTGAAGCAGCCTGCCTCTTCAGGTGGCCGACCTCGAGCCAAGACACGGCCGGCAACCTTCTACGCAGGCCAACCCGCTGGACCCCAGATGATGCCGCCCGGCGGCTTTCGTCCCGGAGCGGGCCATCCGCCGCCTTTTCCGGTTGGAAGCTTCCCGCCGCCTCCTCCCATGTGGTCAGGCGCCGCAGGTTCGCCAGGCGGCTTTGGACCACCACCACCCTCGCCGGCTGGGCCACCTCCAGCTGCCTACTTTGACCAGCACAGCCACTTGAAACAGCGCTTCGATCCGCGTCCCTCGTCCGCCATGGGATACCAGCGGCCGCCGCAGGCATTGGAATATCATCATGACGACTACGCCGACGAAACGGCCCCACGAGTTAGTCGGCGGCCATCCCGTTCCAAAAAGCTCGATGAAGATTCCAGACGGATGCCACCGCCAAGCTATATCCCACCCCGGCCTCAGTCGGCGATGCCGCCACCCACGACGCCGTTTCGACCTCCGCCTCATCGGCCCCCTTCGCGACAGACTCACTCTCGGCCACCGCCTTCGAACAGGAGGTCGCTGGGCTTTGAAGAACCCGTCTACCACGACCCTGAGTACTACGATGACGACGATGACGACGATGGTGGGCTGTTCCAGATTTCGCCCAACGCATCGTATGACCAGCGTCGAGCCGTCGTTCCTCGTGCGAGGCGTGCGTCTATGGTGTACGACCAGGCCGATTACGAGATCGTCCCGGCTGGAAATCGCACTCGTCGTTCGTCCATGTATACTCCTGGCGGATTGGCCTCGGGAGGGGCGAGTCTCGGGAATAGCAAGCTGAGCGCGGCGAAGAAGTACCAGGACGAGGTTAGCGGCGGGTCACAGATGCCACTGACGGCCGAGACGCTCCGGAAAGTGATGAAGCGAGGCGGCGTGCCAAGTAGCCGATCGACACGCAGCAGCGACAGCCGAGACGACAGCGAATACAAGCGCAGCAACACGACTGGACTCACGCAATCGTCGTACGGCGGCAATGAGGAAATCACTATCAAGGTCCCTGGCAACACTGTTGTGCGATTTCAAGGCGCTGAGATCGAATGCAGCCACGAAGGCGGCGAGATTACCTGGTCAAGTCGTCCGACGGGCTCGCGGGCCGGGAGTGATAGGGCCAGCACCATCTATCAACAGCTCGAGGACTCGATGGCGCTCGAGGACTCGCGTAGCCGCATGGAACGCAAGGCTTTGCCGCATCGGCCCCGTGCGCCGAGTCAAGCAGACTCGCATAGCCGCGGTTATGGACCGCCACATGCCCCTTATGACCCGTACGCTCACGGAAACGTATTCTGATGACCCGGACGAAGAATGACGAATTTTGACGATTACGAGACTCTTCTCGACTCACGACACTCATCACGGTTGGCGACGACTATTATGGAAGCGAGCGTTGCAGTTTTCCTTGGCTCCCTTTTTATTTGCTCTTTTCATCTTGTTTTCTTTCCTTTCTCTGCAGTGAACGGCATTGCTGTCACGGTTGTCGACGCTGCGCTTCGACCCGTGGTGTGCTGTTGGCTCTAATCCCCGTGCTTCTGCTTGCGGTGACATGCGTTCTTCGCAAAGGACGGCATGGAAAAGTTTGATACCCAAAAGGCAGCATGAGGGAATCTTTGCGTTTCTCGGCTGCTCTCATGTCAGTCTGTTGACTATGATTTGGTATGTTGTTTGAATAATGAATGGCGAGATGGGGCAGATTGGAAGCGTGTATGCGCAGAGAGGGCGTTCAAGGCATTGTTTGCCAGCATCGAACATTCGGACGCTCAACTTGTCCGGACGCATCGACATGGTCTGCGTTACAAGGCCGTGCAGGCTGCGGCCTCGGCAGTCACGACAGCAAGTTGTTTCTGAGTCGCTCAACACCCCAAGGCGATATAGACTGTACGGGCAATGGGGGTTCGCGCCCCCGCACTCTCTATGCCCTGCGGGGGTAGTTTACTTGCAATGGCATGCCATCTACTTGATTCTTTGCTGGCGGGACTATAGATTTGATTTGTTTTGGGTAGGCTACCATGCATGCCCGGGATGCGCGGCGAAGATGAATGCGGGAACAAGGCGGACTGCTGTATGGAGTATAATGTATTCTGTCTGTCTGTAGATGGCATACCATTTGAGAAGGCAGGGCAGACGGCAAGCTGAGAAATGATTGAATGATGCGATGCAGGACGCGATGCAATGATCGCCGCGACGTGTTGAGCGCTCACAGGCGTTAGTGGCGCAGCCCTGGCGAGCATGGCTGATCACGCGGCGCCGTGCCTTGAGTCCCAGGCCAGGATCCCTCGACCAGGTCAGAGGTCACGACGGGTACGTGCAAGCAAAAAGTGAAGCGGATGGAGGGGTCATTTGGAGTTGTGAAAGCGGGGCCGGGGGGGTGGTGGTAAAGCGGATACTTTGGCGTCCTGGGGGCGTGCATGGACCAGGGGTGTGGCGCAACACGGGCGTGGTTGTCGGGCCAGCGGGGCTTGTTTACTTGGTTGCGTCACCACCTACGCGGGACTGTGGCGATCACTGGCGGGAAATCGGTTGAGTGCTGTGCCAGTGGTACTAGTAGGCCGCCGCCTGAATTGATCTGGTGTCCAGCAGCGAACCTGGTTGTAGCCACAGACGTTGCCCAACCTCGCACCTGCACCCTGGGCGGACCCCCAGCCACACCATTTGTGCCACCGTTTCTGGGGGAACAAAACTGCCCTGCCACCTGCCTGCCATCTCGCTGCACGCAATCGTGCTCGTTCTTCTTCGTCACGCATTTTAGACCCGGCGACAGTCACCACAGAAGTCAAAAACCACACGTCTCGGCACGAAGACAGCACTCATTCCTCCATCGGCGCCGGCCTTTTCTTCCTGAGCCGGGCGCGGCAGCCTCGCCCTGACAGCACCCGCGGTTGGGGTGCGACATCGAGCATCACCTTGAGCTGCGAGACAGGCCGCATTCCAACGCCAGCATGGCGCCCACCATCGCCCACGCTCTCCGGAGCATCATTGCCAGTGGGCCGACTGCTGGCAGTCTCGGCGGAGAAGACGGTCCCCTGGCCGAGGCCAGCAGGCTCCTGCTCGCGCGGTCGGCTAAGGAGTCGACGGACCCTTCACACGGCGTGCTCGACCCGCACGATATCAGCAACGTGGGCTTCTTCGTGCTCTTCGCACTCATCGGCGTGGGCTTTGTTGCGACGGGCATCTGGTTTTTCTTCTGGGCCAAGAACGGTGGATTCCACTTCAAGCAGACGGATTGGGACGACTACAAATCGACAGTGCTGCGGCGCAAGGGCCCCAACGGAACGCTGCTCTCGGGGGCAACGCCATCGACGAACCTGGGCGGCGGCAGCGTGTACAAGGACGTGGCCGACGACGACGGCACCACGGTGGTGACGGAGACGACGTACCTGAGCGGCATCACGGCGGGGGCGAGCGACATTGTAGCACGTCAGAAGCGCGAGGAGAAGCGCAAGGACAAGCACAGACGCAAGCAGCAGCGCGAGTCCAAGGAGAAGGAGAAGGAGAAGAAGAAGGCGAAGCAGCAGAAGGGGCGGCACGTGGGGGACAACGGGGTGACGGACGAGATGGCAGAGAAGGAGGCACGCGACCACCTGCGCAGCTACCGGCACGAGCGGCCGGCGCGGGTAGGCGGGCTCAACAAGGAGTCGGAAGGCTCGACGTGGGACGGGTCGACAAACCCAACCGAGTCGACGGCATCGACGGAGCTGCTGTCGAACCGGCAGACGACGCCGACCACGACGCCGACCAAGAAGACGGCGCCGATCCGCAAGGTGTACTCGACGGCGGACCGCAACACGGCGCGCGAGGCGGAGCGGATTCGCAGCGAGGCCCGGCGCCTGCGCGAGGAGAGCCGCAACCGCACGACGGCACGCCGCGACTTTAGCTACAATCGCGAGAGCGCCGCGAGCGAAAGCCTGCTCGAGTCGGCGGCAGCGGGAAGCAGCGACCTAGGCACCAAGAGTTACCACCACCCGATGCCAGAGCTGCGCGAGCGGGAGCGAGAGCGGAGCGGCAGGGACAGAGAGAGGGAGAGGGAGGAGCGCCGGGCGAGACGGGGCGGATATCGGCGCGGCCGAGGCGATGATGACTTGTAGGTGACTGTGTGCATGTTTTGTAACGGCTTGCAAGGGGCGAGACAAGGGCAGCAGCAAAGGGCAGAGCGGAAATGGGCATGGGACATGGAGGCGGCCTCGACCACCGCCTGCGCGTGCAACACCACCAAATTGAGAAGGGGGGAGGAAATGAAGCATGTAGATATATGTCATGAGAATGAAAGCCAGCAGTTTTTTTCCTGGACAATTTTTTTTTGTGCTTTTGTACCACAAGGGGCTTGTAGCACCACAAGAGCTTTCATATCACGGAGACGTCGGACGTTTTCCATGTGAGACGTGGCGGCGGCGGCGCAGGACACGGGGGAGGGCAGGGTGCACAAACGGTCGCGGGAACTTGTAGCTTGTTTCCACGCAGGGACGGTAAGGAAGTACACACGTACGAAGCACCGGTTTTCGGCTCGTTTGCGGTGCATGACACGAGCATCTTTTTGCCTTGCCAGGACGGCAGTGTCATTGTCATCCATGCCACCTGCTATGAACCTACCCTTGCTGTTGCTACTGCTGCTGCTGCAGCTGTTCCACCGTACCCATGTACCTTAACGTACCAACTAATTCAGTGCGTAGTACCTTGGTAGGTTCGATCGGCAAGGGCCGAATTTCGACTCGACTCAGTTGGAACTCGGATGGAGGAGCCGCGTCAGGGCTGTTTCAAGGGCGGGCGGGCGGGCTGGTGGAAAATGAGCAGGTGCATAGAGAGTCTGCTGCCCCTGCGATGAGTGCCCTGATGATTATGAGGAGGAGGGGGCGCAAAGTGCAGTCTGTACTTTATACTCGTTGGTGTGGCCGTGGTCGTGAGCCCTCGTGCTGTAAAACAGGTTTGAATGAAGCAATCACATAGTTACATGCCTCGTGCGTACGTGATTGTGCTGGCACTTCAACGCTTGTGCTCTTTCAGGCCATTGGAAACTACCAAGCTTGCTTACACACCCACCTGCCACGCACACCAGCAGAGCACAGCCAGCAGTGGTGTATGTAATGTATACTGTAGGTGAGTATGCGAGTAATGCCTGAGTTAGTAATACCTACCTAACTACTTTGCCTGTAGAGATGGCTACTGCCCTCACCACGCCTTTAGTGCTGCCCTATATTCCAACCTTAACCTTAAAATGCCTATTTGTTGAGCAGTCATCGATGCATCTGCCGCCGCCGCTGCTGCTGCTGATGTTTCAGCAGGTTGCAGCGAGGCGGCGGTGATAGACAGGCACCGACGCATCCGCATTCTGCCACGGCTGGTGCTGCCACAAGTCACTCCTTCGTGGCGTCCACCATCACTCCACTGCATCGTCATCGTCGACCGGGGTCCCGGTAGTAGTAGTAGCAGTACATGTCCTGCCCCGCCGCACCATTAGTCCTCGCGCAGGGCATACCTGCTATTGCACTAACAGCTAGGGTCGCAGGCCTGCGTACTCGTGCCCCCCAAGCAGAGGCGCGGCATCAGTGGATCCACGATTTTCTGTCCCGCGGCGGGCTCCAGCGGGCACCTCAGTGATGCCCCAGGTGGAGTGCCCGCTCGCTCCAGGCGGTGGGCGGGCCACTGGCGGTGCCTGCAGGTGACGCAGCACTCAGCAACGCAGGTCAGCACCGCACTACTACCTCAGCTAGGCCTCTCTCCCCATCTCTACTGACTGGCTTTAGGGCGTTAGACTTGGTTTAGTTGAGTCTGTCTGCTGTCTGGCGCCTGCCTGCCTCGTGCCCGCTTTCCTCGTCGTGTCGTCGTCTCACTCACTCCTCAATCCTCCTCCGCCTCCTCCTCCCTCGCCCAACAGCCCATCCCATTCCATCATCTCCTCGCATTCGCCCTCTCTCTCTCTCTCTCCCTCCCCTACCCTTCCGACCACGACCGACACGGCTGCTACGCCCCTCGCCATATCCCTTCCCTTTCTGCCCCTGGGCTCACGCTCTTTTTTTTGCTGCCCTGCCTTCCCGGCGACGACCAAAACCGACCGAGGGTGGGCTTCAGCTGCCCTCCCGCTATTGGCCGCCTGTCGCATCCCGCGCCTCGCCGGGGCTCCCGACCGACGACGACGACGACGACAAAACTACGTGGCGAAGCTTTCGAGCCATCCATTTCCCTCATCTGCATCGCCGCTCTTCCCCTCGTCGCGACTGCGCTGCCCTTCGCGCAACGCACACACGCCGCCCGACCGCGCTGCATTTCTACCCCATCGATAGCCGCCCATCGCTCTAGACGCCTGCAGCGATAAGCGCCAAGCCGCTCCCGTCGCGGCGGTGACGCCACGCACTCCACCAGACCATCACCACTATAGAACCAAGGACAGAATTCGAGCCCGCCGCAACAACCGCATTGATTTCGAGCCCTGCCTTGCCCGACGACGGCGCCACCGTCATGGCTGCCCCGTCGTCCGCCTTCACCGGCATCATCATTGGCCTCGTGTCGTCGTTTGGCTCCATCATCCTCATCGCCCTCGTCGTCTTCATCTTCTGGGCTTCGGGATGCGCTGGCTCCGGTCGCATCCTGCTGGACCGCTTCGGCAGGCCCGGCGAGTATGACGACGAGCAGGCGTTTGCCCGGGAGGAGGCGGAGGCGCTCGAGACCATGGATGACATGGCTCGAACAGAGTACCTCCGCGCAAAGGGTATTTCTTTCCCGTCCATTCTGCTTGCGCCCAAGAGGGATTTTGCTGACGTGACCATCTAGCCTTCGTCACTGCCAACCCTCCCGAGTCCGTGCAGACCGACATCTCGCTGTCACAGTACCTCGCCATACAGGAAAAGGGCGTCTCGGCTTGGGAGTTTGAGCCTGAGCTAGAGATTGCCAACTGCTTCGTCGAGGCCCGCACCGAGATTGAGTTCTTCGACTCAGAATGCACCGTCATGTGCAACCTGCCCGTGCCCAAACAAAACGACGTCTACTACTGGGAGGCCAAGGTCTACGAGAAGCCCGAAAACACCTTGCTCGCCATCGGCATGGCGACGAAGCCGTATCCACTGTTTCGGCTACCCGGTGAGTAGCCACGTTTCCCGGAGAACATTTAGGGCCCATGCTGACGACGTTCAGGCTACCACAAGTACTCAGTCGCGTACCACTCTGATGGCTCTCGCCACTACAACCAGCCCTTCGGCAAGACCCCCTACGGTCCAAATCTCGTCCAAGGCGACGTCATTGGCGTCGGCTACCGGCCCAGGACCGGTGCCATTTTCTTCACCCGCAACGGCAAGCGCCTCGAAGAGGTCGTACACGGGCTCAAGGCCCAAAACTTCTTTCCCGCGGTAGGGGCGAACGGCCCGGCCGTCGTGCACGTCAACCTCGGGCAGTCAGGCTTCGTCTTCATCGAAGCCAACGTCAAGAAGTGGGGTTTGGCACCTGTCACCGGCAGCCTCGCGCCGCCGCCGCCCTACGGCTCAGAGCAGGGTAGTATACTGCTCGAGACGGGCACCAAGGACGGCGTCGCTCCGGGCCTCGGCCGCCCGCATGGACAGTCAATCAGCGGCTCGCCCTACCACGTTCAACCCGGCGGCAGCCATCTCAACGCTCAGCACGGCCGCACCCGCAGCGGCAATTTCAGAGTTCTCCCTCCCACGAGCCCGGGCCCCATCCGGAGCCCGACGGACATTTCTCTGGCGCAGCTGGTGCCCAATGATGACAACGGCGAGCCGAGCGGCAGTGGCATTGTGCATCAGCAGGAGGAGCACCCCGGCAACCCGCTGCACCTGCATTTAGAGGATGCGACGAACCCGCCACCGGACTACGCGAGCCCAACGCATTCGGAGGAGGGCGGTAGTCGGAGGAGTAGCAGCGACGAGGACGCGCCGCTGATACGCGTGGTGAACCGCAACCGGGGGGACTCGTCGGCGACGGTGGTTCCCGTGCACAGCATGCCGCCACACCCACACCCTCCGGTCCCGAGCTACAGCGACGCCGTCCGTGACGGAGCTGGCCGTCACCGACAGGAAAGCCCCGACACGAGCTCGACGGACAGCAGCAGCAGCAACGGCGATTCTGAGTCCAGCTGATGCAGAACATGGTTCTCAAACCGCCCACATCTGAGTGTCGAGCTCTCGTCATGGCGGTGACGGGTGAAAAAGTCGGGTCGGAGGCAAAGTCTTTACCAAGGAAAACGGACACAGCAGTGTCTTGCGATGGCGCTTCGGAGTTTTGTATAGCATCAGGATCAGCAGCAGCACTGTTCATTAGCACGAACGAGCACCTACACGTATGCCACCTGGACAACAACCTGTATTTCTTTTTTGCCGCTTGCTTAGAATACCTGCTGTATGGATGAAGGGAGTCGGGCAGGATGGAGTTGAGAGGTGGGCGATACCCCATTATTGCCTGACGAGAATGCACTCGCTTTGATTGCGCGGAGCCAACTGTTTGTTTCGGGAGCGCAACTGCATGGGGCGGATGGCCGGCATTGCATGCGGCGGCTGAATATGTCTGTTGATGTCAAGTTATCGAGCCGCGTGAACAAGGGGAGCACGTTGAGCCGTAAATGAGTGCCTGCCCAAAGCTTCAGTGACAATAACGAAGATGTGACGTGACGATGGAGTGTGGTGTTGCTCCCGGGCTTGCATCCCGGGTCCGCCGGGAGGGCCCGCGTGCCCGGTGCCGGAGCGGCCGGGCCATCTGGTGCAAGGCGGGCCCGACTCGGAAGGTGACACCAAACCGACGGACCTTGTGCTGTCTGCCTTGTGAGTCTCCTGTTCGCCTTACTGCCACGCATAAACTGTGCAAGCACGAGGGCGCAACGAGCCGAGTCGAGTCGAGTCAAGGCGCGGGCGCTGCCCCCGCTGTCGTACGTACTAACGTACGTACCCGTTGCGCCCTTTTATGATCACCGGTGCCTTGTCTGAGACGAAGCCCGCGCCGCAGCGCGCGGGCCAAGCAAGAGAGGGAGAACAGTCCGCCCCGCGGCCGGAGCCCGTGGAGCGGGCCAGGACGCACACGGGCGGCGCGTCGCGTCACGGCAGCACAGCACCGCCGCCGCACGGGGCTGGGGTGTACAAGGGAAGGGAGGGGGCTTGGGATAGTTGTTGGTAACACGGAACTAAACCTCCTGGATAGGTGCGTGTGCTCTCCCATCTGGACGGACGGTGGTGATTTCAAGCCGAGGTCTTCCATGGATATGAGGAGAGGGGGGGCCGGCGGGCCGGCGGATGTCAGGTCGCGTATACAGCTCAGGAGGACCACAACAAAGGCATCCTTCGCGCTCGGATGCTGGGGCTTCGGTCCGCAGCCATGCTATTTGCGCGTGGCCATGCGAACATGCACCCCGGGCTCTCGTAAGTACGTTGCTGCGGCAAGTTAGACGACGTCACGCGCGCCCCCCTTTCCCCCTTTCCCCCCTTTCCCCCCTTTCCCCCCTTTCCCCCCTTTCCCCCCTTTCCCCCTGTTGATCCGGCTCACCACCACCGGCGCTTCGCTCATGTACCCCCCCTTTCCACTATTCGCGGCTACAGCCACCCATGACGGCCACCAGTGGATATCATTCTCGGCGAATCCTTCCTTCCTTCCTCGATGGCTTCGTCCGTCGACGACCGGGGTGTCGTCCCGAGGCAAGGCTGGGAGGTAGTGTTTTGCTCGAAAGTCAGGGGTCAGCCAGGAAAACTAGGCCAGGCCAGACGACAAGGATGAACGCGAGGTATTCGTAACCTACGTTATTAGTAGTCGCGTGTGAGAGGAACAGCCCGTGGCACGCACTCCACCTAGCTCATGCCAAGGCCGCCCTCTCGCGATCCCATGAAGCAACAAAATACGACGATAGCCCTTGATATCTTCACCCGTTGGTCGGCGGGCGGCAAGGGACGGGGGGTTCGGGCCCTGGGTTGGTGCGCCGCAGTGTGGGTGCTATACGAGGTGGCTTAACGAGGAGGGGCCGGGCCGACGCAATGGGTGGAAAGGTGGACGGACGCCTGTCGATCTAAAGCCGACTCTGCTCTCTGGAGTGAAGAGGGGTGTTGTTGATCGTAAAAAGGGGAGTTTCTTTTCTAGAAATCGTGATGCGTGCCAGGGGAGGGGTGCGTGATCGGCCGCCCTCCGCTGAGTATCCTGGAGCAAGTCGGAAGGGAGGAATAACCTAGGCAGGGTCACGTCACGAATGGAACGGCGTGCGGGTTTGCAAAGCCCACGGCATGCGACGGTGAGAGCCGGGATCGCACGGATGTGGTCAAGACGGAGCCGTCGTGTCGTCTTGCGAGAGAGGAAAAGGGGGGAGGAGGAGGAAGAAGCATCACATCACATTGGTAGGCGGCGAGTGTCCGGCGCGGTTGAGGTCAGTCAGGTCAAGCCCCTGGCTGCCGCTGATTTGATTTTTCCTAGACGCGAGACGCAGCCAGCACCCGCATTACAAGTGGAAACCTTGCTCTCAGATACCAAGTCAGCCTATTTCGACACGTAGAGGCCTCCGAGGGAGGACCGTCTTTTTTGCTGTGTTATTCGATTACATGGCCCTGCGCTGATATGCCTCCGCTGGTATTGTACCGGCCGTGAGCTCGCAGGGATGAATGATGAGCAATCAAGGCTCTGGAGACTTTTTGGAGAGACTGGTCTTGGTGACATGCTTCAACCGGCTTCAGAGCCTGCTATCTGCTCCTTGTCTTCCTCAACGAGTGCTGGAGGAACCATGGCTCTGCCGGAGACCGGCCAGCAGGTACAGGACGCCAAAAAAAAAAAAGCCTAGCACTACAGTATAGCAGACTCCAACACATACGCGAGCGATAAAGGCTTGGATCATAAGAGGTTGAAAAGGACTCATGAGCTTGCGGAGCCGGGTTCGATACTATCTGCATCTCAAAAGCAAGGTAAAGGTATACCATGGCAAGACCACCATACGCCCCTTTGCAGCTGCCCCGCCTTGGAAGACACCAGGCACGAACTCGATCGGTGTCGCGATGGCAGGGTCGTTTGGCATATTCCCTAGATGTTTTGTGCCCTCGTCAGCTACATGACACGCATTGCCAGAACGCGTCGGGGATCGCCAAAGGCGGAGGGACGAGGTTTATGTGCACGCCGCTTTGGCTTACATAGTCTTTATCTCCACGGTACCATGTGCACACCGTCGAACAGCACTTGTCGTTCTGTCATACATTAGCAAAAAAGGGAGGTATGCCCAGAAGAAGAACCCACGACGGCGTGCGAACACGCCCGACGCGTCACGGGTTGAGAGAGTCCCTACAATTCCAGGGGGAGAGCACTGTTTACCGCTCGCCTGCAAGGGTTTTTCGTGTCCCCCAAGTCAGTCATCTTCATCATTACATGTAGCCCGGGTCATGCATTTTGAGGTCTAAGAAAGAGGCGGGAGCAAAGAAGCACCGGCCGGCTCCAAGGAGAGAGAACTGGGAGGGGCTGTCTATGTTATAGGTTCGAGCGGGCGGGGGCAAGAAGAAGTATGCACGTACGATACACCTATTTAGCGCCCGGCCGGTGGTTCCGCGCAATGAGGGAGCCGCCCGCGACCAACTCGGCGCCGTAGATGCGCGACTTGAACAGCTTGTCGATGGCGGCCTGGTCGGGGATCGTGTCCGGGTCGGTGTCGTCGGCGTACTGCGATGGCGGGTCGCCGCGTTTCGAATGCGACCCGTCGTCGCCCGGCTCCGGCGGCTTGATGCCGCGTTTCGGCGGCGGCGGCGGCGGCGGCGGCGGCCCCCCTCCGTTGTCGTCGGGCGAGCGCAGAGGCGGCGGGTCGCCGGGCTGCGGCGGCTGGATGCCACGCTTCTCAACCAGCTCCTCGCCGTCCTCGGGCAGCGTTCCCAGGTCCGCAACGCCGTCCGCGTTGGCGTTGTCGATGAGGTGCAAGGCCGTGGCGAGGCCAGCCAGCGCGAGCAGCGCGACGGAAAACCTCATGTCTGTTTTTCTTTCCTTTTTTTCTCTCTTTCGCTTTTGGCTTCCTTATTGTGCCGTTCAGAAAATACCAGTCTTGTGGTTAAGAAACGACGAAGCCGATACACGAAACGAAACCAAGCAACATATAAAGTGCAAAAGAAATGCTAATGGAAAACCAGCCACCATCGGCCGTCAACTGTTGTCGGGTCACCAACAACAGGTAAGGTTACGAGTGGCGACCCTTGGCCACTTTATCAAAGACGAGAAACTCCTCCCCTCACCGAATGACAGCGACGGGTGGGTGTCTTGAATCGAAAGCCTCAGTCATGTTGTGCGCACGGGTCAGATGCAGCGCAGCGCAGCGCAGCGCAGAGGACAGCCTATGCCATGATGTGACGTCCAGGTTCTCGGCTATTTAATCTCGAAACCGCGCCCCGGGAGCATCAAGCTGAAGCTTCATAGTGGCCTGTCGATGCGTCAAGTCGCAAAAGTCTGCGGAAGACGGAGCAGCCAGCACCCGCGGTGCCTAAAGACAACAATCCAAGCACTTAGCCTCGGCTTGTTATCGCGGTTCGCCCATAATACACGCTGACACTGCACAGGTAATGTTGATGACCGATCCATAGCAAGTCACAGAACCACCACCCGCCAGGGACCCCCTTTTCTGCATGCGTTTTTATCCACCATTTTTCTCCAACAATAGAAGGCTTGTAGAGTTGCCTTCCCGCTGCAAGAAATTTCGTGTCCGAATGGTTTCACCACTGCTTTGCAAGCGTGGCAGAGTGGCAAAGGCAGCAGTCGAGGGGCGGTTTTGCATCTTGTTATGTTGATTTCAACATACGGGGCCACGCTCTGGCCCCCGCGCGCGCGCGGCAGGGCGTGCCACTCGACGAGCCCCGTACGCCCGAGCACCGTCAGCCTGGTACTCTTTGCGTGTGACCTAGGCCCGGTATACGCTATGAGATGCGGTACGTTGTTGCAGCGCAAAGTCTGGCCGCAGTTGGGGGCTTTGCAGTTGCCCCGGCGTAGCTGACGTGCTCACACCACCATCCGCCCATCTGTCTCCCCCCCACCCAAGATCGTTGACTTTTCATTTACCTGCATCATGATGGCGTCGGCAAACATGCGGCGACTGTTCGTCGTTTGAAATCTAGCGCGCGGCGCTTGGATCCTGACTTGTCCCTTCACACGGCTGTATGGACGAGACGATTGGGGGCTGTGCCTGCGTCAGGGGCGTCTCTATCTACCAAGCTACTCTGCTGCCCAGGTGGTGCCACAAGGGAACGACTGCCTGCGGCAAAAGAAATGGTTGGTATCGTATCTGAAAGGCCCTCAATTGGTGAATGTGCTGTGCGTGTGCGTCCGAGTCCAGTCAATACCGACAGGTCCTCGCCCTGCGCGGCTGCCCAAGATACAGACTCTTGTGATAACGCCCGTACTAACGACAGAATATCAAACATGCGCACAACCAGCCTCCCAAAGTTTCATGGCAGCAAGCCCTTCTCCCGATACCTATAGAGAAAAATCAAACCGAACATGGCGCTTCAGATTGATTCCAACAGAAATACACAGCACCCCAACCTCTGAGTGAAGTACTGTCCTGGGTGGCTCTCAAGCAGCAACTGGGAGACCGTATGTACGAAGACCGCACGAAACGGCGGACGGGGAGGGGAGGGCTCCCTCGGCGAGAAAAGGGACGAAATTGACCCAAACACCGACTACTTGGCCATCTCGGACTCAAACCATTCTGTGTACGCCTGAGTCTCCCTGCCAGCCCACAGCAGCATATAACGTGAAAGGCTCCAACAACACTCCCGCCTGGGGTTTTATGAACCTATGACCAAGGGCCTTCCATCCCGTCTTGCTTTCTCCGCTTGCTTGCTAGGTCTGTTCACGTCTCGTTCAGAAAATAGGCTACTTCTTCTGAATAGAATGAGCCATGCGGCAGAAGGTGAAAGTAGCAGCAGAGTGGAAAACACCAGAAGAGCACAAGTACATGTAGGAGTAGACATGGGAATAAAAGCAATGGAAGTGACAAAACAAGTAGGAGCAGAAGTAGAAGCTAAAGACAAAGTGAACATGAAAAAAGAGAAGAAGTAAAAGTGAAAGTAGAAGCAGCAGCAGAAGCAACAGTCCAACGTGAACAAACGACGTCCCTCTCTTGACACACCCGTCTCAACATCACCACCACGGCCCAAAAGCCGTCCCTCTCCCTCCTCCCTCCCACCCAGCAGACCTCTGCCCCTCTCTCCCCTCCACGCCGTCAGTACACACAGCCAAAGCCAAAGCCGTAGCACTAGCCCCTCATCCCGTTCCCTGTCCCTCCCCCTCCCCAGCATCCCAGCATACATTGTACGCATGGTCAACGGCCCACGCACGCGCTCACGTCCTCCCCTCCTCACCCCAGTCCATGTTCCTGCACGACATCCAATATCCATTCATCCTCCATTCACAACGCTCTCCTACCTTCCGTCCTTCTCCGTCCCTCCCTCGCCCTTCACCCTCTCCGCGGAACGAAAGCCCAGTCGTACCACCTCCCCACCTACCACAGACCCAAATAAAGAAACCCAGTGGTTCGCCCTCCATCTACAGTATACGTACTACCAATCCGGCATGCCTGATTCTCCTTTCTCACCCTCCCTCACCTCCCCTGGCTACCTGCTCGGCGTGCTCCTGATTCGTTCATGGCCCTCCTCCCCGTTTTGCCCATCTCCAGCAGCTCTTCGCTAAGCAACAACCCGTTTCGTCATCCAACCCCTTTCTTTCTTTCTTTCTTTACTTTCCATCCTTCTCTATTTCTGCACCCTCGGCTTCTCCTCCTTGCGCAGGGAGGATGAGGAAAGCCGTACGTGACTACTAGATCCGTAGGCGGCACTATTCGTATCTGTGTTGCCAAAAAAAATAGAAGTTGAGGCTACCTACGTACCGGGATGGCAAGGGGTGGCCCGCCGCGTCTTGCTGGGATATTCCTGCCCTGCCCTGCCCTGCCATGCCATGCCTTTCCTGTTGCCTGTTGCCTGTTGCGTTGCCTGCTGCCTGTTGAAGCCGTTGTCCGTTTGTCTGTCCGTCCGTCTGTCTCCCCTGTCGCTGCCACGCTCGCCAGTTCGATCCCTGTATCTGCGAGCCATCCAGCCCAGCCCCAGCCCCCGGCGGCGAGCGCGCATCCCAGCCCAGCCCAGACCAGACCAGACCAGCGCTGCCAAACCTCGTATAGACGACAACCCACCCCCAGCAAGCAAGCCCTCCCCCTGGTCCACCACGTCTCTAAATTCCCGCCCCAATCAAGCCAAGCCAAGCCAAGCCGAGCCGAGCAAGCAAAAGCTCCCCCTAATATGGCATTGTTGTCCTTTTTCTGTCTCCATTGATGGTGCTTTTCATCCGCCCCGTTACCCCCACCCTAGCTCTCTTGGACGGACATCCCATCAACGCGGGCGGCCCATGGAGCGAGGCAAGGGGACACGGGGGACCGGGGGGGGGGAGGAAATAAGAAGACCAATGACGATTCATGGGTTCGGAGTGAAAAAAGGGAGGGGGCTACGGGATACGAGCTTCCCGACCAGGGGGGGTGGGCGGCTGAAGGGCGTCGACGTCGTGGGTTTGTGAACCCCCCCCCGGTGGGCTGGGCTGGGCTGGGTAGGGGCCGCTAAGCTAGGGGTGGACGTGCGTGCTTGCGTGCGTGCGTGCCTTTGCTTGCCGCTTGGAGATGGATCGCGGTGGGCAGTGACGACAACACCAGCCAGAGCAGGGGAGGGGAGATGGGTCCCCTGCCTGCCCGGTTGTTATGAAACGCGCCGACGGCACTGGCCATGCGCGGTGTCGATCCATTGAGGAGCTGATAGTTGGGAGGCGGCGATCAACGAGGACGCAGACGCCATGCCGCATAGTACAGACATCGCGGTGAAGGCGTATCTATGCCTAGCCTTCCTAAAACGAACGGCAAAAGACTCACAGAAGGGAAGGAGGGAGGGGAGACGGGGCGAGGAGGCACTTCATGTTTTCAACAGTAATCGTATGCGAGCGCGCATCGTGTATTAGTCCTGCCCGGGCACGGTGGCTGCAGTTCTCCTCTCCCAATAGATAGATACTGTAGTGTTCGTCAAGAAGGCTTTCCTTCCGTCGAGACAGGCAGCAACGAAACCACCCTTCTTTTTTCTCCATCCTTCCTCCTCCAGGTCACATGCCCAACTCCGGTCCCGGAAAATAAAACCAAATAGAGGCCACAGGGGCAACAACCCGGGGGCGAACATTAAGTCCAACTCCATTCCCAATGCACGCGCAACGGATCAGAAATCCGGGAGAGAAAAAGCAGAAAAAAGCAGACTGGGATGGTTTCCACTTCCAAGAGCAAAAACAAAAAACAAAAAACTCCGTGCAACGCCATGCTGTTACCAACAGTCGCGCGGGCTAGGCCGCTTCTAGCGTTGTGCAATAAACATCTGGCGCCATGTGTGTGGGATCTCGCTTGGTTCTGTGTGTCCGTAAGGAGTGTGTCTATATAGTCGTGTAGTCGTCAAAGGAGTGTCTAGTAATGATTATGCTGGTGGGTATCATGAAGGAGTGTCGATTATGTTATGTGGGGTTGGGGGGGTATCATCGCAAGGAGTGTCGCGTATTAAACGATTAATACATTAGGATCGATGTGTCGTCATCGCAAGGATCGTCGTCCGAGGTCAACTCGAAAAAAAGGAGCGTCGTTGCGGGCGAGCATGAGACAGGCTGAACTGTCAGAGTCGCCGCGGGATTTGTTTCAGCGAGTGTGTAAAGGAGTGATTACATGGCGACCGTCCGTCGTCAAGGCAGCGGCGCAAAAAGATATAGAGTCAAAAAAGGCCGATTAAACAAGGGGGGTAAACGGGGTTTGGCGTCGAAAGCAGGAAGCAGTCTTTTCGCTCGGTATCGCGTGGCCGAAGTAGCAGCAGCAACGCCAGTCAGTCGGCGCGGCGCTTGCCCTCGAGCCCGTGCGGCACGTCCGCAGGCGGGACCAGGGGAGTCTGGGTAAGGGGCGAGGCCGGGTGCAGGCCCGAGGACACCGAGGCTGTCTGGCGGTGGTGGTGCCTCGGGGCCGCAAAGTGCGGAGTGCTGCTCGAGGGCACTGGCGACTCGGGCAAGGGAAGCATGCCGAGCTGCTCAGGGTAGAGAAAAGGCGATGGAGCTGCGGACAGCGTGGCCGCAAAGGCGGCTGGGTCCTCCGAGGGCGGGTAGCTAGGCGGGGTGGTGGTGGTGGTGGTGGTGGTGGTGAGCGGCCTCATGATGCTGGACGAAAGGTGGTTCCTGGACGGTCAACGGTCAATCCGATTGTGTCTCTTCTCCTCGAGCGAGGTGGACCGAGCCGCGAGTGTAGCATGGGGCGCCATCAAGTGTGCCTAGATCCACACGGGCTGGTGGGGAGGGACGAACCCGACGCCGTAGCTGCGATGTGCCTCGCCAAGCATGGCCGGCTGATGGCCGTGATCGTAGGAGGCGGCACCGGCCAGGTCGAAGGCAGACGAGTAGTCCTCCGAGTCGCTGTAGGCGACGGACCCTTCAAAGGTGGACGAGGCCGGGCTGTAGGCGCCGTGGTACGAGGGCGACGGGATCCCGAGGTACTGCTGGTTTGAGAAGGGAGACGACAGCATGAGCGGGCTGACCGAGGGTGGCTGGGCCTGGCCCGGGATGGAGGCGCTGTTGAGGATGGGCATCTCTTCGGCGCTGTAGCTGAAGGAGACGTTGCCGTAGGGCATGTAGTGCTGCTGCTGCTGCTGCTGCTGCTGCTGGTCGGCGGCCGAGTGAGGCGGTGCGAGGCCCAGGCCGCGCGCCGTCGGGAAATTGGGCGGGTTGAACTGCGGGAAGGACGGCGTCCTCTCCGGATGGATCCAGCCCATGCGAGAGCGAAACTCGCCGACGGTGTCGATGGGGAACTCCATGAGGGTCAGGGGCGTCTGCTGCTGGGTGCCGTCGGCGGTGTGATGGCCGGCCACGCTGTACGACATGAGGCGGCGGGCGATCTCCTCGACGGGCGAGATGGACAGGCTGCCAAAGTAGGCGGCGCCGATCTCAGGGAACAGGCGCTCCATGAGGATAGCGACAGTGTACAGGTGGGCAATGATGACGAGCGAGTTGGGCGAGCCGTGGTAGTTTTGCAGGTAGCCGACGGGCATCCAGAAGAGCCAGGTGCGCAGCGGCTGGAGGCGCTCGTACTGGCCGGCGATGGAGAGCGTAGGGCTGATCTTGCGGGCGCCCTTGAGGAAGCCGATGAGGTGCTGGACCTGCGTCGTCTCCTCCTTGTTGCGCTTGAGGTGAGCCTCGACCTTTTGCACCTGCTCCAGGGTCCGCTGATAGGCGGCGAGATCCTCATCCCGGGGCTGGCTGGGCCGGTGGTCCGGAGCTGGCGAGGGCGGCGCCGTGGGGAACGTGCTGCTCTCGGCGATGAAGTCGCCGAACAGCGACTCGTGCTTCCAGGCGTCCATGGCGTCGATGACGGTCGACGTGCCCTGCATGAGCTGGGTCCAGCTGCGCCTGTGTGCGTGTTGCGGTTAGCCGGCGTTGGTTCCGTTTCACTCCTCATCATGCCGCCGCCGCCGCCGCCGCCGCTGTGGCACATGCGTACGCGCGTGCGTGCAAGGCAGGGGAGGCAACGAGGGAGTCGCAACGGCACGCTGCAGGAAACTATCGGCTTACCAGTCTGTGGCCTGCCACGAGAGCACAAGGGACGCGGCCAGAATGGCGTCCGACGTCTCGCGCGAGAAGGAGTTGATGGCCTCGTGCAGGCCGCTCAGGGCGATGCCACGGTGCTCGAAGGCCATGCTGCCGACCAGGGGACAGTCGGTGAGGAAGGCGATGTGCATGGCCGAGAAGGCGAGCAGAGCGTGCATGACGTAGGGCGTGGTCGCTCCGATGCGCAGCAGACTGTGAGCAGCAGTGTCAGCAGATCATGGTCAGTGGGTGACTAGATGGGCAGGGCAAGGCAGGGCAGGGCAGGGCAGGGCAGGGCACGACGCGGCACGGCACGGCACGAGGCACGAGCAAGAGCACGAGCACGACCGTCGCACGGGGAACAAGGCAACGAGGACGAGTACCACGTACGTCGGGATGTGGCGGGTCCACAGAGTAAAGTTGTTGGCGTCGATGGAGGCGAGCTGATGGTACAGGCTGGCGACGTGGTAGATGAGGCGGAGGTCCTCGACCGGGTACATGTGCGGCATGGGGGCCGGGTAGACGCCGAGCGACGGGAAGGGGAAGACGCCGGTTGCCTGCCACTCGCCAATGGCCGCCTCGATCTGCGGCGTCCACATGAGGTCGGGCTTGTCCGGCGTCGTGGAGCGCTCGGCGTCAGGCACCTGTACGTCGTTGTACGGGCAGCGGATCTTGTGCTTGGTGCAGTTGCGGCTGCGAGCGGTCAGCACCGACGCCTGTTACCACCGACTGGCGCGGACAGAGACAAGAGACTCACCATTGCGGGAAGTTTTCGTCGCAGCGGATGTGACGACGCTTGCTGTGGACGAGAACACGGGGGGTTAGACTCCAAGCAAGACTCAGGAGCTGCGGGCGGGTTCTCTCTCCCAGCAACGACGTACCAGGTTTCACAGCCCTTGCGGGACTTGGTGTGACTGTCACCACTGGTCAGCGGAATCCCAGGACTGTCGGGGGAGTGAGGGGAACAAACCTGCGGCGAGGGGGACCACCACCGGGACCGGCCATGTTGTGAAATAGAATCGAAAAAAAAAAAAGAGGTTGGAGAATGGGAAAGTGAAGTGAAAAGGCGCCTGCAAGGTCGAGTCAGCACACGAACGGCAGCCTCTCCGAGACACGGAAGAAAAAGGACAATGAGGACGCACGGAAGAACACAATCACACAGCAGCAAGCAGTGTGATGAGGTAGCGAACGTAGGGCTGTCGAATACTGGAGACGGCTACGGTTGTCTAGATTGGAGCGGCTTCGAACACGGCTGCTTACTCGAGACTCGGACGTGTCGATATATGGCGCCTCTTGATTCTTTGGACTAAGCCTCCCAGGGCATCCGGAAAGTGGTTTTTGGATTGCTGGGGTTTGCCTTTTTTGTGGGTTTTCTTCTTCTTCTTCTCCTCCTTCTTGGTTGTGAAAAGCGAGCGTGGTGGTTGCGAACAACAGGTTACAGCACGAGCCGGACAGACATGGGGGTGTCGTCGGTCACGAAGCTTGAAGACGGGCGTCGAGTTGGCGTGATAGAGTGGAAGCTTATGGGCGGTCCCTCGGGCGTTTCCTCAACCAGCCTGTTCGGGTTGTTCCTGCTTTGACTATCTTGATCCGTCCAAAACGAGGATTGCGAAATTCGGCGTTGCGTTGCGTTGATGGATGGGCGAGACGGTAGGCGAAGGGTGTATGTGGCGAGGAGACGGGGAGTCGGGCGGGTGAGGGGCGCGAGGCAACACACACACACACACACACACAGAGGACACCGTTAAGCGAATGACAGGAGTCAACGAGGACTTCCTAAGAGCGAGAGTGAGGATGGGGAGAGCGAGCGTCCGAGAGCACGTCGAGACGGATGTGTGGTTGCTGGATACTGATGGGCCGGGGTGGAGGAAAGGTTGGGCTGGGGGGGACGGAGAACGTTAAATACACACGACGAAGAGCAGCAGCACTGCCCAGCCGGCGTGGGTGGGTGGGAGGGGACGGAGGGATGGCGGGCTGGGGAGAGGGTGTGTCGCTTGAGTTGAGAGCATCGGTCGGTCGGGTCGGGGGTGTGAGCGAGAGCGTGCGCGTGGTGCGTGTGTATGCGTGTGTGTGGGAGCGCGTGAGCCATCGAGCGGGCGGGCGGGCGGGCGGGACCCTCGTCCGTCAGGTTGACAACACCAGCCAGGGTGAGGGTGACTGAGAAGAGGGGGGGGCGGACAAAAAAGCAGGGCCCGACAACACAGTCACGGTGCTGTGCAGCAGTGCAGTCATCCATTGGAAGTGCTGTGCAGCGGGTGTTGCGCTGCGCTCTGGGCTCCAGCTGTAGGTACCTTAGTGCACTGCACACTGCACCCCGCCCGGCGCAACGCACAGTCCGTCCGGGACCCAGCCGGCACGGGAAGCGCAGCACCGCACAGCGCAGAGAACTGCCCGCCGAGTCGGCTCCGGGCGGGTCAGTCGTGGAGCCCGCAGGGCCAGCTGGCTGGATAGCCGCGCTGTCACCATGGGGCAAGCAGGCAGGCAGTAACTAATAACTGGACTGACTGAGCAAAGTGAGTATGTAACAAGTCAAGTAAGTGACTGGACCGAGCGAAGGCGAGCCCAACCTGGGGCGGCAGCCAGCCAGCACAAGCACAGGCAGGTTGGTTAGCATCGAGGTTGGGTCCGCCCGTCGGCCTGAGCACGCCCTCGAGCACCCACAGCAACGGCGGAGAACCCAGGCGAGGTGAGCCAGGTGGGCTCCGCGGGCGGGGGATGGGATAAGGTACGTACAGGCATCCTTTGCACCCTAGCGAGACGGCGCCCGGACGGGCAATCAGGGATGGTGGATGGTGGTGATGGAGCAGACGAGGTGGATTGCGATGGGATGCGAACGGGGGGGGGGGGGGGCTCGATGGGCAGTGGGCTGCCTGCTCTAACTCTGGTACTGCAGCACCTTAGGTAGGTACCAGCGACGCAGTGGAGGTCACCGCCCCGTGTTGTCAGTGGAGCGCCCCCCCGTGCGCAGTGCGCAGCGCCGTGCGGGCGCTGCGCTGCACCGCACCGCACCGCGCTTATTAGGGAACCCAATCCAATGCAATGCACTCCAGGGAGCGAGCAGGCCCAGTGGAGTGCGGGCGACTCCACCACCTAGGGCTGTGCCTGAAGGTTCGCGCTTTTGCGGCCAGATGGAGGCGGGAGCCCGGTTGCCGCGGTTGCCGCTAACGCTTTTGGAGGCCGGCGGCCAGCAAAAGCATCAGGAGGAGCATGAGTAGACAGACCAAGAGCCCCGTTGAGGCTGGGGGGGCGTGTCTTGTCGTGTCGTGTCGTGTCGTGTCTTGAGACGAACTTCGACACGTACTGGCGGACAGAGCAAGGCAGCGGGCGACCTGGGGAATCCGGTGCGCGGGCTGGGGCTCCGACGACGACGACAGAAAGGTCGACCGTATGCGCGGCGAGGGCGAAGGCATGAGATGAGGGTCAGCGACGACAGCCGGACAAGACCCTCATCGACATCCGCAGCAGTCTGTCTCCGGCCGGCAACTGGCGGACGTGGCTCTCGGATGCAGACAAAAGCTTGACGCCAGACACATGATGCCTTCAGCCAACATCACCTCACCTCCTCCCCTGCCGTCCGCCACCATCGGTGAGTGGTGAGCGTGGCGGCCGTGACCTCTCTCTGCCCTAGCTCGCCTGACCTCACCTTCCTGGCCGGCCAGCCAGGCTTGCCTTGCCAGCCTTTCCAGTGTGCTGCCCAGCCATGCCATTGCCAGGCCATGCCGTGCCAGAATGCGATGCCATGCCGCGCCTGTGTGCGTGGTGGTGCGCTGGTTCGAGCCGAGGGACGGACTGATGTGGTGCGGCGCAGGGGACCCCCCCCCCCCTTCAGAGGGGCGTGCGGATACGTCCAGTGGTGTGGGTGGTGTGTGCCTCCTCTGCCTCTGGGGCCATGACGCACATGGTTCGACCAAGCAAGAGACCAGGGTCCCCGGTCGGCCACTCACGGCCTGTGGTAAAAATAACAGGTCGGCCACCTGGTCGTGAGAAAGTCTGAATCTGTGAGTGGTTGGTCCCCTGCTGCGGTTGCTGCTGCTCCTGGGCGCGGCCGTGGTGGGGAGGAGGAGGCGAAAACGCGACACACACAACTCCTCCTCCTCCTCCTCCTCTTCCTCTTCCTCTTCTCTGTTGCTTGTCTCGTCCCACAAATGAGTGAGCTTGACGCCCACCGCGTCTGGCTGAGCCTATTCGCCGCCCGTCGGGTCAAGCCAGCCCGAAACAGAGCCGACTCGCCGCGACATCATGACCGACTGATGCGTATCGATATTCTTGTCATGTCGGTTACTTCCCACAACGGACCCTGCCTTCTCGCTGTTGGTCATCATCGTCTTGTCCACTCGCGGCACCGCCCTCGGAGCAGTCCCGGCGGCGGCTGGACTGACTCGGCGGCTTTCTGACAGCAGCAACAGCAGCAGCCGCCGCCTCCGCCTCCGCCAGCGCAGCACAGCCCAGCCCTGTGCGTGTGGGTGTGCGTGCGTGCGTGCGTGTGTTGCGAAGCTTGTTGCTCTGCTTTCCGTTGCGACGCTCTGGCCTGCTCTGTTCTGTGTGCTGTGCCATTGTTATTTGCTCGTCACCGTTACCTCGAAGTCACCAAACGACACGGACTTTCAAGACCCCCCCCCTCCTTCAACAGGCGGCGTCCTCGCCAGCGGCCCAGTCGTGCCACGGCAGCCCGGTAGAGTAGAGTGCCGAACCAAACCACAGATCTGTAGTAGATTGCCCACTCCTCGTGGAACCGCTGCCGACCAGCCCGGGACGCGGGCAAGAATAAGTTACCCAGCTGCCGGACCGTCATCCTGCCCTACTGCCTCACCTTATTCCCGATAAGGGCTCATCTTACCTCCCGTCAGACCACGGGTCGAGCCCCCCAGCCAACCATGTTGACGAGGCGTGTCGTGGACTCTCTGGCTCCCTTTTTCCGCATCGTAGGTTCACCCGGGTATTGGCCGGTGGACCCTCACGCTCGTCGGCGCCTGTTGCAGCTGGCGATGGCAAAACGGTCGTGGATGCCCACTGCTGCGAAAGAAAACGGAGCCGTCGCCAGCCAAGAAGCCAAGCCGGACCTCTTCCCGTCCCAGGGTCCCATCGAGCCCGCACGCCCGTCTGTCTGCCCGCCAAGTACGTACGAACGGCCATGTCGCTGGACCGCGGGCACCCGAAAACAAATCTTTCTCCCTCACCCTCGCATCTTCATGGGCGAGCGCCGCTTGCTGACCAGGCCGTGGGGGATCCAAGACCCAAGCAAGACCCGCTCCGAGGCGTCGGCCAATACCAAAACGTACCAGCCTCTTGAGCTAGGCGCGGTAGCTTCGGTCGCCTTTCTCGAATCAACAGGGGCGGGCGGCCAAAACCATGACGGCGGTGCGCTTTGTCGCCAGCCCTGCATGGCAATTCTGCCAATGCGACATTTGTCACCATCGTCTTTTTGGGGCCCGTCTCCACGACCTGACGTGCTAACCCCGGGCAGGCCCTCGGCCAAACGCCCCCAAAAAGACCGTCAAGTCACTTTTGCCTTGGTGGTTCATTGATGCTCCCCCACCGCCGCCGCCCTCCCCATCGTCCCTGCACGTCGTACCCGCCCGTCGTCTTGGCTGACGACTATGCTGGGTCTGCTGGTGTGTATTCATTGCTCCCTTGCCGTCCGCTTAACAAGTACCCGTCCAAGCGAGTAGGTAGTTATAGGCCTCGGCTTCTTCGGGTTGGTCTTCGCGCTCCGTTCGTCTTCTTGATCGCCAGAGCTAGTGTTTTGCGTCCGCGAGCTCCTTGGCGTTTTCTCTCCGGCGCGTCCCTGTTCTTTCGCCGTCCACTGCTCGCCGGGCGTGATTCAGTATGTAAGCCCCCCCCCCCTCTCCTCTTTGGCCGCCGCCGCACGATGCAGTACGTAGACTCCCACTCTCGGGCCCCAGCTTTGCGCTCCTCCTCACACGAGGCCCCTGCGCTGGGGGCCGACCACACTGACGTATTTCGCGACCAGCAGTTTACGGGCGTGTCGCTGCCTATGGGCATGTTCTGCTTCTGGCTCAGCCCCAATCATTCGTGTTTGCAGCAGTGGCCTGCCGTGGCCGCATGACCCTGCCGGCCGCATCCTGCCCAGCTCACGTTTCAGCTTCGTCAACCAGCGCGGTGATTTCCCTGTCAAAGTCTCGGTGCCTGAATGCCAGCTGTCGGCTGGCTTGGTCAGTCGCCCCCCAATCAGCTTGCGTATCTGCACCTGGTCACCTCGCGGTTCATGGCTGGCTCCTCTTCTCCGCCCTCCCTGCCGTGCCTGCTCCGCCATCTTGGCACGAGTCGGGCTTCAGCACTAGGAATAGCCAAACAGCATGTCGAACGGCATCAGTAGGAACCAAGAGCTGCGCACCGAGCGTGTCCACCTCAACTTGAACCCTGAATCGACCGGGCCGGGCCCTCGCCAGGGACCGTACATTGCCCCGTGATACCACCCAGACGGAACATGACGATGTCTTGCTGCGGCTGCCGTCGCTTGCTTGCCCCTCCAAGGGTGCCCCAGGGTCCGTTGGCCCTCCCTTGCGGACAGCACTGGTCTTCGGGACCATGAGGTCATGGGTCGAATCTAGTGGCCTGAAGAGCTTTGATCAATTCGGAAACGTTGACAATGTTCTTTGTGGGAATGTAGCCCAAAACATGCCACGATATCACCGCTATCGTCAGTCATCAAGATCGACCCACTGCCCCAAGTCTCTCAATGTCGCTGGCCACGGCGCCTGTTTTGGGGCATGAAAGCAGCAGCTCTGCCTCTCAGGCCCATGGTCCCTGCACCCGCTGCCAGCATCACCCCGGTCCTACCAGGGCCCCATGTGCAAGGGCGAGATCTGATGCACCGAGCATTACCGCTTCCTGTCTGGTGGGGATTGAGATTCTCGTGTCCATAATTGGCAGCCATGCATGATCCGCTACCCGCACGCTTTGCCCCTTCCCGTGCCGGCTCGTTCCTGAAAGCAAGCAAGACACGGCATCGCGGGCATTTGCTCCATCACGTTGGAAGCACGCGAAATATCTCCTCCAGCGGTGTCGCCCGCCCCGTTGCCGAGTCCACCTACCTAGCCCTACGAGATGGAACCCTAGAATCTCAGGGTCTATTTGGTGACTTGGAGACTACGGAGTCCATACCGAGACCCAGGCACCAATGACCAAGCCGGCTAGACTTGCGCGCTCCGTGGCATTGTGGGTAGCAAGATTGCCTCTTTTGGCCTGACGGCTAATCGTACGGCTATCGTCGACGCCCCCACGGATCAGGACGTCGCCTGGTGCAGCTGCGGGCGATCAGTCACTACGGTCTCAGGACGCAGTTTTCTTCTTCGCCAATTGTCCAATTCCATCACAAGAACCCGAGCCTGCGTCAGGGCTTGTGTCATATTGGAGTCGCGCGTGGCGGGCTGGAGGTGAAGGGCAATGCGCGTCGACGGTGAAGTCGAGCAATACCTCAACCTGGCGACTGGCGGTCAAAGGTGTCTCTCGTCGGGCCTGAGCTTAGGCCTTGCATCCGTGAAGAAATGCGGCACGCTGTCGAATGGAACTTGTAGTCTTGCCTCGCCGCCAGTCAGACCTGTCGTCGGCCGCAACCTCCGCACCCAACCGGGCGCATCCGGTGAGACCCGGGCTCCCGGGGGCATGCTGGCAACTGAGCAGCCACAAACCATTGGCGGCAAAAGAAGCAGGACGGTTTGCAGGCCATTCTCGTTCTGGACTAGCACGCTGCTATTCCTGCTCCTTTCTCCAAGGCTTTGGGCGACCCTGATGATGCTATATGCGCTTGTACAGTACTTGCTCATCGTGCTCGACGACCACTCGGACTTTGAAAGAATACCCCTCCTCGCCATCGCTAGAGACGACCAAATGCCGCGCAGAGGCCGCTGCTGTCACATCGCCGGGCTGGCGGAATGACGTCGACTGGCACGGGTGCGTGCTTGCTGCCCGCGAGCTAGTGATAAGCTTCCAGGCCGTCTCAGCCCTGCTGTGGCGGTGCATGGCGGCCAAATACAACGTTTCATGCTTATTAGGGCGCACTGACCATCGGCTGTTGGCAGATCCTTTTGTCTTGGAGCGGGTCCTGGGCAGATCCCGTTGGCCAGCCGGCTCCCAGTCGCGGAGAAGCACGATGGGATTGAGAATTTGGGGCATCATCGCCGGGGAGCAGATGGTCTCGTGCATATGTGACCCGACAGACACAACGAGGACCGGCCTTCACCTCCCCTACTGTGGAGTACGTGGCTTGGCCGGACGGTGGCGAGTCGGAACTCGCAAAGGACCCTGAAAGTCGTGAGCCAGCACAGGCGGATACCGACTTTTCTTTTTCTTTTTTTCTTTTCCACCCGTTCATTCGTTTTGCTCGGATTTGTTTCTTCTCTCACCGGAGAGGCCGGCCAAGGCATTTCGGTGAGACTCGGTCGAAATGTCCAACCAGTCGAAGAGAGCAGCCACCGGAGTGAACCGACGAACTATGTGCACCCGTCTTGATGAATGACCTGATGCATCTGGGCGCTGTCGGTTTGCATAGAGTGTGGTGTGAACTCGAGCACAGGCGTCACCCGCACTGTGCCGCCGGCTGCACTCGCAGGATTCCAGACCCTCCACAGAAGCGGTGAGCTCATCGTGCAGCCCGCGGTCGTCAGCGAACAGTACAATAGCACACCATGGCCAAGCCGCGCGGGGGTGGATGGTGTTGCTCGGTTGAGGACATGGGTGCCGTGTTGGCTGCCAGGCCATTCCGCTGTTACTACTCGATAATAAAAGTAATTGCCGTGCTGGGTAAACGTCCCGGCAATGAGCGCTCTTGGCTCCGACCGCCGTCAACAAGCATCTCATCTTGTGTATATTATCGGACTCGAGAGTGTGCTTGCTGGTCGTGTCGCCCGCTTAGCACAGTCGTCGTGATCGGCCGGCGTTGGGCCGAGCGGATCGGCATGTTGAGCAATTGGCCATCCGAGCAATGTGCTGTGTCGGGCAACCGCGTTGCGATCCCCAGTTTGCCCTGCCCTGCCCTGCCCTGCCCTGCCCTGCCCTGTCTGCAGACGATGCGATGCGGTGGTGACTCGAGACAAAAATTCCTTACTCCGGGCTTTCCCTAGACCAGCCTAGGCGCGGGCGACCTGGAGAGAGAGCGGGCTGGTGCTGTCATCCACGGCTCGCCATGACGACAGGCGGAATCCCTTTGAGCCGATTTGCCGAGGACGCTGCGCTAGCAGTAGCGTCTGGGCTGGCACGGACTATATATAGAACAGTGCAGGCCGGGGACTTGTTTGGCCCGCAGGGCGGTCCATGTGACGGCTGGTCGTGCTGCTCGCTGCTGCTGCTGCTGCTGCTGCTGCGTGCTCCTGCTCCTGCTGTTGTTGCTTAGCTGGCGTCGGTGCCCCTGTGCGTCCTCGCTTGGTTGCTTGGATGTCCGTCGCTTCCTCCTCCTCTGGGACCATCGCGATGCATGCATGTCGATAGCATGTCGAATATACCACGTCCGGGTAGCGATGCCTGCACCCAATCGGACGCCTCGCGAGCCTTCTTGATCATGCTTGCGGCCTGGGCCTCATGCGTGGGCACCTGCACGCGCATGCCCGTCTGCGTCGTGCCGCAACTCGATGCGCGTTCCCAAGACCACTCGCCGTTGCGGAGCTGCACTTCGAGGTGCCTCCGGGCGTCGCCTTGCAGATGACCATCGATCATGCTTCCGCCTGGTCCTGGAATGACTTTTTGGCGTGCCTGGTTGACTTTGGCGCCGTCGCCCGCCCTCAAGATCCCACCAATGGTGTTTTGCCTTTGACCGCGGGAAACACGCCTCTCTGAAACGCCTCGCCCCTGCGCAGCCAATATGACAAGGCCATGGCGGAAATGGCTGGTCCTCGCTGAGTTGCTCGTCCTCCTCTTGCTCATGCCACCACCGGCGCAAGCGCTCCGTCAAGTTCTGAGACTGCAGAACTACTAGCTGAGCTGGGCCGATGTGGTTTGTCGATCCATCGTTGTCTTTGATCGGATGTCGCTGGAGCCAGCGTGCAAGCCCCCCACGTGTGGAATCGTGCTAGTACGTACGAAGTACGGACGTACGATGCACGCTCCGCCTGGATGCGCAGAGACATGCGAGACACCTTGCTCCAGGCCCACATCAGGCGGGCGGCGAGTTGCATCATGCCCGGCGCGGGTGGGCTCGCTCCGCCCATTCCCTTCAAGGTCTCTCTGAGTAATATCACAGCCGCCATGACTGTGTTTATGAGCCCAGCGAGGCCTTGAATCATTCACATCAGCCTAGTCAGGCCATTCACTTCTTTGGCGCCGGCAATACCCGCCGGACCAGTCTGCAGCCAGAGCCACGGAGCCCAAAGTTGCACCCAAAGGCGAAACGGGTAGGTCCTGTCCCAACAGCCTGGTTCGGGGGGGGCGGCCAATTTCGATGTGGGGTTAAGAACTGCCGTTCCAGAAGCCAACGAGCTCTCTGCTCGGTCTGTTGCTGGCGAGTCTGCCCATGCTCCATGATGCAGCCACGGTGACCCTACAGTCTCGCCTTGAAACTTGTTGAGTCGCAGAACAACTGCCACCAGTTCGGCCCATCGCGGCACGGACATGGCTGTGATAGCAAATAGTCACACGCCTCCTGACAGCCACGATGCGCTTTCCAGCCCTTCACGTCAGGGCGTGAAGAACCGTGGTCTAGGCCTGGGCCACTTCCGTTGTGGCGGCCGGCTCGGAGCAGTGCGAGCTGACGGCATTGGCTTGTGCGAGCCCACACTTTGCTGCCTGTGCAGAACGTGATGGACTTGGTCAGGAGGACGAATCTGAGCAGTGTCGTCTCTCGACACGTTGTCTCCATCTTTCTAGGCGTGCATTAGAGTCGCATCATGTCCCAGCTAAAACTATGTCATGGACCGTTTCTCTCACATGGTTCTGTACAATGGCATGACTGCGGATTAGTCCTGTAGCTTTGTGTAAGAGCGCACCTGGGCTGCGTACCTTCGACAGCTGTTAATATTCGTAGGCCCCATGCTACAAGTCACCCCACGGCGGCCGTCCAGAACAATGGCGCGCTCTCCCGGACCGCAATTGGTGTGCCATCGGAGAGTGACGAATGACTAGACCAACCCATTCTTGTGCACAAGCAGAGTGTCGCTCGCAGGTAGGCAGGCGTCGGACCAGATATTCAGCTCCGTTGGTTTGGATGACCACTAACGAAGCCGACCGAAGACAACCTTGAGACCCTCGGGAAACTGCTCATTTGGACATTTGCCGATGTAGACTCGTTAACGGTGTACATATCAGCGATTTTTGGCATTCTCTTCTGTCGTGATGGCTCTCTACGTATTCTGGTTGAAAATATTATCGTAGACCATTGTCGGACGGGTGCTCAGGGGTAATCGACGGGAGCTCTGATCGCTGACTGGTGTAGATGGCAAGGATCAGCCATTTAACTTTCGGACTGTTCATGTGCTGTAAGCTTTTGAAGATGACAGGCATTCCTATCTGTATTGCTCTGGTCGTTGCGCGCCATTCACTGGTCGTGTGTGAGCGGGCCTGGCAGCGGACGATCGACCTCGCTGGCGCAGTCGGCATACCTTCCAAGAAGACTAAGCGAACCAAAAGAATGAAGAAGATAATTCAAGGAGACTCATGGTCTATCGAGACTACCTGAATTACTGGTGCGTATCGGAAGGTATTCGGGTGCTAGCTCATAAGTCGTTGCGGCAACTCGGACGTGTCGAACGCAAAGACGGCCGTCGGGCTTGGTGGCAAACGTTTCTCGATACCAAAATTGATGCGAACGAGAAACATGTTTTTTGACTGAAATTGCAATTGCGTTTGCTTTATGAGGCTACTGAACGTCAGTACTGCGGGAAAGGGAGTGGCAGGGTGCAGTGCACTCACTCGTCTCGCAACACCACGCTCAGGTTCTCAACGCGCACTACCGCCCCTCAAGCAAACGCGTTTTCTTAAGGAGTGCATTACCAGCCTGCAAGAAGCTGGGCAAAAGAAAAGTTGTTCGAACTGGCAAAAACGGAAGCGTAGATGCTAGATTTTACAAGCGGTGATTGCGGCGCATCCCCTGGGTCCCCAGACGCTCGAACCGCAGTTCTAAGAGGGCCTGGCTTGCATACCCAAGGAGTCGAAGCGAGGTGCTTGACTTTCCTTGAAAACGTGCCGCAATACCGCTAGACTATTTGCTGTCTACCGGTTGCTTCCTAAGTGAAAGTTGAACCCATTGTTATCACTTAAGTAATGTTAACGCGTTGCTGGGGCGAGAAGATGGGATGAAAAGCTGTTCGGAGGGTGAGCAGGCAGTGAAAGTGTGCGCCAGGGCGGGTGACTGGGCGGTCGGCGGCTGGCAGCTGGCAGCTGGCAGCCTGGAGACTGAACAGCTGGCCGAGGGGCGCTCCGCTGTCGAACAAGCTGGCCGATGCGCAGTAGCACTGTAGGGTCGCCTCACCCTGCGCCATCATATCCAATGGGTGCCACAAGCGACCTGCGACTTGGATGTTCTCGAGGTTGAAAAGGGCTACTGTACCCCTGATTGCAGCACGCGTTCCCCGGCAGAGCCATCAACGAGGTGGCAGTGTTCGATATCTTTTAGAGGGGGGAGGTAATGTCGGAACTTTGAGTGTGTGCCGTGAGCAAAGGATATAAAAATCCAAGTGTGGGAGAGAAAATTTCGATGTCATTGGAATCTCAGGGGTAATAGGTACCTTTGTCTGATCACTCTTTCCCTCGCAAAACCAACTTAGCTACACCACGGGCCTCACCAAGTAAACCACAGCAAACATGTAGCACACAGTCTCGCTACGAGCTACAATAGGACCACTTTCTGAAAAGCAGTTGCGCATGACCACAGAGTTCCCATCTTCACATTCCTATCTTCATACCTGCGTTGTCACTGGTAGATACCTACCCTAGACTCGGCTGTATTTCTGTCAAGTTCCCGCGCATGCATCTATACTTGATGAAATTATTGGTCCATTGCAGAGCTAGAAATGCATTTCATCTCAGGTGCCAGTAATTATTGTGAAACTCGCGAAAATGCGTGCTCATTTAGCGCACGCGCGCGCATAATCGCGAAAGTGAAGTCACGCGTCAGCCACAACGCATGGCTCGAAGAACTCTTCCCAGCATGACGCCTATCTATGGTTGTCCACGCGGACAGAAAAAAAAAACTATCTACTGGCTGCGTTGTCTACAGCCGAAACGAGATCAATCGCCACGCGGTCCTACCGTCATGCCTGGTATATCGCTCCACTTGAACATTCCCCGGCCATCGTGATTCTCAAGTCATGCCTCGTATTTTCCTCCCAACAGCAATGCAGCTAGCAAGCAATGTCGCCGGACTGGCCTTGCGCGACCTCTCCCCCCAATCTCCTCCGCAAAAAGCCATGTACATAGAAGAGTCTATCCCACGCCCGCAAAGAAACGCTTTTCAGAGTAATGGTCCCAACCACTAATGATATTTCCGCGTAAGTGGGCGGTATCGACGTGACATGTGATGCGTCCAAATCCCCTCAGATGGCGTAGCTCGCCTTCAGGCTCTGCTGGTCCTGCGGTCGCATCTGGCCAATAAATTCATTGAACTGAGGGATCATTTGCTTGTACACGTTGAGGACCTGAGAGAGGGTTAGCTCCTGCTTAAGAGCCGCACGATGGGTGGTAACTTACGTTCTGGAACACCTCGTGAAGCTCCTGCTTGGTTGGGCTCCGCAGATTCATGTCCTGGTACTGTGCAATGGCAGCAAAGTAATCCAGCAAGACCTTCTCCATGGCGTGCGGGTTTTGACCCACGATCATGGAGAAGCCTTTCAAAGCCGTAGCCTTTTCCTCGGACGGGTCGACTTCCTGCATGGCGCTCAGGAAGTCTTCCGCAAAAGTCGGTAGCGCAGGCGCCAGAAGCTCCGAATTGTGCAGGCCAAGTCGGCCGAGGGCGATGGCGGCGTTCTCCGTGAGACCCTTAGGCACTCGGGGGTTTGTCATGACCTCGACGAACCGTTGCAGAAGCTCCGGAACCCATTGTCCCATGCCCTTGCCGTGCTGCATGGCGACCTCGCCGGCCGACCAACAGGCATTGTTGACAACGCCAAAGCCGCTGTCCATCTCCTCATCCAAAACGTTGTCCATGTCGAGCTGTTTGAGCAGAATCGGAACCATGGCCGAGAGATGAGGCTGCAGTTGGGGAAACACGTACTTGGCGCAGTCTCCGAGGAGCGCGTACGCCGATTGTCGCACTTCATCTGTCGGGTCTTCCATGCAGAAGCTGAGGAGCTCAAAGAAAGGCTGAGGAGAGCCCTTGACTAGCTCGGCAGACTTTTCACCTTCCAGAGCTTGAACAATGGCGCTCATCAGGTCCAGACTGGTGATGAGAAAGTCCTTGTCGGGCTGCTCGAAGGCGGAGTTGGTGGCGGCGGCCATGCCCTGCTCCAGGTTCGCATGGATAATATCGACGCATCGCATAAAGATTGGCGCTGCGTACGGGGTAAATGCGTGACCCAAGGCCAAAGCGACGTACGAAAGGCACTCCAACAGCGGGAAGACCTCGCGAGATATGTCCGAAATGATGTTGTAACGTCTTATCAGAGCGGGCATCAACTTCTCAGCCAGCTCGGGGGTCGCCAGCAGAGGGCCGATGCGCTCAGCGAGCGTCTGCACGCAGTCGTACAGAATGTACATGTTGCGGTCCTTGTACTTCTGGAAGCAGAGAACGAACTGATGGATGATGGGGCCGCAGTATGGCTCAAGATGCTTACCAGCCTTCTCCTCGAGATTGGCAAACGCAGAGGCGCCGGCTTCTTGCACCTTCTTGTTCTTGTCCAGCATCTTGCGCAGGATGCCGTCCATCAGGGGCACAAAATACTGCTCCTTCTGGGCCGGATCCTCCAAGTTCGCTGCCCACGCCGAATATCGTCCTAGGGTCCAGCAGGTGATTTGCCTGACGAGCGGCTCGCTGTCTTCGAGAAGGGAAATGAGATACGGAATGAGCTCGGGAAGATGAGGGACCACGACGTCCATGGCTCCCTCCGCCACAGCGCCCAGAGCGAGAACAGCTGCCTCGCGCTGGGGCCATTCGCTGTGCTTGAGGTTCTGCGACAAGTAGGGAAAAATTGCTTCAAACACGGCGCCACGAAAGTCACGGGCGAAGACATCGAGAGCCGCAGCCGAGCATTTGCGCACGGTCCATCGTTCGTCAGGATTGGCGTCGTCACCGTCATCGAAATCGTCGTCGTCGATCTCGCCCTCCTCAAAATCATCGTCCTCCATACCGGTAGTCTTTGTGTAGCCGGTGTCGCTACCTTTGGAAAGGTCTCCGCCGCCTGTTCCCTCACCGTTGATGGCCCTCGTGAGGGTCTTCTTCGCGAACGCGGGCATGATGTCTTCGGGGCGATCCTCTTCCTCCTCATCGTCCGAGTCGCCACCCAAGAGCGCAATGTCCTCGCCGCTATATACCATGCACTCCAGCAAGACCGGGATGATCTTGCCGAGATAGGGTTGCAAAGCCTTCCACAGGTTCTCGTGCTCACCAACGGCAAGCCAAAACTCGGCAGCCTCGCAAGCGAGGTCCTCGTCTTCGCTTCTCTGCTGCGAGATGATGTAGTCGACCAGACCACTAATGTGGGGCTGGAGCTTGTCCGGGCGAGTCTCGATGAGATGAACAAAAGAGCGGCAGACTTGGCGTCGAACATCGATGCTCTCGTCGCTAGCAAGGACAAAGAGGTGCTGCAAGAGGTCATCGACGGAGTTAAGCATGGCCTGCGATTCGCGAGGCGTAAAGACGTTAATGGCCGTAAGCGCCCCCACTCGGACCTTGGGCAGCGGGCTCTTGGTTGCGGCGATGAACTGGGGTAGGACATAGTTGAGAGGTCGCTGGCCATTGACCTCGCGCATTAGCATGCGGGCGTTGTCTTCGCAAATCTTGGCCATGGCCGACATGGCGCCTTCTTGGCCTTCGCTTGAGACATTGCCGTTGGCATTTCCAATCATGTCGAGGAGCTGAGGGAGAAGGTCAGGCCAGCCTAGCAGGCCGCCCTTCTTGATAACCTCGGTCGCAATATTTCCGGCAAAGCCCCTGATCTGCGCGTTCTTGTCCTGCAGGGCGTGGGGGACGGCGAGCTTGACAAGCTGCAGGCTCGACTCGGGGATGGACTTCCACTCCGCCTTGACATTGTTCTTGAGCATGATACCGGCGGCAGAGCGCACGAGGTGATAATCTTGCTCGCCGCATTGCAGGCCATCGGGCACCTGGGAGCTGGAGAAGATGTAGGCGAGATAATTATTGATGTCGGGGGAGGACTTGGCCTGCTCGAGCATCTGCCAGGGGTCGGGCTGTTCAGTACGAGCGATGCGAGGGGTCGCGACGATGCGGGTAAGCTCACCACTTCCGCCTGCTTCTGGGCATTCTTGTCGAAGCCGCTGAGGGAGTCCTTGAGACAGGCAGCGAGCTGCCTTAGGGACTCGGGGGCGGGCTGCCACGCCATGGTTGTAAGTGATGGTGCGTCGACTTCGCGCAACGAGCTTGGCGAGGAAGGTATGCGAAAGGATAGAGGGTAGAGAGGGCCAAGGGGCCGCGTATATCACGCGAACTCGTGCAAGGCCAACCTGAAAAGACACGAGTCAGCCACGCATCGGCATGCGACGTCGAGACGGCGGCAGCAGCTTCGCACCTCGAGGCGTCGCTTCGTCGGACGTCGATGGCGGGGCCGCGATCTTCGGGGGGGCGCGTACCACAAGCGCAGTCAACGGGCAGAGCAGCGAGATCCGCAAAGGACGAATTCCGTGTCCGTGGCCCGGTGTGCGAGGGGGCACTCGATCTCCTGGAGCGTCGAGGTTCGGAGCCTGGGGTTGGATGCGGGCGAGGGTTGGAGGGAGCCAAAGCTGTGCGTGCGCTTTGGAGTGGCCTGTGTCTGGGCCAGACGCTGGGTCTCTGGGCTCCGGCGGGGAGAGCAGCACGTCTTGACTTGCCCGCCAAATTTGGTGGCGGGGTGCGATAACGATAACCCGGCGGGTGGGTGGGAAATTTGCGGTCGCTCCACTGGCTGGGCTGCTGCTGGCTGGTGGGCTGCGGGACATGAGGCGGAGGAGGGGAGGGGGGGCGGCCTGGGACACGAGGGCCGCCCATTTGCCGGCGTACCAAGTAGTGGAGGGAGGGGAGGGCAGCAATTTTTTTTTCTTTCCATGCTGCCTGCCATCCATGCACAGGGCTCCAAGCTTGTGGCCATAGATTCCATGGTTTGCTGGCTGGCTCCCAGGCCGGCACGCCTGGCCTGGCCTGGCCTCCAGTGGCCCGACCTGCCCCAAGAGGCACAGGCGCAAGCTCGCCCGTACGTACAATGAAGTGCAGCGCGGCTACCCCGCTGAGACCCGATGGCAGCGAATAACAACTGGACCAGCCCTCGGGGTAGCACCTCAACCCAAACCTGATGGACGGGCAGGCAAACTCTGCAAACTTACCCAGCCGGGCAGCTCCCAGGTACTAACGTATCCGCAAGCCGCGCGGGGCTCCAGTCACTTTGGTGCATATCAACAGAGCGGGGTGCACTTGTGTCTTGGGTACATGCCCATGCTCTGCCAAAGGCTATTCGCAACAACAGGGCAACCGACGCACAAATGCATCTGCTACCTGCGATGCTCACAGGTTCTCACGGACAAAGCCACCCTTTAACACGGCGTGGCCGGTCCTGGGAGCCGTTGTCAAACACCATGCCTCGTCCCACTCGCAACCCCTGTGATTGCCTCTGACGCACCGTCTTGGCGTCACAGCTTGATGACGACAGGCAGGTCAAGGCTGCACCGCACCAGACGGGATGGAGGAGCAACATTGAGATACCGGTGTCAGCAACCGGCCACGGATGACCATGCAGAAGGCTTTTCTCAGAGCCCAAGGCCGGCAAATGTCCCCGTTTTTGAAGGCCATCCCAGACGGTCCGACCCAACGCATTGTCCATTCCAACGCATTGTCCATTCGCTTGAACATGTGGCCTGTGATGGCAGCATAAAGGCTTGAGTGGCACATCCTTGTTGAGTGGCACCACATCTTGCCCCTTCCCGACGGCGCTATGCCGTTCACCGCTCCATCAAAAGATTTGGGACGGAAGGATTTGCCATCGCCTTCTCTTCGATCAAGAGGACTGTGCGGAAGCTATTTCGAGACCATTCCGGCATCTCGAAGGCGGGTCAGAACGACCTCGACGATGCCCTTGAGGGCCTCCATCTCCTCTTCGACGGTGCCCCCCATCCCAGCGTTGGCAAAGCTCATCGAGTTGGTGACGTAAACAGGCAGATTAGCTCTGCGAGCAAGAAGTCTTGCCAGGCGCGTGGTAAATTCCACGGTCGGCTCATGGGAGAAGAGGGTCGTGGCGAGCGGCTGCTGGGCGTTGAATCGCTGCGAGTAGTTAGCACATGCCTGCGGCGACCAAAGGCATCGGAGTGACGACGCACATCAGGTATGCCGTAGACGAATGAGCCCATGGACTTGGGGGCGGCGAGCTCGTCCTGAGACGCCGTTGTGAGGGAGAGCATGATGGCCTTGGCCTGCGTGGAGAGGCGAATGTAGATGCGCGTGTCTAGTGATTTAGGTAGTGGGATGGACAGCTCAGCGGTCTGCCCTTCGGCGCCGCCTGCGGCAAATTCCATGTTGGTCTGGATGTGAGGGTGTCGCGTGGTCAGGAAAGACGGCTGACGGTTGTTCTTAGCTGTGCTGTGTGGTTGAGTCGAGGCGGGTGATGGAGGAGCGTTGAGATCACATGATTGGCCCGCTCACCATCTGGCTTGCCTGATTCGATTGGATCGAGCGACCAAGCTCCTCCGCGAAGCGGCGACACCTCATGGCCCCAGCGTCACTGCATTATCACAACTGATCTCACTCTGGGGGCAGCGAGTTTCACAAGTCGACAGCGTTGGCCTCTGTGTCCCAAAAGCGTTCCCGCGGCATCTCTCGTGGCGTTCACTCGAGCACGACATTGCACGACCGTCGCCGCCACCTGACACAGGAACATTCGCGGCCTGACTGCCTTGCCATGAGCCACGAAACGGCATCACAGCCGACTGCGGCCGATGACCATACCTGGAACGGCGTCGAGGAGAGCATCGAGGATCCCGAAGAGGTCAGAGTCATATTCTGCGCCCTAGATTCGTTCTCGTGAGTACTGCGATACATCCACCTGAACGTCAGCTGCGAGAAAGGTGACGGTTGAGGAGCAGCGTCTGCGACTAGAGCTGTAACTTACACCGGCACTCTGAATGATGCGAGCCGTGGTATCACAGCATTCATCGGCTTACGCCCGCTTTCGCCCGTGCCAGTCTGATGCTGAGAAGCCCCTAGGCAATACGCCAAAGCAGCACACTTCAACCTCACCCACCTCCGACGGCGCTCATTCTATGCTCTCCCGCAGGCTCACTGGAAGCTCCTTGCGGACCAGCCATTCAACTTCCTCGAAACGCTAGACAAGGTGGACGATGCCATAGACTCCAATGCCGAACTGGCTCGTGCCATTGTCGAGGTTGGACTGACGGCTTTTCGCTCCCTCGCCACCATGCCGCAGGAGTGGGTTGGCATCGCTAAGCACTCCGACATTGACAAGGCCAGGAGCACGATTCGCCAATTCTACCGGGATTGGACGGAAGAGGGTGCGGCGGAACGCGAAGCCTGCTATGGACCGGTCATGAGGACCATGGAGAAGGAGAGGGCGCGGCTGCCGGACAAGGGGCCGCTCAAGGTGCTCGTGCCGGGCGCGGGCTTGGGGAGACTGGTATTTGAGCTATGCCGCAGCGGGTACGTGGCGGAGGGTAACGAGATCTCGTACCATCAGCTGATGGCATCGTCGTACATTCTCAACGAGTGCGAGGCCGCGGGGAAGCACACCATATACCCCTGGGTGCACACCTTCTCGAATCACCTCACGCGGGCGAATCACCTCCGTGGGTGCAAGGTCCCCGACATCCACCCAGCTACGACCCTCGCCGCCAATAGCCAGAAAGTCGGAGGCATGTCCATGTGCGCAGCCGACTTCCTGTGCCTCTACGGCGACGACGCACACCAAGAGGCCTACGACGCAGTGGCGAGCGTCTTCTTTCTCGACACGGCACCCAACCTGATTCGATACCTCGAGGTCATCTACCACTGCCTCCGGCCCGGCGGCGTGCTCATCAACATTGGGCCCCTGCTCTGGCACTTTGAGCACAACCCGCCGGGGAACCACGGGACGGACGACGACGGCGACGGGCAGCATGACCTCAAGAACTCATCGGGCATCGCGGACCCGGGAAGCTTCGAGCTGTCTAATGATGAGGTTATGGCTTTGGTGGGGAGGCTAGGCTTTGAGGTCGAGTGGCAGCAGGCCGGCATCGATGCGCCGTATATCCAAGACCGCGAGAGCATGCTGCAGACAGCGTACAAGGCCAGCGCATGGGTGGCGCGCAAGCCGGCGGCGGTCACGACATGAAGCGGGACGACAGCGCACACTATGGAGGAGACAGAAATGAAGGAGCACGTCGAACAAATCCGGGCATCAGGGCAGCGAGGAATCATAGCGTGCACGAATAGAAATAGACTCGATTCCCTAGGGTGGCTGGGCCATGATGGCCCGGAGACTACCAATTTTCCACGTCTTTCCATTTACAGTCTCGGACGCGCCCAGTCAAGCTGCTATGTATGCTACAGTTTCGCCTCGCCGGGCCGCATGAGCTCTCCGCGGACCCAGACAGCGCCGCCGTCGATGGCGATGGCCTCGCCGTTGACGTGGGAGCCGGCCCTGCTGGCGAGGTAGACGACCACGCCGGCAATGTCCTCGGGGCGGCCCAGGCGGCCGGTGGGGTTCCCCTGGGCAGCCTTGTCGGCGCCGCCCGAGATCTCGAGCAGGCCGTTGGACATCTTGCTGGGGAAGAAGCCCGGGCAGATGGAGTTGACGGTGATGCGGCGGGGGCCGAGCTCGATGGCGAGGTTGCGGCCGAGATGGATGACGGCGGCCTTGCTGGCCGAGTAGCCGTAGGTGCCCTGCTTGCCGATGGTGCCGACGCCGAGCCCGGCGGCGCTGGCGGTGATGATGACGCGGCTGGGCTCGCCTCTTCCTCCATTGGGGCCATCGTTGGCGGCGGCGGCAGCCTCGAGCAGCGGCGTAAAGTCACGGATGGTGTTGAAGACGGCCTTTACGTTGAGGTCCATGACCTTGGCAAAGGCCTTGTCCGGGTGGGCGTCAAAGGCCTCGCCCCAGGTGGCGCCGGCGTTGGCGAAGAGTATGTCCACCTTGTCCGTGTGCCGGCGCACCTGGGCGAGCAGGTCGTCCACGCCGGCCTGGGTGCTCGAGTCGGCGGGGACGGCGATGGCGCGCGCCCCCGGGGCGAGGTTGGGGAGGGCGTTGAGCGCGGCGACGGCCTCGTCGCAGGCCGAGGCCTTGCGGGACGAGATGAAGACGGTGGAGGCGCCGGCTTGCAGGAAGCTGTACGGAGGGGAAAGATGTGAGATGCGTGTCACCTGTTAGCCTTTGTTCTTTTTAATCTGGTTTGTCTGTCTTTCTTTCTCTCATGTCTTGCTCTGTCTCTCACTCTCACTCTCCGCCTCACCCCTTTCTTCCTCACCCACCTCTCTTCGTCTTCTTCTTCCGCTAGAGGCTTTCCAGCGTGGAGAAGAAGGCCGCGATTGTTGGGTGAGGGAGGAGCATGAGTGAGAAGAGAGACAGCAACAAGGCACGTGTGGGGGATGAGGCGTCGGTTGCACGACAAGGGAGGGATTTTGGGGGGGGGGGGGGGGGGGGGGGGGGGGGGGGGGGGGGGGGGGGGGGGGGGGGGGATGTCGTACGCGGAAGCGGCATGCAGGCCGAGGCCACGCGACCCGCCGGTGACGACGGCGACCTTGCCCTTGAGGGAGAAGAGCGACGGGAAATCGTGGAGCTGCGCCTCTGCCATTTTGTGTTTGTGTGCGTGTAATTTGTATGACGTCTGCTTTGTACGTGATGCGCGTGTGCGTATGCGCGTCTGGTGTGGTGTCCCGAGCCTTGCGCTGTGGCTGGCTCCCGTCTACCGCTCAGGTCTGTCGACAAGCTTTGCAGCAAGCAAGCAAGCAGGCAGTCAAGATAGGTAGGTACCAAGTTAGGTGTGAGTGAAACAGAGGACCGCGCAGGGTCGTTGGCTGGAGCGCGTCGGTTGTGCGTGCGTGCGCGCACGAGAAGAGATGCTCGATCGATCGACGACGACAGCGGAGGATATCGACAGTATGCGGGCGCCGCGAGAGACAGTCTTACTGATGCACGACGCAGTGCGATATGATAGTTCGAGTGTGGTATACTACCAGGCAAGGGAAGCCGATGCTGGTGTTGCTGCTGCTGCTGCTGTCCTGCAGAGGAGAAGTGACGTGTGCGACACGAGCGGCGGTGGGCGAAAGGATTGGGGTCAGAAAGCAAAAAGGTTAGGTTTTGGACGATGATTCGAGATGCGCGCGCGGTCCGAGGAGGCTTCTTCTTTCTCTTGCGGGGGGGGGAGGGGATGTGACGGGGAACAGCTTCGATGATATACTTATAACCCATTCCACCCCCACCACGCGTTGGCCGGGGCCGAGCAGCCGGCCGCGGGCGGGGCGGGCGCACGGTAAACTAACTACGCCCGCCGGCTATCAGGTATGAGAACACCATCCCCGCAAAAGAATCCGAAGCCAAAAGAATTTATAAACTCCGTGGCGGTTTGGCAGAAAAAGCCCGTCCCCGTACGCAGCTCCACCTACTACAGGCAGTGCTAGGTAGGTACTACTACTATGGTAAGGTAACGCATGTACATAGCCGTACCTCGGCGCCCGTCTGGGGCCCAGCCGGCCAAGCCGTTCCCGCTGCGCCATCGGGAGGGAGGGGGAGGAAGTGGCGGATTCGCCTGGGGGATTGAAGCCGAGGCACAACCCCATCTTCCTTCCCCCCCGGGTGTGGGGATGGATCTGTACGAATTGTGTACTTGCAACGTCTCAAACGCAGTGGTGCAGCCCGAGGTACCTCATCGGTACCTGTAGTAAACACCTACCTGAGTACCAAGGGACCCAAGACCCCGGGGACGGTGCCCGATTGGGAACCATCTCCAGCGCCGACTGGACGGCCGCTGTCCGGCGCCGTCACCAGCACTACCCAGGTCGCTCTTTCAACTCAGTTGGTCAACTTAGTGATGCTCAAGTGATACAGCAGCACCACGAAAAAGTGGCTTTAGTACCTAACAGTGAGTAGATAAGCTAGCATAGACGGGCGGGCGGCGCGCAGGATAACATACTAAGAAGGGCGCCCCGTCGTCGCAACACATTGACACGAGACACAAGGAGCTTCTGCCAGTATATATATATATAATGCAAAACAACATGGGGAAAAGATGAGAAAAATTAAAGCAAACATCATTCTGCCGGGTGCGTGCCACGCTAGGAAAACCATGCCCAGGAAAACCATGCCCTGTCCTCTTGCTCTGCTCTCGTGCGGAGATTGAGGGGCCTGCTTCGCTCATTCCCCCGGCTCCCTCCTCCTCCTGCTCCTCCTCTTTTGTGTGCGATAATGTGTCCTGTGTCGCCACACGCCCCCTTTCTCCCTTCATGCATGCGCCAGCTGAGCAATTGCCAAGTTGGCAGGTAACCAACATCCGAAACACAAACAGCGCTGTCGACCAATCTGCCCTGCTTCCCTCTTCCTTGTTCGCGCCGCATCATCACCAGTGCTGCAACTTCGTAGTGGCACAGGCAGCGGCCCGTTATGCCCTCCCCCTTCCCCCCTGCCCCGGGCCACCCCCCTCCTCCGCCGCTCCGCGCTCCTTACCCGAACTTGGCCGGCTCGCGTTGCACGAGGCAGCAGTCGGCCCGTGCCCTCTGACGGGAAAGCCCCCGCGGCGGCGGTGGCGGCGGCGGTAGGCGCTGGTGTGCAGCTCGGGGTTCCTTCCGAGAGACGAGGGCCGATGCATGGCATGGCAAGGCTCCCCCCTCGTCTCTGCTCTCCAAGCAAACGTATATATCACTCACGGTTGCCGTCGAGGTCGGCAACCGCAAAGATGGAAAATCAGACCCTAGGAAAAGAAACGTGTCGATCGCGGGCACACCTCTGCCCTCGCTCCTCACCTCCGCTTCTTGTGGCGGTTCTTCTGGTCCCAGCACTGGTTGACGGCATCCTGCACCAGCTCCCAGTCGTCGCCCACAATCGTCCCGATGAAGAAGACTTTGATGTTGTGCTCTACCGTCACCAGCTTCGAGTAGTTGACTCGGGACTCCTTGGACAGCCTCTCGCCTTCTTCCGTCATCTGCACCTTGACGGCGGGGAACCCGAGCGGCGGTTCCTTGTCCAACAGCCGCGGTCTGTGCCCGCGTTCGTAGATGATGCCGTGCTTGGCTGGCTTGACGCCCCTTTTCTTGCACCCCTTGCCGCCATATGTGAGGATGGGTCTGTGATCCACGTCAGCTGCATGCATACTCCTTGAGGCCATGCCACCGCGCCCAAAAGGTCCACGTACACGCAGGTGCTGTGGCCGAGATCGCTCGCAACCACTATGAAGCGGCGAAATCCGACATAGAACTTTGTGCCGAATTTGTTCTGAATTTCTTCTCTGCCCGACACGCTCGGCGCGTAGTCGTTGCCAGTCCCTTGCGGCTCCGACCAGTGCACTTTGAAGATCTGAGACAAGTGCATCAGCATCCGGGTGCGCACCAACACAGGCGCAACCCCCAGGCTGACCTACCTCTCCGGGCTGGAATTTGGCTGAGTGCTCTACTCGATATCCTGCATCATGTTAGTGTTAGCCCCTCGCCGGACCGCGTCGGCCTTGGTCAACAACGTACGAGGGTCCATTTCCTCGGCCAGCAGTTCATCTTCGCCGGTGACCAGAGGCTTAGGCGTGGGCGGGCCTTCGTCCTCCTCCTCATAATATGCTCCTGAATCTCTGTGTTCAGTACCCCGGTAAAAGGATGTTCGTATGAGAGGCCTAACCGTATGCTGCCGCAGAAGACTCGCCAGCCCTCTGGCCCTGACCGTAGTACATTGCATGGCTCGCCGCTACGGCCGCTTGCATTTCTTCCTCGCCTCTCGGGTCGTGACTGTTGCTCTGGGAAGCCACTGCTCTAACCGTCAATATTGCGATGCTTGACCTACGACTGGGGCGTCTCACTCGTGTAGGTTGGTGCCGTGGCGCCATATGCGCTTGGCGTCCGCGGGTCGCCACGTCGCATGTCCAGGTCGGCCGCACCTGATGACTGAGGGTAGTAGCTGTTGGCGGCCACGTCGGTGTATTCGTCTGCGGAGATATATCGTCAGTGCGGTTCTGGGCGGGCGGGAATTACGTGACTTGTCGACGAACATCTCTGGTCGGCGTAACCAGGACGGCTTGACCCGATGCCGGGGTCATCGCTGCGCTTCTGCGTCCCTTGCTTGGAGGAGCTCTTGGTCTTGGGCTTGCCCGATCTCTTGTCGTCGGCGCCGCTGGAGACGGTGTATTCCCCCGCTGCATGATGAGCACAAGGTCAGCAGCGTTGTTCCACGACCAAGGCATCTATCTATCTGTGCGACGGAGTGGAGCGCCGTGGAGCGGCCGCTTCCCGACCCGGTCCTCCAAGACAGTCCGATCAGGCAGTGCAGCCAAGGCCAACCAACGTACCCTGCGGCTCGTAAGACGAGTCTGCTGTAGAGAGATGCGCAAAGTCCCGCGCGAGATGTCCCATGTCGCGCGGCATCGCCTGCGGCTCAGCCCAGTCGTAGTCATATTTGCCTGTTGGCGATCACTGGTCAGTGCGACGCGGACGAGAGAGTAAAAGGCGGCAGTCCCGGCGCGCACCGTTTATATCCTGACGGACGCGATAGTGGCGGCCATGCGTCTCGTCCCAGACCCAGTCCGACCAAGCACCCCATGGCGAGTGAGCCTTTGACTTTTCCTTGTGCTTGTGCATGGTGGCATCTTGCGCTGGGCTGCCCGCGCCCAGACTCGGATGCGCGACGGCGAGCGCGAGGGCACGGCACCGGGCAGCACCGAGGGCACCCGGAGGGAGTCAGCCGCTCTGGGCTCCACGAGGAACTGCGGACGATGGCTACAGGAACAGAGGCGCCGGTCAAGGGGAAAAAGCACAAGCAAAAAGGCAGCACCGGCGGTCGGGCACGGCAGGAAGGTGTTCTTGTAGGAGGAGCAAGAGACGATGCGGCTCAAGTGAGGAGAAGTACTTCGTACAAATAGCATGCGCCGGGCGAGGGACGAATGATCACGGCGGCCCCGAGGTGGAGGAGGGGAGCAGGGCCCGTCCCACGGACGCAGTTGCAGCGACGAGCGTGTACGGCTAGACTGGGGAACTGGGCCGGCCCGTGGGCCACCTGTCTCTGCTGGCCTTCCCCTCTTCTGGCTGTTCGCGTGCGGCGGCGGGTTGGCTGGCGATGGGGGAGCTGCACGCCCGTGGAGCGCGAGTGGGTTGACGGCATCAATCTGCGCGCCAGAGACGAGACGAGCCGGCCACGGTTGGATAGGATGGGCCCGTCGTTGCGATGGAGGGGTGGATTCCGCACGAAGGCCCCCCGTTGACACGTTAGTAGCACGTCCGTGGGTAGCTTCTTGTTGTGCTATCATCCAAGCTACCATGTATGTATGTATTCGTGTGTATGCATGTCCCGTCAACTCAACCGGGGCCAGCCGCCGCGGCCGCCGCGCCCCAGAGCAGAGCAGCTGCGCGTCGAAGTGAATGGGGACCGTGGCATGTGCGTGCGCCTCGCTGGGCTTCGTTGTCGTCGGTGCCCGGTTTGGTGGCTTGATATCGTGGCGCCCTTTTTTTTGTTTGGTGTCTAATGGGTGCCGCCGGGGCCAGCTCTGCTGCTGGTGCTGGTGCTGGTGCTGCTGAGACGTCGTCAGCAACGAGGCCCCCGAGATGCACAATGCGGAGACGAGACGACACCTGATTCCAGCACGTCCGTCCTGTCGACGTTGCACAGCGTCGGGGTCTGACCCCTGCTTGCGCACAGCGCCCATACAGTACGGGTTTGCTAGGGCAGAGAACGTTGCACTCCGGCCAGAGGGGTCCAAATGGAAGCACCGGCGGCCCAAGGCGGGCCAGATGGTGCGCCCGCCGGCTGGACCACGGCTCACCTACTATACCTAAGGTGCCTTACCTACTACTACTAGTAGTCCTCCACCCCCGCCGCGTGCGCTGGCTTGACGACGGGCAACAGGCGGCACTGTGGGCTGATCCAAGACGGGCCTTGGTTGGCGCGTGGTGCCATTTGCACGCCGCGTTGCGGGCGCGGGGGCGCGTCTCACGGCCACGGACAGGAGTTGCTGTTGTCGGGCTCGTTGCTCCCCTGCTGCTCCGGGCGTCGTCCCGCTTTGCGGCTTCGCGCCCCGTATGTCATCGATGACCCCCGTCTGGCGACGGCGACGGCTCGGCGTCCCATTTGCGTGGTTACTTGTTTGATGCCCCGTTTCGGCGGCGTGAGTCGTCGGGGCGGGGGGTGCCGGCCCAGTCGAGGCCACGTTGATGATGCCGTCGAGACAGAGTGACAATGGGACGGGATGCATAGAAGGCCTGGAGGACCCCCCTCTTCGGACAACTTGAGAGGGGGGTGGTGGGCGCCAGCGGCCTGCCAGAGTGCCTGTCCGGGATTGGCGCGACCACCACCTCGACCCCCTGTGGCGCCAGTTGGTGCCGGGCCAGGCCCACTACCCGGTCCGCCAACTTTTAGCGCCCTGCCAGCCATAGCACCTGGCGTCGGTGGGACCAGCGCTTGTGGTGGCGGGTAGGGAGGTGTTCGTTGCGGCGGGCCGATGCCCCGCGGGGTCGCATTGAACGTCGGGTCAAGGTGGTGCCCAGAACTGGCAGATTGCAGACGGTCCGTCGCTGGTGCCCGCTGCAGCGCCCGCCCGAGCTCCAGAGTCCAGAGTGCTCCGTGGGCCCAACCTAAGAAGCCGCCCCCGCCCCTCCCAGCAGCAGGCGCGATTGATCAATCCAACCTTGAGCTACTTTACCTTGGGCTGTTCCAGTCCATGGATGCTTGCTAGGTATGGCTGCCTGCGCTTGCACCTCAAGCTCAGGTGGCAGCAGGCGCACGGCGCAGGGATCTGGGTACCTTAGGTACCACCTATGTATGCCCTGGACGTCAGTCGGGTCCGGGGGGAGGGCAGGGCACACACCCCAGAGCGCCGCACCGCCGGAAGCGACCAGTCACAGGCCTTTAGTTGTTGCGCGTCGACGCAGCTGGTGCATGGATTGCGATTCGTACGACTGCACCTCGTAATATGAACCTCGCACCCAAGGCAATCTTCCAGCCATGCATCCCATGCGCCCTCCGCTTCTAACCAACCATCTCGCCGGCACACCCTCGGTCCTCTTGAGACACACTCGCGGCGCGAGGAGGCACTGCCCTCCAGCGGTCAAAGCGAGGCGGCACGCCGGACGCACCATCTCGCACTCACTGACTGACATGACTGGCAGAACCTGGCTGCAGATGACGCCCGAGGAAATGACAGCTGGACTCGACGTTGGAGCCTGACAGTCCTTCCTCCTGTCATCATCAACATTGTCGTGCGTGCGTGCGTGCGACCGACGTCTGCCCTGACCCTGGCCCTGGCCCTGCCCTACCGTCTCGTGCCCAAGGCGAGGCGACCTCACCTTGGTTGGAGCCGCAGTCTCACCACGAGCTGTAAGAGCACAAGTGCCCCCAGGGCTGCGTGCCAGCTAGACCCAGCCGTCCCGCGCGTGCGAGTGTGACGGACCAGACACCAATTCCCCCCCCCCCCCCCTACCCTACCTTGCCTACCGTCTGCCCTGCTGCTGCCAAGTAAGGCAAGGGAACCTCGGAGCAGCAGCTGCAGCAGCACCACCTACCACCTCACTCCCTCCCGCTCTGGCATTCAAGGTACTTACTTACTTTGCACACCTCATGGCCTGAATCTCCGACGACTCACAATCCGCAGCCTCGAGGACTCGCGTGCCTCAGGCTGTTCGTTCCAAGACATGGCCGCTGCTTGTCGCTGGCGCTGACACCCACGCCCTCGCCGACGCTGCGCTCCGTTGCGGTGCGACGATGACGACGGCCGCCTGCAGCCGTCGCCCAGCTCGCCCTCCATGGAAACCGCCGTTTGCAGCCCTGCCAGCCTGGTACCGCTCTTCGATGCCATGGCCTCTCCCGCCGATGCCTTCGACGTTGATTTCGATAACGACCGACACACGGATGTCTCCGTATCTCACTCCCACTTCGCCACGACCGCATCGTCCCATGGCGACGACGACATGAAGGGGAGCGACGGCTGGCGCCTCGCAAGCGACGCGTCCACGGTGTCGAGCAGGGTCACGACACCCGATCCGGTGCCGCCGCCGCCGCCGCGAGTGCCGTTGCCAGGCATTCTTCGAGCCCCCTTCGCCGGCCGAGCGGTCGACCTGCCCACGCCGTCCGTTCCTCCACCGCCAACCGGCATCTATCTGTCTCGACGTTCCAACAAGGCCCCCGACGCCGTTGTCCCTCCTCAACACGACAATGACTATGCAGATACCCGCGGCTGCAGCACACCACAAAATCGACATCCGGTCCCGTCGAGCCAGCTGCCTCCGCACTATATTCCCCCGCCTCCCTTTGCTGCATACGGGACAAGATTCCTGGACGAGCATGGAACGGTACTACCGCCGCCGCCGCCGCCGCCTCCTCCTCCCCCCGCATTTCCAAGCCCGAATGAGCTATATGACCTGTCTAGTCTGCCCCAAGAGACTTTGTCAAGCTCACTGCCTCTTCCTCAGACCAACACCACGCCAACCACGTTTCAACAGACGCGATCTTTGAACAATGCTACGATCAATGGTCGACAGGCTCATCGCCCTCAAAGCAAAAGCGAATACTCCGATTCTTCCTTGTCATCAAGGCAGCGGTTGGAAGACACGTCGTGGAGCTCCGATTCGTCGTCGCAGGAGGATCCCGTCGCTTACCGCAATGCCCGCCAGTTTCCTCCCTCCTTTCCAGCGCGCCCGAGAAGTTTTCCATCAGTTCCGCGGAGCCGATCCCTCGCGACGAACCGCATCAAGACTTGGGTCTCTCAGTACGAAAAATCACAGAGCCCTATGCGCACGCGATCTGATGGTACTGGGTTGACCAAGGAGCTGGGGGAGGCGGCCTCGCAAGACAATGAGTCGGCCGTCTCGGCCGTCTCATCCTACGCAGAGGTGGAGCTTCTATGGCAGCAGCTCAAGGAAAAGAGAGCAAGGCTTGGTGAGATCAAGGCACAGATGGCCGAGCGTCGGGAAGAGCTGCGACGCCTGCGCCGTCAGCGGAACGAAGCGGACAATGCGTTTATGAGTCTTATCCGCCCGATGTTGGTTAGCCAGCGCGGGATGCTCCAGACATCGGTGCGAGTGTTGGACAGTCGAATAGCCGACATGCAAGACCTGCGAGACGAGTACCATGCCCGCGAATCAGACTACGAAATCCTCGAGCAGATGATGGACGACGAAGAGAAGCAGCTCAACGACCTGGAGACGCGATTCTTCAGCTTGTTGGCTGCCGGCCAAACAAAAGCACACAGGGCACCACGATCCATCACGTCGGAGGATTCGTCTCACAACCTGCCCCACCTACCCATCGAGTTGCGGGGTATCGCTTCCGACAAGGCGCTCGAGGATGTCCATCCTCTCTACGTGAAGCTCACATCTGCCGTTGGCGATCTTGAGAATGCGAGGGAGGAGCTCGAAGACTTGTTTTACGTGAACCACCAGTACGAGTTCGAAGCCGAGCTCAAGAAGACAACTGGAAAGTCAACCACGCAAGATATGGAGGAATTTTTCGAAGAGTTTCCCGCCGAGGAGGCGAGGATGAGGGCCGAAGTCATCAAGCTGGAGAATAAGGTCCAACGTCTGAAGAAGGTGTGCGAGGACAAGGGCGTCATGCGCAAGCACATGTCTCTGCGCATGGCGTACGCCCTAGACCCAAACACCAAGTTCGATGATATGGAGCTCGAGGATAAGGCGTCAATTCTCGCAAGGCACAAGTCACTGGCCCACGACGTGTTCCCGGAGCTCCTATCGCAGCCTAACCACGTCTTGGCCCAGCCTGAGCCGCAGACTTCACTCAAAGCCTACACGACGGCCGCAGCCTTGCCCGATGACGATCCTCAGAAGCGGGACAGACAGCGGCTAGCCGCCAAGGAGTACTCGATCGACAGCTTCGCGCGCGGACAAGAAGGCGGAGGCACAGGAGACCTTGTGAACAGATGGCTGCTTCAGCAACTGAGGCTATCGCGGCTTAATGTGCAACTCTTGCACTCGACCTTTGTCTGGAGCCGATCCCTCAAGATTCGCAATCTTTGGCGCTGGCAACACGACGTGATATTCTATTGGTGGCGTGACAACACCGTGGACCTGACAGAGGGCGAGATTCCTGGCCATCGCATCACCACCCTGGGCTCGGACTACTCATCGCGGTTAGGGACACCAGAGATGTCAAGGGCAGCGTCGGACGGGCAGCTGGGCCGGCCGCTGCGCACCTTGCATCGCTTCGACAGCGACGACGCAATTACAGTGGGCGGCTGAGAGCCAGCCGGCCTTTACCAGATACGGGCTCCCTTCGCGCTCGGAGTTTGCCCGTTACAGCGTGTCTTTTTGGTTTTATTTTTGCTGCTTGCATCCTTTTCAAGCTGCGAGGCGTTTCGCTATGCGGACTCTGTGGGACGTGGACGTGGTCCAGGTGGACAAAATTTGAAGGGCAAGGACATGGAGCAGGACTTTGAGGCCTTCCCACTTACGGCACCAGTTGTGCGCAGAGCGAGGACGGGCATGTGATACCCCGCCGTGGACGTGGATTCCACGGCAACTTCAACATGTATCTGTACGGAAACGGGTCTTGGATTTGCACCGATTTTGCTCCATGATGATTGCTGTCTTGTTTCGTTTGGGTTTCTTCGATGATATTCCGGGATTGCTTTAGCGGGCGTGAGCGAAATAGATTGCGGGCGAACCCGTATGGTAGCTCTGGGCTCATGTTCACTGCCCGCGTCGTGTAATGTCTGGGACTATTCGGAACTGGATGTGATGCCATAGGGATTCTTAATATGTTGATCGCGACAATCTCGGGGTTCGAGAGCTGCAGACCCATTGTTGGTGGCGTTCAGGACCGGGGGAAGGGGGGCCGTTTTTTCGCTGCCCCGCCATCTGATTTCGGCTGTTTCTATTTGTTTCATGTTGTTTGGAAAGCACAAAAGACACCAACCTAACTACTGAGTTACGCCTCCCAGCACTGAACTAGTGGTTTGTGATGGAGCTTTATCGACTAGGGTTCCATCATTTTAGCTCCCGCTCCCCACTGGAGGCCCCCCCCCCTCCCCCGCGTCCCGTCCCGCCCCACGATGTGCCAGGTGGGGTGGTTTACTTGGTGGGTGGTGGGCTGGACTCTTGTTGGTGTTGGTGGTGCTGCTTGTTGCGCCGCATGCAATGAGTGGGACGCCCGCCGCGACGTTTCTGGAGCGAGAGGGGGGATCGTGCGTGCGGACCTCCAATGTCTATACTGTACCTACCTGCCCGGTAACTACCTACCCTGGCATCTACCATGCCACCTACCTTAAGTAGTACCTACCTATCGTACTTCGTACAAAGGTACGAAGTAAATAAGTGTGTGTGTGTGTGTGTGTGTGTGTGTGTGTGTGTGTCCCCCCCCTCTCCCTTCAGCGCAGCGCAGCCTCCGGCCACCCGGCCGGCCATCCAGTCCACGTGCGAAGAACGATGAGGAGTACAAGTACAGAGGACAAGAACGAAAGACACGGGGATAAAACAGCGGCGCCGAGTCGGTCTTGGAGGAGGAGGGAGAGCGGGACCAGCTATACTAGGTACTACCTAGGTAGCTAATAAGGCTTGATTGAGGCAGTTTGTTCGCAGGGCTCACCCATCCTCTCTCATCCAGAGGGCTTCTTCTCCTCCCTGGTTCTCACTCTCTCACCACCATTCTTTTTTTTTTTTTTTCAAAAGGTCGCCATACCCCGCCGTGTCCGTTGCAAGTTCGGAGGGAGGAAGGAAGGGAAGGGAAGGGAAGGGGCATGTTCCACGCACGCCTGCTGAAGTTGGCACGCAGCCAGGCCAAGGTTCCTCTCCTGTTAATAAGGTGGATGGGGGGCAACACGGTACACAAACCGGGGAGGGGGAAGGCTGCTGCTGTCCCATGTGACGACGTGATGCCAGTGGCTTAGTACCTACCTACGAATATCCCCCATCGGGAGAGGTAGGGTAGGTAGGGGGTAAGTTTTTAATCAAAAACTCGAGGGCGTGAGCATCTCGCGCGCGCGCCACGATGACACAGCACTCCGAAGGGAGTTCAGCTTTCGTTTACCAGCTTGCTTGCTTGCTTGCCACCTGGCATGCCCACGGCACCTACTCTTTTTTACCAAGGTACCTCCCCTATCTACTGTATACTGTACCTGCGCGCGTCTTTGCGGCCAGGCTTCTCATTACGGGGGTTGCTTGTCGCAAAGGCAGCGAGCCGGTCGGTCGACAAGGGAGCGACGAAACACCAACTCCTGGACATGGGGATGGGGACCTTTTTGCATGTGCCTGCCTGCCTGCCTGCCTGTTCCTATTTGTGTGTGTGTGTGTGCGGTGTGTGTGATGGAGACGCGACACCCGCCGGAAGAGGCAGTTAGATGGGCGGTGCTGGACGCGCGCTCTGGGACGGCGCGGTCACGGTTTGGAGGGAAGCATGAGGGAGGGAGGGATGGAGCAGTCAACCCTCCGTCGCGCCCTCTGGCTTTGTGTGTTGTTACTCGATGTCCGTCTGGTGTGACACCCGGCTGTACAGCTCCCTGCTGAGGACGTCATGTCATGCTCCCCAGGCGAAGTCGCGTTTCCGCCTCTCGGCAGAAGCGGGCATGCATGCTAAGAGTGTGGAAGTGCTGCAGCCCTGACCGTGCATTAGCCGCGGGGGTCTGCTGGCTAGTTACAGATGGGCCGGCAACGAGGTCACCAGATGCGCCACGCCAGGAAGATTCACGGGGTGTTGTCTTCTTAGTCCTCTAGGTAAGTATTATCCTTGCATATTGTGTAATGCTCCAGCTCCAGTTGTCGGTTGCCCGAGGGGGCGTCCCAATCTCGGCTCATTCTCAATGGGGAACAGGAGCAACTACACCGCGGTGAAGAAGGAAAAAATGAGAGCATCATGGCCACCCGCCAAGGGAAGAATACTTTTAATCCCTTCGGCATCCGTTGAAACACGGCCAGCGGCCCGTCAGAGACCAAAGCAGCCCAGGCCAAACATACCCTTCGACTTGCCCTTACTACTCTGCTGCGGTTGTTTCTTTGCCTTCACCGATGACTGCCCAGTGTCCTTGGATTGGGCGCTGCTGAGGCTGAAGGGGCGGCGTTGTTGCTGGCGGTCGACCGACCTTTTGGATGTGCTTTTTCGGCGTCGCGACCGGTCCGTGGCGCGCTTGCGAGGCTCGTGCTCCCTCTTAGCTCTGTGCCTCAGCGGCTTCGAGCCTGTGGCCTGGTGCGAAGCGGTGTGGTGGCCCTTTGCCTTTGACTGGGCATCGAGGCGACGGTCCTTGCTGCTGCCGCTGACGATGCCCTTTGGAACTGTCAGGCCGGACGGGAGGCTCGTGTACGCCGACGGGGGCCCGGTCTCGGCGCGGAAACGGGGAGGGGGTGAATCTCTCGAGTATCGACGGCCTACTCGAGCTCGAGCAACGCTGTCCAGCGACACGCGCCGAGAGTCGGTCAAGGCCTGGCTGCGGCTATTTCGCCTCTCCGCGCCGCGATCCGCCTTCGCGATGCACGCAGCCAGGGTAGCGTAGCTGTAGCCCTGGCTAGCTGTACCGGCGCGAAGGCCCATGTTGTCGCCAGGCCTAACGCCATATGATGGCCCACGCGGCCTTGTTGCGTCCAAAGTCGTTGCGATTCGTGAGCGTTTGGCGCGCTATAGCGTGAAATGCGGGCAGCGACGGCAATAGTCGTGAAATTCGGCAAGGTCTTTTTGTAAGTGAGATGAATGGAAGAAGCTGGATTTGATATTGCGAGATGTTGCTCGGCGGCCTTGAGCTGCAAGTGCATGTGCAGGGGAGCGACGTCTTTGTAGGTGTCGGGGAGGCATGTAAGGGAGCAGAAGACTGACACTGCGTCCACCATTGAGGCACGGGAGGTCGTTCGTTCCATCATCTACATTCAACGCAAGAAGGAGAAGGAGTCGTCCAAGTGCAAACGAGCGGTACGTCTCTGGCCACTCCATGGCAGGTGGCAGAGGCGGTGAGAGCCTCGCTCCTCCCCCAAAGCTGACAAGCTTGTCCAGGCAGTTGAAGCCAGGGGAACAACCCTCCTTCACCCCTCTAACGAGCGGCACGACAGCGTACTTGCCATGCGTCGCGATGCCACAATCAAAGTATTGCACCAACCAGCCTTATGGTGCAGCGTTCTCCTCGCTGGCGCTTCAACACAGCTCTCTCCTGTGCAAAAGGGGAGCCACGACGGGCGCGGACTCTCACAATAACAAAGTCAGGGAAGTTATCACCCCAAAACAGGGTTTCTTCCCCTTAAACCCGCTCAAGTAAGATAGGCGCGATAAACGCGTGTCCGGCCCAAGCGGCTCCTGCTGGACGGGCGCTGGGCGATGGTGCAACCGGTCAAACCCCCTGGGCTCCGACCCCTTTACCGTCGTCTCGAACACACCAGTATGCCAGTACGCAATCTGTTCAAATTTTCGAGCTCGCACGATGCCATGAGGTACTGGATCCCAGGCTATCGGTTGCACAGAGTGGTACTAGAGTTGCTAAAGCGCGTCGATAACTTGACTGACTAGTACATCCTCTTCAGTCGACCACGTCTCAAACGAGCTGCGGGACTGAGTTCCTATAATACAAAAAAAATGCGTTGAACACACTGCTCAAAATCCTCTTTGCCATGATCCGAGCCGTCGCCCCCTTTGTTCCATTCATGACGGAGCATATCTATAGCCTCCTCTAGCACCACCTCGGCGCGGTCCTCAGATCATACAGGGATGCCCGGAGCGTCCGTTTTCTCCCGCCCTCAACAGCCCAGGACTTGCGTTTGGACGCTGAAATGGGGCGGAGGGTGCCGGCCATGCAGCCCAGGCGAGTGGCGCGTGAGGAGAGGAGCATACTCACCCGAGAGGCCACCGCTGCGTCTCATCGTGGTTAGCGACGCACATATCGTCTCCGACACGGAAAATCCCAAAAAAAAAAACATATATTCAGGAAGACCTGAACGTCGATATCGGGCTGTCGACCAATGAGGGAGAATGCGGCATCGGTCTAGAGGCGAGAGCTGGCTGGAAAATCTTTGGGTAAGACGATGCCGGGTGATCAGCTCGAAGACGCGGAAAGGCTGAAACCCCAAGAGTAGCGTAAGCTGCTCTCCCTTCTCTCGCGCAAGAGCAACTCAAGTCGTATCAACAAAACGGCAAGCTGACACGGCGAGGTTGAGCTCGGCGAAGGGAGACTCGGCGGTCGCGCGGTTTTGGACGCAGCCTGCGCAGGTAGATGGCAATGAAGGGCCCCCCACAATGGGAGCCAGAGTTTTGCGGCCGGCGTCGTGGTTCTGCCAGACGAGGCTCTGAATCCCGAAGTGGCTGACGACCCGTCTCCCGCGGGAGGTGACGAACAGGGTTTCAGCGGGCTGCGAAAGCCGGTAACGCTGGTGCCAACTGGCGAGGTCAGATGCAATACGCCGCGAAGTCAAACCTAGACGGCATGGATTTTCGGATCGGTTCTTTCTGAGAGAGAAGAGCTGCGCAAGGGGGGCCGCCCCGAGGCACGTTTGACGAGGCGGCACATTGATGCGCACCAATGAGCGAACAAGTCCTGCTCCAAGAGGAGCAGGGGATTGGGACACTAACGCTTACACTGCGTCTGTTGAAGAATCAGTGAGTCGTGAGTATGTAGATGGAATGCATCTGTCTATTGAATGATTAGCGAGCCGTAGGCATGTACGTGAATGCAACTTTTGGTTATATCCTACCTCCAAAGCTCTGGCACCCCGATGGTCTGTTGCCTATAACCGTCGCTCTCGGGCTCTGTTAAATGTCCGAGTGTCCTGTTCAAAGGACGACAACAAAGCCCACATCTGTATAAGAACAATCAAACTGATTAAGGGGTGGATTCCCGTCGTGATAAGAGACTGGACATGTCATCGCCGGGAGGAGGGTGTATACGCCGCAACCCTCCTCGCAAAGGTCACCAGGTCCTGGGCCTCCAGCACGTCCTCCCCGACCATGTCCTTGCGCCATTCCAGCGCCCTCAGCTGGGCCTGGAGCTGCGAGGCCTCGGTGCGCACCCTCAGCAGGCGCTCCGTCTCGGCGTCGTTGAGCTGCGCCCGGCGGAAGAGCAGCCCGTTGCGCACCCGCTCGTAGAGGTCGAGCTTGCGCTCCACGGCCGCGATCTGGGCGCTCAGCCCGCTCAGGTCCCGCGCCATCTCGTCCTTGCGCTTGGCCGCGTGCGCGCCCGCCGAGGCGACGTACGCGCGCTCCGAGGGGGTGAGCCGCCTGATGGTGGCCAGGGTGACGCGTCCGCAGGCGCGGCGCCCGCGCTGGCAGAGGAGGTGCCCGAGGAGCTCGCATATGGAGCGCTTGGGGGTCGGGGGCGGCGCGGAGAGGGACGCGCGGGTGGGACGGCGGGTGAGGCGGAAGTGGCGCTGGGGGCGGTTCACATACGAGTGCATCGTGGCCGTCTTCTCCCGCCTGGACAGCAGCGGTAACCGGTTCGGTCCGTACCATCTTTGCTTGGGGCTGCTTGCTGCTTCTGTTCCTTCTCCTCCCGTTGCTGCTGCTGCTGCTGCTGCTGATTCTGACTCCGTTGTTGCTGAGGTGGGCTTCTCGCTCGGCTGTTCCCCGGTGAAGCTCTTGGCGATGCGTGAACTGGCGATGCGCGAAGGGAGGGAGCGTAGCCAGTTGCGAAGGCCGGGCCAACGCGGCTTGCCGCTCGATGATGCGTGGCTAGGGCCCGGCATGAGAAGGGCCATGATCAAGCTAGACGCAGGCTGATATCTGCTTGTGGTTGTACAGAGAGAGAGTGTGAGAGTGAGAGAGTGACAATGTAAGGGGGGCAGGCAGGCAGGCAGACAGGCACGGCAAGTCTCGTGGGGTTGTCGTGAGACTGACTGACAGCTGCGGATCGACATGGTTAAGTAGTTGAGGTCTGATGCTGCGTATCCGCGTTCATGGCTAGAGTGAGGCCGCGCCCGTTCGTGTGAGTCTTTGTTGCGTGAGCTGTGGTCAAGTTGCCATGAATGAACCTTTGACACCTCGGGACCTAAGCGACCAAAAGACAACTCTTCTCGGAGTCTGAACCTGTCAGACACGTGCCGTCCATATGGGACAATCGGTTAATTTTCCTTTGAGAGTTTTGAAAGTTGGTTGGTTCTCAGCTCAAGGCCATTCTTTACCCGCGATGGCAAGTGCAGAGCCTGTTCAGCACACACGCGTGCCAAGCAGACATGAGTCGTTTAGAAAAGCCAATAAAACATGAGGAGATTGATCCGCAACAAAAAAACGTTTGTCAATGAAATGGTAAATTCGTCTTAGAGAGCTGTGTAGAGAGAGCTGTGCAGATAGAAGACAATCTTTGGGATAAAGAGGCACCGCCTGATACAATGCTAGTCGGGTAGGGGAGAACCTGTTGAGCTGGAATCCGTGTCTCCCGAGGAGGGATCACATCAGCTTCATGCAGAACATCGAATTAATTTTTGCTCTCTCAAAGGGCGTGTATTGCTTCGCTGCAGGATGCTGTACGCGGGCACCGGGTAGTTATGACACATGACTCTTCCCGAGATTTCCCTGCCAAAGACGAGGACATCGGGGGAACCCAACCCTTTCACGAACAAGCCTACGCCCTAGGCGCACCCACTCATGGGAAGCACCGTCTGCCCTATCTCGTGCAATCTCCCCACCCCCCGATGGCCGTTACACCTCTTCATCTCCTCCGGACGGCCAACTGCTTCGCCATCAGTTCAAGAGCTAGTCGCCACACGTACTCAGGCCGGCCAGGCGCGACAGCCTCCTTCTCCCAGAGGCAATGGGCGTCATCGAGCTCGTGCCTAGTCTCATCGTCCAGGACGTCCCAGTGGTGGTAGTACACCGTGAGCTGGTGGGCCATGAATTGCAGCTCCTGGTCTGTTGGTGGCTCGGAACATGTAGAATCCGGGTCGAGCTTGGCCTTCAGGCCCGCGAGCAGGTCGGACACTTGAGCGGACGTGTACCCGGGCATGATGACCCTTGATGCGGCGGATATCTGTTGACTCTCTCAGGGCAGATAGGGATGTTTGTTGCGGCGGGGGGGGGACGGGGGATTCTCCGAGGTTGCAAGTTTCTGCTTGGTAGCGTGCACGAGCGAGCTTTGTCGAAGGAGAGGATCGATCACGGAGAGACATCTGGACCTGATGAGCTGCAGAAGGTTGGCTTGTTGTGCAACAGAAGGGCTATGGGTTGACGGCGAGGTAATCATAAAACAAGTTTCCATGATGCGGTGTTTGAAAAAGCCTGGGGTCGAAGCTGCGAAGCGAAGATACGGATAAAGACTATCATTTCGTAATATTATATTACGTATAGTTAAGCGGCGCGTCCGTGACGCAAGCTGCTGCTAGGCAAAGCAGTCGGGCCCTCCTTGCTCCTCCACCAACGATGCCAAGTTTCATATTCGCATCTAGTCAAGTCCAACGCCCCAAAAGAAAACCCGGCAACCTGACTCCGTGCTCGATCCATGTCCGCCGTCGCCGGCTTCCCCCCTTTGCCCTGATCCTCAGGTCCCCTACATACCTCACGCGCGCGCGACAGCAAGAATCCATCGCGTACACTCCTAAACCTCCTCACTTCGGACGCTGAGTCTTTCTAAAAGCCTCCTCGATCTCGTCCCAGAGGCAATACATCGTGGCCAGAGTCTCCGCGTCCGCGTCTTTGGGGATCGTGGCCTTCCACCTGAACCGCACCGACCTCAGCTGGAACATGGCGTGTTCGTCTTCCGTCACGACCGGGTTCTCGTACCAGCCGATTATGTCGTAGCCGTACTGGATGCGCTCCGCGTTGGTGGGCGCCGGCCCGGCAAAGAGTATGGCGAGGAGGCGGCCGATGGCATCGATGGGCTCCATGAGGGCCATCTTGCTTTGTTGGTTCCAAGTTTTCTTGTGTGGACTGATTGATGGGGTGTTTTGGTTTTGGGGTTTCTCACTGTTGTTGTTGCGGGAGAGACGATGCGGAAGGGCTTTGAGTTGACTCGATGGCTGGTGCGCAGACAGAGAGAGATAAGACAGAGAGAGGATGAACCTATTTGTCTTTGTGGTGGGCTGCGGAGGAGCTCTGATGGCCCTTTTATGTGGTCAGTTGGTGGTGATGCAGAGACTGGCGATTTACAAGGAGAGAGAGAGAGAGAGAGAGAGCTCCCGGAGAGGTGCGTGGCGGAGTCGCAGAAAGAGCGCCAGGTGCGCAGCACAGTCACTGCCCTCGACCAGACGTGCTGTGAATGTCCACATCAAGGAGCAGCAGACGGCTTTGCAACAACGCGCCTTATGCAGCCCCCTCCCTCCCAAATTCGAGGGTGGCCTGGTGATCAGAACGAGGTGGTGATGGCGCGCACACAAGCAAAGGAAAACCTCACCGAGCTCTCTCCTTGCGCGCTTGCCGATATAGTCTAGGAGATGTCGACTACGCGAAGAGGACACATTCTTTGAAACGTTTGAGTAAGATGGCGGGGAGTAGAGTGCACCCGCCCCCAGGCCAGGCTGTAGATAGATCAAAGCGTTGTGCAAGGGCCGTGGTTGCTGATGCTGTATCGGGAATTTCTTTGGTAACACACTTGGCTCGTTCGCGTCGCGCTTCGTCACCAGGGTAGAAAGAGCCATCAAAGACACGCTGGATAAGTTACCTAAAAGGATTCTAGAACGCAGAGAGAGAGATAGAGATGGTGGACATGTCGAGAGTGGAGTCTACGGACGGATCACCCCCATCAGTCGTTTCGTCCTTGTCATGCAGAACAACTGCATGTGTGGGCACACTGCACCGCCAACTTGGGCAGGGAGGGGGAAAGCATTGACGGCCTGCATAATGCATGTACATACATACATGCCAAAACAATTGTAGTCACGATGTCGAGACTTTCTTATATCTACCTACATGACAGCACATATGTATCGTGTCATCCGTGTCCCTTGCATCCCGTAAGCTGGTGCCTGAAAACCAAGATTCTCTTCAGTTATACCACTCTGTCTGCCTTGGGGCCATGTGATACCCGTGCTAACGCATGGCGTACATAACAAGGGCAGGTTGACGGCGAACCAAGAGCCGCCAAGGCGGACACATCTTGACTGTTTCTTGATTCTGTCTTCGCAGAGTGTCCCGCATAGCGCGGTTGTCTCTTCAAATTCATAACAGATTCTACAGCTCGACAGTACAGGCCAAAGCTACGACCTGATGATCCATACGCTAGGGAGCGGGGAAAGAGCAAATGAATATACTAGTGTTGATATGCGACGTCTGTGCTATCAGCTCCGGCGTCCACTCCCTTTTCTGATATCGTAACAGCTGTAGACCGACAAGCCAGCCACCCATCGACGATCTATTCATGAAAGCCTCCAGTTCCGTGCCGTCGGTGGCCTCAAACGTAGAAGTCCCTTGTCCCCAGCCGCCAGAACAGCGTCAGTACCACAGGCACCCATGCCATGCACGATAAAACACACCAAAACGCCACAATGCTGCCATCCATGTACCCCAAGAAACGCCCATCAATGCCTCCAAGAGCCCACCAAAACCCATCCTGCTCAACCCCCTCAACGCCCCTATCCCTATTCTCAGCAGCTGTCAGTCAGCCCAACACCGCCCCGCCCTTCTTTCATGCCGCTCCATCACGACGTCTGGCTTTTCATGTTACGGCAAATCAGCCATACCTGCAAGTCCTCGTTCAAGTCCTGGTGAAGCAGCTCCAAAGTCCGCAGGCTGACGTCGTGCGTCACCGGCTCCGCCGCGTTGTCGAACGCGTACCGCACCGCGCGGGACCACTGCAGGTTCAGGTTCACAAAATCCCGCACCATGTCATCACTGCGAAACACGGCCGGGTCGTCGAGCGAGGGCTCGTACAGCGTGAACAGCTGGCGGCCGACCTGCGCTAGTCGTCTTGGGGAGGAGCCCGTGCTGAACGTGTGTCGCAGGGCAATGATTTGCGCCGCGATGGGATATTCGTATGTGGCAGCAGTGTTACCACAAGAAGCCGAAAAGCTTTCTGTTGGTGTTTTCATTGTTGTTGTTGTTGTTGTGGTGGTGGTGGTGGTGGTTGACATTGACGTTGACGAGGATGCCGACGCCTGGTCTTGGGTGACGCCGGTGCCGATACCGCCGGTACCGCTGGCGTTCTGCAACATGTTGTTTCCAGATGCAGAGGCTTCTGCAGAATGGCCGGTATTTGCAGCAGAGGTAAACACCATGACAACTACCCGTTGATGAACTTTGCCCGAAATGGGGGGGACGGGCGAGCAGTAAACGTAAAATGGCAAAGCACCCTGGTAGCGAACTTTCAGTCCCAGAAAACCGTGTCGTCGCAGTGCAGGGCAAAAACCTATCCAGAGAGTGGAAATATTCAAAGACAACAAGAGGCTTGGGATCGCAAACGCGAGTTTTATACTCGTTTCGCGGTCTGGTTTCCACGCGCGGTGACGAGCGAGAAAGCTTTTCTTTTGAGTTTGGTTCGGTAAAAGTGAGTGGTAGTCGCAGTAGAGTAGTGCAGATTTGTACTGTCCAGAAACCTTGGGACCAAAGGGGTTGAGTGGGTTTATTTGCCTGCCTTTGCGCTTTGCTGGGTGGGAGAGACGAGTGTGCAGGAGGGCTTGGGCTACCCCCCCACGCGCGCCTACGGGAAGTCGCCTTTTCTTCCACAACGCGGTGGCGGCGCGTCTAGACTTGCAGTCGGCAAAGTTTTCTCGTCTTGCTGCATGTTCACTGACCTAATCTTTCGGGTGTTCATAGCCGTGTTAGCCTATGAACACAACTACTGATGGCACTGTACAGCAAAGATGGCGGGCAAGAAAGAATGATACAACTCACAGCAGTCATAGAAGCAAGTCTCTAATGCTCAGCCAGGCAACAAGAACCATACATTGGCCAATGATGTAAGTTTTCGAACCTGTTGATGGCTATTAAGCTCCAAGCCGTCTCCTTTGACAGGGCCGTGGCGTCGGCCCCGGCCCATAAAGCCACCCATCTCGACTGAAATGTCCCTAGGTATTCGCTATGCTATGCTCGCTTTGATGATATGCTGGTATTGATGTCTGTTCAGGGATAGATTTTACCGGATGCACGGCATGGATACCTCTAGCCGTCGGAGTAGTCTCTGTCCGCGCTCTTGGTCGACGTCATCTCGCTAAGGGAGGCCTCTGGGTCTTTCCGTTGCTGAGTGTCCTTCTCCACCTCCTCTTCTACGACCACGGTCGTTACCATATCCATCTGTATAGCCGTACCACGAAGCGACTCCTGACTGGTGTTGCGATGTTGCGGCGGTCTGGGCCATGCTGGGCCCGTAGTAGTCCTGAGCCGCTTCCACGACCACCACCCACCAGCCGTCTCGTCCTCCATGCAGCGAACCCCTCGTCCTGTGCCGCCCTGAATCCAGACCATGTTGCCGAATTCACGCGATGGCGTCTGCAGAAATGCAAAAGTTTTGATACCCGTGTCCTCGGTGTCGACATCGCAGGGCGCCGCAAAGATGATGGTGTTACGTGTGGTTCCGAACAACAGGCAGTCAAAGGAGCCGTTGAAGGCGATCATGCCACCGGCGAAGCAGAAGTAACCGATGGGTACGTCCAGGCCCGCCATCGTGGCGATGCGGCCCAGGGCGAGCGGCAGGGTGCACGCCACGTAGATGACAGGGTAGATGAGGAAGGCTGGCTTGTGGCTCAGCTCGGCCTGGGGCGCGTTCGGACCTGCAGCTTTGCGCGCTTGCATTTGCTGGCGGCGAAGAGAGATGAATATAGAGAGGTAGAGCGCCGATGTGATGCCGAGCGCCATGAAGATCCAGAGATAGTGCGTGACGAGACGGAGATTCTCGTAGTCCTTGTTCATCCAGCACTTGGCTGGGTCAGTGGAAGGTATCAAGGGTCACGACATGAGTTATGGTTGGAGCTTACCCATGCACCAGCCCTCACAAAGAAGCCGCCAGCGTCGCGGCCATTGCGAGTGGTTCCCACTGGCAGCAGAGAAATGGCATAGACGAATATCCATATTAAGACGATGAGCAGGTAGAGCAACTTGTGTGAAGGGCGACGGTTCTGGACGACAGACATGTACGTGTGGAACGCGATGGCCATGATGAACATGCTTGACGACAAGTCGCCGGTGGAGACAAAGAAGCCCTGCGACCAGCAGGTAGTCGTACCGACCATGATGCCGTCGCGCTGAAGCCAAGCCGTGTTGAGCAGAAAGGCCAGGCTCTGATGCATATCGGCGAGGAAAAGGTTGTAGATGAGGACGAGGAACTGATTCGGCGGCGGGTTCTTGGAGCAAGAGGAAGGCGGCAGAGGTGATTCAGACGATTGGTGCAGCGCCTGGGCGGCAACTGAGGATTCGGCCTGTGGTCCTTGACCATCGGGGAAGATGTCGTCGATGCCGAGCCTGAAGTTGACTGTGGGCTGGAGGGCATTGCGGAGACGGGGATTCTGAGTCTCTCGGGCGGGGGGATGGCGCATAAAGAAGCGCCACAGGATGATCTTGTAGGAGAGGTAGAGGAAGAGGGTGGCCGAGGCGATAAAGGAGACGAGGGCGAGGACGGTAATGGCGATGAGGCCACGACGGAGGCTCAGGCCCAGCGGGGCCAGCGTACGGCCCTCGGGCTTCAAGAGCCCCCACGAGGTATCAGTCATGGCTGGCGAAGCTATCGTGAGTTGAGACGCGGAGGAGAGGAGAGCGGTGATTGCGGCCGTTCCGGCGACTGGCGTTGTGTCGTGTGTGCTTGTCCATTCACCACCACGGGCGGTGCTCTGCTTTTCCCATGTCAAGTAGTGTCTGCTTTCAGAGATGGAATACAACGAGACAAGATGCGGCGGCGACTGACGTCGATTCCACGCGGATTGGCGTGGTCGCCGTTGTCGTTATTGGGCTTTGGTGGCATCCATAGCTCCAAGGCAGAACAAAAGGCGGCGCCGCACATCTGCACGACCGGACCGGCCATGGTCAGCTTATGAAGAGCGCCATGAGGATTCCGGTCGTAGGATCGGCGGCAGATCGTTGCCGGAGGTGTGGGCACTGGGCATGGCGAAACCGCCCCGTCGGAGGGAGTCTGACAGACAGCGCGCAGAGGGTCGAGGAAGCCATCGTGGGCGGGCGGATACCATCCTGACCAACCAACAATGGGTAGCAGCATGCCGCATCTGCCCTACGATATCTCAAGGTGGGCGTATAAAGCACTAACCGATGTGGAAACTACTAAACCTAGGTAGAGGCCGTCGGGGGATCTCCAATGCCCCTGACCCTGCCCCTGCCCCATGACCCCTGGTCGCCGACTGAGGAGGTGGAACGCACCCCTGGCGCCTGCCAAACGGACGACCGGCTTCATTCCAGACTGGGGCAGTCCACTTGTCTTGTGGGCAAAAGCGTGTTCGGCAAGTGGCAGTTTGGGAAGGCGGAGGGGGCAATCGCGGCAGGAGCGGCAGGCCGACTTGGCCGCGAGCAGGCAGGTGTACAACTACAGTTACAGTTACCTCAGCTCTACCTGCCCGGCAGCTCAGCCATCAACTCCAACATCCACAATGCATGCATGCATGCAAGAAGCTCGAATGGTGAGCCCGGCGGGAAGCTGAAGCCCTGCAATACGCAGCACAGCACAGCACCTCGCATGAAGTGGGCACAGCTGTTGACAATGGAATAGTATTAGGTACTACTCCGTACAAGGTAGCGCACTCCTCAGGACGGCCTCACCCGACCATGGATCCTTGGCCCCTGTACGCAAGTAATAATGTCAGGCCCGGCGGCTCGAGTGCTGCAGCAAGACACATCCATCACCAGGTCAGAGGAGAATGGCAAGGCGCTGCTCAGAGACATGTACCAAGTTCCACGCACCTGCTACGTACGTTACCTACTTCGTACTATACGTCCTTCTCTATCCAATTTGTCATCCACCTGGCTGTCTCAAGTCACAAAAGGCACATTGGCACTAGAGGTACTCCGTACAGTGGGTGTAGGTACGAATACAGGTACTAAAGTATCAACTATAGGTTCGCACCTTACTTAACTTATTTAGTACGTTATGTAGTTACCTGTCTCACACTTGGTGCAGGCGTGGACGTGGACCTGCTCCCGCAACTCTCCACTCCATTCATTGCGACAACAACGACAGCCTGCCGGGGCCCCCCCTCAAGCCGTCTCTGGCGGCCCTTGCTTGCCATGCCATGGTGACCCAACGCTGCCAACACCGACAACAGACACGAGGAGCAAAAGGCGCCAGTCTGCAGGCAGGCTCTCGGACTCTTTTTCCTCCTGAGCTAGCCCCTCCCCCTCCCCCTCCCCCTCCCCCAGGCAGAGCAGAGAAAGCACCTCATCCCCGTCGTCGTCATCCAACCGACACGGTGACCGTTGGCGTTGGGGGCGCCGCCGCACCCGGCTCACCACGCGGCTCGTGCCCCCCCTGTGCCCCTTCTTCGCAGGGCCCCAAAAAGCTTCGCAACTTACTTACAGCCTTTCTCGCAGGGCCCGTCTGTCTTGCCGCGATCCGTTGTCCCCATCATCCGCGGACGGTCGTGAAGTGGTTGCTCCTCTCCATTATTGATCTTCGCAAGTCGCGACGGGCCTGGCAAATGGCAAATTACCGCGGTCATACCGAGCAGTCGAGGATTCGAGAGTCCAGATGCCTGCCCACGAGAGAAACCAAAGGCGGGCGCCGTCATTTCGTCGGCCCCCCGTCAGCCTCCCTCGCACCACCATACCCGGTACATTCGTACGAATAAGGCAATGCACAAACGGTAGGTACTTTGACTGCAGGGCACACACCAACAGCTCCTTCGGGACCGCATCATCAGTGCCCGCCGAGGAGCCCTGTATCGCCGTGCTCCCTCCCACGTTGCCCGTTGCCTGCCCGCAACTCGGTTCGTGGGGCCCGTGGCGTCGGCCTCGCCCTCGTGCTCACACGTGGCGCCTCCCACCTACTGCTCGTCCCGAAACCACTTTGCCCGCCTGGCGTCGATGCGCGGTGGTGAGACAGCCACTTGACGGCCAGCATGCATGGAAGGCCCTTGGAACGCGCATGCAGGCACACGACTCACGTTGCAGGTAGCGCCCTTTTCGCACAACGTCGCCGGCAATCTTCGACAAGTCGAGTCGAGTCCGAGCCACGTCCGACCGCCGCGAACCTATTCTCCACCAACTAATTGCCCTTGCTTGGGCCAGGCACAATGTGTCCATCATTACAATGCTTCATTACAGAACCGCGTCTTTGCGGCACGTAATACCATGCACTACCTACCCACCTAGGTAAGTACCATCCGTTCCAGCACCGGGCACCATTGCGACCCCCTTTGTCTCCCCGCAGTGCTGCTCCCCTTTTTGCCTTGTCCCGAACTCCTGGGACGGGCTCCTCTTTCCGCACGCTGAAAAAAAAAACCCGGAATGGCCGCTTGTCGGTGCCTGCGCTGCATTAAGATGCCCGCCCTCCTGGCCATGTGTTGTCTCGCTTTTCTTGGCTCAGATTATTAGTCTCCTCGCTTCGTCTCGCTCGCCGTTGGCCCCGCGCATCCTTGAAGCTCTGCGGAATTGGATACCACGCCGGCTGCCATCCCTGCGCCTCGGCCGCCGCGAATGCCAGTTCGTACTCGCTGAGCATGTCCCCGAGCGGCGCGCGTGCTGCCTCGACGGCCTGGTCGTTGACTGTGTCGCCGACGCCACCGTCACCGGCCTCACGCAGCTTCTGGAGCAGGTCCAGCTGCTCCTCGAGTGCCAGCTTGGATTCCCAGTAGCGCTTCATGGCTTTCCACGTCTCCGGCTCCGGCTCGCCCATCAGGTCGGGCCCGGCAGTTGCGGCTCCAGCACGGAACCAGGGCGCCACGGTCATGCCTCGAGTATCAGCGTTTGGCGGACGCCTCTGCTGCAGCAGCTGCTGCCTGGCTTCATCGTCGTCTGTGGCCACTGGCTGCTGCGCGGCCATGACTAGGTGGCGGTCTTCTTCGCATCGTTGGTCCGTCATGCTTCGTAGCAATGGTGCCAAATCTTGTTTGTTTACCTGCGCGTTGGACAGCTCCCCAACAGTGAGGCCGGGCTTGTGGGAGATGCTGCGTCGCGCAAGAGTAGAAGCAGGAACTATGCAAGCACTGCTTGGCATTGACTCCAAGTGCCCAAGAATCTCGACTCTCTGCTCAATGACACGGCATAGTGATCGTCAACGCCTGCGACCGTCTCTTGTGCAGGTCCAAGTGCCCTCACGCCCTTCTTCTATCTGCCTGCAAATGCGTGCGGATCGTCGGCGATCGTGATTCACGCACACACACATCCTCTCTCGCTCTCTCACAGGAACTGCTGGTGCTAATTACTCATGAACCCCACTACCTCTGAATCACCGCCGCGCAAAGCATCGTCCCATGTGAACTCTGCTCTGCCATGGCCCGGCTGGGTCCTTAGAGATTTGCAACCGTAAAGGGGTCGTCGAACCTCCTTCCGTCCGACCCGATCACCATGTCGTCCGTGTCGAGGAGCGGAGCGCTGAACAAGTCTCGGCCCATGTTGCAACCTATTTGCCCCCATCCCATTAGGCTGGTTGTCTTCTGCCGAGACCCTAGGATAACGGTTCTATAGCTCTAGCGTGATGTCTCGCGTTGATGGGACTGGCCGCGGCGCTGCGAGAGGACATGGATATACGTAGATGTATGTAGATTGAGCATGCATGCAGTCGTCTGCCCTGTGTGGTTGCTTCCGAATCGATGTCATGCCCCTGGGGGTGTCATATCGGACACCGATACGTGTAACCTGCCGGGAACTCAGAGCAGAGACAACCAGTCCAAACATCACGGATAACCAATCTACACCCTCAGAGACAAGCTGTCCAAAGAAGCCAAGCCCAGAGACACCGGCCCCTCGCCCGCATCATCCTCATGTGGGCATACACCGTCCTAGTTGCTGCACTGTGCCGTCGTATATTAACACTACAAAGAAGACGTAAACGCTGACTGAGCCCGTCCGTCTATGATGCCTAGTCTATAACCGATTCGTCAATTCGCCCTCCTCTTGTCCTGCGCAATGCAAAGACCTCGCCAAACCCATGCAAACGCCAGGATCCAAGTATGTACAACACAAGATTATTACGCGCGCTGGCCCGTCTGCTGCATCTCAGGCCGACCGGACCCGTCCCCACTCAGGTCCGGAATATCATGCTTCTTCCTCAGATCGTCGAGCAGCGGGCCGAACGGATAGTCGCTCGCCATGCTATCGTGGTTGCAGCAGGGCGAGTGCCTGATGGGAAGCAGCCACTCGATGGGCGTGTTGCCCATGACCGATTTCCAGTTCCCCCAGTAGCCCAGGTCCCACGGGTTCTGACCAGGTTCCGTGCGCAGGATAGCAAACATACGCTTTGCCTGGTCGTCCCGGGCTGCGAGGCTCTGGCCGGCCGCGGTGCCGAAATGTGGTGGCGGGGCGCTGGCGGGCGGCGGCGGCTCCGGAGGCCATGGCTGGAGAGGGTACACAATGGTCGGGAAGCTCCTTCGCTTGAGTACATCGTAGGGCACGCGCACCGCGAGGTAGAACTGCTGCCTCTTCCTGAGTATGTCGATGTTGGTGATGTTTGTAAAGATGAAGCGGAGCGATGTCAGCGCCATGGCAAAGGCGAAGAAGGTGAACACCGCCGACAGCACGATGACGGCAATTACCCACCCGTCAGTCGGGCGTTCCTCGTCGTTCTGTAGCTTCAAGCAATATGCCCCTATTGCTACACACACGGAGCAGAAACAAGTGGTATACATTGTGAATTGGGCGAAGAAATTGAAAGCTTGCGAGAGGGATATGTGTGTCAGCTTTGTCACGGCCGCGACAAACGTGTGGACATCGACTCACAGGTCTCGGACACCATGCCGCCAACCCACGGGCATAGGTGATCCATCTTGCGGACGCAGCGGCCCAGTTCGCTAGAGTGGTGCGCGCGGTCCGGCTTCCACTGCCTGCAGTCGGAGCACCATTTCGGCCGGCCGTCGACCTCGCAGACGAAGGCGTCCTTGCTGTAGAAGGCCTCGAGGCCGGGGCTGTCTGGGTTCGCATCGGGCGGCACCCAGGGATTCGCTTCGGGGTCTCTCCCGCGCCGCGAGGTCGAAGCTCGTCGCTTCTCGCCGAGGTCGCCGCGCTCCTCGTGCAGGAGGGGGACCAGGCCCGGGTTAAGCTGAACGGCGAGGAAGGTGCGCAGGTACGTGGCGACGGACAGGACGAAGAACAAGAAGTAGAGCACGAGCAGGGCGACTGCGAGCCCAGACTTTCCCTCTGTCCGATAGAGATATTGCACTGGTTTGTCGCGAGCGGTCAGCCCAAGGTCGAGCGAGGCCAGACGAGGCAGGCGCACAGGAACGCGCAACCGATTTCACTTACCACACAGGCGGCCCGCGACCGCGTAGGTGCCGATGCCGAACGCGGCGACTATGACGAAGGGGATGATGCGCACCGTCCACCGGGTGGCTGCACGATTGCTGACGGCGGTGCGCGCCATGGCAGCATCGTGGGCGCCACGAGGGGGAGAGGAGGAGGAGAGTTGGGATGGAAGCCGGGTTGGAAGGAGTGATGATGTAAGTGGACATGTAGGCGGGCCGCGTGTGTTGGACGAGGAACACGGCCAGCCAGACGGACAGTGCGCTGCCATGCCACACTGTGAGTTTAAACACTGTATTTCCCAAGTGGGGCTTGGGTGGTCGCCTCAACACCGACTCCAGCTTCGGTGCCTCAGCAAAGCCCCATCGCCATAGGCATCAATCACCATGCGCCACCCACCACCGACCGTTTCAAATCTTTCGGAAATTGGCAACTGGGCGGCCGCCCGGTGCTCGGTGGCCCCCGCGTCGGTACCACCGTGCCACCCAGCACACCGCTCAAGGACTACACGACAAGAGGTCACGACGCTCCCTTCTCTCATCGCACGGCGCACAGCCCCAGCAGCGCGCCTGGCGACAAGAAAGTCCCGGTCGCCTGGCAGCAATTTCCTTCCCGGTATGCTCCGTTCAGCACGTCACCGCCACAACAGTTGCCGCCTTGTGCCCCATCATGAACAATCCGCTTTCTTGGAGGAGCACAGGACTCGGCACAGTTCCGGTCGGTCGGTGGTGCTGTTGCACATCGCTGGCGCTGGACCTGCACCTGCACCTGCACCTGCACTTTCCAGAAGCTTTCTTCTTTCGGCGCCCCGACGAGGTGCAGCCACTCGGGGGCCCACATGACCGAAGCGCGTTGACTTGACGGCCGCTGCCTCTCTGGCGAACCGCCCCGTCCAGGTGCGCCAAACGGGGCTGCTCCCCGTACCGAAACGGCCTCCATTTCTACATCGGCTCGCCCTCCGCAACGCGACAGCGCGGATAGTGCAACGCTCGGTCTCGTTCGCCCGGCGCCGGCACCACCACCGCGAGGCGTCCGCACAGCACAGCCCCTCCTCCCTCCTGGCAGCTCGTCGCCCCGGATCGCTGGGCTATGCAGCCGCGCGACGTCCAGCCGCGGTCACGGTATCCGTGTCCCTTCCAATGCAGTCACGTTTTTTCCACCTGACGTCAATTGAGATGCCCTGGTCCCTCGGCGCGGCGGCGAGGTCCGACGGGTTGAGGCTGAAAGATGCAGCAGTGCATGGCTTGGATCCTTGCTGCCCATCGCCTCCAGCACGTGCCAGCCGACTGCACCGCACCCAGCGTCCCTCCCGTCGCCCTGCTCCCAGGGACGGCGACCGACCGAGAGAGGCGACAACGTCGCCGGTGTCGCTCTTCAAGGTGAGGCTCGTTGTTCTGGACGAGATGTGGCGGAGCAGACCAACGTTGCCGAGGACCGCGCCTGCTCTGCCACCGTCATTCGACCGCCTGGCAAAGCTTCCCGTTCCCCTTCCGTTTTGACGTCGGTCATCACGCGACGAGGCCCGTAACGGCAGATGGGGCGAGAGCCTGAGCCGTTGCGGTACTGCTCCGTGGTTGAGTTACTGATAAGACCCCGCCATGTGACGGACATCGTGAGGCTTTGAGTCAGAGGTGTTGCGTTTTTGCTCTCGTTGCGCTCTGATAACACCGAGCGGTGCGCGCGCCCCGTCGTCGATTGGCTTTTAGTCGTCGGACAATGCTTGCCTTTTTGTCGCTTCGTTGCGTCCTTGTCTGGCGGAGATGAAGCGGCCAGACCTCGGTCACGTTTCTCGGTCGCCTCGTCGGTGTGTGTTTATTGTAGGCCTAGAGGCAGGCGCCAACCCTACCAACGAACAGAGGCGGGCAACTCGAGAGCTCGCGCTCAAACATATATAGACTTAGAATAGTCTCGATACCTAGTCAACAAGACAAACAAGTTTCTTAGCTTGAGCTTCAAAGCCAGAACAACTTCTCCTCTCAATCTTCCATCAACGCAGCTGTCAACCCAGGGCTCTCACGTCGGAGCGCACTCATCGCATCACACCAAGACGCATCACTCGTCGCAGCAACTCTCGCGCCGCAGACATACCTTCGCCATGGCTTCCCACACCAGCAACAACAACAACTCCGTCGTCTTCCTCGCCCAGGAAGAGGTCCGCCAGGTCTACTACTTCTGGACCTGCCATATGTGCGGCGGCGGCCCCTTCTGGCTCTCCACCACCCCCGGCTGCGTTCTGTGCGGCCACCCTCGCTGCACCTCGTGCAATGTGACCTCGGAGACGGCCTAGACGGCTTGGCCCGACATCTGCTACTACTTTTCGTAAGTAACTCGTATTTGCTGTGTCTCTATCTCTTGCCCTCTCTCTTACTTTACCTACCTGCAACGTGACAGCCGTTGGATACTAACTGAGAAGTAAAGGCCGCACCACAAGCAGGGTCGCGGCACTTCGAATGATTGCGGGCGTGCGACTGATACGACAGGAGCCTTGTCGGTCCCGGGTAGGAGGAGGAGGAGGAGGAGGAGGAGGAGGAGGAAGATGCGCCGCCGCCAGAGGTGGTGATGGTGGTGGTGAATGGTAGGGGTGGCTGACGAAGCTCACCCCAATGTGTGCTTGGATATGGACGTTCGCTCCGCTTCTTATATGTCTTGCTACAACCGTGCGGCTCTCTGAAGCTGCATATGAAGGGTGTTGGCGCAGAAAAAAGCGGCGGTTAGAGATCGGTCACAAGGCCAAGGGGGAGATTCATGGCCGGTGCGGGTCGCCGGTCGGCTGAAAGTTCGTTTCCTTTGTTCCTGTCATGTTCACCTCGCTTGTACTGTTTTGAATACACTTGACGTCAAGATTCGTGCCACGCTTTCTTCTGGGGCTGATGTTATGGTGACGCGCTCACACTAGCGAGCAGACTCTCAACAGTCTCTGAGCCAGTCCCGCCCAGGATAGACGTCACCACGTCGCAGAGGATGTTCAAAACCAATTCTGCGTTCTTCTGCGTCAAGATGTCGCTGCGCGTGTCGAGAGTCATTTGCATCCTCTCATCTGACAAGGGGCGCGACTCCACCAGGATCTCATCCGGTGGATGTGGCCAGTCGTACGAACAAGTGACGAGTGCCTCTGCCTCCCCAAAGGCAAACGGCAGGTCTGGCTCGATGTTTTGATGCACCAAGACGCTCTGGCAGGATGTGTCCTCGCGCCAGGGCGTCGCTTTGCGTACAATGTCTTTGAAATCAAGCAGCTCGTGGTCGAGGCTCCTGTGGTGCTGCTCTTGCGTGGAGGCGAGAATATCGGCCACGGTTGCCGCTAGGTTGAGTGTTACGCGCACGGGAATGAAGTTGAGGCACATTCCCACCACGTCCTTGGCGCTAGGGGAGCAGTGGCTTCGCCCGCTGGACGTCTGCGCAAAGACAACATCGCGTTTGCCAGTCAAGTTGCCCAAGACAAGGGACCACGCAACTTTGACGACGGTAGCAAGCGTTATGCTGCTTGGTGCCTCATTGGGAAGGTCCACGGTGCGGCTTGCGGTGACAAAGCTGGAGTTTGAGTACGGCGTTTCGCCAAAAGACGCATTGTCTATCCGTGTAATGTTCGAGTCTCTTAAAGTTTCTTGCCAGAATGTGAAGGCTTCCTCGGTAGGTGCCTGGCTCCAGATATCCAGATACGTCGAGTATGACGGTGCGTCACTCAACATGGCCGCCCCCTCGTACAGCAGCTTCAAGTCGCGCCAGAGGATGTGCAATGAATACCCATCGAACTGAGCGTGGCTCAGTCGCACGACCAGGGCTTGTCCCCCTTCGCTGCTTTCGATGTACCAGAACTGCGTGATTGGAGTACCTAGTGTCGGTATATCGATGTTGTCTTGCTGCCGTTGCCTATCAACAAAGCTGCCAACAGATAAAGGCGTAAAGTGACGCTGTATCAAGGTTTCAATCTCGTCTACCACAACATTGTGCATCTTGCGGCTCTGTTCAACGAATATCGATCTTAGAGCATCGTGTCTTTTCACCAAGGCAGAGCACGCGGCTTGCAGTCTGTTGAGGTCGATTGTGCCGTTGAGATTCAGGATCCAATATTCAGGGGCTTGGAACAAATATCTCTCTGCGGCTTGCGACACGGGGAGAATGTCCACAATATCCGTCTCCGCAGAACAGCCTGACTTGTGCTCCTGCAGCAATCGAAAAATGACTTTTTTACTCGCCAAGTCGAGAGGCTTAGACGATGCTGACGCGGAGCTCTTGAGGACGCGTCCACTGAGAGCCTCTCCTTGAGGGACAAAGAGAGCAAGTTCAGAAAGCCGTGGGGTGCTGAATATGTTGGTCACGCGAAACGTGAAGCCCTTCTCTTGTGCTTCGTGTGCGAGCCGGATCGCGTCTATCGAGTCTCCGCCCAAACGGAAGAAGTTGTCGTCCATCCCAACGTCCCCTGGATCCACAGTCAGCACGTCGGCAACAATCTTTTGCAGGGTTCTTTCTTTTGTTGTCCTAGGTGGCCTTGGTAGAGCTTTGCCCAGTCGGTACTGCTGCATCTCGCGCCAGGTCATGGCCGCAGTTAGATGCCGCAGGAGACGGCGATCTGCCTTGCCCGCAATGGATAACGGTACGTGTGTCAGAGGAATGAAAACATTTGGTACCATGTAAACTGGTAGGTGTTGGCCCAGATGAGCTGCCAGATGCTGTGCAGTTTCTCGATGCCTAGTACCTGGTGGGAGAAAGGGGCGTTCGTCTTCAGGCTCGGCCTCTTCGTCGTCGTTCCTCTCTTGGTGGATGAAAGCCACCATTAATTCGCCTACATCTCGTTGCATTGGCTGTATGACCTCAACGATGGCATTGGCGACGGGAATATTCGTGTGACAGATGTGGTGCTCAATCTCTCCCAGCTCCACACGCTGTCCTCGAAGCTTGACCTGCGTATCCTTGCGGCCAACGTATGTGAGGGTGCCATCAGAGTTGTATCGCACCAAGTCTCCTGTCTTGTACACTCGAGACCACGGGCGTATTCTTCCTAGCCACGGGGGAGCATCTACGAATGCCTCCGCCGTTCTTGTCGGGTTGTTGAGATACCCGCGTGCTAGCGTGGGCCCTTCAAGAAGGAGCTCGCCGACCGCTCCCACCGGCATCAAGACGCTGTCGTCGTCCTTGTCGACGACCCACGATACAGCACCCAGTGTTTGTCCAATATTGGCTGGCTTGGATTCGGGCGTAGCATCTGCCAGCGCGCAACAGACGGAGCATTCCGACGGCCCATAGCCGTTGACAAGTCGCACCTTACCTGCCCAGGTCTCAACATCTCGCTGATTCATAGGCTCCCCACCAAGTAGAACTGTTTTCAATCCAGGTACATCTTCTGGACGCAGCACACGCGCAATTGAGGGTGTGAGATCGACCCTGTTGACGCGGAAGTCGTTGATGACACCTGCTAGGTTGTCGCGAAGACTCTCCGACGAGGGTACGCAGACGCATCCTCCTGCAAGAAACGTCCAAAGATAATCCGCGATGCTCACATCAAACATGTGAGATGCGAATTGGAGTGTCCTCGTCTCTCTGTCAAGGTAGAGTTGTGTTTGCTGGGCCGAGCCGCTCGTATAGAATGCTGCATGCTCGGTGATGATACCTTTTGGCTCACCCGTTGAGCCTGACGTGAATATGGCGTATAGGGCGTTGCTAGGGCCAACTTCATTCGAAAGAGCCAAGGTGTTTGCAGCCTCGCCGAAGTCGGTCCCTAACACAGCAACCGTCGATGACAGCTGGCCTGCAAGGGTTTTGCATACTTTTGAGCTCACAATCACTTGTGCGCCAAGAGCATTGCATATAGCCCGTAGGCGCTGCCACGGCAGGGCTGGATCCAGCAGGGCCACAGCACCGCCGGCTTTGACCACGCCTAGGATGCTCACGGCAACCCACTTGGACTTTTCGATTAGAATAGGCACAAAGACTTCGGGACCAACACCAAGGGTCTGAAGATGTGAAGCAAGGCTTGAGGACAGGTCGTTCAGTTCGCGATAGCTGAGGTCGCCATCCCAAGCACACACTGCCTGTCTGTCAGGGGCGCCAAGATACTGAACTTCAATCCCGTGGTGCACGCAGCGGTTGACGGCCTTGGGGACGGTTGAGTTCCAGCCTTCGATCTCCTTCCGCGATGACGGGGCCAAAAGGTTGAGATCCGCAATGTTTTTGGACAAGTTGTCCTGTATCTGCTGTAGGATATGGGCGAAATCAGATGAGAGCCGCCGCACCTCCTCGCCGGCCAAGACGTTACTGTCAAAGTGGAAGGTGATGATTGCTTCCGCGTCTGAAACCTGGCAGGTAATCTCTAAAGCATACGTACCAAAGTCCGCAGCATTGGTCTCATCCTCGACTGGCACCAAGAGGCAGCCCGCACGACCTGAGTTTGCCGGTTGGATCAGCAGTAACGACTGAAACCGGCAAGCAACCTCGGCGTCTCCTCCGAGCTTGCGTATGTTTTGTAGGCCCAGCTGCTCATGCGGGACCATGTTTGCCAGCTGCATTTGCACTCGGTTCAGTTCAGACATGACGGTTTGATCTCTTCTCGGATGGAAACGAAAAGGGACGGTAGTAATGGTAGGACCGGAGACGTGCTCAATTCCATGGATGTTGGCGTTGCGGCCAGACCCGATGAGGCCAAACACTGCCTCATTCGACTCACTGAATCTGGAGAGAGCCAGAGTCCAGGCCAGAGTCAATGTGGTTGCTGATGTTTGATCCCCAATAGGATGCAGCTTGGCTCTAATATCCGTCAAGTTGTCAATTACTGGGGTGTAGTCGTTTGTTGGAAGCGGGGGGAACGAAGTTTCAGAAACGCCTGACAGCTGCTCGCACCAGTATCTTCTCGTACATTCGTTATTTTGTTTGGACATATAGCCAACGAAATGATTGAAAGGTCGCTGTAGTAGTTGTTCTCCCGAGAACGCTTGTTCGATCTGGTCGAGAACGAGGTCCAAGGACCATCCATCGTACAAGGCATGGTGTATGTCGAGGAGAAGCACCCCGGAGGTGCTTCCGTCGTCCTCACTGCTGACATGCAGTTGCACCATTGGGTCGCCTAGCTGGAGCCTTTTGCGCGGCACCGTCAAGGTCAGTCCTTCGATGTTGTCAATGCCAGTCACACTCAGTGGAATGTCGTCGTCAAGGACTACTTGATACAGCGCCGAATCCTGGATAATCCTCGTGCGCAGGATTGGGTTGGCCTTCACCACTGCTTTCCATGCGCGCTTGAGCTTCTCCACGTCAAACATCTCATGCATTCGATAGCGGAAGAGGGCCCGGTAAGCGCCTTCCTTGCGCAAAGAACCGTACACTATCCCCTCCTGTAGGGGTGTGCACGGGTAGATGTCTTCAATTTGGGATGTTTCGACGCGGCAAGCCCCGGCCGCTACTTCAAGTAGTGTCGCACGCTTTTCTTTATGCACGAGCTCAAATGGAGCAAGCTTTTCTGGGGAATTGTCGGCTCCGCGATCCATAACGTCCGCCATGTCGGAGAGCCGCGGGTGAGTGAAAACGTTTGCCACAGACAACCGGTATCCCCTCTCGCGTGCGGCGGAAGCAAGCCGCATCGCAGATATTGAGTCTCCGCCCGCGCCGAAGAAATTTTCTTCAGTGCTAAGGTCGCTAATTGGCAAGTTCAGCAGGCCGGCCCAGAGCTCAGACATGACGCGCTCCTTGTCGTTGACAGGCTTGACAGCCGTGGCCGCGCTAGAGCTCAAACGGCTGTCGGAGCCGTCGTTCGGCAGCGACGTGGCAAGCTGCGATATCATGCGACGGTGGACTTTGCCACTGTCAGTCACCGGAATGTAGTTGAGGGGCACGAAGGAGGAGGGGATCATGTAGCGAGGAAGCAACGCCGAAAGCCTTGTCTTCGCTTCGTGGCAGACTTTTCGAAACGTGTCGTCTGGGACTCCAAAAAGCGACTTGTCATCTGCTCTTGAAATGGCAATACCCGCCTCTCTCAGATGAACGAAAGCGAAGAGCTTAGGTTCAGCTTCAGGCTGATGAACGAGCTCAACGACTATGGCCGTATTGTCGGGGAGAAATTGCTTCAAGTTGGTTTCAACTTCCTCCAGCTCGATACGCTGGCCGCGAAGCTTGATTTGTCTGTCCTTGCGGCCTACGTACCGTATGCACCCATCTTCCATGTATTGAACGAGATCACCGGTTCGATACAGCCGTGAGTCCTTGTCGCCACGAAAGTGGCATAGCCACGACGGACTCGGGATGAAGCTCGCCGCTGTCTTTTCAGGATCGTTGATATAGCCCCTACCAACAATCGGACCTTCAATCAGGAGCTCTCCGATAGCCCCCCAGGCGCAGAGCCGTGATGGATCCGATGGGCTTACAATCCACCCGGCACCAGTGGCAAAAGTGCCCAGTGTTCCAGAAGCATACCTCCGTGGGTCGGCGTGCCCGACTACGCACACCGGCGTGCATTCTGCCGGACTGTAGACGTTGATGAGGCAGCAATTGCTTCCTACCCAACGCTCCACATCAGCAACTCGGAGGGTTTGGCCTCCAAAAACTAACGTTTTGAGCGATGGAACAAGATTGGGCGTGAGGACCTGCGACGTGGATGGAATCATGAATACCCAATTAATGTCGTTCCGCGCAATAAATCCATTGAGATCAGATAGTCGCTCCTCGTCAGAGGGGATACACAAACACCCCCCGAAAGCCAGACAGGTCAAGATCTCCAGGATCGACGCATCGAATGCGTACGATGCAAAGTGTAGCGTCCTGTTGTCCGATGTCAAGTTTAACGGCCCTGCGAGGTCTCGAAGAGCCGTGGCAACGCTGTCATGTTCCAGGGTTATGCCCTTGGGAATCCCCGTGCTCCCGGATGTAAACATTACGAAAGCGGCATCTGTCACCGCTAATTTTCGCGGAGATTCCGGTGGGCTAGAAGGAGGCGTGTCCAGCAGAGCAGCCGATAGTATGACGATGGGAGTGTCAGTGTCTAATGCCTCAACTATGCCTCGCGTCGCATGTGATACGACGATGACGGCAGCTTGCATCTGCTTGAGCATCTGCTCCAGTCTACCAGGCGGGTGAGAGGGATCCAGAAAAGCGCAAGCGGCCCCCGCCTTGAGAACGGCGAGTGTAGCCACGACGGTCCATCGCGACTTTTCCATGCAAATCGCTATGGTTGTGTCAGGACCAATAACGTGCGAAATCAGACGTTGCGAAAGTCGGCCACAGTCTCTCCGTAGCTGCTCGTATGTAAGTGAGCCGTCCCATGAAGAAATCGCCTTCTTTTCTGGGTGCAGTCGGCATTGTTCCAACACCAGGTCGTGGACCAACCGATCCGCACAGGTCAACGTGGATGCGTTCAAGGCCCCGACACGCTCCAGGTCATGAGGGCTGATGACCTCAATATCCTTTATCGCCATTTTTGGGCTTCTCATCACTTGCTGAGCAACATGGTCGAGTTGATGAGCCAAATTGTGCGCTTCAACCTCGTTCAAAAACGACTTGTCAAAGTTTGCGGTTAGTTGAACGGAGTGCTTGTCCGGCGAGAGGGAGAATATCATCAGCAGAGGCGTGCTCGCAAAACGAGAGTACACGTCGTCAGTTTCCAAGGCTTCCTTGTAGAAGTCGCTCTCCACGTCTTGGTCTGCTGGCTGGATGACCAGCTGGGTGTGGAAGTCGCATGCCACCGCCGTTTCAGCGCTTATGGAACGAATATTCTGTAGCCCAATCTGCTCATGTGATGTCATGTCAAGCACACGTCTTTGTATGGACATGGCTGCTTGTTCCACGGGCATCATTTCTAACAGTCTGATACGAAAAGGCACCGTCGTGATGGTTGGGCCAACGCATTGTTCGATGCCCCTCATACGCGCGTTTCTCCCCGAGAGTGTGAGCCCGTACACGACGTCATCCGCAGCTGTGTAATGGCTGAGCACGATCGCACATATGAGCTGAATAATGGCTGAGAGTGTCACATCCACAGTATCGGTGTTCATGATCTGGATCCTGTGTGTAACAGACTGTCGTTGAAGGGAAGAGCTTGGGAATCGGGGTTGCGCGGGAAACATCGAGACGTCCAAATCACGGAACTCTTGCCTCCAGAACTCTCTGCTCTCACTGGCATCGAGTGTCTTCAAATAAGCCACAAACGCGTTGAAAGGTTGGACAGTGAGCCTTTCACCCTTGTAGGCCGCTTCAGCTTGATGGAAGATGAGCGGCAGCGACGTGCCATCGTACAGGGCGTGATGAAGCCAAAGCTGCAGCCTATGCTCGTCGCCGTACTTGACTAGTTTGATCCTCTGAAGTGGTTTTCCGGGCATGATTTCCAACGGGTCGTCGCGTGATGACCACTCCAGCTTCTCTGCAATGACAGCTTGTAGAGTACAGTCGCCCACGGGTCCCAGGACCAGGCGCGTGCGAAGAATAGGGTTCGCGTCATACACGGCTGTCCACGCCAGGAGCAACAGATCAAGGTCGGCATTTCGAGGTAGGCTGAACTCCATCCTGGCTACATAATGGTCCTGGTGCATCATGCTCAGCGCGAATAGGCCCTCCTGCATGGGGGTGCACGGGTAGATGTCTTCCACAGAGTCCAGGTCAACGCCGCAAGCCTGCGCCACGAATGTTATGAGATCGTCACGACTTTCCGTCTCCGTCAGCTGAAAGGGCAATATTTCTTCGGAAATACACTGGGTCGGGTGTCCAAGAGATAATGCCAGATCAGACAGACGAGGGAAGCGGAACAAATCGGCCACAGACAGGGAGTACGATGCTTCATTGAGGCGACCGACTACTTTCATCGCGCCAATTGAATCACCTCCAATGTGGAAAAAGTTGTTATCCATGCCCACAGATTCTGCAGGCAAGCGGAGCGCCTGACATACGGCCAGTTGAACGGCGACCTCGGCGGCGGTCGCTGGGGCGCGATGGGAGACAGACAGGCCGTAAGCTAGGAGTTCACGCCTAGTGAGTTTCGAGACCGCGTCCCGGAGCAGTCGCCGATCGACCTTTCCGGTCATCGTCAGAGGAACGCGCGTGAGTGGTAGGAACAGAGATGGGACCATGTAACTCGGCAGTCGAGAGCGAAGGCGTCGCTCTACCTCTTCAAACTGGTTTCCGATAGTGGCCACAGCCTGGCCCAAGACTGGCTCTGCCGTTCCGGACTCATAATCACGCAGGTAGATGAGCACGGCGAGCATGGTGTCCGATTTCTCGCCCTCTGGTGTCACCAGGTCTGCCACGACCTGTCGCGCTGCGGGCAGACATTCCCGTACATGCTGTTCGACCTCGCCCAGTTCTATGCGTTGCCCACGGAGCTTGACTTGGTTGTCTTTCCGCCCCATGAATAGTAGCGAGCCGTCGCCGCTGAAGCTGTAGCGGACAAGGTCTCCGGTCTTGTAAAGTCGTCCCTGCCTGCCGCGCCTGAGGCGGTGAAGCCAGCCCGGGTAGCCAATAAACGACGCTTCAGTTGCTTTCTCATCCTTCAGATAGCCGTTTGCTAAAATGGGTCCTTCAACAACAAGCTCGCCCACGGCGCCGGGCGGCGTAAGAATGCTGCTGTCTCTTGGATCAACGATCCAGCATGCCGCACCAGCACCCCAGCCGATGTTCGAATCACCACATTCCAAAGTTGTATTTGGCTGTATAGACGTGTCAATACAGCATTCTGCGGGTCCATAGCCGTTCATCAAGTGCACCCTGTCCTTCCATTTGTCAATGTCCATCATGGTGACGGCTTCACCGCCCAGGGCCAGAATCTGGAGCGTCTCCAACTTGGTTGGCGACAAGACCCTGGCCAACGATGGCGTTAACGTAGCCCAATTGACTTGAAAGGCGTTCATTGCCTTCTCCAGGTTTGTTCGACTCTCCGTCTCAGCAGGGATGCAGACACATCCGCCCTGTACAAGAGGGTATAAGATCTCGGCAATCGATGCGTCAAACGTAAAAGAAGCAAAGCTGAGGACTCTCGAATTTCGGTCGATAAGCAGCTTGCCACTATTTACGATTGCGGCAGTGGCTAGCGCTCGGTGCCCCATGATGACGCCCTTGGGTCGACCTGTCGAGCCGGAGGTGAAGACGGCGTAGACAGGCTCGTCCGGTGTCACTGCGGCAGGCGAGGAGCTTGGGCCAGACCGCCTGTCTCGCCTCTGCTCTACCAGCACCGTCTGCAGGCCCAGTGCCTCTGCATTTTTAGCCTGCAAGGCAGACGTTATGGCTAGCTCCGCCGCGACGACCTGTTGAATTTGTTGAAGACGCTTCGTCGGCGTTGCAGGATCGATGAGCACAAACGCGGCCCCGGCCTTCATGACGGCCAGCATGGCCACGACTGTCCAGAGCGACCTCTCCACGATGATCATGACATACTGCCCAGGTCTGACGTCTCTGTGTCGAAGTATGTCGCAAAGGATCGTTGCTCGTGTATTGAGGTCTCCGTATGTGAGCGAGCCATCCCACGCATCGACTGCTGTGTCACTCGGACAGCCCACGCAGTGCCTAGTTATAATATCATGAACGCAACAGTTCATGGGCTCAGGAAGATGTCTGTTCCAACTGCTGAGTATTCCAAAATCCTGTTCACTCATTGTGGACAGCTCCGACAATGTCTTTTCCGGGTTGCTGGTAATGCGGTCCATCCAATGGCAGAACTGATTCATGATTCTTTCCATCAGCCATAAGGTGATAACCTCCGGGTCGTAGGTGGCTATGATGGTCAGGGCGTCGTCACTGGCATGTTCTCCGAGATGGATTTCGAGTGATAGAATGTACTGGTCCGCAATTTCCATGGAATGCCTTTGGCTCCTATTGCCAAATATCATGGATTCCGGCTTGTCGTCATGCGGTTGTATGACTAGATGGTTCTGGAATCGGCATGCGACGGCCGCGCCATTCCCTAACGCAGCTATCCGCTGGAGCCCAGCGTGCTCAAACGGTATCGTGCGCCCATTTTGAGCATTCATTTGCTGCAGAGCTTCGCGTGCCGTGCGCGAGCGGTCATATTTGAATCGCAATGGGATCGTCGTCAATGTCGGCCCCAAGATCTCCTGCACCCCAGGGACTGGCACGTTGCGCCCGGCGAGGGTGATTCCAAACACAACATCGTCCGTGCCAGCGTATTGTGCTGTGGTAAGTGCCCATGCAAGCTGGATGACAGTGGGCAAGGTAGCGTTGATATGTTGTGTGGTACGCAGCGCGGCTGAGCGAGTTGCGACCTGAAATTGGCGAGGCGTGTAGTTGTGCCTGGGAGCCGGAAACATCTGGCCTGAGTAATTATCCAGCTGTTTCTTCCAAAAGTCCTCCAGCGGCGCGTCTTCTTGGTCGTCGAGGATATGTCTGACGAAATATTTGAAGGGCTTCGACGCTGGAACGACGCCATGGTAAGCCGCCTCAACCTGCTCCAAAACACGAGGCAGCGACCATCCATCGTACAAGGCGTGATGGATGGAAAAGATGAGGATTTTGGTTTTGTTTTCCTTAACTAGAGTCAGGCGTGCTAGTGGTTCCCCAGTCTTCATCTCCTGCATCGCCGTGGTCAGCGATTCCTCTAGGCTCTGGGAGTGTTTCCATTCGATGCCGGTCGTCACGACCACTTGCAGTGAGGTATCCAAGTCGGGTATGATGCGTGTACGCAGAGTCGGAGTGGCTTTCAGGACGTCGTGCCATGCACGTTCTAGTCGCTTCTCGTCTATTGCTTGTGGCAGACGATACACGTAACGAGCAAGGTACTTGGGCTCGACGCCGATAACGGACTGCGCCATGAGGCCCTCTTGCAGAGGCGTGCAGGGGTAGATGTCTTCAATCTGCTCAGCCGGCACGCCACAGGCCTTTGCAGCCATTTCCAAAAGCTCATCTCTTGATCTCTGTGGACCGACCAAGGATAGGGGAGGTATGTCGGTCTCGATCGAAGAGTAGAACATGCTGGCCGCGAGGTCGGCGAGGCGTGGTGTCTTGAAAACTTTGTCGACGGGAATCACCAGCCCCTCGTCGCGCCCAAGACGTGCGAGCTCCATGGCACGGATGGAATCCCCGCCGAGGCCGAAGAAGTCATCGGCGACCCCTGCGTGTTCGACTTGCAGAACCGCCTGGACCAGCCGACAGAGGACGGCTTCCATGTGCGTCGATGGTGTTGTTGTGGCGTTGTGCGGTGCCTGGATGTATTTGAGAAGATCTTTTCTCGTCATCTTTGCGGCCTCGTCTCGCAAGGCTCGCCGGTCGGTTTTGCCCGTCGGAGTCATGGGAAGGATCCGCAGAGGCACCACGGCAGCGGGGACCATGAACCGCGGCAGGTGAGCGGCCAGCTGATGGACGACATGCTGGGAAATCTGCCTGGACTCTGCACTTGGTGGGCAGAACGCAGTCATGGTCCCAGGGCTGTCGTCGCAGGATATGTGCGCCGTCTCCGGATTGAAGGTAAATCCGACGAGCACTTTGTCGGCACTGCCAGCGGCAGGCACGACCACGTCGGCCAAGGCAAGCGCGCCGGCGGGCAGCGCCTGCCGCATGTGGTGCTCGACTTCGTCCAGCTCCAACCTCTGGCCGTGAATTTTGACTTGTTTATCTCTCCGCCCGACAAAACGCAACTTGCCGTCCTCGACGTACTGTACCAAGTCGCCCGTGCGGTACATCTTGATGCCGCCGCCACCAGGCGCCTCCGAGAAGGCAGACCGCCACACCGGGTTGGCAACGAACGACCGTCTGGTCATGTCGTCGCGCCCGATGTAGCCTCTGCCCACAATGGGACCCTCGACGAGCAACTCACCGACGGCGCCCAGAGGTGCGAGCTTGCCGTGGTCGGCCGGATCGACTACCCAACACAGCGCCCCTGTGCCTGACCCGATGATGTTTGGGTCCTGCCCGATAGCGATTTCATGAATCGACGAGTATACGCAACATTCTGCCGGTCCGTATCCGTTGAAGAGGCGCACGCGACCCGCCCAAGTTTCCACGTCGGATGGTGTAATTCGCTCACCACCGAGCACCAACGTCGTGACTGACGGGACATCGCTTGGCCGCAGCAACCTTGCTACCGTCGGTGGCAGCAGCATCGTGTTCGCAGTCAAGTTTTGCACGGCTCCGGCAAGGTTACCAACGCGATCTTTCTCCGAGGGAATGCATACGCAGCCACCCGCAAGCAGCGGCGTGAGGTGCTCCGCAATGCTAACGTCAAAAGTGTACGAGGAAAACTGAAGCACTCTGCTCGCGCTGTTGAGCCCGATAACTTTGATGGCTTCTGTTTGTCCAGAGCAGAACGCCGAATGATGTATCACGATCCCTTTGGGGGCACCCGTCGAGCCCGAGGTGAAGACGGCAAAGGCAGCGTTGTCCGGTGCGTCGGGCGCCTCGGACAATGTTCCCATAGGCGCAGCTCGAAGGCACTCAACATGTTCCTGGTCTAGTGCGATGACTGGTGGTCCCAGATGTTCTGCCTGCTCAATTAGATGTGGCGCGGATATGATGGTGACAGCTCTGAGCTGCGCGCACATATCGGTCAACCTCGGGAGTGGGAGCGACGGGTCCAAGAGGACAAACGCGCCGCCAGCCCGGAGAACTGAGAACAAGGCAACAAGAGCCCATTTGGATTTCTCAAAGTACACACCGACGAAAGACTGGGGACCGACGCCTCGTATCCGTAAGTCTGCCGCGACGAGAGCGGACACGCGGTCCAGCTCCCCGTATGTCAAGTCGCCGTCCCAAGCACAGACTGCTGTCGTGTCTCGTCGATCACGACACTGGCTCAGAACGAGGTCCTGGATGCAGTGGCTGACGAGCGTTGGCCGTCTCCCGCTCCATGCCTTCAGCTGCCTGGTCATTCTTGGCGAGAGCATGGCGCCAGGCCGTTGCGAGAAAACCCGGGTGAGCTGGATTAGGCTGTATGCGAAGAAGTCTGCGATAACCGTGGCTTGCCATTCAGACAGAATGTGAGTCCCGTAATGAAGGGCAAGCTTCACGTCAAGACTGCTGGCGTGAACCTGGATGTATACACCGATCTGCCGGCAGTCAGCGCCGCGCCTGACAACAGCTGTTTCACCCGTACCTACTTCTGCTGCGATATCATGGGCATAGTTCCACGTAAGGGCTGTGGACGACACTTGCGGCTCCTTGTCCAGCCTCGCCACGGTGACGGCATCTTTGACAAGTTCTGTGGGCGACCGGTCCCGAGACAAATCCACGCAGCACCAGGATCCGGCGACAGCCCGACATGCCACGCTTTCGCCGAGGAACCTGAATGCAGGACGGTTGGAGCCCGTATACGCCTGCAGCACCAAGGACCACGCGGCTCGGAGCAATTGAGCAAAGGGAAGTCCATGCGCGCTGCAAAACTCGAGGGCTATGTCTCGTTCCTGTTGTTCTAGGAGTATGTCCACCGACTGACGTTTAGCCTGTCCGCGGGAAATGTTGGGCAGAGTAGGGAACTGGCAGGTATCATGCCAGCGGTCGTGACTATGTTCGGACGCCGGAATAGGAGCCATGGCGGATGGACCACCAGGAAGGTGACAACTGCAAGAAACCAAAGCAGCAATGTGACACACACAACCTCTGCGAGATGACAGAGTTGCAGACTTGGGCGAGGCCTCAGAACGGACAGGCACAGCAGATGACGCCTTGGTATATTGTGATGCGGTTGGAACTCCAGCCGTCTACTCGGTACACCCCAGCACGGTTCAACATCATTCGAGGCATGTCTCTCTCTTCTTGTCGAGTCCCCCATGGTCGTGCAGCCGCGGCTCGGTAGCCTGACGTCGCGTACGCCTGACGTGAATAAACAAGGGGCTGCAGATACGACCCCGCAAGCGTTTCCGTCCACGGCCAAGCTAGAGCCGGCCATGCTTACACGGCATGCCGGCCCGCGACAGCACGCACGGTAGCTCTGATATGCAATGCAGACACGGCACACGGCGGCAAGGGCCACGATGTAGGGCACCGGCAGCGCCTCGGCTACATCGCCGTCTCTCTCGCCTCACTTCCGGACAACCTCACGGAACGTTGCAGATTGTATACGTAGTACTGTATACTATAAGAGGCGCCCGATCTATCCATCTTGGTGTGTTGATATCTACTTTCATACTCACTAAAAGACGCCCCTGTATTCTCTTGCCCGTCTTCCCATCTCTTTTTCCACCGGGGCACACGTAAGATAGCAGCAGCAGCAACAGCAACACCGTCAGCCATGGCCGAGTTCACGCCTTTCTGGGAGCAGCCCAGCCACCCGGGCCTCATCCGGGTTGTTAAGGGCAGCCGCCCTTACACGGCGGCGGCCTACTCGCTCGTCTCGCTGCCCGCAGGGGCACACTTCGCTGCCATCACGACGGCCACGTCGGTGCCGCACACGACATACACGTCGGTGGCGACGGGGTCCGACTCGCGCATCGAGCTCAACTCGGACCTCGTCTACTGCAACCACTCGTGCCGGCCGAGCCTCGTCTTCGACATGACGCGGTTCGAGGTGCGCGTCGCCGATGACCGACCTTTGGGTGTCGGTGACGCCCTCACCTTTTTCTACCCGAGCACCGAGTGGGACATGGTGCAGCCGTTTAGCTGCGAGTGTGGCGCCGGGGACGGCGTCTGCCTCAAGCGCGTCGCGGGTGCGAGCGCCATCGACCCGGAGGTCCTGCTGGCGCGCTGGTGGCTCAATGAGCACGTCCGCGCCCTCGCCACCGAGAAGAAGAAGAAGACGGCGATGATGAGGACTACGATGATGCGCACATCGCGAGGCCTCGCGGATGCAACTACGGCTGGTGGTGCTGGTGGTGAAGCTGTGACGGCGGCGGCGGCAGAGGGACCGATGGCGGCCGTCTAAATGTTTACACCTGCGGTGACGTTCTTTATCCAAGGTACCTACTAGACAAAGTAGACAATAGACGTACGTACTAGCGCCTCTAATAAACTCGCACCACACACACACACACCGGTCTGCATTGTTTTCAGCTGCGCCATGGCGAGTGGCTGCTGCCGTGCGGCGGGACAAACCGTGCAGGTATCCGAACCAAGTGTTTCTTTTACGTAGATGACGCGAGTGATGCAAAAAGCAAGTACATGCCAGCAACCATGGAACGGCGACGGATGGATGCCAAGCCGGCCACAGAAGCGAGGGGCCTTGACGGAATACAGTCTACCTACCTTACCTACCTAGTAACACGCGAGGGGCCACGTCAGTCAGTACTAATAAGTCAGTCCCACGCGGGAAAAAGAGCTCCATCCATGCATCAACAAGCGAGCGCGCCTCGTATCCCATCACCACTTTTTCCAATACAAAGTAACTTACTTGCGTACTACGCACGAATATGCATACTTTTTTTTTCATATTTTGTACATTGTGGGTATGTATTATTGACGTCCCAATGTCACCCTTCTTTCATGCCGATCCGATCCGATCCGAGCCGATCCGATGCCCAAGGCGGGTGACACGAGCCCAGCAGACACGTCCGTCCGGCCGGCCGGCCGGTCGATCGAGCGCTGCTGCTGCTGCGCACCCACACGCCCAGGGCCTCGGGGCTTGCCAGGGCCTGCCTGCACGCTGTGGGCACGCACAGAGGTAGGTAGGTAGGTAGGTAGGTTAGTAGTTGGGTGGGTAGGTGGTTAGGTGGGTAGGTTTGTAGGTAGGTACCTAGGTGGGTAGGTAGGTTTACAGCAAGTATGGGTATACTTGAAGAAGCCCAAGTAGGATCTTTGCAGGGTCGGAACTTTGTACAATATAGGGCTGGGACCTTTGTTAGATTAGTAGGTAGGTAGGTAGGTACTAATAAGGTAGGTAGGGAGGGCGGGAAACGAAACGCGGCGGGCCTGCCTGCCTGCCTGCCTGCCTGCCTGTCGTGCGACGAGTCGACGACCACCACCACGGACGGCTTGCTACCCTCCACTCTCCCGCCCCTCCTCGTCCTCTTCTTCTTCCCTCTCCGCGGCAGCAGCGGCAGCAGAAGCGGCGGCGGCGGCAGCAGCAGCATTGGCAAGGCACACCTGGGTGGGTGTTCATCCGTTCGTCCATCCATTCATCTATCTATCTAGCATCAACTAGGGTTACGCGCACCTACTACGGGCGCGAACCCACCACCACCACCACCACCACCACCACCAACGTAGCATACCAACACACAGACAGAGTCGTATAACCTACTGATACATTATATATCTTGCCCTACCGACGCGATATATATGTATTACTTTCGCCAAAAGAATCTCTTTTAATGAATGCCCTTTTGCTTTCCCACTTCGAACCACATCGTCCCCATTCCCCTCCCCGCCCCCCCTTTTTTGGCCCCCTCCTGCTCCTCCTCCTGCTCCTCCTCCTCCCTCTCACCCTTTATGAAGAAGCACACAAAACACCGGGCGCACACATACACACACACACACACATATACGAAGCATGCAGGCATGTCAACTTTGCAGCAAGGAGCAAAAGTCCCGAGCCCCCTCCCTCTCTGTCCGTCTCACGCATCCGCAACGCACGACGCACGACGGCCGATGCACGTTGCTCCTCCGCCCATCGTCAGTCGTTGTCGTCGTCGTCGCCCGCCCGCCCGCCCGCCATTTCAGTCCCGGTCTCCGCATGCAGTAGTTCCCCCCGCCTACGGCATGGTAGTGAAGCCGCCCCGCCCGAATGCAGATGAGCTGGAGAAACCCCCCCTGCTTCACGCGTCGCCCAGGACACTCGCCCAGAAGGGGGTAGCAGTAGTAGTAGCAGTAGTACTTCGTCATAGTAGTTGTCTTTACACGGCGGTACCCAGCCGCTCTCTGCCGTCTTGGATCGAACCGGTGCCTCGCATCGCGTTACGTACCATCATACATCGCACATATGAGCGGTGTGCTCGCAAACCGGCCCACAACGGGACGTGCCGCAGTCGCAGCCAGCACGGCATCACAAGTCTGCGACATATCGCGTCATGCTTCAAGCTCCAACTGCTGCTTTCTACGGCTAGCACTCTCCCAACCTCGCCGTCCTCGCCCTTGCCCGCCTTCAGCCACACGTCCGCGTGCGCACCGACACATTCGACCTTTGAAGCAGTCCGAAAGCCATTACAAAACAAAACAAAAAAGGGGGCCAAAAAAGAGCCAAAGCACAAAAAGCCAGACAGTCATAGTGTACATTCCATGCCGCCCCTTTTCGCCGGTACGCCAATGTTGTGTCTTCGTTTCGTCGCTTTCGTCGCCTCTACCGCAACAAGAGCCATCCCTATCTCATTACCCGACAAACCGTAGCGCAGCCGTCAATAACACACAATTCCTTAGTGGTTGCAATGGTTTTCGGGCGCGTTGAGGCTGATAAAAACCCTGGTGGGACGTGGTGAGGCCGATGAGGAGGATGCACTACCTACTCAGAGTTCGACACGATGCGAATCCTGGCCTTGGGCGACTTGACCGTCGCCGTTGAAGAGACAAGCCGGCTTGCGGCTTTACCCTTGCCAGGAGAGATCTTCTTACCCGGCTTCGCGTTCTCGTCGCCCACGGCGGCCACGATGGTGAGGCTCGAGGACCGCGAGGAGACCTGCTTCGTGCGCGCGAGTTGGCCATACGTCTTGACCACCTTGGTACTGCTCGTCTTCTTGATGACGGCGCCCGTACTGGCGCGGCGGTTGGCAGGCGACTTGGTGCCCAAGGCCGCCTTCTTTGCGCTTCCGGCGATGCTGGAGACGCTCTTTTTGAGGGCCGTGGCGGCTCCCTTGGCCGCACCCTTGGCCGCCTTGAGGCTAGCATTGGACAGCGACCGCTTGACGCCAGTCGCGGGTTGGATCTTGCGCTTCTTAGTCTTGCCGCCGTCGACCTCGTCGTCTCCGATGAGCTCCTTGAGCTTGCGCTTCCCGGCCTTGACCGTGGCCTTGACCGCCTTCTTCAAGTCCGCCTTGGGCGGCTTAGCCTCGTGCTTCTTGGGGCCCAAGACTCCGCGGCAATTGTGCGACCCACAGAGGCACCGTTGGACGTTCTTGGCCGAGAAAGGGTCGAAGTTGTAATCGTACGTCAGCTCGTCGCCCGTCATGATGGGTCTATCGCCCGCAAAGAGCGCCATTCGCGGCTGCCCTGAGACAATCCATTTAATCATCCGGCAGTTGGGGTTGCAGCTGTGGTTGACGAAGCGGGCGATGCTGCCGGTGGTGGCATCGATGATCATGTTCTGGTCAAAACTCATGAGATAGTAGCACTGCGACCGAAATTAGCGTCCGCCACTGAATCGTGTGAGGCCGATTGGCGGCAAGGCCATTCTCGTACCTCGTTATGCTTGTAGACTTCATTCATGCGGCGCTCGCACTCTTCCTCAGTGATGATCTCGCCCGTGTACTCCATGATGATCTGGTTGGGCTGGAAGCAGCGGTTGCTACGCACACCGTAGCCGCGATCCGACGTCTTGATGACCTCGACGCCGACGCGATACTTGCCTCCCTTGGATCTCCGAGCCGTGAGGTCGGCAAAGGCTCGGTTGGTGCAATGCTCCTTGCCAATGTTGCAGTTGGTGGCGTCGCACTCATACAACATGATGCGGTTCTGGCAGCTCTCGCCGCAGCCGTCCTCGGGCTTGCACACACACTTGGATTGATAGTCGTCAAGGTGCGGCAGCTTGCGCCAGACCTCCTTTGAGTCGCCGATGAACCGATCTGTAGAACCCAATGTTCATGTGAGTATGAGAGCACGTGACTTGCGCGAAGGGCGCCAGGGGCAAGGGAAGTGTGCGGCTTGCTTACTCTTGGTCATCTTCTTCCACTCATCCGGCTTGGGCTGGCCGGGAGGCAGCGGGTTGCAGACGTTGTAGGGCAGCTTGAAGTCGCGGCCGGCGATGAGCATGCGCAAGCCCGTGTATATGGGCAGGGGCATCGTCTTGTTGACGCGACCGCTGGGGATGAGCTCAGGCAAGCCGGCGAGCTTCTTCTTCTCGCCCATGGTCAGGCCCTTGAACATGTCGACGGGGGCGTCCTGGCCGGCGTAGAGCCCCTTGGAAAGATATTTCTTGACGCGGCGCTGTTTCGTGTTGGTGATGGGCTCCGAGTCCTCCTTCTTCGGCTCAGGCTCGGGCTCGGGCTCGACCTTGGCCTTCTTGCGGGCCGGGGGGGTCACAGGGGCGTTGGGGTCGACGAACTTGCCATTGGACCACACCGTGTGCAGAACGGGGCGTTCGTCAATGCCAGAAAACTCATTGGTGTCCTGGAGGCGACGCAGCTCGCGGGACATTTTTGTGACGCCCTTGTCGACGGCCTGGCGGCCCTTCTTGCCAATGCTGGAGAGCTTCGCTCCTAGCGAGGAGACGCCGCCGGCAAGGCGCGATGAGGGGCGAGAGGCGCGCGGCGATTCGCGAACCAAGCCCTGGCGGCGCGTGCGTGGGGAGGCGGGGGCGGAGAGGGCGGCGGGGGACCATTGGAGGTTCAACGCGTCGATGCCTTCCTGGAGAGCCTTGTGCTGCTTGCCCGTCGCGCTCGAGGGACTGGCGAGGGCCTCGATGCTGCCGATGAGAGTGTCGCCCGAGATGGTGCGGCGGCGCTTGCGGTCAGCCACGACATCGCCATTAGCGCGTCGCTTACCATGTCCGTCGGTGCCGCTGAGCTTGGCCAGGTTGTACACGGGGGCCGAGACACGTGCTCGCGAAGAGCGGCGCGCCGGAGTGTCATTGGGGGCGGGCTTGGAGCTCTCCTCGTGGGCCGAGGGGGCCCGCGACTCCTCTGGGTGAGGCGTGACGGCCACGAGGGCTGGCTCGCGGTTGTCGTCGTCGAGGTGGACGGGGGGCGCGTCGGCGGCGTCGTCGGCCACGGTGATTACATCGTGCTTGGGGGTATCTGAGTGCAGACTCTCGCTGTCAGCGACGGTGGTGGGCGGCGTCGAGCCCGAAGACGCGAGATTCGAGGCAGTGTCGGTCGCGGCGGCGGAGACGCTGCTCGTCTCGACCAGGAGCGACATGATGCGAGACGTGTGAGCCAGGGTAGGGGACGCGGGCCTAACGCGTGTCCGCAAACATTCGCGACAGGGGACGGAAATGAGGAGAGGCGAGGCGAGGCACAAGAGCCAGGCAATGGAGGAGCGTCGCGGGTGTTGGCAGGCTCGGCGGCGGCTCGCGATGGAGACGGTGGTGGTGAGGTGTATGTTGTTGGCGTGTCGTGTGGTGGACGTGGAGGAGGCGGGCGTGGGATATTAAGGTGTGGTAGGTAGGTATGCAATTGCTGCGGGCGGGAGCGGCGCGGCGCAGCAGCACAGGTACCTTGGGTAATAAGCCCAGGTACTAATCCAGACGTGTCAACCTTGTGGCGGCCGGTCAGGGAGAGCGTCGAGCGCTGACTGGCAGGGACTGGCGGCTGTCTCCAGGTCTGTTAGTTGGGCACTTTCTGTCTGTGGCTGTCAGGGCAGGCACGCGCTCTAGCGCGATACAGCTCTGTACCGGGGCGCCACACACCCACTATCGAGAGCTGAGGTGAGCTGGGCTCTAGGTTCGTGGCACAAGGGCCAGCCGGAGCAGGTGGTGGTATAATAAGAGGTAGTGTAGTAGCAGCGGACGGCGGCTACTGGACGGATTGGATGGAGCAGAGTCGACGCGCCGCGTCTTGCTGACTGACTGACCGATGCAGTCAGTACCTGCTGTCATGCATCCGTTAGTAGTCTGGTGAGGAGGAGACAGCCACCTCATCAGCCGCCTTGTCGAGGAGCGAGCAGCAGCAAACGCACCAACAGGTTACGGGACGCGCGCGCGTGCGTATGTGGGCGTGCGTGAGTGCGAGATGCGGCGCGCTCGAATGTCCCGCAAGACCGTTGCTCTCTCACGAGCGTCGAAGTCGCTTCGTTTGGCGTGGCTGGGGAGGGGAGGGACGAGGAGAGCTCACGGTGTGGTGCAGTTATGGAACCACTTGGAAGTAATGTAGGTGGCAGAAACACGGGCACGCGGGCACGCGCGGGAAGAGGAGGGGAGGGGGGGGGGAGGGGAGAAGACGGGGTGGTGTTGATGTGCTGCGTGCGTGCCGGTGGCCGTGACAAGGGAAGAAGAGGGAAAAGGGTGCAACGAGGTGGAACGGGCACCAGGCGGGATTTATTATGACGGGCCCCCAAGCAAGTAGGCAAGCAAGCAAGCAAGCAAGCAAGCAGCAAGCAGGTCCAAGGGCGAGTGAGCCAAGGTGAGGCGAGGTGAGGCGAGGCAGGCAGCCGACCTCCTTCCTTGTTCCTCTGTCGCTTTCCACTTCTTCCTCTCCCTCTCCCCTACCTAATGAGGTAACTCGCGATGGAAATCAAAGTGCACGCTTGCGTGCGTGCGCATGTCCGAAGCAGGCAGCTTACTCGTGCGTGCTGTGAGTCCGTAGTCGAGCTCCTCGTGATATCCATCTATCCCCTTGTCCTCTCCCCGCCCCCCGTGCTCACATCTCATTTACCTTGCAAAGCAAAGCGGCTCGAACGCGTCTTCGCATCCCCATCATCGGCCCTCATTGACACTCGCCCGCCGTTGCCCGCCTCGCCGTCCGACACTCTTGCATTCATGCCCAGCAGCTCCTGGCATTTCTCTACTTTGCCCCCTCTCCTCCTCCTCCTTGCTCGTGTCCCGGTGCGCGTGCCATTTTGCCTCGTCGGCTCGTTGCAGTTATATGCCCGGCCTGCTCGTGGCGCTGTCCTCATCGCCACCGGTATTTGCCGCCCAACCCACTGTGTGCCCATTTCCGGGCACGACGAAGCCCGTCCGTCACAGGAGAGGGCCCCCTCCCCGTGATGATGGGCGCGTAAAAAAAACTGCGCCCATGACCTTGTCCGCATCGTTGTTTCGAGCCGTACTTGCTTGCTCCCCGGGGACGGCGCGCACCGACACCAAACCATGGAAGGGCCTGCCTTTTGTCTCTCGTCACGTACAAAAATACGTAGTGTGCACGTACTAGCATGTTACAAGACTCCGACCTTTGCCCACCCCATCCGTGCACCGTTCAGTGGCGCGCGCATCTGCGGCGGGACCACCGCTTGGGCCGATTTTGCATCGTGATGCGTTTTCATGGGGTTCCTCTTCATCAGTCGAGCAATCCCACGCACGGCGAGCTCATCCCGCCTGGGTTCCGCCCGGCAGCGCGTAACAAAAAAAAAAAAAAAGAACACATCGTCATATATCTCGCCCGTTTTGGACAGGGATCCGTCAGCAACTCGACTACGTGCTTCGTACGTGCAATATACGTATAGTTCCAATCAGTCTATTCGAAGCGGGCACACGATAATTATCCATACTACTATTACCTGGGCTCGGCTGGGCTGAGGCCTAAGTCGCGCAACCTGCGCCTAGTCGCCCTTACTGACGCAAACACTCGCGGCTCAGAACATGATGGCAAACCGTGATGATGATGATGGACCCCTCCGCAAAGGGACGGGGACGAAAGCTTGAGGAGGCATTGACGCTCCGCTGTTCGAGACTTGGTCGTGGGCACTAGTTAGTTACGTGTTACGCGTGATCCCCTTCCCGCAGACTACGGCTGCCACCGGGTTGTGCTCAGAAGAGCGCCGGGGGAGGGCAGGTCTCTCGCGTTGGTTCGACCACATGTGTTCGCGGCACTGGGCAGACGATCCCTCTCGTTCGCGAATGCGCGTTGTCTGCCCGCCGCCCCATCCATCCAGCCAGGCTCCCAACAACGGAAGGGAGGAGGGGGGGGCTCGGCTTTCCCGGGGGAGGGAAAGAAGGGGTGGGTGTGGAGCAATAGCAGGAGAGACGAGCTCGAACACGCAGCATGGAGGAACGTGGACGGCGAAGGCCTTCATGCCTCCCCGAGTCAGGCCCGCGATGCATGAACGGTGGGAGCCGCTGGCGTTTAAGCATATTTCCGGTTCTCCATGGCCCGTGATTACTTACAGTGCTTCCTTCGTACCTACGAATCCCACCCCGGGAAAAAGAAAAAGTAAAAAGGGGGAAATAGGAACAATAACGCGAAGAGCAATACTGGACGTAACGAAACTCCCGCGGCGGCGGCACTACATGTGCCCGATGGATGCCGCTCGCGCGCGTAGCCGGGCCGGCCATCAGGACAGCGTTATTACCCTCGTTCGCGTTGGAGAGGGAAAGAGAAAAAAACGTGTGCTCAGTCACCAGATTTTGGCGACATCAGCCAACCCGAGTCATTTTGCCTTCTTCATGCCAAGTACGCACAAAACTCCGCGCCTCGTCAGTCTCACTGCGCCCCCTGGAAGCTCCGACGACCGCGACCAACGCTTTTGCGTAACAACCGACAAACGGACGCGTAGACCTCGATCGGCAGCCCTGTCCGTCAAAAAAATAAAAATGGACTGGCGGCTAGCCCATGTTGCGTCTGCTTATTGCCATTTCCAATATATCAAAGGCGAAGCTACTACGTGCGTTGCAATTCGGTGCGTCCTGAGATTTCCGTCCCTGCCTATGAGTATCCACTCTTGTTTTCTTGTTCAATCTTGGCTCCTCGCTCGTGCCGCTTCTTCGAGCGCCGTCAGGCGCGTGATGCGCGCCTTCTGCTGCCGGACAGGTTACGCCACCTCGCCGGCCCCATCTTTGGCGGAGATAGTAGCGATAGCTTCCTCAGGTGGTACGCAGAGTGCAGAATCTGTACGTCAACCTTTCCAGATAACTAGATTGTTTTCCCAGGATCCCATCTGGCTCCTCAGGCCTTTTGCCGTCCCATGCTAGAAAGTGGCAGCAGCAACGAACTCGAGCTTCTGCCTACCTGCTCAACGCCCACATGGTCGTCATGAGGCTGAGCAAAGTCCTCATGCAAAGTTTCAGCGCCGCAAGGGACGCACTTGGACTGTTTGGTCTCCTGATCAGCAAGATGGGCAAGAATATTACATACTAGCTCTCCGTGCCTCTCGTCAACATGGCGTTTTCATTCCAAAAACGCTGCCCGCGTGCCCCCGATTACGGACGAACTACCCGAGAGCCGCAAAGAGGAAGAAAAAAGCACACGGCTAACTCCCGCGCACGCAGCAATCATCCTTCATATACCCTTATAATCAGAGATAAATCAGGCGTAGGAGGAAAGCCCGCAAAGGATTGAGCCATGCTTGCTACTCACGTTGCTGCCCCAGACGCGTGCACTTTATAGATGGATGCGTCGACTCCACTTTGTTCTTGCGCACGCGTGACGCGACAACGCAGGAGTCAGTCAGTCCCTCAACACCTATCCAACACCAACCGTAACGCCATCTATTGTTCGAAATTTTTCAGTTTTTGTTCTTTTTAAGCAAAACCCCATTTTGTCGTCAAAAGAGGTCGTCGCGCAGGAGTGCTGCACTTAGGTAGTGATCAGTTCCTGCGCATCATCCATCCACCGACCGTGAAGGCGACAAGGCCAGGCCGAACGGAACCCCGCTCGCAAAGCCGACAAACGCGTCCGCGGAGAAATCGGCCTGGACAAGAACGCATGGGTATCGCCGCCCCCACTATGTTATCCTTATAAACCCCTTTCGGCTCGGCCAGTAGAATTCCATCCGGGCTTCTACGAGAGAGACTACTAATGGCCAGCGTGAATGAAAAAAAAAAAGAACCATCAACAAGCCAAGAAGAGGCTTTGCTGGGCGGTAGGTAGTAGCCACAGTCATCGCTTAGGGCCGGGGATAAGGGAAACCACGACATTCCAGCCTCGGAACTATGGGCTGGCTGTCCGTTCAGCTGCTCAATTTAGCCCCTGGGTGGCATAGCTAAACGGCGCGCGGCACTCGTATCAGTGCAAAGCCGCATGGTAGGCGACGGGATACGGACGGCCGCGCGCTCAAGTTAGTGCAGGTAGTTTTGGTCAACGTCGCATAAAGTACAACGGTCGACGTGTTCGTCAGCCACGGAAACCGTCTCGTCTGTCTATTCGGAATCAAAGAAATAGGGGGTGTCTAAGCGGACGCTCAAAATTACACGGAGGGGAGGGTATTATCGCCGCTGTACCATCGCGCCCAAAGCAACAAGAAGAGCGACAAAAAACATGAGCGACAAAAGACGATGCGAGGAAAGATGTCCACCCGATCTGCCAGACTGAAAACCTCAAGGACAGCGTTTGCCCTCAAGCGGCGACCTCCTTGTTGGCCTGCTGCGGGGCATCGGCTTTCTCTGCCAACGCCTCCACCGGCTCGGGGGTGGGCTCGGTGACCGGCTCGGCAGGCTTAGTCTCCTCGACCTCGGCTGCCTTGACAGGCTCGACGGGCTCCGTTTTCGCCTCCGATGCCGCGACAGGAGCGGCATCGGTCTTGGCCTCCACGGGCGCCGCAGCGGGAAGCTCGGCCGTCACGGCGGCGTCATCGCGCTTGCCAGCTTCTGGGGTCTTGGCCTCGCCCTCGGTCTTGGTCACAGTCGCCGTCTTGGGGCCATCCTCCTTGGCACCCTGCGGCTGCTCCGAAGTCGTCTGCAGCTTGACTGTCTCGCCATCTTTGACGCTCGGACCCTGACCGCCGTACTCCTTGGGCAGGCTGCCGACGATGCCCTTGAGCTCCGTCGCCAGGGTGGTGCCAGACGTCATGGGGTGAAATTTGCGCAGCGTCGCGGGCGCGAGGAAGAACTTCATGGCGCCAAAGACCCAGCCCATGATGGCAGGCACGTTGACGAAGAACTTGTGGGCTAGCAGCTCCGGGTACGCTGTGGAAAAGGTCTGGATCGTCTCCTTGCTGGCGGACTTGACGTCGGGGTCCATGCGGAAGAAGCTGACGGACTGGTAGTCGTGCACCTGGAGCATCTGGTAGGGGTCGGCGGCGTCGGGGCCCTCGGGAATGCGCTCCTGGATGTCGTTGAGGTGCAGCTTCTGAACGCCGAGCTCCATGAGGGCGGCACGCCACTTGATGAACCTGTTTGTCTCGTGTCAGTCACCATGGCGAATGCGGAATATCATTTTTACACCGGGGAGAGCGCACTCTTGCACGTTGCCAAACGTGGCCTTGTTGTTCTTGACGGAGCCGTAAATGTTCCAGGTGATGACCGTCTCCTTGCCCGTGGCGGGGTCGGCGTGAACCGTCACGTAGCCCAGACCGCCAAACTTGGCGCCGTCAAAGACCTCGGAGACGAGGGCAGCAGGATTGACCTTTTTGCGCCACTCGAGGGCCGCGACGAGCTGCTTCTCGGCGGCAGCGGCATCGCCATTGTTGGCGCGCAGAAACTTTTGCAGTATGACCTGCGAGGGCGCGTGGTCGGGGGACACGGAGAGCTCGACGCCCCACATCTCGGTATGGCCAACCTGGTCGAGCATGGTGGGGAGGCGACCTGTGAGCTTAGAAAGGGGCGTCTCGGCGGCCACGGTGGTCTTGGTTGTGATGTCGGCGCCGGCGACACCTGAGCCGGTGGCGGCATCGGTGCTGGCGAGTGTCTTGACGGCGGGTGCAGGCGCGTCGATGCCGTTGGGCGGCGCAGCAGCAGCGGGAACGGGAGCGGCGGCGGCCGCGTCAGTGCCGTTGGATGCGGCAGGGACAGCTGCTGCAGCAGCAGTCTCCGCCGCGGGAGCGTCGACGGCAGTGGGCTTCTCCGCCACCGGCGTCGTGTTGGACGCGGGAGCTTGCTCGGTAGTCGTCATCTTTTTTTTTTTGGTCGGTCGGCGGTTGACAGGCAGGCACGAGAGAGTGAGTCGAGACGGAACCCGAGGTTGAATGGCGTAGTGGCCGAGGAGGAGGGCGGCGAAAGACCCAAGTTGCGAGCAGGAGGAGAAGGAGAAGAAGAAGAGAGGAAAAGAAGGAGAATATGAGAAATGACCTAGGGGGGGAGGGGTGTGTCTTCTTTTTTTCTTCTTGTTTCCGCTTCAGTGCCCTTGTTCCGGGGGGGTTTGTTGGGAAACGGGGGGTGGTGGCGGGCGTTCAGTCACGGCCCTCGCACACGCAGCTGTCCAGGCAGGTCCGTGTGTGGGCGGCGGATGAGCTCCCCGGCCGGCCAGATCGGATCGCTTTCCGGCGAGAGAGGGCGGGTGGGATGGAAATGGGGGCTTGGTGGTGGTCGCGCTGCGGCGGCAGCGACGGCAGGCGAGGCGGCGGGCGAACCGTGTGACGACGGCCGGCCGGTGGTGGTGGTGGTGGTGGTTGTTGAGGTGATGATGGGGGATGATGGATGGATGGATGGATGGGCGGGCGAGCGGGCGGGCGTGTAGCAGCGATAAGATGGCCGGGTTATACATAGATCTTTCTCGGGTGACGATACGACAGTCGCGGTGGGGCCCGGCAGGCCAGCCCTGGAGAGCTCGAGAACGAGACGGGAGCTGACTGAGGTGAGGTGAGGTGCCCACCTCCACTGGAGAGAGGGCGGGCGGCGTTTGGGCGGGGTCGGGCAGGGGGGGAACGTGCCAGTGGAGGTGCCCCGTGAAGCTACCTCACCTTAGCGCTGCAGCAAATCCACGGGATGCCCTGATCTGTCGTGTGGATGGGCTCACCTCGCCAGGCGGACCCGCACCGGCTGCCGCTCCAGTGGGGGAGGGACTGGCTGCATGGGAACCTTGGGGGGGGGGGGTGCCAAAGGCCAGGGAGCTCCAGGGGTAGCTGCACGGAAGGGGGGGTGGGTGGTGGCGGCTGGTGGTGGTTGTTGTGGTGGTTGTGGTGCCTGAATTTGATTCAGTGACGGGCGGGATCCATCATCCTTGGATGGATGCGACGTGTTGGCGTGCACGAGTACCTGAACGTATCCAGGGGGCTGAGGTACCCTTCAGGTCAATGCAGGGTGCAGATGACCGTTGTACTCACAGCGCCGGGGGCGTGGAGGCTGTCAGCGAGGTCGACGCCCGGGGGGAGCTCTCCAGCTGAGCAGAGTGAAGCTGTCCTGGGTCGGGTGATTTGAGCCCAACCACAGGGCGGGCATCTGTTCAGGGCAGTGAGGTGGTACCTACTACGGAAGGTAAACGCCCCGGCAGCGGCCTGTGCTGTGCTGTGCTACAGCTCTATCAACTGAGGTGTATCCGGCATTAGTACTAGGTAGTGGTGCCCCTCAAGAGTCCGCCGAGCACTGCAGGGCCGCGACAAACCAGACGGGCCCTGCAGTGACTTCCACTGATACACGAACCCAGACCCCGGCAGCTCACAACCACGTGCCTTTCTCTCAGGCCCCTCTGAAGAGCTCATTTTGCGAAAAAGTAAAAAAGTAGCAACATACCTATATATACATATATATATACGCGCAGAACCATGGATCGCATCATCGCCAAGTACGCACGCACGTGGGTTAGCTGGCTGTAGTACGTACGTCCGCGAGTCTAACAAAGGCAATGCTCGGTCGTCTCCACGCCCCTCGCCCGTTCCTACTCTGACCTCATATCAAGCGGGACGGTCTCCCCCCCCCTCCCAATGACACGTCCCCCTTTCTTGGAGCTCAATCAGATCACACTCGTCTCCATAGGTGTAGTACGTATCCATCGAGCTGGTGGTGGGGGGGCGACGACGTCCGTCGACTTGTTGCTCAAAGTGAAAGGGGGCGGGCGAGCGGGCTGCAAGCAAGCAAGCAAGCACGGGCGCGGCCTTCGACGGCGACGACGACGACGAGGATGACGAGGATGACCCCGTCCGAGCGACTGACTTGCTTCGAGCGACCGCCACCAACAATGTTACTTCCCCCCCGCCCGTGTGGTGTGGTTGGCTGGCTGGCCATATTCAACTAAAAGCTCCTTATGAGTGTCCGCTCCGGGCACTTGTCAGGTCACTGGCCGACAGCTGGCAGGAGCTGACACTTTTCGCGTCAGAGACGGGGAAGCTTGAACGACGGGGACAACAAACGACACTGCTAAATCAACTAGCCCGCCCGCCGCCCCGCCGCCCACCAACCCCCCAAACACGTCACAGACCACAAACAAAATGTAAACTCCGTGCATGCTATTCGTACGACAACGCACTCCACGATCAATGATTGATGATGCAGGTCGCAATCCATTCTTACACTCAAGCTTTACCCGATCCAGAGACTAGGGTACGTACGCAGTAGGATTAGAAGTAGTAGAGCAAGCCTTAGCCGATGGAACCTCCCTCACCCTCCAGCCCAAGCGCGCAACATATAGCACCAGGACTCATCCGCAGCGCGTATATGTAAACTGTACCCAGTCCTGGTCTTCAGCTCCTATTCTTCTGCTCCTCTCCGCTCCTCATCGACTCAAAAACTCCGTTCCCCGCGCGCATCCCAACGGCGAATCCAGGCGCACCCCGCCCAAAAGCAAAAAGAAGGAAGGAGGGAAAAGAGGTCGGTCGCGTGTCCCAATGTAATGGTTGGCCCTCTCGACTGACGAAACGCAGACACAGAGAGAGCTAGCTCCAATCTGATCGCGCACATACTTCCATCCATCTGCCTTCGTTTCGGCTTTTGTTCGCGTGTCTGGATCCGTCGTAAGCGCCTCCCGGCTGCCGTCTCAGTGAGGAAGGGCACGGGACAGGATGCGCTCCACGGCAGAGAACTCGGCGTGCGCAACATCGGCCAGCGTCATCTTGTCAAACTGGGGCCCGAAACTGTGGCCCAGTTCGGCCCAGAAGTATCCCCAGTACATGTCCGTTTGCTCGCCCTTTTCCTGCAATTCGCGGCGGATTGCGTGTGGGCGCGTGAGCATCTCGCGCTGCGTCTGCTCTCGAATGATGGAGATGAACCACTATAATAGAGGGGGAAAAATCACGAATGTTAGTACTTTGCTACACGTATCGGGTCCAGACGTTACCGTTGTTTCCAGAAAGGAAAAAGAAAGAAGAAGAAAGAAGAAAGAGATCCTACGTCAATGACATCCAGCGGCGCGCCGGGTCGGGGCGCCAGTGCGTACTGGTGGCGCCAGGAATAAGCGCGCTCCGGCTGACCAAAGTATCGCTGCTCGTCCTCCGAAACGTTGAGCATCCAGGACAAATTGTCTTTCATCAGGGGCGTGAGGCCCGGGCACGAAAGCGCCGCGTTGGTCAAACGCGTCTGAAGTTGCTGCGTCAAATTGATGGGGTCGTAATTGCGGCTGACCTTGTCGGCGAGCACCTGAAGCAGCCTCTCCGTGGCCATATACATGGCATGGCGCTGGCTGAGGGTGATACGGTCCGTCACGAACCAGGGAAACTTCTTGAGAGTGCTGATGAGACACTCGTAAGGGCGCTGAGGGCAGTCCTTGGAGTAAGGGGACTGCGTCGATAACAATACGTCAGTATAATCATCCGCGGCCTTTGCTATTGGAGGGACGCCACATACCCGATGAGGCACCTCCACGTGCTTGATCAACATCACCATCTCCTCCTCTGAGATGAAGCCACGAAAGTTCTCCCACGCAAACTGCTCGTCGTATGGCTTGAAGTGGGGCGTAGCGCCGTCCCAGATCAGGCCGCGAGCCAGAGGAAACAGGTCCTTCATCAGGCTCGCCTGGCTGGAGAGCTCGACCTCGATGGGGCGGTCTCCGAGGCGGCTCACGCGGCCCATTTTGAGGTTGAAGTGGTGCTTGTCCACTGCCTTCATCGCCTCCTCGAGGTTGACAAACTCGACGTAGGCGTCCATGGTCTTGGACGTGACCCGCTCCATGATAATATGCACGGGCTCGTCGGAGTCATTGAGAATCTTGGAGTTGCGTCCGAGAAATGCGATGACTTCGGACCGCTTTGTTGCGAATGGAATCTACACACTGTCAGTACACAGTTGCACGCAACAATCCGAATCATGAACGATAGACTCACATTCTTGAGCTTGACGACGCCTCGGTTGATGGGCTGAGCCAGGCGTGGCGACTCCACGAAAGGGAAATTCTCCGGTGCCAATGCCACCGAGAGCAGCGGAAGGCCGCCGGGCGTGCTGATCAGCTTGGTGAGTTCAGCGGATCGCGTAACACTGGTCGCCATGGACAGAGCGGCCACAGGCGCCTGCTGGGGCTCCTCCGACGCGGAGAGCAGGCGGACGAGCTGCTGCTGCTCATGCTGCTGCTGGGCAGCGACGGACTGAGAAGATCCAACATGGGCCTGCGGGCCCTGAGGAGCATATTCATGAGTGCCCGGCTGGACAACGGCTTGGTGCTGAGCGGGTGCGGGGGCAGTTGTATAAGCAGAGTGCACGTTCGTGCGCACGATGCCGTTGGGGTCAAACTTGGGCGGCGGCTCATTCGTAACCGACGACGGGCCGGTGCATGGAGCATAGTTGCGCGGCTCCGTCTGGTTGCCCGAGCTCGCGGGGCTGAATGGATACTCGCTGCCCGTGGCGTCACCGACCTTGGAGGACGATGGGCTGATGAGCCCAAGGACACCGCAGGAGAAGCTCTGCGGGATACCCGCCGGCTTGGGCACCGGGTTTCTGAGAACGACACCCGACGGTTTACCTCCATCATACGCCTGCAGATTCTCGCCTGCAGATGTGTTGGAGGCTCCTTCAATCGCTGCATTAGACGAAGCAGTGTCCTAGTCTGCTCCGGCGGTCTGGCGATCGGTGCGTTGTAGAGTCTCGTTGAGCAGGTCAAAGGTCATCTGGTCGAAGGAGCGGGATCCGCCTCCACCCCCGACGGTGCTGATGGTATTGGCTCTGGCCTTTGTATTGTTGGCGACGTGTGCATTGCGGGCCTCGCCGACAAATTCGCTGTAGGAAGAAAGGTGAGCCTGGGGACGCTGGGCGTACGTTTGAAAAGGGCTGTTGTACGGGAATGGGTGAGTCGCGCCCGGATTCTCGCCGTCGGACTGCGTCAAAATCGAGACATTATGGCTGATCTGGGAGGAGATGCTGCTGAAGCTCTCCTGGGCCGCGTTGATTTGGCCTCCCTGAGGGGACGAGGCAAAGGCGCCAGCCGGAGTAGTACGCTGCTGAGCCGGACGATCCGCCACGCCCTCGGAAGAACGAGGACTCTGCTCAACGGCAGCAGTCTGAAAAAATTCTGTCAGAAAAGGTCCGATGGGGCGTAAAGGTCTGGGGGTCCCGCGTACGCTTGGGCCTTGGGTAATCATGGCCTCGGGAGGCTCCCAGATGCTCGACTCTGGGTTCAGAACGCTGTTGACGACAGAGGCAGCCGGTGCAGAAGGTCGGGAGACTCCAACATCGAGGTGGGCGAAAGCATTCGCGTGGCCGGTGTATCCTCCACGACCGCCACGACCACGACCACGCGACGACCACTGGCCGGCACCTCGGTGACCGACAGGGTTGGCTGGACGAGAGTCGGCATTGTCGGGCAACAGCATTTGTCCACTGCCATCCTCGACGGGGCCCGTGTTGCTTTCACCACGGCCGTAGCTCATGGTTTCAGCCTACGGGTTCCAATGTTAGCGATGCTCGGCACACAAACAAAGATCAGATCAGGGCGTGATCATCTAGAAAGCGGTCTGACAAGACAGGAGAGAAGAGGCAGCGGGAACAAACGAGATGGAATCTCCTCAGTCGAGAAAGAAAAGTTACCTTGCGACAGTGAGACGATATTCAGGGTTTGCAGGATCGCCTCAACGAGTTGTTTGTCTGACTCGAAAGACAGGAACAGAGACAGAGGGATGTTTCGGAGCGCGAAACCAAAAGCCTCCAACCAGGTCAAAGTCAACCAAAAGAGGAGAAGCCGTATTTGAACCAAGATTGGAGCACCGGCAGAGCAGTAGGTAGAGTGTAGGAGGAGAAAGAGATGGTGTTGTAGGCGATCGGGAAAAGCAGAGGTGTGCAAAAGCGTGGGCGCCCCTGGCCGGCGAAAACTCTGCACATGGCACGGGGACAAACAACAGAGGGCAAATGTTGATGCCTCAGACCTTCAAGGGGCATGCCGGCCCAAGCACAAGTGAATGTGTGCGCGGCGGCCGCCTATCGCCTGGCGACGGGGGGGCTGAACAGCTGCGTGGTGGGCCGCGGCTGGCAACGCCTATGAGTTGCGCAACTCGTGTGGAGCGACGCTACGGCCAAACGAGCACGCTGCTAGAGTCTGGTCGTAAATCCAGAGCTCAACATTCTCCTGATGGACAATTGCTCTGCGACGCTTGATGTGCTCGTGTCGCTGCCCTCAGCTCCAGGGCCCGTTCGAGACCGGCACCACGATACAACCCGGAGTCTCATCGCTGCCAGTAATCGACCAACGGAATGAGGATCAGTAATGGAAGACGATCCTCGAGCTTGATCGAAAATATCCTTTATCTTTTCCGCCGAGTGCCCTGAGGCAGTCACTACCCCTCTGCAGCCATACCGTTAAAACCGCCGTCTAGTCGTCCATCGGATACGGTGTATGCCATTCAGGATGTCTCATGAAGGCCTCCCCGACGCCGACACGTCAAAATCCCCATTGCCGTGCTAAGAATGACCCAGGCCGTTGTTTAGTAGAAGTAGCAGTTAGGTCATGTCACTATTTCACTCGTCCGCACGATGGGTAGTGCACTGAGAAGGTTCCAAAAGAGTCCATACGCTACATTATTTGTAGCAGTATCTATGTCGCGGGTGGTGGCGCCGCGCATCCGCATGCATGCCAGGTAGGATAGTTCTTCCGAATTTTTGACGTGGGTGCACTTGTCACCTCTGGCCAACACCAACTCGCTCTCTAGCTTAATCAAACTACATCGCTAGTCAGCACGCTAAAATAAGACTTGAAGCAGATTGAGATAGACGCACAGGTGTCAGGAAAGACTCTGCCACGAATCGTGCTCGCGCGTTCAACTGTAACGGTTGTTAGCACTGGGAAGCAACTGGGTTGGGGTACACAACATACAAAGAGCTTCATCTCCGAGATTTCCTTGTCAACATCCTCCATGAACTGGATGATGAAATCGACCAGTTTGTGCTTGAGCATCTCGTCCGTGTGGAAGTTTGTTATTAGGAAGGAGATGTCATAGCCCTGCGCACGGTCAGCGGGGGGCCCGCGACAGCGTCGGATCCGGAACGGCCGCAATTACCTTGATGGGTTTCCGCCGTAGGATAAAGAAAGATTCGGCTCTTTGCGTGAGGAAACGGGTGAACTTGTGTACCAGGATGTGCTCAATCTCGTCGGCCTGCTTGATCTTGATGCTGATGCGGATCGAGTTGATGCTCGGCTCGATCAGGACGCGCTCGTTTTCGTTGCGCGCAATGGTCAGGGGCGTGAGGAGGACCTCGGGCGACGTCTGGGCCTCGATCTCGGGGACATTGTGTCGCTCGGCCGTCTGGGAGGCGAAGTTGGAGAGAGTCAGCGCGGCCGTCAGACTGCTGCGCACGCACTGCAGGTACGGCCGAAGGGACTGAGACTGGGAGCTGTTAGCACGCAGTCGGGAGCGACAAACAAATCATCGCGCGGTGCGTAGAATCATCTTACCATCGTTGGCGAAGCTGGGGCCCCAAGCGAGGCTGGCCGTGGGGGGATGGAGTCGTCGTCGCCGTCCTCGTGGGCAATGTCGCGGCTTCCAGGAGGCAGAGGCGCAAGCTGGCGGGGTCGACGACGTGGTGCAGCTCGACGTCTGACGTTGCGCTGTGGGGCAGCCGCGAATGCGTGTGTTGCTGGGCAGTGGGCACAGAGCTGACAGAAGACGCTGACGAGGGGGAGAGGTCACGTGATACCCGCGATGAGGTGAGACCCATGCCAGGAGAGATGGGGGAGCAAGTACGTAGCTCCATCAGGTGGGGGTGTGGGGGATGAATATTGCTGTGGATGCCCATGCAGACGAGTCGCCCGCTTCAACATCAACTTTGATCAAACAGTCGAGTCCCACGGACTAAGGGCATCGTCCTGATTGATGTCTGATCGCGAGCTATCATCTTGTGTGCATCAATCATAGGCGGCAGGGGAGAGTGTCTCTTTTCTGCTGGGCCCAGACAAGTTCTCCGAATCCTCGTCAGGGCCACTAGTTCAACGCCCAGCTCCAACTCCAGCTGTTTCCAGCTGCGCGCTGAGCAATGACAAGAGCCGCGATGAAAAGTATGCGACCCGAATGGTACGAGTGCTTCGGCTGTCTGACGACTATCTCAGCGTACGAAGTACTCTGCTGCCTTGTTTGAAGGGAAGGCGGTAGGGACCCTTGGCCCCATCACGTAGATTCCCTCGACGGTCGGCTTACGATGGTTTCCATCAGCACCTCAGTATGTCGCATCATCTCGTCGAGGCGCACGTGCTCGCCATAGACACGGCTGCTGGGCATCTGTATCTTCACCGCCAGCCGATGGCACCACTGTGACGTCGCCGATGCCGCTCCTTCCAAGCCGAACCGGCTTGGCCAACCAGTTGGTGATGCGCACTGTCAGAATGGCTCCTGGAGATCACGCAACACGCGACTACGCGTTCGAGCGCCGATGCTCCGCAGCGCGAACAGTTTCGGCGTCGTGCAGTGTCGGCGCGAGCTTAGCCCGACGTCTTGGTTGCTGTTCAGCCTGAGCCTGTCAGTAACTTGACTTGCGTTCTGGTGGTGCACCCTGGTGTGACGCAAACATGCCCGGGTCACGCGGCACGGCGTCTGGAGGAAGGCAGACCTGTTCAAAGGCAACAATTGCTGTGATGGGAGCCTCTTTTCCGCGGCACTATAAAAGCGAGAGAGAAGGGGGAAAAAGTCCGCGGCCCAGTCTGAACTCTCCGACTTGTCCTGTTCAAACGACTGAATCTCGCACCAGACTTCACGTCCATGGACACGAAGAGACAACCATCAAAGCCATCAACAAGACATACTCAAATCCATCAATCAACCATCCTCAAGACAAAATGCCGGCGACCCTGGTCAAGTGCCCCGTGTGTGGCATTGTCTACGCCTCCACGCAGCCCGGCTGCCCCTACGCGAGCTGCCACTATAGCATGCATTCGCCGCCACCGACTAAGCCGGCACCAAAGCGCAAGCCAGACATGGGCACCAAGTCCCTCTGCTAAGAACTTGCCGCACTTTAGGAGCATGCTCGGCTTCACCGCCACGACTTGCCGCTGTCGTGCACCGACAGGAGCCTTGGCAACACGCAGCCGCGACGCTGTGTCGCCCGACGCCTTGCAGCGACTCCCACCACTTGGCAGCGCGGCTCCCCTGGTCCAAAGAGGAATCCCCGCCCTCAGCCGTTTGCGATGGCTTCCGATTAACTTCGCTTCACAGGGCAGATGGACAACAGATATTCAAACCCGGGTCTGATGGATGGACGGCTGTTGTATTCAGTGAAGCTCAGGGATGGAGTCGGTACAAAAAGTGCATGCAAAAGCGAAAAGAAAGATTCGAGGTTTCCCTAGTCAGACACAGACACCGTTATCGTCACTTGCGTGGTGTAAATAAAATGAAATCGCTGTCGCAGCATCTGATTCGGTTATGCATCAAGTTCCTGGCAAGGGCGGCATTCGTTCGTCGGGCAGCTCTGCAGGCGCCGAGCCCCACTCGTTGCGCCACACTTATTACACTAGCCACTCCAGTCCAGGTACCAGCGACGTGACGCAGAGCTTCTCCCACCTTCGACCCTCGTCCCTCTGACAACATCCCGCCAACGAGGCATTGCCCTGCCTGCCTCTTCTGTTTGCAACGCGACCATCATTCATGCTGGTGCTCGCTGCCTTCGACTCCTTCAATCACCGACAAGACACTTTTGCTTCAACCACGAGGCACACAACACAACCATGGCGGCAGTAACAGGTACGAACCCCTCCAAAGGTTATCTTCGCCACCGCCCCTCCGGGCCTCAACGCTGACCGTTGCTGTGCAGTTGTCGTCAAGCATCAGGGCAAAAAGTACGACGTCGAGGTCGACTCTGGCTCAACCGGAGAAGACTTCAAGCTGCAGCTCTTCAGCCTCACCAATGTCGAGCCCGAACGACAAAAGATCCTCATCAAAGGCGGTCAGCTCAAGGACGATGCCGACATGGGCAAGCTCGGCCTCAAGGCCGGACAGGTCATCATGATGATGGGCAGCCCTGGCTCCGGCTCCGGCTCCTCTCAGCTCGTCCGTCCCAAGGACCAGGTCAAATTCGTCGAGGACATGACCGAGGCAGAGCAGGCTCAGCAGATCGGCGCTCTTCCGGCCGGCCTTGTCAACCTCGGCAACACCTGCTACCTGAACTCGACGCTGCAGACCCTGCGTTCCATCCCCGAACTTCAATCCGCCTTGAGCCAATACACGCCGAGCTCAAGCGGCTTCACCATGTTGCAGACGGACCTGGCAGCCCAGCTGTCGGGATTGTACACCAAGATGAGCCAGACGCAGGAGGCCTTTCCGCCCATGAACTTTCTCGGCAGCCTGCGGCAGGTCTTCCCGCAGTTCGCCGAGAAGGCCAAATCCAACAACGGCTACGCTCAGCAAGACGCCGAGGAGGCGTGGTCGCAGATTGTCCAGCAGCTGAACCAGAAGCTCAATGTCAAGGATGCCGCCGACACACCCAACCAGTCGTTTGTCGACAAGTACATGTCAGGCGAGTTCACCTCGCTGATGGAGTGTGATGAGGAGGAGGCTCGCAACGGTGGTGAAAGGGCTGTGGAGTCCAAGGACCCCTTCTACAAGCTCAACTGCCATATCGACGGCTCCACAAACCACCTCAGAGACGGCATCCTGGCAGCGCTGAGCGCGAAGATGGAGAAGAAGTCGGAGGTGCTCGGCCGGGACGCCATGTACACCAAGACGTCCAAGATTTCGCGGTCGCCCAAGTACCTGACGGTGCACTTTGTAAGGTTCTTCTGGAAGCGAGAAACGCAGAAGAAGGCCAAGATTATGCGCAAGGTCACGTTCCCGCAGGAGCTGGACATTGTCGAGTTTTGCTCCGATGACCTCAAGAGGGCGTTGATACCGGTGCGCGACAAAGTACGTGAGATCAGGAAGGACGAGGAGGACATTGAGCGCGCTCGCAAGCGCCGCAAGAAGAACCACGAGCAAGACCTAGACGACATCCCCGGTGGAGCCGGACTGCCGTCGGAGAAGGAGAAGAGGGAAAAGGAGGAGAAGGGAAAGAAGAAGGCAGAAGCAAACAAGAAGGGCGGAGAGAAATCGGCGGACGCCGACACGGCCATGGGCGAGACGTACAAGACAGACGCCGAGATTGACGCAGAAAGGGACGCGGCGCTGCTGGCGGCCAAGAAGGAACTCAACGCCGTGATCGACCCGGAGTTGCGCAAGGACGACGGCGCCAACCAGTCAGGCCTGTACGAGCTACGCGGCGTGGTGACGCACCAGGGCGCGAGCGCCGACAGCGGCCACTACACGGCCTACGTCAAGAAGTCGGCGCAGGTGGACCCCAAGACGGGCAAGAAGGGCGAAGAGGACGGCAAGTGGTGGTGGTTCAACGACGACAAGGTGTCCGAGGTCACAGTTGACAAGGTGGAGGCGCTGGCGGGCGGCGGCGAGTCGCACTCGGCGCTGATTTTGCTTTACAGGGCCATTCCGCTTCCAGGCTCAGACGGCACAATGGAGTAGGGAGTCGTGGCATTGGATTTGAGAAAAGTGAGTCGCGTCAGGACTGTCTAAGAAGTCAGTAGAGCAGGACGGTTTGAGGGCTGAGTTGAGCAGGACTGTTTGAGGAAGAGTTGAGTCGGGATTTTAAGGACAAGGCGATTGCAGGCGTCCAGGGTATCTATCATTCAAGCCAAAACGCCGTGGCGATGCAAGCCTCAACACGTACTAGAACTACCTATACACAAATTCTGTCGCTCCTGGTCGTACATTTTCCAACGCCGTGCTAGCCCCAAACTCATCCCCGAGGTCAAAATCACAGGGCCCGGGGGCTGACTGACTACCTGCCCTTGGCAATTTTTTCAGCCTCCCGCTCGCGGACACGCTCCTTGAAGACGTCTAGCTTGCGCTCCAGCTGCGCCTTTTGCTGCAGCAGATGCGTCTTTTGCGTCTCGAGGATGGCGATTTGTTCGGCGGCCGTGGTCTGGCGGAACTGCCTGATGGTCTGTTTGTTTCAGGTGACAGCGAGGAGAGCCAGTCAGCAAAAGTTTGTGTTGCCAATTCTTCCTTTGAATCTCCTCCCTTTTCTGCTCGCTGTGCATCCTCCTCTCCTTCCTACCCAAGGGCTGGGAGAGGGAGAGGGAAAGGGAGAGAGAGAAGGAGGGAGGAGGAGGTGTACAGAAGGCCAGACAAACTCACCTCTTCCTTTTGCTTGTCCGACTTGAGCTGCGCGCCCGTCAGGGAGCCGACGGCGATGACGGCGGCGAAGGCGGCGGCCCAGATGCCGCGCTTGATCTTGTCCTGGCGGGTCCAGGCGTGCGCCATGGCGGGTTCGGAGCGAGTGAGAAAGGAAGAAGAACGGGCGTGGTCTGGAGAGAGGGGGCTCTCTATTTTCCCCTCTTGTTCGTTGGTTGGTTTCACCAGACGGCGCGCCAGAGCTGGCGGGAGAGTGCGTGTTGCTCGCACGAGTGCAGGAGTGGCGGCGGCGGCGTCGGTGTCGAAGGATGGGACGATGTCGGGGGGGTCGGCGGTGGGGGCGACCTTGAACGTGACGGCGAAGAAGAGCCCGTCGAGGAGGAGCAGGAGGAAGTGGTTGCCGTGGTGGTACTGGACGAGACGCTGCGAGAGACGCTGCGCCGCCGCCGCCGCGTGTACGAGGGCGAGCACGGTGGAGGAAGAGCCGGACAGAGGGAGGAGCTCTGGGCGCGATTGAAACGCGAGGTGGTGGTGGTGCTAAAGGCGGTCAATTCGATGTCGCCGTCTCGAAAACAAAAGTGCGGGTGCTCGTCTTCGTCCTCGTCCTCGTGCGCCTCGTTGACGTCGTCGTTATCGTTGTCGGTGTCGGTGTCGTCTGCCCGGACGGCGGCCGCGGAGGCAGTGTGCGTTGTCGTCGTGGATTTCGGAGGGTTGATGGCCCGCCATGGCGGCAGCGGCAGCGGCAGCAGCAGCGGGGGCGGCGCGGGTGCGGGAAGCGCGGCGGCGATGAGTAATAGGCGCTCCATTGAATCCGGGCAGGTCATTCATGCCGTCTTGCTCCTGAAAGGTACAGGCGGGCGGGGCAGACCCTGGATGACCAGCAACATTTAATTGCCGATGTCAATGGGAATTATAGATGATGGGAAGAATAGAAGAACCAGGGAAAGCAAAGTAAAAGAAAAGAATTGTATACTACTATTCCGAAAATCATTACCCTTCTTCCCATCTCTCTGACATGGCGCAGCGACAAGGGCGAAGCGCACCACCAGTTTCGTCAACGCGTGTCGCAAAGCCCTGCCGGGGGATAAAACTTGGAGCGCAGTTTGAGGCGAAACGCGATGCACCACCACCACCACCACCCGTCAACAAAAAAAAGTCGCGCGGGTGTGAACTTGCGAGGTCGACGCGCTCGAGCCGACTTTTCGAGTCGGGATGGTGACCCTCTTTGGGCAACGAATGGAAACGTTTCTGAAACAAAGTGCTCGGCGTTGCGGTGCCGAGTCCAGGGCAGCAGCAGCAGCAGCAGCAGCACAGCCTACCCTAGAGACGTCAATTGATGAGTAATGGAAATGCTACTGAAGCCGGTTGGCTGGGCTTCAAAACATTTTGCGCGGCGGATGTCCATGTTTCGCATGCGGCCGCGCGCGCGCCGTGTCAGCGTCTTGTTTGGAGGAGGTACGTAATTATCACTTGCGCTCAACGTCACGGGCGTCATGGTGACAAGCAATCAGGGCTGCGTGGGGGGTCGGGTTGGGCGGCTGTTCGGGGCGGGCTCCACTGTATTGCGGCGGGCGTTGTGCTGAGTCTTTCTCCGTGTCCCTCTGGCGGACGGCCAGACAAAAGCGCGCTCATCAGGCAATGGGGAGTGCAAGTATGGAAGGGGGAGCCCCGTGGTGGGCAGTTAGTAGTAAGTCAGTTGGTATACGAAGTAGAATAGAATCGCTATTCAGTAGCCGTTCCGGGCTCTTGCTTGCTTGCTTGCTTGACTGACGGACTGACTACCTACTAAACTTTTGGCTACCTTATTATGGAAGCCCGCGGCAATGACTGGGTTTCACTATATGTATACTGTACCTAGGTAGGTAGGCAGGCACGCACGCACGATAGGCAATTGTGGGCTCCTTCCCTGTCGTTGATTGATGGCCCGTTGCTCCCGGAAGCCGCACAGGCGCCTCCACTTGCACCTCCACCTCCACCAGTAGCAGAGCATCCATACATTTCCTACTCCAACGTCAGTCGACCTCGCCCCATCCATTACCACTACGCCATCCCCTCGTTCCGTTGCGCTCATCCACACTGCATTATATATCCGGTTTCATTTTCATTTTCATTACCTTGCCTTGCCTTGCGAAGCTGCGCAGCGCAGTTCCTTTTCTCTACTCCCTCTCTCTTCGTGTTGCGCGTTTCAACTCAACCTCCCAGCCACCCTCCCGAAGGATCCGACGGAGACACAGACACAAACACATACACAATAATAATACTATACACCACACGCAACTCATCCGCTAGCAATCATGGGCGGCGGTGTTACCCCGCGCGTCTTCATCGTCCGCCACGGCGAGACGGAGTGGTCACTCAGCGGCAAACACACGGGCCGCACCGACATTCCCCTCACTGCCGACGGCGAGAAGCGCGTCCGCGCCACCGGCAAGGCCCTCGTCGGCGACGACCGCCTCATTGTTCCCAAGAAGCTCGTACACATGTGAGTCTACTCTGTCCCTGCTTGCTTGCTCCCTCGTGCGCGCGCGCCCTTCTCGCTACTCCTGAGACTACTGCGGGCACACACACACATATATATGCTTCGTACATATATGTGTTCCCGTCTACTCATGCTATGCCCCCTTGTTCCAAACTCCCACCCCCCTTTCGGCACTACATCCTGCTTGGCCGGCCGAGCTGCGCCAGACGGACAGGCGGACAGACAAACAAAATGGCCGCGTTACTCGCATGCGGACCGCATCATCTCTGTCCATGCATCTGCGGGCGCGGCACGGCGGCCCGTCTGGCCTGCGACAGCCCGCATGCATCCGAGCGACACACCCAAGTTCGTCGTCGGCCAATTTTCAACATGATACGTGCATTGCATAACATGCCGGTCCGTGTCCAGATCAGCAGCGTCCATCCTGTCAACCAGTCAGTCTGCCATCGCATCAGCACGCGGGGCAACCACCTAGCTCTCCGCTGGCCTAGCCTTCTCGTCGCCTTCTGCTCGCTCTACGACCTTGCACGACAGCACGCTCGGCCTGCCTGCTGCGTCTGGCCGCCATCAAGTTGCACCGCCCATCCCTCCGTCCCTCCGTGGAGCCCTCTTCCCGGCCGTGTCACTGCGTCCTACCCCGCCCGGCCCGTCGTCGTAGTCGCAGTCTGACGCCCACTTACCCCCCCTCTGAGCACCTGCATCATCCCTGGCATTAGCATCGTCATCGTTATCGCCCGTGCGGCATCGTACACAAAGGCCACAGCAAAGGTCTTGGCCCTCTGTGGAAATCAAACAAACAAACAGACAGACCGTTGCCCGTTCTCCTTCATCGCCGCGGTCACCCCCTTACCGCCTGCCATCCGCCGCCCCCCCCTTGCCCACGGGTACACCCTGTATACCAGACAAGACAAAAGACGCACTACAAGCATGCTCTCACGATACCTCTCCTCTTGCTGACGATGGCCCCGCAGCTACGTCTCCCCCCGAAAGCGCGCCCAGCGCACCTTTGAGCTCCTCAACCTCGGGGTCCAGGACCCCTACCCCTGGGCCGCCCACGGCAGCAAGGACCCCGACGCCCTCGCCTGCAGCGCCCACGTTGAGGTTACTGACGATGTCCGCGAGTGGGACTATGGCGACTACGAGGGCGTCACGAGCCCCGAGATCCGTCGTCGCCGTGCCGAGCAGGGCCTCGACCCCAACTGGGACATTTGGCGCGACGGCTGCCCCGGCGGAGAGTGAGTTTCTTGTTTCTTCGATGCCTTTCACTCAGCTGGAGCTGCTGCCTTGTACTCGCAGAAGCGCTGACAAACGGCGTCGTTTGCTTCTTGGTGCATAGGAGCCCCGAGCAGGTCACGGAGCGCCTCGACCGCCTCATCGCCGAAATCCGCCGCAAGTGGAACGAGCCCGCCATGGGCACTGGCAAGCACGGCGACGTCCTCGTCGTCGCCCACGGACACATCCTTCGCGCCTTTGCTATGCGTTGGGCCGGCAAGACGCTGCAGGACGGGCCAGCCTTTTTGCTCGAGGCCGGCGGCGTGGGCACACTGAGGTGAGTCTCGAAGCCCGCCCTTGCCCTTGCAACCCCCTTGGTGGGCCGTGTCAGGCCTGCTACCTCCCCCCTTCACACACACCTTGATTTTTTATTTTGCATTCACGGCATATTCAGAATGCTGATGGCGGATTGATACGTGAACCAGCTACGAGCACCATAGCATTCATGAGCCGGCAATATTGCTCGGCGGTGCATTTGTCGTGGACATGGCCCCCGAGGGGAACCTATAGCGGGAGCGCCCGTATCTGGAAAGGATAGGCAGTATCGTTGGGGCGTGCAACAGGAGGAGCGGCCGAGCCGGCTGGTGGTAGGAATACAGATTTGGTCTATATAGACGGAGAGGTCCGAGCAAAGCGTGCTGGCCGTCATTTACCGGCATAGGCTGTGCTAGATAAATAGACTGCCTGCCCTCCTAACGAGGCACTTCGTCATGATGCTCCCTTTTATCCCCTGCCAAATACTGTACTTTATATCGCAAAAATGACTGCGAAAACATCGTAATATGGGGCCAAAAAAAAAGAGACCCTCAGGCGCGTTCGCCCCTAGCGAAAAACACCCTACGCGTCATGTGCTCGCCCATGCCGCGCGCATTCTCGAACACCACGTCTTCATCCATGACGCGGAATTCGAACCCCTTGCCTACGCCCGCGCACTCAAACACGTCGCGCATCTGCGCCTCGCCAAAGCCGTGGTGCCGCACGCCGCCCCTGGCAATGGCCTCACGGTCGCTCGCGTCCGCCTCATGAGCCACGAAGTCGAGGATGAAGAGCACGCCGCCCGCGGGGCGGAGGCGGTCCGCGAGGCGTGACGCCGCGAGGTACGGGTCATCGAAGTGGTGGAAGCCCGCGCCAACGCCGGCCACATCGAAGCCCGAGAATCGCGAGCCCGAGAGGGCCACGGGGGAGACGTCGGCCGGGTCGAGCAGGTTGCCGACGTAGGCCGCGCGCTGCTCAGGAGTGAAGCCCTAACCGCGTAGGGGAGCCGGGGAAGGCCTCGTGGTCAGCGTACATATTGCGGCAATCGTCATGTCCTCCCTGGCGCACCAGTGATGGTGACGATGGCAGGTCGCTGCACCGGCGATCTAATAACGTGGCAGCACTCACCTGGCTCTTTGCTTTGCCATTGTAGAGCTCGACCATGCTCTCCGAGACGTCGACGCCGACGCATTGGCTCATGCCATCTCCGAGAGCCTGCCACCGGCGAGTTGGTAAATGCAACTTTCTCAGGTCACGCCAAAAAAGAGGATCAAACTTCAAAGGCATTTACGCACCCTCGATAGAAGCCCCGTGCCACAGGCATAGTCCAGCAGGCGGCCGCCCTCCGGAGCGCCAATGAAGTCGACCAGCCCCCTCACCTCCTTCTCCAGCCTGCCCACCGTCTTCTCGAACCTTGAGTCGTACTCTGCGGCAAGCTGGCTGCGATGATTTGCAATTATCAGCAGGGCGAACGAACCTGCCACAGGTCACGTTGAATAAGGAGAGAAAGCCGCACTTGAAATACGCCTGATTCACGGCGGTGGTGTCCGTCATGTTGGGCCCCGTTGTTGGAACTAGTAGGTGATGTTGGTTCTCGACCTATGACGTCGTCGTCGCCGTTCCGCATACACAACACAGTGTCACAGGGACAGTGACGGGTGGTTTGAAAAATTTGCGGCAATGCGATTCGTCGAATGCAGCTTTTTGTGACGAGAGAGATGGAGCTGTCCGTGAGATCGCTTTTATCTGCGCCCCGGACACTTCTCGGGAGGTTTTGACGGGCGGACACTAGAGCGGTTGAGAGCTCGCGAGGCCCGGAGCCGGACTCCGCCGGCTGAGCGGCGCACCGAGGAGCTTCCATGTTGAGCCCTGAAGGTGAGCTTGCGGGGCTGTTCGAAAGCTCCTTTTCAGCGGGGGCAGGGCCTCCACTGCCTGAGAAGCCCGGTCCCAGGATCGTCTGGCATCAATAGCTCTGGCCGGTTGCGCACGAGGCAGCAGCCTTCCGCTGGACTGTTGCCCCTCAGATTAGAACCCTTAGGTGAAATCGACATGTGGTGGGCTGTGGTGTCACTGTCAAGCTTGGCGTATTGGCCTGAGTTACGATGTGATAGACAACCCCCCTTTCATGACTACCGTGTGGCCTCTCAGCGGCCAGCCGTCGTTGGAAGTTGAAGCTGTACAGCGAGACACCGACAGAGACATCCCTGCAGAGCCCCGCCCCATCGTTTCTAGCCCGCAGCCCTCATATCCGGTAGGCAGAGTGCGCGCTGTGGAAGTGGGAGTGCTGCGCGGTGCCATTGATGCCGACGGCTTTGGCACGCCGGCTTGTGCCGCGAACGAACGAGCTCTCCAGCGTTCACAAGATTCCGCAGCACCATTGCTTGTTTTTGTCTACAGGCAGTCCGACGGAGAGTATCCAGTCTCAATGCGGTATGCCGTGAACCATCGAGCTGCTGCATACTCGTCTTTGTCGTGGAGGGGAGAATGAGCTGTTGCTGCCAAGGGGTGGCTAGGCAGTTGGAAGCCGTGGCTGGCAAAACGTCGCTCTCTGGTGGTGTGTCCCTTGTCTCGAGTCGCTCACACCCTTGCCTCGGACAATGTGACTGTCCAGGATCGACCTGCAGTCAAAAAGGCGCCATGAAATGGAGTAGAAAGGCCGCTCGTTCCAACAGTTGTTCTCAGCGCCCCCCGGGACACGGCACGCGGCATCATGTCGCCAAGGCGCTCAACGGAACTGCCCATTGACCAAAGCAACGGCATCGGGCCCACCACGCCCGATGCATCTCTCCGTCCCTGTAACCGTGTCTCCAATTTCAACCTCTGCCGCATGTTGCTGAATCTCCTGGTGACCAGGTGTGAATGTCCCACAACTGTATCATATTGAAGCTGCGGACCTTACCGGAGCCACTGCAGCTACCAGGCCGCATATGTCAGAGTTGCGTCTTGCTGGCGACCCGCGCTCAGACTTCGTCACCCAGCATCATCCCCTGACGTATGGCGCTGGCGTTGTAGCTAGGCGTGGGTGCTTGGCGGAGTGACATGCCCTCCCCACCTCCTAGCACCATGCCCGTTATTAACGCGCTCGGCCCCTCTCGTGAGTGCCCGCAGTCGGCGTGACAGGGGTTGCTGGACTTGGACTTGCTTCATGTTTGCAGAACCAAAGTGTATTTCGCTGTTCTTGGGTGCCCACGTGCGCTCTGTGCAAATGTTGCTTGCCATGGTAAGCGGCATCATCCCAGCCGCCCCGACGACCGTGAAAGTAGCCCCCCCCCCCCACCGGAGACGGGCATGAGGGAGAGGGCCGGTATGGCGTACTGGACGGGCCGCCCAGACAGAGCTCGCACCACAGGTTTGGCATCCGACAGCCGGGCCAGGGGCAACCCCAGAGACGGGACACTGTCAAGCCCGCGCAAACCGGTGAACAGGTCTCCCCCGCTTGAGTCTCCCAATCGGCGGCAGCCAAGAGACAGGGCCGGTAGCGTCTGCAGCTGGGGGGCATTTCCAAGTTTCCTCACATGACCGGCGGGAAATGCATCCGCCATCGAGATCATCAGACGCCATTGCCGGACCGCCGCGTCGCCCACCCACGTCTACGGCCCCCGAATTATCGCGCCGAATCGAGGCTGCGGCGTACTGCTGTACGCAGCAATAAAGGAGAGTGCAGAGACGCAGCGTATTGGCGGATCCTAGGGAGGATCAGCGTAGGGAGAAGAGGATTGTGCAGCAGCCTTGCAGTAGGGCCGCAGAGAGCGTCACCGGCCGCGTCGAAACGTGGCCAGTTTCTATACGCATACGGTCGCGAGAGCGGCAGAGCCCAGCACCTGCGTCGGCCGGTTCTCAGGGGCTTGAAGGTCCTAAAGGCGGAGGCAGGGGGTTCCGACCGGACAGGGGTGGAGGCTCAACAAGGAGGAAACATCAGCCGATCACGGGTGATCATGCAGCTGCACGAGCGCACCGTTCCGCGGGCGGCTTCTCCAGCTAGCGGCGGCGGCGGCGGCGGCGCCGCTCGTCCCCCAGCCAGCTTGTGTTCGCCCCCTCCCCCAGCCGTGGCTGCCCAAGCCCTCTTGTGACAGATGCCCCGGCGTGAGCAAGAGCTGCCGTGCGCGGCCAAGGTCGTTGTAGGTGGGCATAATAAGACGACATGTCAATTCTAGTGCACCTTATCCTGCTAGTTGAGTTCATCACACACCTGGAGAGGCGGAAACAGCCCCCGGCTCCGTCAGGCCTGCGCCCGCCGCTTGCGTCCCACGGCTAGGGGGACGGCAAGTCGCACGGTGTGTGTTCGTGGTCGCGCCATTGCCAGCAGCACGCGAGCTTCTTTTGAGACTGCTCGGATTCAGCTCCTTCTGCCTCAACTTACTTTAGAGAGGAGCTCGTTTGCTGAGGGACAAGAACTGGCTGCCCGCGAGACAGCCAACCATTTCTGGGTCCCCTCATGCGGGTTTCGAGGACATCACTGCCTCTAGCTGCGGCGGCCTCATCACGTTCTAGTGCGGCGCAGACGTGGGCAAACGCGGCGCGGGCGCAACCCTGAGCCAACAAGCATCCCGACAAGCAGCAAGGGATGTATGCATTCGTCCCAAAACGGCTGTACGCCTCTGGTCGTTGGCGCACACCGCTCGTTTACAAGGCCAAATAGTGTCGTAACGCCGCTCGTCTGTCGTCACCTTTAAGGCCCTGGACGGTTGGAGAGGACTCCGAGCCGCTGTCGCACGCAAGGGAGTCGACGAATCCTCCACCAGCGTGTCCGGGGCCGTACTGGGTTGGCATGCCATGGCCCATTCATTGACCCCCACGCAGGAGCCAGCTGGATTCACTGCGACGTTGGCGCGTCTCGCGCCCGTAGAGACAGAATGCTTGCACGCCGTTCCGAGCCGTAGGGCCAAGGCGTCCGCATGAGCCAACGCGATTTTACGCGGTGGCTGAAGGCCATCTCGTACAAATGTTAGAGTGGCACGGCTAGCCGTCCGTCAGCCGCGACAGTATCGGGCAGCGGGTTGATGAGTGAGGCGAGGTCGAGGCAGACCGACATCTTGCTGTCCGTGTGGAAGGCATGTCGCCGTCGGACGGGGATGACAACGTTGGCAAGCTGCTCCGGTGGCCCCGGTGGATAGAGTCTGGCTGGCCCTTGAGACACTCTTGTTGTGGACATTCGATTTGATTGTCTTTGAGTTTCTGTTGGCACAATGGTGGTCAGAAAGGCATGGTTAGCCTGGCTTGTTGCCTGGGCTGTTGGCGGCCAACCGTCCTTGTCGTCAGCCCTTCATACAAGGCCGCACGGACAGACTACCCCCCCCGAAAGGCTGCATCGGCATGCTGTTATATTCGTGCATGCGTGGTAACGTTCTTACTTCTGGCACAGCCGGCCGGCGGACCGTCACCCACAGGAGCAGCTGGACTGGGATGATGGAGGGCCGGCCAGGGGCCAAAGGAGAACGGCCGCCCCGCTCGCCTCCGGGCCGAGCCCTGTCTTGGGACCCGTTGCAGTTGATGAGGTTGGCGTTGGACCACGGCGCGCTGCACGGCAGGCTGTGCGCTCACACTGTGTCTCAAGGTCACTGGACAGGCAGGCGACGCGGCGGGTGTCTCGCTCTCAAGACGGGCTGTTGCGCCGTGTTCCAGACATGAAATTGCGACGTGGCGGACCCTCTCACTGTGGCCGCCATCTGCCACATGCACACCCCCCTTTCTGTCTCGAACCTGCGCTCTCTGCACGCGTCGTGCGTCCGCGGGTGCGGCATGACCCGGGCCTTGCTCTCGGGCTCCGTCCAGCCGTTGGCTGGCTGGCTGGCGGGAGCGCTGGAGGCGAAGGCACCGTAGGACAGGCGTGGCAGCCGGCAGCCCGGCCCCTCTCCCGTCGCCATAGGCGGACGCGGACCAGGTCGCACTGGCTGTGCCGGCATCGTCTGGTCACCCGGGGGGTTTCCAGCATCTCGTCATTCTCGATTGGGCATGGCTCAGCCCGGGCTTCCCGCCTGGCCAGCAAACAATGGGCCCCCCCAAAAATGGGGCGGGCGGGAGAGCTGCGCTTGCATGCATGCAACTCTCGTCATGTGATGTCCCGCTGATGTGTGCGATGTGCGGGATGGCCCTTGTCTGGAGCCAATCGTCAGACCCATGCCAAACAGCAGAGACATGTCCCAGCGCACGGCGGCTCTGAGCTTCCCACACACCTGGACTGGACAGGCAGTCGCCCGCTCGTTTTCCGTCGTATCGCCCAGCGTCCTGTCGGGGCGGGGTCATGAAAACAGGCTTGGGGCCGATTTTTGCCTTGCGTTGCCAATGGAGCCCCACAGCATGTTGATGCAGGGCGTTGTAGGCAACGGCTGCATGGGCGGGCACGTCGCAACTTGTGCGCCGAGTCCCGTCGCCTTCCCGTGCCAGTGACAGCCGCAATGCTTCGCAGTGCTCTGCATACCGCAGTCCATGCCTGGCGGGAAGCCCAGCGGAGGGTGCTCAGGCCATGGCCCCAGTGACGGCTCAAATCGACCTGGTCTGGAGATTATTACTTGGAGGTTTGAGGTTGTCGGGCCCCGCTCACTAACGAAGCCTCTTCCGCGACCTTGCGTGCCTCGACGCCCACCGCTGTTTGCTTTTTGGATGAGCGGCGCCCGCTCGTGATAGTTGCCATTTGTTGACATGGCATTGGATGTCTCGCCTTTGCGCGAATGCTTTCTTTGTCCGCGGTGGTCGGCGCCAGAGCCAGTCACCCCAGTGTGCCCGCAGCACAAATGGCCAGGCTAGTGGCATGGGCCGGGGGATTCGAAAGTCGCCTAGGAGTGAATCGCCCATCGTTGGCAAACTTGCCTCACATGGGCGTGGGTATAGAACGTGGCGGGAATGACGGGCAGCAAGAAAAATGCCTTTGGAGGGCGGCACCATGTCAAGGTAAAACTAGTTGCGTAGGTATGGCCCAAAGCTTTAGGAGATCGTCCTGCTCGTCCTGATGGATCAGACGACAGCGCTCTTTCCAAACTGTGCCGTAAGACAGGTGCGCCTGCCGTACTCGGGTTCTCTTTCATGTCGTCGTGGTGACGGCAGCTCTCGAGGAAGGTGCGACAGAAAAATTGCTCAAGGCAGCATTCAGCTTGCCTTTGACCCCTCTATACCTTGGTACCTATCGGATATCCCGCTGCACTTTGACACTGTCTGCCTTTCCTCCGTCCTTCCTTTTTCTCCATAACTGGTGATATTGCTTCACAACGGTGGGAGCAGTTAGCCCCGTCCTGAAGATGCTCTTGAATCTCTTATATTTTATTTCTAATAGGCTGAGTTCCAGCGTCAGTAGCACCTGTATGCACCATGTCGACACGGAATGCATATGTGCCAGGCACGAGCTGACTGAAAAGATGTGCGATTACGAGCAACCGCCCTGAGCTTGGAAACTCTGTCCACCAGTCGCGGCGTACCGAGCTACTCGCATTATGCTTTCGCGGTGCAAGCCCGTTAGCGGCACCAAAGGCTTTGCGGCGACGCCTCCCTCTTCAGCTCACAGTCACTGCCATAACTGCGTCACCCCTTGTCCAGCGGCCCAGCAGGCACTTTTCCACAGCTCGTGCTGATTAGCGCACCAGAAATTGCGTTCTCCTCGCTCAAGGTTCGGGCGGTCCTGATGCTGCTGCAGAGACATTTGTATCGGAACATAAGCTGTCGATAAATTTCCTGTCCTGCTGGGGTGACTGATGAAACCCGGTGCAGGGTCCCGGCTCGCGAATTACGCACATCCACAATTCACACGCGGGCGGTCGCGAGCCGTCCCGTTAGCTTGGGTTTTAGTGGCCTCGACCCTGAGACGCGAGCTGTGCAGAGACTCTGGACGAGACACTCTTCACCAGTCGCTCGATCAAGGCAATACCAGCGGGGCCTAAATCCTCAAAACTTTTAAGGTGGGTGTCTCATTCGTCTTGATAAAACATCGGCGATTCGACTCGACATCGACGTCGGCAAATGCCTGAAGGGACCAGGGCCCGATCCGCATGGCCAGGTAGAACCTGGCCATGTGTCGGGCATCATCTACTTCATGGAGGTCAGCATCACTGCCTGAGGTGGTTGGTGGCTTGTTGTGGTGCCCATGGAACCCGGAAACGAGATTTTGGCTCTCGGCGTGCTCGTCCAGTGATCCCCGCTGCTGCGGGAAGGATCAGGGTTCATGGTACGTAGGTCAGCACCAAATGCTTCCGATGGATACCCCTCCCAGTTGTTGGGCGGGAGACGACAAGCCCTCGCGAAGCCAGACCTTTTCGGGCAACCCAGACTGAGGTTACGTTCCTGGCTTATGAGGCCCTTGAACTGGCTTCGTCGCACTTTGTTTGGCTGATGGACCCGCGTACACGTCGACATGCACAGCTATTCGAATAGATGCGCAGTGAGTTCATTGTTTGGTTTGCAGAGATCCGAGGAGCGTCATGCGAGTGTTGCTCGACTCACAGCTTGCCGCGTGCGGCAAAGGAATCGAATCGCCTATGGACTGAATGTGTGAGAGCAAGGGCGTTACAACAAGCGGTATGCACCGTCTTGCAGCAAGCGATGCCGGGTGATGACGCCTGCGCCAGCACCGTCCCACAAATTGCTGCACGAGACAGGTGACTGACCTAGTCAATGCAGGCAGTGACCATTGCAGGCAGGCCACCGATGATGAACCTGGGTCGGGGCTGCGGCAGGCCAGAACCAGGGAGTGGGCGAAACGGCGGGCCGCAGGAATGACCGCCCTGGTGGTGTTTGACATTGAATGGCCGTCGTCGGTTCGTCCATGCAGCATCGCCTCCAGCGACGGTAAGCGAAAGGACCCAGTTGAAGGTCGTGTCGCACGCGGAGAGCATGGCGGCAGCCACCAGGGAAGCTGCACGGGGACGGGGCCGCGTCTTCATGCAGGATAGAGCGTTGCACGACGGGCATGCGTGAACCGCGGTTGAGCAAGTTCCACAATGGTCCCCCGCCCGCCCGAATGGCACCCGCGACTCTGTGCTGACGTGCGAATGGAAGGCATATTGATGCCGCGGCGGCGATGGCGAACACCACTGGCTGTGCGTGGGTACGGCATCATCTGGCGCGCAAGCTTTGGTTCCTTGCCTGTGTCGGTTTCGCCCCCGGTCCGCCCTGGACCCGATGGACGGAGCATCGGGGAACAGACACTGCCGGTTGTTTCTGGTGGTGCCCTGCCCTGCCCTTCTCCGCCCTGCCAGCGATCGGCCGGCCATGGCACGAACCTGGGTGAGCTGGACAAGCAGAAGAGAGGCCTGATGGCCCTGGTGATTGGGCGGCGGCTAGTCGCCGGCGCTAAGGTCGCTGTCGCTGCGGCCAACTTTCGGTGCGTTCCCAGAGAGCCGGGAGCCACTAGGCTCGCTCCACCAGATGGTTCGCAACGCTACGAGTTGATACCCTCCACCTGGTGGCCAGTGGGAGAAGGCGACAGCCATTCCAGGCGGGTCCCGAGCGGGCGGTGGGCTCCACATGGCTTAGCAGCGCACTTTCCCCTCTCGCGTGCCCACTGCAATGGCGTCAAGTGCCCGGCCTCGCCAGTGCGGGTGGGATCTCTCGAGCCCACATTGCCACGCGGATGGCGCGATTTTGAGAGGCTACGGGCCAGGTGGCAGTTCGTGGGCGGCAGACTGTCAGCACAAGGCCGTCAGCCACGTCCTGCCAGCTATCCTGATTGGCGACTTGCCTCGCTGCTTGCTCGACACGTAAGTCAAGGATGATGCACATAGACGAATCGAGTGAGCGCTGCGCCTCTGGCCCTGGATGACCGCAATGACGAGAGAACCAACGGGCGAACCTGGAGACCTCGAGCATGGCTTTGCTCGAGGGCGACGCTAGCCGACAAGGCCGAACCCCTCCCCCGCCTGCGCCTGGAGAAAAAAAAAGAGACGAAGAAGCGTGACTGACCCAAGTACTGCTCGCTGTGTTCGTCATTGTGAGAAGCTGCAGCAGCATCGTCATCGGAACCCTCCACTGCTCCATGGGAAAGCCCTTCCCGTCAGGCCATTAACCGACAGGATATTCACATCTATCCCTGCCGAATAGTAGAGCTGCAAGGTTAAGGCACGAGGACGATGTTTATGTCTGCGAGGACTCGAGAGGCGGCTATGGCGCTGCCGGTATTATAACACGTGTTTTATATATATAAACCCACACACACAGCTTTGCCAACGGAAGTGCGAGGGCACTTCCATCCTTCGTGAGTCAGGCGTCTCGACAGCGATACGTTCATAGTCGAGAACGCTAGAACAGTTCTGATCAACAGCCATGGATAGCTACGGGGCATCGAGGCGGTACGGGGGAGGATGCCCCACTCTCCCCGTTGCCTCCGCCACGATGTGTCTACGCTGCGTCGTCCCACGGGACAAATCGTGGATACGAGGGTCTATATCGCCTGTGGGTGGGCAATGGGCGGGCTGAACCGCGGTGCATAATCATTCAGGGGCCTGAATGTGGGCTAACGCAGGCTGGACTGCGTATTCTTATCACGCAAAGGCTGGTCGAACGGTTCGTAACGGTTCGTAACAGGCGTGTGTAATTCATGTCGACAGAGCACCCATTCTGACCCATGTCGCCTACCACAGGACTCACGCGGTCGCTCACAGAGGAGCACCCGCGGGTCGCCAGCGAGTCGGAGGTGCACAAGACCTGGCGGTTTGTCGAGCAACATTGACGGGCTCCAGGGATCCTTGGTCTTGCGTGCCCTGGTGCACTGGATGGGTCCTGCCTGTCTGCAGTGGAACACGGAACCTGTGACCCTACCTGTACTCCATTCCCTTGCGCGGGCTGTGCCACATGCGCTCCGCACCAGCTGCTGTGCAGGCTCTCATCCGAATCACAAGCGCCCGGGAGACGGCAAGCGCTGCAGCGACTTCAACGACGCTGCCCTCCGACTTGAACAGAGCAAGACCTCGTCTCTTGGGCATGTCGCAAGAAAGTTGCGGCCGGAGGCTCCCTCCGCGACAGGGCGACCGACGGCAGGCCAACTTGGCAAGCCAGCGCGTCCAGCGACGCCGGGCCGTGGCGCTAGAATCGACAGACCCCACAAACGGGCGACCCTGGTCCCGGGCATGGCTGACCTGTCAGATCCTGGTAGGCCATGAGCCAGTGACAACAGATCGTCACAAAACGGGAGCGTGGGGATGGAGGTGCCAGCCTGGGCTTCGCTGGCCGCTAGCCCCCAGGTCAGACAGGCTGGTCAGAATCCCACAGACTGGGGCTCGGGTGCAGATGTATACTGTACTGTATGAACAGAATGACGAGTACGTACAGATGCACAGACACGCTGCCCGTGCGAGCATGCTTTCGACACCTCTCGGGCGGCCGGCCGACTCTCTGGCGATCGGGGCAACAATATCTGCCGGTCCATAGTTATATACAACATTGCGGGAGAGGACGGGGCCTCTCACGCATGTGGACGCGGCCGGGCTCGCGCCAGATGCAAACTTCGCACCATGCTGCGTTGACGACGGCGTCTGTATGACAAATGGCGGCGCGCCGTGCCGGTGACGAACGTGCATGCGCTTCTCGCTTCATTAGTCGTCGCGGAGAGATTGGTGCAGGGGATGTGCACATCGTCGAACCATAGTGGACGGTGCGTCGCACTACAGGAGGAGGAGCACCGGACACCGCGCCGGGATGCAATCGAATTGAAGCTCGCATCGCATCGTGGTGTCGCGAGGCATGAATGGCGTGGCAGCCCGCGAGACAGCGTCAGGGGCGCCAGTCGGGCGGCAGCTGCCCCGGTTCGCCCCGACATGTGTTGCCAGGCAGATGACATGAGCGGAGCGGCCTGCACGATGTGACGGACTGGTTGGCCAGCCGGCCGCCTTGTTGCTGAGGAGGAGAGGCCTCAGTCAGAGAGCCGCAGGGCTGCTCGGAGATGTTTTGCACGCGCGCGCGCTCAACCTCGGCGGGCGCGGATACAGTCCCACGGCGATGCTGCTACGAGAGGCATCACGAGCACGAGCTCGAGTCAGGAAAAGGCCCGACTGCGCACGTTTCGGCAGTGACTTGGGGGGAGCAGTACAGTACTCTAAGTACAGCAGTTGCCATGATGGCAAAGAATGGAAGGCCAAGGTAGTAGGTCTGTGCCGCCATGCCTGCCTTTGCGTTGCCTGCGAGCGCTCAAGGCCCTGGCGGCGGGATCCCTGCAGCGGCCCCTTCCTGCCACCGACGGAAGCCTCATCGTGCCGACCAGTGGAGGCCCCTGGAAGCGGGCGCGGAGGCGGCGATACCCGCCCGCCCTGCCGTCCTGTCCCGCGCCAACGTTGGTGGCAGGGCCCCCTGGATGGTTGGGGTGCGTGCTCCAGACTGGGCTGCGGCAGCTGTCGGCGCCAACACAACAAACACGACTGTTGGAGGGAGGGGGGAGCTTTTCGTCATGTTCGTCGTCGGTCGCCTGCACGACGGCGACCGCCTTCGCAGAGAACAAGTTGGGCCGCCGATGGCATTACTACTTGGAAAGGGGATTGTCGTCGCCGTGGCATGCCTAATCATGACCTCGCTGTCCAACAGCTGGCGTAATCCAACGGTGCCGTCGTGCACTCACTGCCTACACTAGGACCCAACTCGAGGCAGGGGACGCGGTGCCTTGGTTCCATTGGCGTGGTCGCCGTGTGAGCAATGCAACTTTTGTGCGGCATCGTCAAGCTGTCTATCCGGTCCTTTGCTGAGGCCAGTGGCCAGGTCCGACTGTTCTCAGGGTGCGGGAAGGATGCCGTCCGTCTGGAGGTTGTGCTACAAGTACTACACGGCCGTGATAGGATAGGCTACTGTTGCGGGAAGGAACAGGTCGCCGACAAAACGCAACTCCCCCCCCCCGGGTCCCAATTGAATCCCAGAGCATCTCCTCAAGAGCAGCGCGCAGACAGGACATAGTACGGTGATGTTGCTCTGCCACCCCCCGACAGGTGCTGGTTGTCGTCAGAAGTCATGTGGCAGACGAGGGTGCGCGCTGAGCATGGGCCTGCCGACATGGTGCGCCGTGCATGGCGGGCCGAAACGACGGCGCGGCCCAGGTTCGGGGGACACTCGGGCCATGTCGCGAGCGAGAGAACCCATTTTGCCGTGCACCACGTGCGCTCGTGGGAAATGCAACCGTGGGCCTTGTTGCGCTTACGATGGACGCCTCCTCTGGCGAGCGGGCATCTCGGGTAACTGACTGACTGCTACTACGTACGTACATCCAGGGACGGTGTTGGACGAAGGCGGAGACATACAGACATGGGTATTTGTTGAACATGACAGAGGCGGAAGCAGACCAAAGGGGCGGATTATTAGCAGAGCCAGCCAGCCCGTCTCTGTCGAGGGCGCCAGGGCTGTTTTTCTGCGGTTGGCTTTTGACGCGGTCAGGCTTGGGTTGTGGTTATGATGACGACGGGCCCGCCCCACAGACCGCCACGAAGGCGGATGGGTCCAGGCAGGCAGGCAGTCCGGAACGGCAATTGCGGACGCGAAAACGAACGAGGCAAGGTGGGCGGCGGCGGCGGCGGCGACGGTCAATCGGCCTACCATGCGTTATGTGCCCAACCTCGATGGGCTTCGGGCGGTGGTGGTGGTGGTGCCAAGTAAGTTAGTACCTTTTGTGATGTGAGGTACGAAGTAGGTGAGAACGCACTTAGTACCTCTGTGCTGCGCTGCCTTGCGCTGGTGCTGGTGCTGGTGCTGGTGGTGCTGGTGCCCTGCGACTGCCCTGCGACTGCGCCTGCGCTCAACCACCTCACCTGGATGCCCTCGCCGTCGGCCACACACCCCTGCAGCGGCAGCGGACCTACCAGAAGCTCGCCTTGCAGCAGGGCCGCAGCGCAGCTAACGATTAGCGGGGAGACAAGAGGACAGGGGTCAGGGGGGGGGGAGGGGGGCCCTGGAGGTGGACAGGAGGACGAGAACAGGACAAGGACAAGGACAGGGGGAGAAGAGGGAACGCTCACTCACTCATCAGGCAGAGGGGGTGTCGCGACGCACTGCAGGCGTGGTGGGGAGGAGCAGGCCGTGCGCCAGAGGAGTCGGGCCCAGCAGGAAGCACACAGCTCGTGCATGCTGCGGCCGCCTCTGCAACCCAAGCCGCCCGCCCGCCCGCCCACCCGCCTGCCGCCGCCGCCGCCGTCGGGAGCGCGCGCCGTCTCGGGACCCCAGACGGGCCTTCCAGTCTGAATCGTTTTGTACCTAGTTACCTTGTAGGTGGCATTTTGCTATTAGCGGGAAGGGCCCGCTCCTTGCGGCGGCAGCGAAGAAAAGTCAGACGCCAGTGTCGACCAGCGGAACCACCAAAAAAAAAAAACGTCTGGCTGACGGCGCGCGCGACTGGGCCAAACCATGACACGACGCTTTTGCGAGTCGTCCGTCTCTTGGGGGAAGCACCCCTCGTCCCCTCGTTTTGAGCCCGTCTGTCTGTGTATCTGTCACTGTCGACCAGACTAGGCCAGACCATTGCGTGCGGGTCGGCTGGCCGGGTCCCTTGGGATCTACTAGTATGTTATGCTCTTCCACGACTGGAGGTGAGTTGATGGCCTCGCTTTCCTTTTTCCCCCCATGCATGAGTGCCGGGACAGAACAAGAGCAAAACAAAGTGTGTCTTGACGCACACTGTCGTCACGCAGCCAGCCTTTTTGGTCGCTTCCCCGCGTTTGATCGCCTGGTACATACGCTACCAAGTGGTAGGTAGTAGTCTGTTTCTGGGTATGTCGTGCGTGCGTGCGTACGTGCGTGCGCTCGCGCGTGTACAGTTTGTACATCCCTACCTCAGGCCTTCGTACTGCTGACATGTCTATGGGGAGGGGAGGGCTGGGCAAATCGGCTGAGCCTCGTGAGAGCTTCCCCCCGCCTTTTAGTACCTTACTTACCTTGTCGTCGTTTGTCCTGGGGATTAGTTACTCGATTCATTCATCCGCTCAGAGAGGAATGGCCTCGGCGTCCCCCTCCCCCTCCCCCTCCTCCTCCTCGCCTCCCTCGACTCCAGCTACAGACGTGCCTTGCAGCTGCTGGGAAAAGCTTCGTTCGCTCTGCTGCTCCCCCCCTTCGCTCGGTGACTGGCCCACGGAGAAGGCAGACGCTGGCTGCACTTGGATACTTTGCGCACGCATGCACGCACGCACGCACGCACGCACGCACGCACTGTAGTACCCCCAAATCGAGCGAGAGCGAGAAGAAGGGGGGGGGGGAGGCGACCCCTGCCTGCCGATTCCGGGCACGTCCCCATGTTCTGTCTGTGCACGCCCCCCTCCCAAGTCCCAGTCCAGGCTCCCCCGGGGTCTGCCATTCCACACGGCGGGCGCTCTGGCGCATCGCACCGTACCGAAGCGAAGCCGCCAGCGCTGCTGCTGGTGCATGGGGAGGAGAAGACGAGAGGCGGTGGGAGCAGGGTAGGGCAGAGATAAGTGCAGCGCGAGAAATGCGCACACCCTCCTGCTCTGCTGACCTCGCCGTTCTCTTATGGCCATTGAGGAATGGTAAGGCAAGCAAGGGAAAGGGGAGAAGGAACCTAGAAACCGGGAGGATGCCAATTTGCCTTTGCCTTGCTTCAAGTCGTGTCGGTCAGAGAGCCAGGGCGCCCTATCGTGTCCGCCTGCATCGTACGAAGTATGTACGTACGCAGACACGTACAGTCAAATCCAGGCCTCTTCCCCGCGCTTGAAAGAAGGAAGGAACGAGGGACGAGGAGGCATGGAGGAGGGAGCTAGTAAGTTAGTAGTCACGACACGGCTCCATTCGCAGTGATGGCTTCCCGCCCTCACTGATCACTCACCCACCTCCTCACTATCCGGCTCTCTCTCTCTCTCTTGCTCCTCCACAGCACCATCACGGGCCCTGGTGGGCAAGCAGGACTGGAGGCGCTGCCGCAGCGCCCCCGCTGAGTGGCCACAAAGCCTGCACCCGTCCTGCCGGGACGCGCCAGAGACTAGCGTGCGTCCTGCTGCAGCAGTAGCAGCAGCAAGGCGCTGCTGGGACATGAGACAGAACCCAAGCATTCAAGGTACCCCTCATCGCAGGCTCACACCCACCACCACCACCACCACCACCACCATGATGGCCACTGCCTGCCCGGCGGCACGTCCGCCTGTGACAAGAGCTGCCACCGACCGACTCGACCGACTCGACCGACACTGTGCATCCCCCCCCGGCGAACCGCACTACGGGACGGACATGGCGCCTGTTTGTTGCTCGCGAAACACACACATACAGACGCACACACGCACACACGCACACACATCTTCGCTGCCGTCGGCATCGCTCCCGCTCCGTGTCGTGCATCCCGCCGCCCATCACTAAAGATGTGCCGTCGCCGCCGCCTGTGCAGCAGCACCGGCTCTGCCTCGTCCGTTCGTTTGTTCTCCTTTGCCCCCCCCCCCCTTCTCTCTTCCTTTCTCTGCCGCCCATCGTCTCGCTCCGACTTCCCCGCCGACCCTTGCACACCGGGGGACGGAACGTCCCTCTCCTGCTCGGGGTTGTTTTTGTGTCTCGAACCAACAACGGGTTTGTCATCTTGGGACTCTGATGATGAGCCTTCGGGCGCTGCCCATGACGCGTCCCAGAGAGAGCCCGCCGAGTCTTGCTGCTAGCACTACTACTAGTCTCTACGTCGCCAGGGGGAGGGCACGATCTTCTGGTGCGTGCGTGCCGTCGGGGACCAGAGCCGATGCCGGGCCGGGCGAAGAGCCAAGCGGGCCGGATAGTGCCTGGGTGGGGGGATTAAAGGCAGGTGCGGGACGCCGGAGACGGCAACTTAGTTTATGCCACTCACTACGCGTGTTGCTCGCTCGCGGGGCTCCGGCTGCTTGCTGTTGGTTGCACGAGCGATGGCGATTTGTTGAGGATGCCGGGTTGTTTGGGCGGGCGGCTGTGTGCAATGCGGTGCAGCGCAGCGCAGAGCAGAGCAGAGCAGCGCAGAGCAGCGCAGAGCAGCTCGCCTGTGCGGTGCGGTGCAAAGCGGTGCAGTGCATGCGTGCGCGTGTGTTGGCCACATGACCAACGCAATGCGCGCCGCTGCGGATGGATGGATGGGATGCAAGGACGGACGGATGGACGGGATGGGGGTTGCACGCACGCACGCACGCAAGTACGTTTCTATATGCGACCGTACGTACGTGCGTGTATGCCCTTGAATCCTCCATCTGTTTGTTTGTGACCCTTGAGAGGGAGGGAAGACGACGTCGTCGGGCCTGATGGCGAAGGCCCTCCCTCTCTCTTCACAATGCGTGCCTGGCTGGGGTTCTCCGTTGCGGCTCCGCCCCTCGACGTCATTGTCGCGGAGCGGTACGGTACGGTACGGTGCGGTGCGGTGCGGTGCATCAAGCCGATGACACCCACCCGCGTAAAGAAGGGGGCCGAAATGGGGCGCATCGAGCAAGCAAGATCAAACATAGGGCACAATGGTGGGCTCTGGGGTCCGTTCGTCCCTCTCTCTCCCTCGCGCCACGGTAGACGAACTGCCGGTTGACAGCATGCAACACGGCCGCCAACGAACGGCCCCATATATACCTACCTACCTTGGTAGGTTAGTACCCAGAGTGCCAGTATACACTGGGTGCAGCAGTACTGCTAATCATGGAAAGGGATCGGGGACTGGGACGCGGGGAGTTGCTGGCCTGCAAACCCGTGGAAGGCAGGCTGGCTCTCACTCAGCATTGGGGCTCGCTGGCTCACTTGCTCAACCACGGGCATGCCTGCAACAGACAAGGCTGTACGACTAGATCGTACTGAAGGGCAACCCGGCCAGCCAGCCAGCGGGGCGTCCGATCCTCGAAAGAACCTTACGCAAAGAAGTTGTCAAGGTAGGCGAGTATTTAGGTCAGTGCCTTGGGCCATCTCGCACCGACGAGGCGACTAACACTTCTCGCAATGTTCAGCACTGCACTGGACAGCCACCTGGCTGGCTGGCGGGAAGGGGGGGGGGGGGGTTGGTTTCGCCCAACTCACCCGAGTCCGTGGCCCCCCCCCAAACCCCAAACCCAAACAGAGCTTAGCTTCGCCGCTGGCCGCCGCTGGGTCGGCACGCGCTGGGAACGGCACGACGCCGGGCTATCCGTCCACCTCGACCTTGCCTTGCCCGCCTTGCCTTGCATTCCCGCCCGCGCCGGGCTCCCATGCCGTTCGGTTGTGTCCCCCCTCCCCCCTCCCCCCCTGTCGGAACAGCAAAGAGTACCACCCCCTTGGCACCCTTGGTCGTCGTGACTGGGCAGTTGGGTAGGTTTAGTAGGGTAGGTACGTACCTAGTAGCACGTTAGTAGTACTGGTGGAGTTCGCCAGAACGGCCCGAGCAGCAGCAGCAGCAGAGCGCAGCGCAGTGAATTCGACGCACTTGACCCGAGGTCAGCCCAGCCCCAGCCCCAGCCCAGCCCAGCCCAGCCCAGCCAGGAGCCAGGCGCCCGCCCAACCCAGTGCGCAAGCAAGCCCTCCCACTGAAACCTTGCTCTCCCATGTCGTCGTTGCCCGTCCGGAGTCCCAGATCCGTGTCCCGTCCGTCCGTCCGTCCGTCCGTCTACTGTTGGCACGGTACTGTCTGCACCTGCCCGGGTCGCCGAGAACCAGTAACATGTAGTACCTAGGTAGGTACGAAGTAGGTTCTCCAGCAACACAGGCCTGTCAAACCGCATCTCACGCCGCTCATCACCTTTCCGACAGTCCCCCTCCCTCCTCTTCCTTGCCACCCGAGGTCCCCGGATCAGCAGGCGCGCCGCCGTCCTCCGTTTGCTCTTGTTCCCCGCCTCCGACCCGGCCCGCCTACGGGCTGACGGGTTGAAAGGGAGAAAAAAAGAAGAGAGGGCAGCAACACTCGCACTCGTATCTGTACGCGTGCCACCACGAGCGCACGCACCCCGCCCAGCTCGCGGCCGCCCGCCTCTGCAGCCTGCTCGCGCTGCCTCTGTCCGGGAGCAGGGCGTTACACGACGGCTCATCAGCGCTCCTTTGGGTACCAGAGGAAGCGACAAGACTCACGAGCGCGGCGGCAGGGCTGCGCCGTGGTGGGACGCACAGCACCGTCTGCTAGAACGGGTATTTGCCCGGCGGTGCGGTGCGGTGCGGTGCGCGCCTCTGCATACATACATACATGCGACCTGCGTATAGTACTGCATACTACATTTCGACGAGCACCCAACTGCAGCGCAGAAGGAGTACCGTGCCTGCCTGCCTACACCGAGCACAAAGTTCCCCGTTGCTCGCTCGCGATGCGCGCGCGGCCAATGGGTGTTGCGTCGAGGCACCCTGCCCGCAGACATTTAGGTACCTACCTGTACAGTATCATACCTTCCTACCTCTTGTAGTACCCGACCTTGCCTTACCTAAGGTGAGCGAGCCCTGGGGGTCCCGCCGCACCCCCCTCGCCCGGGCGCTATCGCTGCCCGCTGGGAGAGCCAAAAAGAAAAAGTGGTCACCGCCCGTCCGTCTGGGCCCAGCCCAGCCCGGCCCAGCACCTCGGCGCCGCCAGCTGCCGCTGATGAGGCAAGGCCGGGTCGGGTCACTGAGGAACCCAAGGTACCCAGGGTAACAACAGCCCGCTCCTCGCCCATCCACCCACCCACACCCACACCCACAACCGCCCACGCCCCACGCCCATGTCCATGCCCACGCCCCATCACCCTTCCATCCACCACCCGGCAGGACCAGGGAAAGCGACCCAAGTACATTTGACTGGCGCACCCCCCCCCGGGCCCGCGGGTACATTATTTGTACCCTGGCCGTCTCGTGCACCGCACGCACGCCTCTGGCCCAACTCGACTCAACTCCTTCCTTTCCACTTCCACGGCATCTCCTCCTCCTCCTCCCCTCCTCACCTCCACCACCTCCCTAACCCTCACCCTCAGCACCACTACCACCACTACCACCACCACCTCCCCTCAAAAAAATTTCCCAGACGCGACGCGGGCAACGGCCCTCTGGCGGACAGCAACATCCGCGAGCCTCGATCCGTCGCCGACGAACTCTGTGCGCGCGCCATTGGAAGCCGCACCGTTTCGTTGTACCGTTCGCACCCGCACCCGCTCGACTGCCGCATTCGGGCGCCGCCTGCCTGCCCTCTCTCCCGCCCGCGCGCGCTGCCCACGCCTGCGGCCACGACAGCATTGCGCATGCTCTGCCGACAACGACGACGAGACGCACCGCGCCCCGCGAGATAAGTCTCTCAACCCTACCGTCCGACGCCCGAAGCACCGCAGCAGCACTTGCGCCGACGCCGCCGCCGCCACCAGGGACCCCGACCCCCGACATCGACGTCAGTTTGTCCGATCCGACCCCCCCCCCCCCCCGCGTCGCCGTCGCCGTCTGCATCCTTGCCCAGCATTGGCAGCACCGCGCTTGGCTGCACGTCTGTCCAGCTGGCCGCCAGGCTAGACGCTCCTCGCGCAACTCCATCTGGACCGGCAGAGCATGGCCGAAGACCGCCTTCGCCAAGACCGTACTCAGCACAATCACTCCGAGGACAAGCACCAAGGCCCAGCCCGCTACCCTCCAGGGCCACCGCCGCCTTCCACGGACGAACATCAGCAGGGCCGGCGCTCCGTCGAGGGCCCGAGATCCGCCATGGCCGCAACTGTCACGCTCCCTTCCATCCACGAGGCGCGCGGCGCCGCAGGCTACGGCCCTCAGGGACCGCCGCAACCACCTCCGCCTCCCGGCGCCCGCGGCGGCTACCCTCATGATCCGCGCTATGCCTCGCCAAACGCCGTCAACGGCTACCCGCCACCGTCCGCGGGCCAGCAGCCGCCTCCCTCGACCTATCTGCCGCCTTTGCAGACCGGCCCCGCCGACCCGCGCTCGCCAGCGTATCCCCCGGACCAACGAGGCGGCTACTACGATGACCGGCGGCCGCCCCCCGGCCAGTATCCCGACCCTCACCAAGCCCAGCAGTACGCGGCGGAGGGCTATTACTATCGCGGGCCTCCGGGAGTCGTGCCCCCCAACGGCTATCCCCGGCCGCCACAGGGACCGTACCAGGAGTATGCGCCGCAGCCAGGCGGCGCCCCGGGCATGGCGCAGGCCGCTCCAAGACAGCGAACCTCGATCGCCTGTCGGTACTGCCGCAAGAGAAAGGTGGGTTTGCGCCACGCTGAAGGGGGCAGACCTTGAACACGCACGAAGCAGTGCGGGCTGACCAGACCTTTTAGATCCGCTGCAGCGGCTACCAGAACACGCCGGGTGGCAAGTGTCAGAACTGCGCCCGGATGAACCAGGAATGCATCTTCCAGCCCGTGTCATCCTCGAGCTCGACCGCCTTCATCCCCGTGTCCGCAGTCCCCGGCGGGGTCCCTCCCGGAACCCAATTGTTCGGCGCGTACGGCCAGCCGTTGGCTCCCAGCTCCATGCCCGTCGGGCATCCCTATCCGCCTCCTCATCACGGAGGGCCACCACCGCCCGGGCCGGCGCCTCCTAATTACTACTCGCAGCACCCCCCGCCGGGTCCGCACTCAGCGCAGCCCACGCAGTCGCCCACCGAGTCCTTTTCCTCGTACGGGGACGACGCGCAGGTAGCCGGCAGGCGCCGGCGTCGCACGCCCGAGGAACGCGAGGAAGGCTACAGGCTGCCCCCGCCTCGAGGCGGCGCCCCAGACGAGGAAGCCCGCCGTCGATCGCCCGCCGAGTTCTCCAACAACAGCAGCCCCGGAAACCTCACTCACCTACCTTACCAAGGCGCACGGCAAAGCCCTCACAACGCTGCCGCGCTACCGCAGGCACCGGGGCAAGGCGGACGCTCGCCCGCGGCCGCCAATGGGTCAAGCGGCGCATCGACCCCCGCTCGGCAGCAGCAGGCCTCGTCCGGCCAGTCGCAAAACTCGACGTCTGTCATGAGCCTCAGCAACCTGGTGGACAAGAGCGACATCGACAGGGGCATGATTGACCGGCTCAACCGGCAGCGAGATTCCAAGGGGGCAAACGGGTCTCGTTGAGGAGATGAAAGAAGGCGTCTGCCTGCAGAGGGCACCCGTCGAACGGGGCCGCGACCCCTTTCCGCCCGCGTCAAGTGCTGAGGGAGAAGGAGGAACAGCCAGACACCATCTAACAAAGAAGAAGGGAAAAAACAACAAAAGAAGAAAAAAAAAGAAAGAAGTCGACTCTGCCGGACAGTTGGTCACTTTTAAGCTACGCGCGCACGTTTCTTGTGGTACATCGGAAGACGCTCGAGACGATTCTGGCTTCTCGTTGACGAGAACTCGACACCTGCATGATGGCGGATTTCGGCGAGCAGAACCTCCAGAGGTCTTTTGGGCGATACAGGACGGCGATACCAAAGTTTAGAACAACCATCCCGTTTGGCAACAAACACGCTTGCTTTTGGGGGCGCACGTCGTTTGCGTTTACTACAACCCGTCCTTGTTTCGCTGCTTTGCGCCAGCTGCGACGCCCGGTTTTTCATTTCGCACCCTTCCTTGCCCCCCCCCATTTTGTCACCCTTTGTTTCTACTAGGATCGGGAGCGTGTCCGTCCGTCTGTTGATGTTGTCGGATGCGTGGGACGACCACGGCGGCCGATGACGGCGATGAGGAGGGCTGGCGCTGCTGCCGCGCTAGTTGTAATGGCACGATCAATGTTTATGTCTCCTTTTATATTCATGTCAGAAAAGACGGACCTGCCTCACGGCACCAAACGTTTTGATTTTCTTGTTCATTTTTGTTGGACTCTTTTTTATTTTCCAACTCTCGCTCTGATCACTTTTGGTTTTTGTTTTCTCGCTGGCTCACGGGTGGGAGGCATATGGGGCGCATGGGCGGAATGGGTAGTTGGGCGCCTTTCTCCCGCGCTCAACTCTCGGCCCAACCGATGGCGCAAGACGGTGCTGGACTTGTCGGGGGGTGCCTGGTATGGCTGGCCGCAATGTGTATGTACATGGATGGCTCTCGACGCGATTGCATGGGATGGGATGGGACGGCACTGTGCGTCGAGCCGAGCCAAAGTGTTAGGAATGTCTACAAGCTGCAGTTTGGCAGTGTGTTTGCCTCAGGCCGCGGGTGCCCTCGATGGTCCCACGAAGCCAGCCACCCGTGCTCCGAGTCGAGTCCCCGGGTTTCTTTTTTTAATTCCCTATTCACCGGGTCCATTGTCCGCCATGCCGTCCCTTGGCTGGCTGGGCAAACGCTCCTACCACGGGTCGAAGGTATGATACCGTCAGTGCTAACGAACTTATGACGCCGTAGGTTCGTGGACTCAAGCCTCTTTCCCCCCTTATTTAGCGGCGGCGGGGCCGGATGGGGAGGGGGGAGGGGCTCAGGGGCTTTTTCTCTCTCCGTCCGTAGCCTTCGCCGCCATCCTCCTCTGCCATTGTGACGACTGAACCGACCTACCGACCGACCGACCGACCGACCGACCAAGAGAGCCGGGGCCCGCACCGCCATGTCCGTTTTGATTTTTTTCTCGGGCGAGTACCGGTCGGTTCCCGGTCCGGCAACCCCCTACTATCCGAAGCAATACTGAAGGAAGCATCATCCACTGGGGATAATTTATCGCCGTGCGAGCTTTTGTCTGTTTTGTGCGTTTGCGTGTACGTGGTATGTTCGTGGGACCCGTGGGACCACCCGCCCGCGGGCGTTGCGTTGCGTTGCGTTGCGTTGCGTGCGCGGACCTCCCGTTGGACAGGAAAAAGGGGGGGGGGAGGAGGGCTCGCGGGCCAAGCCAACCAACAGGGTGCAGAGGAACAGCGACGCACACACGCATATACGCACAGAGGGAGAGAGAGGGGCACACAGACACACAGACACTACGTACTGCGAATGTACAAAACGACTTGTTGGTTAGAGCGTGCGTACCTGTGACCGCCGACCACCACCACCACCTCCATCACCGTCTTGGCGGGGGAGGGAATTGCCGTTTCTAGGGTGGGGGATGTGGGAGAAAAACGGCTGGATGGTTGGCTGGACTGGACTGGACTGGGCTGGCTGGCGTTCGGGTACGTATGTTACGAAGTACGCATGTACGAAACGGGCGCGTTGTCGTGTGGGGGAGAAAGGGGGACAAGGGCGGTTCGGTTCGTTCGTCCCGTTCGCTCGCTTCTTTGCTGCATGACACGTCTTGCGGAACGAGCAGTACGGAGCAGCACGAGAAGGACACTGTGTGTCCGTTCTGGAAGTATGGAAGAGGGGGCGAAGGGGCAGAGACGAAGCCAAGGACAGGGACAGGGACAGGATAGGGCAGGACAGGACAGGACAGGGTCGCCATCTCTCGCGGGGGGTTTTGGATTTGGGGGTTTTCTGTTGGAGAGAGATGACTCGCAGTGAGGACAGATGGGCGTGGCGCTGAGCGAGCGGGCGGGCGGGCCTGAGCCACACTTTACTTGGTTGATGAGGGGTGTCGTGTGTGTGTGTGTGTGTGTGTGTGTGTGTGTGTGTCTGGCGGTCGCTGCTGAGGCTTCCTGCTACTGCTACTGCTGCTGCTGCTGCTGCTGCTTTGTCTTCTTCTACTACTACCGCTGCTGGCCGCTGCACGCGTCTTAATATTTACGACACAACATGACACGACGACGTATCTTGTCACTATGTGGAAGGGCGCGCGAACAGAAATTTCTGATTTCGAGTCGCTAGTTGAAAATAAAAAAGCCATGAGGAGCGAAGGACGAGCGGGGGCCGTCCCTCGGCGGCCATGGGGAGCTTTCGATGGGGGCGGGTGAAGCCGTCAGTCAGCGTAGTTTGACAGGGGACGGGCACTTCTTCTTACCGCTAAAGGGGAAGAAGAGGGGCGGGTGGTGGTGAATAGCTAAAGTCCCTGGATGCCAGGGCACTTCCCGCCAGGGCACTTGCCTTCCCTCTGCTTCTACTACCGCTACCACTTCCACTACTTCTCCCAACGTTAGTACTACTCCTCGTTAACGCCCCGCGGGTCACGGCGGTGTGGCGGAGCTTGGAACGCTACGAACCCAGCGCCGTAGAATCGGGTGGAGAGCGGAGGGTAGAGAGGTAGAGAGGTAGGGGGCCACAGCGCACTATGGCTGGGTAACACAATCCAGCACACGTGCGAGAAGATCATCACATACTAACTACCGTTCAGCCGGGGACAGGACCGGCCATCGAGCGCGTTAAGGGGTCTGGATCGCACCCTCCCCCCCCCCCAATCACCCCGGTCCATGACCGCTGGAAAGAGGGGGTGGGGGTTCACGGTGAAAAGGGTATTTGAAAAATGGCCAGATGCCAGTCGTCCTCGATGAATTGGGCGAACAGGGTTGAAAGACGGCGGCGGGGCGGAGGCGACGACGACGCGGTCTGACGATGCCCAATCACCTTTGACAGGATGGGCGTGGCAGTCAGTCGTCCTGGGGGCAGGGAACAGCGTCCCCTGTGATTCCCTACTACAACAAGGGGCGGAGGAGCCCTGTGCCAGCCCCAGGTGTGGTAGTTGTGGTGGTTGTGGTGGTGGTGCTGGAGGCGGAGCGGACCTGGTGATGGTGGTTTGTGATTCGAGCCAGCCAGACGCCTCACTTCGGGGCTCCTCCGTCCCCGTGGTGGCGGCCAGCCAGGCGGCGTACATGCTACGCCGCTGGTACCGCTGACTGTCGTTGGACGGGAGCCTCCCGCCGTCCGACGTTTGCGTGCAGGTTTGTGGTGGGCAGTTACCTAGAGAGAGTGGAAATGGGGAAGGGCTTTCGTCGGCCGGAAGAAAAGTCCCGTTCAGGTGCTCGGGGAGACACGGAGAGAAGGGGAGGGACAGAGAGAGGAAGAAAGAGGAAGACACACCAGAAATATGGGCGGGCGAGAGGAGTCACAAGAAGCAGCGTCTCGCCGCCACTCCCGCTACGTACGTTCGTACGCATGTATCCGAGACGGGCGAGTACCTGCCACGTACCTACGCAGTTACATCTACCATCACTGCCTCGTGCGTGCGCTCAACTAGCGTCCCCGCGGGCGGAGCGTTTCGCGACGGGCCTTGCGCGGTTTCCGTCCTGCCTTTTCCCTCTCGTGCGGCGGGCGGACCTCCCGGTCTCCCGTCAGCCGCCGCCGCCGGCGTTGGGGGAGGGGGGTTGATGGATGGGCGGCGGCGCTGGAAGTGGAAAGGCAAAAAGCGCAGGACAGCAGTGGAAGGGAGACCGACCGGTGGTGGATTGGGCGAGCCCACGGAGGGAAAGGGGGGGAAGAACGCCCACTTGGCGGCGGACGCGGCGCCGGCGGAGGCTTCGGTGACGGGCGGCCGGCGGGGCACATTTTTGGATTTGATAGTGCTGTCACTGAGGTGGGAGGAGGAGGGGATGGCTATTCTCCCTTCCGAGGAGGAGATAGAAGAGGCGTGGTGGGCGGCGGCGTGCCTCATGACAGGATGGGCTGGGTGTCTTGTTTGGTGGTGTTGAAACGGACAGCTCTGCCGCCTGGGGGGGACGACTTGTGTGGTTCTTCTGCCTTTTGGGTCCGGAATATCTGCATCTACAGCTCCCACCACGATGCTGCTGTACTGTGATTGGTAACCACATGTATGGCATTCACAAAAGTGACTGCTACCCTCGAATTCTCCGAGGTGAAGCAGAGAAAGGTGTGAGACATGGTATTAGTTTGCACATGGGCATGCTATTGATGCTTGCGTCTTGGAAGGGGGGGGGGTGTGGGCGAGCGTTTGCGCTGTGGTGGGATGACTACTGGGCGTTTCTCCCCCCCTTCTCGCCGTCTTCCTCTTCCACTTGCTCTTTGTGTATGTGTGTGTGTGTGTGCGTGCGTGTGGTGTGTCTTGGGAGGCTGAGAGGACAGACGACGTTGGAGGCGGTAAGGTTTTGAGGCTTGGAGCATTGATTGGGGAGGAGGGGGCGGCTATGGTTTAGAAAAGGGGGGGAGGGGGAGGGGTGCCGGCGAAGCGTAGTTACTGGATAGCAAAAGAAATGTCCAGCTGACGTTCAAGTGTCTGTGTCTGTGTGTGTGTTGCGTGCTGTCTGTCCGTCTGTCCGGCCACATGTTAGTTAGTCCCCCCTCCGCTACGGATGGTAGCACGGCACATGCGTCGTGAGAACAGTCTGTCTGCGTCAAAGAACCAAAAGGTTTCCCCTCCAAAATGTAGGTACACGTAAAAGCCCGTTCGCATGTGAATGTGCGAGTGCCTGGAAAGTGCGCCAGACGTCACGTGGACGCACCAGCCTTGCCAGCCCAGCAGCCCCAAGCCATGGGTTTGCCGTTGACCGCTGGAATGTACGATGATGCAGGAACGCGCGCACATGTGGGGGATGGGGAACCACGGTACGGGTCGCAAGGCTGGTACTACGTACAAGAGTACAACAACTACACTAGTACTACCGTTACTAGCAGTAGGTGCATATGCACACAGTAGGGAAAAGGGGGCGGCGGGCAAAGGGAGGCTAAGGGGAGGAGGAAACGCAGCAACAGTAGCAGCAGTACACGTAGCGGCGAAGCCCGGGTCCCCCAGATCTACGTACGTAGCACGCAACGGCGTCGTGTCTCAGAAACGTGGCAGAGGCGGTTTTGGGGATGGAGACTACGTGCGTGGAGGACAACCACGAGGCCCAAAAGGTGAGACAATTCCCAGGTTTCCCCCTCCTCCCTCCGGCGCGCGCGCACCCGTCTCACTGGTAGGTAGAGGTATGTACTACTAGTACTACGTACTGCCACGGACCAAGATGGAGGTGTGGCGGTCGCATTTTCGGGGGCCCCTCCATCCGTTTGTCCCCTTTGTTTCTGTCATCTCCATCGCGGCGCGGGCGAGGCGGGCGCGGGGGATTTGCGTCGGTTCCTGCAGCGTGCATAAGCGTCCCGAGGGACGGCAGACAACGTGAATGGACGAGGGGTTTTGCGGCTGTGCGCGTGCGTGTCTCGAGTGAATCGTGTGGGTGTGCCAAGGGGCGTGCCAGTGTGTAGTATATACAGTACGTTGTAGTCTGGGATTTAATGCGTCGTTCTCCCCACTGGGGATGGTGGCATCCCGATCGGGTAAGGCCCGCGTCCGTATGAATATGCCGACCGCTAAGGCAGCTTGCTATAGTACCCGCTCTCCATAGCCCTTGAAATGTAACGAAGTGTCGAACCTCACCTCGTGGCGTGAAGGCTATGACTTGACGATAGCTTCGCTTTGGCCACTTGGGCGTTATTTGTGCGTGGCGTGGGGCATTCGGACTTGCTACGGCTTATTCATGAGGCACGTCTACGAGCCAGGCGGGCACGGTACAAATTAGGTGGAGCGGGCTGTTTACAACTACATTGCAGTGTGATTTTTCCTTACATGGCTTTAATGCCCGACCTACGTCGATCTACATGTAATGCGTTATTGCAGGCCTCGTCAGGCCTCTAGCCACAGAAACGTTAGCTGAGTTGTTAGAGATGTCAATTTGTGACCTTCTTATGGAACGAGAGTGAATATTTATGGAAAGGTAAGAATGAGTGACTTATAAAATTCTCTCCTATATTCTGTAACGGATCATCTTTAACATCATGTCAGTGGTCAACCGTATGTATTCAACCCACAGACTCTTTAAGCATAATTCAGCCGACAAACACTGCAGCTCCTGCACCCCGTGTTCTTATCAACGTATATATTGGTCACCTTGTTGCAATTGCCGCAGTACTCCGTTTTGCTGGTGACAGGCATGGTGAATAAAAGGCTTGAGGCTATTGGTTATTAGCATGTCAGCAAGCAGACTCTCCATAACAAGCTCAGCTCACCTCAGTTCTTAAGCGGAGATTTAGATTTAGATTTAGATTTACAGTTTTGAAGCTGGAACTGTCGGTGGTGAGATGGCTGATATTCGATGTGTAAGTCGACGCGGCCGAAGCCTTGTTATACATGAGCGTTCGAAGCAAATGGAGAGCTGAATTTTCGTGATTTCGCTTTACTCCATCGACATAGGTCAGGTGTAGCTCTGGACTTTGCTATAGCAAACCCAAATCCTTGGTTCACTCTTTTCATTATCTTGCACGCCCCGGCATTTTGTTTCTGTATTTGTTTACATTGAAAGAGTCAAGATTCACCTGGTGGTTACCAACTGCGGGCTTAGACGAAAACGACAGATCTATCTACTCTTCTGATGACCACAAACACACCGCGTAGACAAACTATCCGCCCACAAAGTCACAGGTTTGACATTGTCCTCGTCCATGTCCCATTTCAGTGAAGTGTTTACATCTCCCTTGTTAAGACCTAGAAGGGTTCACGTGTGGGGCCCCTACAAGGGCCATAGCCTTGCTTAGAAAGAGAGGGATGATCATCATCAACACATTCACGAGCTTCATAGCAACAAACAGATTGGAGTCGGCCTGACGGGCCTGTTGCTTTCTGTTGTTTGAGTCCCTTCTTCGTCTCCTGGTTCACCACATCCCTGGTGCAATTTCAACGAGCAAGCAACCGCATGCGGTGCGAACAGGGATCTCTCGCAATGAAGTTGCCACCTGATACTGCGGATGGTTGGTCGCACACGAAATACAGCTGCAGACCAACACAGCGTCATGCACGATCCCAGCCCACGTGATGACTTCCCCCTCTTTCTCCTCTGATGGCTTCCCCTCTTTCTCCTCCCTAGTTGTTCTGCTCTCTTTCTTTGCCTCTCCATACCAGATTTTGCTTTCATTTACCCGTTTTCACCAACTTGCCAACACCCAAAACAAAGAGTCCAGCATCAAATATGTCTGCCACATACACCAACATGAAACAGGTGCTGCCGACCCAGGAGAACCTTGATGAGCTACTAGAGAAGCTGTTGGCAATTTTTGAAGTTGAATCTATTCTCAAATGCCGAGAACTCCCATTGCATCCGGTCCAGCGAGAAGTCAATGGCTCAACTGATATTCGCCACAAATTTCGGCCCATATCGGGCAACGACTTTCACATCCAAATGTCAGATACTCTGGGTCCTCCCGCCTGGGAGGCCGTTCTTCGACTCGAGCAGGCAGGAGGCAGCAACATATGCGTTCCGCTAAGTCATATCGATCACCATCCCCAGTCCGATGAACGTATGACCACAGTTCAAAGTGCGGCAACTCTGCTCCGAGCGGCTTGGCCGGACGCGAGTATTGGCCCCTCCAGGCGGACCCAGCTAGGCCCAGATTTTGATGATACAGCGCCAAGCTACCAAATTTTTCGATGGCTTGCGTCGAAACAGCTTAATCCCGTCTCCGAAGGTGTTTTCCTAAGTAATTTCGTAGTCTCAGAGGGGCGACGTTTTGAACAACTACGACAGAGAAATGTGAGTTTACGGCCCGTTAGAATCTCAATTGAATAGGCCGATCAATAACTTATTTTATTTAAGCGAGGGCTGGTTATTAGGTCGTCCGCAGAAGCAGACTGGAAACAACTTTCTGTCGCTTCCCATCCAGCAGAGCCTAACGGACGCTATCATCATGATCCCGACACTGAGCTTTGGTAAGTCCTCGTATAGCTTTAGAGCATGCAGCGCCCATGTGAAAAAGGCTGGCCTTATCGTTCTAGGTCTTTTACTGGTGGCTCCCAGAACTGGGTCATCTCGCTGCCCGTAATCAGCACAATCCTACTCCTCATGACGAACCCAACAAAGGAGGTTAATTCTAACCCAGACTGCCCTGATCGAGAATTCTCTTGGTGTCTAGACTCCTTACATGGATTCTGCCGCCGAAAGGGGCCTAACGAGAGCAGCCGTGATCTTTCTTATTCTCAAGGGACTTTCCCAGACCATTGGATGTATTTGCACTTCGTCTTCTACCACTTTGGCCCTGATGAAGAGCAGTATGATGAGGCTGTGGGTACTGGCATTCCATGTGAGCGTCGCAATATTGAGCTTCCTATCGGATGGGACGGCAGTATCAAAAGGTTTGAAGAGGCGCGATATTGGTTTGGCATGCGAACTTCCACGACGTATGGAGACGTGAAGGAACATCTGGCGACGGTCGCATTTGTTGTTAGGGACTCATGTCATTTTCCCTGCGACCTTAAGCATAAGACCTGGCTGAAGCGAGGGCTAGAGTCTCCAGATGGAGCTTCCGGCGTCGCCCTTTTCCATATGCTCCTTTGGAGCGGTATGGACGAATGGAACCGAGGCTGGACCCATTGTCTTAATTATATCGATCGGCTTCACGAGCTTAAGGTAAATTCTTCCTAGCGTACCTCTAATGCGCGATCAGAAGTTCAGATGCTAATACTAAGACAGATCGAGGATTTGGATTCTCCCAACCCAAAGCTCTCTGCCTTCATGTCTAACGAGACACTGGCGAATGCATATTTTGTGACTATTCAGCTCCTCAAAACCTTCTGCGGGCATATCGACGTATTGCCTCGGTCACTTTATAAAATGAGGCGAGAGTGGGAAAGAACTTACCCAGCTTTAGATGCTGATCTTCTAGAACGTTTTAACGAGGAGACGCAAGAGACTTTACTCAAAAATTGGGATAGGCTGATGGAACATGTGCAAGAATTGCACTCTAGTCTCATGAAGAGGATTGAGAAACAAATCAACGATCTGGCAAGTCGTCGAGATAGTGTAAGTAATCTAGTCTGTCTATTTTGAGGCGCGATATACTAATTATTTAACAGATACTCCTTACTAGGGCTCTCAAGAACTAGTTCTCAAGGCGCTGAAGTATGGAGAGTCTGCTATTTCAAAATTGGACTTCAAGCGTCATGGAGCGATGTCCTCGAAAAGAATGCAAGTGTTTAGTTGTGTCGAGGATCCATTTCACCGTAACGAGCATAAATTCTGCACCTTGCAGAAAGTTGAGTGAGTACCAGTCATATGACTGTGTGAAGCTGGTGACTGAGCTGAACCGGTGCCGTGACTCAGCTGAGCCAGTGCCGCCAGTTCCTTCATTGAACTATGTAGGCCCGATGAAAAGACAGAGAGAAACAGGCCTCACCATCTGATCATCGAAGAAGTAAAGCCCTTATATGCCCAAATAATTTGCAAAATGCGTTCCGCTGGGCGGGACTCATCACCGCTGGGTCCATGTCAGGGGTCTGTCAGGATGCCTTGACAAATTATGTTCAGTCTCCGACAGGCAAGACGCGGAGACTGGTGAATTGGAGGTGGCAGAGAACCTGCGTAAACCTGAGAAAGTCGAGGCGGAACGGTTGGCTTTTAGCGCTAGCCGTTGGGTATTCATTTTGGAGGTGTCAAGAAGCGGGCTCCTCCCACCGAATTTGAGGCTGGTAAGCCTTTGCCCCCCCCCCCCCCAGGCTAAGTTGCTTCTCACCTCACAGCCACGCTTAGGGACCCTAGCGAGTACTATGTACCTCTGAATCGCCCGCTGCCGCTCACTGTTGCAAACTTAACGGCGGCGGCGGCACGTCTCGCCCGGAGTCAGCATCGCGTTCTATCATTAATCTGTATATCTATGTATGCCCCGCGTGAGGCGTTGACGATCTCTACATGTAGTACACGATTCCGAGAATGAGCAAGCAATAAAGAGGGGAGAGGGGATGAGGGCTGACGTTTGTGCCTGCCTATCCGTCTGTGTGTGTGTTATGTGATACGTCTGGATGGGCTTGGCAGTTGGCAATCCGGTCACACGGCGAGGTTGAGGAAGGGGGAACCTTGATGAGTTTTCTTTTGGGCCTCCTGCATAGCATGGCGTTGCATTGCGCCCAAGAGGCTGCCTGCCCGACATGTTGTCTTTGGAATTCTGCGCGGATGCTCCGCACGAGCCGCGGGGATAAGTGTATATTGCGGTCATCAACATTGACATCAATACCATAGGACGAGCGAGATGACGCAGGGCAAGCCGGCAAATGGCCGCCACATCCGGGAGTGATGGATATGTGTGTGGTCTCTTTCTGAAGGACTCTACGCATTCTTGTTCGCATGACCCTCAACGTCTGTGCAAGAGTGTAACGGCTCGCGCGCGCGCGCGTGGTCGGTGAGTCAAGCAGCCATCTTCACCGTCGCATCCATCCATCCATTGATTCATTCACATGTGGCAAGGGAGAGAGTAACAGGGTTTGCGAAGCGCGGAAAACCAAAATCAATGCGTGCTAGAGATGGCCCAGGCCTGGGGGAGGGTGGAGGGGGAGGGGGAGGCTGAGATGAACCGACTTCACTTTGCGCCGACTGGCATGACAGCACAGCACAGTATGATATGTGAGGGCCGACAGGGCTCGGACGGGCGAACAAGGCACCACCTCGTGGCCCACGAGACTCTGTGCGGTGTGTGCTAAGGTCCAGACCATCCCTTCCTCCCCTCCCTCCCCTTCCATCCGTTTCGGAAGGGCATAACCAGGTGGGCAACCTACTACTACCAGAACGGGCGACAAGAATCGTAGAGGGGGAGGGGGGCGTGTACATATAAAATCGAATAAAAAATCAAAGAAATCCTGAACCGTCCACGACTGCCGGATTCTTCTCCCAGTCTCCAACTGTACAGTCTGGTACTGTGCTGTACAGTACCGCAAGCAGGCAGTGCATGAAAAGTGCAAGAGACGACTCGCGGGGAGCGGGGGAATTCAATGGAGGGGAAAAACACAGCCCCCCAACCCGGCGAGGTGGGATGGACCTTGCAGGACGGCGGCTCACAGACAGAACGACTTGTGTTGTCCATCTGGTGGCGGCCCACGCATCCGGTTCCTCCCGCAACGGCATGCCCAGCAGCAGCAGCCAGCCAGCCCTACAGCACGCCCGCACGAAACGCTTGCTCGCATGAAAGTGGTGGTGTGTCTCACCCGGCTACGTGGGCTCGGGTTGCGAGGCAGTTGCGGCACACACACGCACGCACGCGCACAGCACGGGCAAGGGTGAGACATGCCCCCCCCAGAGGGGTCGACCGCCGGAATGGGACTGGTGGAGGAGGTCCGCCGCAGGGGAAAAAAAGGGAAAAAGGGAAAAGGAGGGGGGGGGGGGTGGTGGAGCAGGACAGATTGATTGATGGATATGGGCCGTGGATTGGACTGGAATGTACAGGAGCGTCCGGAAGGGGACAGCATGATGGAGGCACAAAAAGCGTCATCCAGATTCGTTTACGTTTGTGCGTAGGGCCTCTACTACTATGTTGGCTTACTCGCACAACATACGTACAAGACAGCATGTTGCTCCGTCATGCCGGATCTTGACATGTATCTTTCGCGTGAACTTGGACTCAATCCGATAGCAGCATCCGATTCTAGTTTGTGCGACGCTGGTGTGCTGGAAACAGAACACATCTCCCCTTCCCTAGTCTCCAAGCAAGCCCATCTCTCTCTCTCTCTCTCCATGTTGTTTCTTCCGTGGGGCAAGTCCCATGATTTTTAACTAGTCTGTAGCTGCATATGACAGTCCGATAATTTGAAAATGGGAGCCTGGTAAAGAGGCCGGCCCGGGACATTTACTTCGTAGCGTTCCCAGTCGAGGCATCCGAGGACGCCGTCCACCCGCCAGCCAGCCAGCCAGCCAGCGGCCAAGAGGCGTCCTATACGTAGCTTCTGTGGAACTGGAGCCACCTGCCGCTGGTCGGCCCGGGCGGAAGCGCTTGGCGGGAAGTCTGATTCCCTTGAGGAGCGGAACGCGCGGCCGCTCCCCACCGCCGGCGGCGGCGGCGGTGGTTGTGCTGTGTTGCTGCTCCTTCGGCGTGATAGCAATGGTGGCGGTGGTGCCCCAGCGCCAGCCGACGGGGCGAGGACAGTCTTGGGTGGAGGACGGGGGGAGGTGTGCCTTTCCGCGGACAGTATGGGGGGAGTTGGAGGAGTAGTAGGAAGTATGGGGAAACGGACAGGCAGGCAGGCACCTGGACGGGACATTGATGGCACGAGGAGGGCTTGTTTCACTGGGGCGGGCCAAAGCTGCTTGCCATGGTCGCCAATCCCGTGCAGTGATAATACCTGCGGCTGAGGCTCGCGGCGGCGGGTTGCTCAGCCTCGGCGAGCATGGACGCTTGTTGGGATGACGACGAGAGAGTGACAATGGTGGTGGTGGTGGTGGTGGTGGTGGTCATGATGATGGTGACGATGTTAGGTACGCTTTTTCAGATCCCCGAAGCAAACACATTGGGGCAAAACTCCAACGAAATTCGCCAGACCTGCCCTTCATCAATATCATAGTCGACCTGTATCTCGTCGTTGATGCCATACATGCTCGACCTCCCACCCACCGTGCACGTTTCCAGGCGCCCGTCCATCTCCCAAAGCCTCACATGTCCGCCAGGTATACGCCTCACCCCCGCTCACACCACCACGTACACCAGACGCCATCAAACTCCTCCCTCCCTCCCTCCGCCCCGGAGCCAGTCCCAGCGCGCGAGCCCCTCCGTCCAGCTGACCTCCTCCCCCTAATTAAGTCCAACTCAAGAGAGCGTCGAAACTCAGCGGCCCCAACACGCCGCTCGGTGTGAGGCCGGGCGACACTGTGCCGCTTGCCCTCCCCCTCCCCATCCCCCATCCCCTCCTCTCCTTGCATCGAGTCAGTCCCTTCTTCCATCGTGCCACACGCCTGGGCCAAAGCGGGCTGCTGCCCTACTCTTTGCTCTAGAAGGTAAGGATCCCGAAGAGCCATGTGAGAGACGGAGTCTCCTCCCCCCCTTTTCAAGATACTTGAGCATAGACACACTCCCCTCTGGCCACAAGTACCTCAATGGTCCTCGATCTATCGCCATTTGCCACGCATTTACTGGTCCCCGTCCCCCGTCCCCGTGGCCTAAACCGGGTCCTCGTCCCCCCTCCCCCCCCTTTTCGGGTCCTGCAGTCCGTCCACATCACCCATCTACCCGGACGCCCCGGGAAGGGAAAAGTAAAAAAGCTTCCGACGCTTCTGGGTCTTGCGCGAGGCAAGGCAAGGCAAGGCAAGGCAAAAAAAGAGCCAAGGAGACGGGCGGCCCGGGCGGGGGGACGGGCGGGCGGGCGGTTGCGGTTCCGTCCCGCCTGTCAGTCAGGCAGGCTCCTTCGGCGGCGCCGGCGGCGCCGGATTCGGACTGCCTGGAGACGCTGTGCAGTCAGCAGCACACACGTAGTGGGGTCGAGATGGAAGGCAATGGTCGCAAATTCCTTGAACGACTGCGATGCCAGAATACTTTAAATTTTGTCATTTGTGGTTGCTCTTTCTGCTTTGCGTGGTTGCGAAAGAAATGTCATGCTTGTATATAAGGCTGTCCAACATGAAGCGAAGCGCCGATGTCTCACCTCTAGCGCATCCCCTCCCCGACTCGAAAACCCACGAGGAGGATAGATTCAGTCTTTTGCAGAATTATCTCCCATGCGTACCTTTGCAGTGTCTCGACTCGTTTCCCTTTCTGTTTTTTCGTCGGTCTTTTCGCCCGATTAATACTGGACAAGGAGAGACGACCCCCTATTTCGCCCGCCCTGTCGAACCGCCCGCGAACCGATTTGATTTTCGATGCCCGCCGCGACGCGACCGCAAAAACTCCCCGCGCGGTCCCGATGTGCATAATGATGTAAAATGGGATCTCGTGGCCGGCCGGGGTGTGCTGCCTTCGGGGTTGGCGCCGTGGGCGAGTTGTCGTCTCGCCAAGGGTGTTTGTTGCCGCTGCTCCAGTCGTTTTCAACAGCGGAGTCCCTTTCGACAGACGAAGCCAATCTTCGTGTCGAGAGAGACAGAGAGACCGATCCATGAGTGTAGAAGAAAATTGAAAAGAGAGAGAAGTTGGAAAAGCGGTGCCATCATTTGCACCTCGCTCATTTGTTCTCCTCCTGCGAGTCGAGGAGGCGACATGGAGTATGCATGCATCATGGGGAATAACCAGACACGGGCGAACCGATGCCACGGCTTCCCAAGGGAATGACCATGGATTTCTTAATGCACGCAGGACTTGTGCAAGCATGATGAAATTGTTTGCACAGAAATTGTTATACTGGCCTCTCTCTCGCTCTGTCTCTTTGCGAGCTCCGTCCCGTCTGCGCGCCACCGCACAACGCAGTCAGTCGCAAGGCCTCTCCTGCCTACCTTGGTAGGTATTCCTTTCCCGCCAGCACTTACACGAGGGGGACCATGCCGTAGCCATACACACAGGCCTCCCACTGCCAATGCAGCAATGCAGTGCAATGCAAATGCCCGTCTACACGCCCATATAGAACTTGAACCCTAGTAGTGTAGGCGACATAAGCTTTGCCCTACTGCTACAACTTTCCATCTCCCCATCTTCTGAACCCCGAGTGCGCCGGAACTGGCAGGGCCTTACGTGCGCACAAACACGCGTCTTTTTCTCTAGTAGTCGCATGTCGTCAACGTTTGTCGTTTGCGCGCCGCATGCGTCCAACTATGCTCCATGCATGCATGTACGAAGTATGCCCGCCCGTCCGCATATAACTACTAACTAACCTGGTTTCCCTTCCGTCATGGCACCCCCCAGGCAGGCTCCCCCTCCTGCCCCGCCCAATTGAGGTCGGGGGGGTCCGCACTGGGCTGCTGCGCCCCACCATACGTCCATTACCGGGCGCTGTTCAGTGCTCCAGTAACTACCTAGTAACGGGACACACAGTGCCGAGGGTGTGAGCCGGGCGCCCCCTCAGTGGAGGCACGCCGCACGCACCTGACCCCGGGTAGTCACCCCAGTGGACGACCCCTGCGCGCCAGGCTTCAATCAATGCACCGCTGCCGTTCGCTGTGGCTTAGCGGGCTAGGTGCCCTGTACCTATAGTACTTGAGTACCTACCTTAGTACTGTACACTGCCCCCCCACCCCCCCCCATCCTTAGGTCTCTCTGAGACCCAAGTACCGAATCTCCTCCTGGTACCTACGGGTACCTGCCCGTCGAACCTGGCGCCGCCCCCCGCCCCCCCATGCTGAGGCCCTGCATTAGCTGCCCTGAGGCCCGGTACCAGGGCACCTAAGGCAGCCGAGCCCGCCCGCGCCCGTCCGCCCGCCCAGCCAGCTGCATGGCACCGGCAAACCCGCCCGCATCGCCTCCCCTCGCCTCGCCTCGTACCGCACCGCACCGCACCGCACCGCACCGGCTGCCCGCCGCGCCGCTGCATGCGCCCGCCCCGTCCGTCCGTCCTTCCGTCCGTCCACCCGCGCCCCCCTCCACACAAAATCCCACACTTTCTGGCGGCTGATGCTGTGCGCGCTCTCCACCATCGTCACCACCACCATCACCGGGCCCAGCCACTGTGCCTGAACCAGCCTACCCTGCACTCTCGCAATTCTATCCACCACTCTCCGCATCCCACTTGGCATCGTAGCCATGAATAAGTGCTGTCTAGACAGAAAAGCATCGGCATCTGCAGCTCAGCATCTCTTTTTTTTCTGACCCTTTTCCTGCTCCTGCTCGGGGCGGCTCGTCTCGGAAGAATTTGGACGTGACGCGCTCTAACTAACCTGGTTCTGGCCTTGGAATCATGCGTCCTTGGTGCCTGGCCAGTCGCTCACCTCCGCCAAGTCCCCAGAAAGAGTCAGTCACTGCGCATAGACTGTTTCAAGACGAGCGATACCGATTGGTAGCTCTGCATTTCAGAGCTCCGTACCCCGAGTCTGTGGACAAATCGTATAGTCCTCTCGCGGGCGATTCCCTGCTGTTTGTCTAGGGCTCGTTGCGGTGTGCCAAATAACAAGATCCCCGAGCCTGACGCCGTGTCAGCCATCCATCGACAACCAACGCAATTAGCTGCTATTTGTCGGGTGCGTCATGCGCATTGCCCGAGCGTGCCGTCTATGTACACACATCCAACGCCTTGCTGAGACGTGCCGCTCTGCCATTTGACTAAGCTGACGACTCTCTGCGGTATGCAACTTGACCATGTTTGTGCGTGCACCAACCGTGATTCCGCTCCGCTCGAATACCACAGGCTCCCATGACATCTCCGACCAAGCCGTCTCGCCGGCGCTGTCAGAGTTGCACCGGCGACCGACACCGTGGGCTCTCCGACGCCTGCTCCTCTCGGATGCTGTACTGGGCGTCTCCCGCGCCCTGCTCCAACACAAAACATCGCTCGGCAAACACGCCCTGCTCGTTGCGCCGTTTCCACTCATAGCCTATGCGTCGCACCATGGCCCGTCGCCACCCGCCAACATTGATGGTGACGCACCGCCATGGCAGATGTGGCCGGTTCTGCTTCCTAAGCCCAATGAGGTAGTGGAACGTCTCCAGAGCGGCGTCATAATCTGGATCAGTGCTCGGGTCTACCCTCTGCGATGGACGGATGCGTGTTTGGACATGGAGCGTCAGTGTGTGCAGGCTGGGAAACGAGCACAGCACCCCCAAGAAGTCGTGGGGACTACACACGGCCTCGTCCATGTCGAGCTCGAGCGTGTGCATAACCCGCATCTGCTCTCCGAGCAGCGCCAGGTCCTTCACACGCAGCGTCGGACATGGCTTGCCCTCCTCTTCGAATCCTACGTGATCCCTAAACCTCAACACACGTAGCGTCTGTCCATGTCTGCGGACGGCGTCGATGCCGAATATCTGAGTATGGCAAGTAATGTCGAGCGTTTCCAGAGCCTGTACGTGGTGCTTGACGAGGTCGTGCAATCGTCGTGTGGCGCTCGGGCGCAGGTCCTGAATGTGTCCGCCGTAATCTTCCACCTTGAGGGTGTGTAGAGAGCCAAAGTCCGGCAGATAGACCGAGTTCAGGAAGTTGGAGACGGGCATGTTGACCAGCTTCAATGACCGAATGGCCGAGAAGTCCCAGTGCTTTGCCGCTTCCTCCGGGGAGTGATTCCAGTTGTATGACTTCAGCACGAGGTCCTCCACTGGAGGCAGTCTCTCTGCTCCACGAAAGGAAAAGCTCGTTCCTATTCCAAGGTCCAGATAGTGTAGCGTCAAGAGATGGGGGCATTGCATGATGAGCCGCTTCAAAGAGTCTGGCCTGGTGGTCAGGGGCGGATCCGAGATGGATAGCTTGAGCGAGACCAAGTGCCTGGTCAGGGTGGCATCGAAGTAGGACTCGTCGAGATCGTGCTGCGCGCCTCCGAGAGGGAGGCCCTCAATAAAAATTTTGGTGCCATCCGTGCTGATTCTGGCGGGGTCAAGAATGTCTGATGGCAGCCATAGCCTGGGAAGCTGATTACGCTGGGTTATGTATCGCCACCTGGCAATTCCTTTTGTTAGCAAAGAGCTTACCGGCTCAAGGTCATCCATAGCATTTACCTGATAGATGAAAGTCTTTTAGTTCTTGAAAGCACTCGTCTGACACTCTGCGGACTCAGATCACTCCGGATGATGACGTGTCTGGTGAATTGAGCAACGTGTTCAAGCGCCCCGGGGTAAACGCGCTCGGCGTTCGCTTGCAGTAGTGCTTTGTTGAACTCGATGGCACGGTACGCCGCCGGGGTGGCGATGGAGTGGAATTGTCGGCAGACCAAGCGGAGGAGGAACAAGGACCGGTAATCTATGTATCGCAACTGGAGGATTGCAATCAGTACGTCGGTAGCTCGCAAGCCGAGGTAGTCCATTGCCACGGGGACCAGACTCACTTGATCCAGGACCAGTCCAAGAATCTCCAGAGAGAGTTTTGCCAGCGGTTGCCCTGGAGGTGAGGGAATCTGACAATCGTAATCCAAGTGCGAAGAAGCCATCTGCTGTGCTGCCGCTTCCTGACCGCATGTAGCAGCTGACGAGGCCAGCGGACGATAACCAGCGGGCATCTGCGGCAGTCGTGGAAGCGGCGGACCCGACGTAGATAGCATCTTGCAGCCCGGCTTACTTGAGTAGAGCGACGACTGCCTTTGGACGAGCAATGGTGGTACGGTCTGGGCTAGGTTAGGGGGAGATGGTAATGCAATTTTTATTGGAAGGTTGGGCGCGGATATGTATGTAGGCACGCGTGTAGAGCCAAGAGTGGTACACAGTATCGTCAGAAAGCGCGAATGACCACAGGGGACATCAGATGTGGTGTCCTGTGAGCGTCTAGGATCCAGGTTCTTCGCCTGGGACCGAGAAGGGTGGAGGACAAGGCGAGCCCGAAAAGAGAAGCGGCGTATACTAGCTGGACCAAGACGACAGTCTCAAAGTAGCCCTACTATTATGGGGGCCAGGGACGGATGTGGGCTAGGGGTCTATGCGGTCGCGGAAGCGGCAGTTGATCAACTGAGTCCCAGTTTCTGCGGCCTCGTCAGCCAGGGTGCTTGGACCAGGGTCTGACGCATATGTGAATACAACATACTTTGCACTCTAGCCGTAATTTGTTGTCATGGAGCCACTTTGTGCTGGAAATCAAGAGTATTTCCAGTCGCTGTGGGCACACAACCGGAAACGAAAGTGATGGTGGAAATAAAACGTACGTCGTCTTTTTTTTTTTTGGCGTGGCTCTGTTCGAGGAAGGATACTAGACAGCCAGGCACTAGCAGACAAGGCTCAATAATAAAGGCTGAGTAAAGGTGATGATGGCATGCGGCATGCTCATCAATGCTCGCTACGTCGCACTCGCAGTAGCGATGCAGACGTTGGAACGGAAAGATGGTGAAGGCCGAGTCCGATCAAGGGCGGCTTTCGCTGCGGAGCACGCGGAGCATCTAACAGGACGAGGCGCGGTAGCGTGCTGCGGAAACGGAAGGCATTCGGCCAGAAAGGGTTCGAGGCGACTAAGGTGATGATGCGTCCAAGCTCAAGAGCCGTTCTGCCGGACGTTTGGTCAGATCCCGCCTGGCGTGTGACCAGTCAAAGACATATGACATGAAGAAAAAGACGGCGTCAAAGTAACGGGTGCATCCTCGTATCTCCAAACAGTGTCTTGGCCTACAGAAACATGGAGCCCAGTCCTGTGTTCGCCGCCCTATGACCAAGGGAAAGGCAGGCGCTGCCTCATCCACGACGCCAGGCCCGGGTGGGAAGTGAGTGCCGCCGCCAGCTGTCTGGCCGCCCGGGGTGCCTTTCCGCGATGGGGAGAGCTTTCGGTGGCCCACGGCCTTGTGAAGCAGGCGTCCTGCGCGGGCGGCATACGGAGATGCTGGAGGGACCGGGCTTCTTCTCCAACTCTGGGTAGGGCAGCAGGCAAGGTGGGCATGAGGGGGAGGGGATGAGGAGGGGGAGGGGAAAGCGGAGAGGGACAGATGGACGTGTCTCGTTGGAGGAGAAATGGGGGAGGGGCGTCTGAGGAGAAGGCGAGAGAAGGTTGTACATGCGGGCATATGTAGCTGACGTGGATCAACTTATGGGTGGATGGGTGGATGGATGGTGGATGGACGGCATGTGCAGGAGGGAGGCACAGAGGCAAGACTGATTAGATTGATGTGGTGACTGACACGGAGACGATCAGATGCCCGGCCCGGCCTGGCGGCGCAGGGCAGTTACGTATAGTAAGTTCAATACTAACTTGGGAAGACGAGCTCTTATTAGGTGATGATGATGATGATGAGGCAGTAAGTAAGTGGGCTGCGGCAGGCGCGTTTGGGCTGGCCGGCCTTGACTGGCTGGAGACTCCTGCCTCGAGTCCCAACCCGAACCTACTAAGGCGTCGAAGTCGGGACTCGCAAGTATGTCCCGAAAAGGGCAACCAGCTAGTAGTTATAGTCCCAGCGCCCAATCGGCTGGCTTGGGCGGGGGACGCTTGCTAGTGGAGCCTTGGTAGAGTCGTAGACGCCCTGCCACGGCCCTGCGACTGCCTGCGACTGCCCTACCTAGGGCCCAGTGGGTTCGAGTGGCTCCCCCAAGCCCCGCCCAGGGACGGGAAGGTGCGCATAGCCAAGCCTGCATCGTTACATGGGCAATGGCAATGGCGAATGTTGATTACTTGCCTACACTTGGCACATTATTAACTTAGTACTTAGCTGCCTGACCTCGGTGGTCGTGCCTCACCGAGGTCGTACTTTGTGGGCGTCCAATTCGTACCTAGTAGTACTCATCGCCTTCCCGTGCCAAATGACCGGGGAGAAGGGCACTGTACTGGTCTGTGCCCACAGTCTTATAATAAGTTACTATACTAACTTACGTGCGCTTCCCGTTGTACGGCGCTGATGGGAAACTCAGGACAGCTCCAATACCCAACCGGCGTCCAACTGGCCTGCACCTCGATCGGGGTTCGCGCAGGACCGACAATCCCACTTATGCGCGCCTCCTGCGTATTATATTGGGTACCAAGGTATGTACGTACGAGAAACGAGGGAGGTGATGCTGGCCTGGCAAGCGAGTCGCCGCTAGCCGACCTGATGACGACGGCAGCGACCAACGAACGACGATGCAGGGCCGCCCCGGTCGGGCTGCGGCTTCCCAGAGGCGCTGCTGTGATGCGCGATGCCTGGTACCGCCGCGACGATTAAGGTTGTGCGAGAACCGACAAACGACGTCCCGTGGGCCGGGACCCTCCCCTACCATGAATCAGTCCATGATACTCGCACGCACAGCCAACATCCAGGTGACGGCTTCGTTTGTACAGTCCGGCGACAGGCTCTGGCCCCCCTGGTCACTCTGGCTGCCATCGCCTCCTCCTCCGCTGCGGGCGTCATGGCCACTCTTCTTGTGCCCGCACGGGGACGCTGGCCCGGATGCAAGAGGCAGAGTTCCGTCGCCATGTACGGGCAGGGCGCAGGCTGCCACCCCCCAACGAGTAACCCAGTCTGTCGGGTTCCGGGAGGCGCCCGATAATCCATCACACCAAAACTCTTGCTAGCGCCCATCCCGCTGCCCGCGCTACGTCGAGCCAACGTTGACGACAAGTCCGGGGCTGACCCCAAATGCGGGAACCATTTCGAGCAAGACTCCCCGTCGCCGTCCCTCCACACAATGACCCTATCGACGTTGGTGTTACGGACACCAAGCCCGCGGAACATGCTGTGAGTCCGTGACCAAGACGAACTTTAAAAAAGAAGAAAGACTAAACAAATCTCTAGCGTTCTGCTGTGGGGGAATGACGATCTTCAATCGATCCGTCCGTCCTGGTTCGCGCGAGACCCTCTCCATCCATACCTGATTTCCCTGAACGGCGCTTTTGATGGCTAGCTGATAAGGCAGACGGGAAGGAGGACGGACAATCATGCCGGTTGGCCAGAAACCGCTACTTCGTAACTAGGGAAGCATGAGAAGGCCTCGCACCCCCCACTGTTATCCGCCCTGATGAGACACCCTTGCGCGCGCGCTTCTCGAATCGCCTGCCGTCAGCCCCCAACAGCCCCCCCCCGACGTCTCGCGGATGCGACTGGCTCACCGGCTAACCTCTATGCGAAGGAGAATGCGAGTCACAGACCGCAGATGCAGTCTGCAAGCCTTGCGGCGGCTGTCCGCAGCTCTCGCTTGCACGCTTCGATCGCGCGCGTATCTACTACCGGATTATCAGCCGCCAATCATCAAATTCGTGAACCACGGCGGGGCGAAGAAGAAAAAAAGGAACGTTGCCAGCCGCCAGGGAGCTCGCACGTTGTCAAAGCTGCCGCTGCGCCCGTCTTCGCTTCCAACTTGCCGCCGCACGGACGGAATTGAACCAAACAGCTGGATCGCGAGGTCTTGTGACAGATGCGACTCCCCGACAAGCCTGCCTGCCAGTCCTGTCCTCGTTTGGGTGGCTCGGCTCGCAATCCTCCTCGCTTGTTGCCAACATCGCAACCGTGGCCGGAAATGCATCGAGACCCGGCTCACGACATGTGCTTGTGGAAGCGCACGTGCAAGGCTGCTTAAACGTTGACCATCGGCCCCCCGCGTTCATCAAACCGTCCCATATATTCTTCGCCCCGGTCCTTGTGCGACCCCAGGCCGATAACAAGGTCAAGGATTCGGAGTCAGTGCCAACTTCAACCAAGACTCCAACGACGTAGCCAATTGATAAGGTGGAGCCAAAGGGCCGTGTCAGCGGGTGGCATATGGTGGATAATTGAACGGGACTGGCAAGAAAAGCCCCCATGGGAGGGAGCCCAGACTGATCGTACGAAGTCGGCGCGTATTTATTGATTATTCCCTTTGTTATGCTCCTCCGGGATGCAGACCCCGGTATCCGAGCCGCAGCAGGGGGTCAGTGGGAGCATTCTGCGTACACCAAGCCACCTTTGAGCGTACGAATACTACTAATCTCTTAGTAGGTACTGCTACGAAGTACGTACTCGCAGTATGCGTGTGGGCGGGCGCATTCATCCATCTATCCCCTGTCCCAGCGTATTACGCCCCGGACATTGATGACATCCCGGACTTTTCGTTGCGCGCCCTACTGATATATGTACTATTTGTACAAGTACCGTTTGGCTTTCTGACGTTGTGCTCGTATGGCCCGCAGATGGCCGGCCCAGCCGCCTCCCCGGTTTGTTACCCTCACACTGTCGCACCCGGCCGCCGCCTCTCATGTCAGGCACTTCCAGTCGGAGGGTCCATGTCCGCTGTACTCTTGTTTGCGAGCGTACCAACATGTCATGTCGTTTGACCGGCTCGGAACCTGCCGTATGTGTATGTTATGTATGTCATACATGCATGTTGGATGCGCATCGCGTCGTGTCATGATGTGATCGGTCGGTCGGTCGGTCGCTGCTCTCCCTCTCCCTCGCGCGCGTTTCGTCCGTTCTGGCCGCAGAGGTGTGAGTACCGCCGAGTAGGCGAGGCCTACCTGATACCCTCTCCCCCCTTATCGTGCTGGACGGCCGCAGTGCTCTATACTACATACCTGTGGGCAACAAACAAGCCCAAGTACCTTAGTACTTAGCAACCAACCTACGAAATTGTACGCTCCAAGGGTGAGACCCCCCCTGCCTTCCTTCTCTTGCTCGTTATGTTGTTGGGCCACGCAACGCAAACGCAAAGGCAACGCGACGCCTCGCCAGGTCAGTCAAGACAAGATATCATTCATGGAACACGATTGCCCATCCTGTCAGCATACATGCTCCATGGGAAACGCATGTCGCAGCCCACCGCGGATGTGAAGATCGACGCCGTGCATCAACGAAAGGTGTCTCTTTCTGTTTCCTCCCCTGCTGCTGCTGCTGCTGCTGCTTCTGCCGTTGCTTCTGAACTAATGCTCGCGCTATGAATCAAACAGAACGCGAAGCTGCATTCTTTCCCGTGCCTTTGCCCCAACAAGACGACCAACCAAAAAGGGCACCCTCTTCACTCTCATCAAGTTCTCTCTGCGCGCCGCTTGTCCAGCGTTTCGCGAGAGAGCGAGCGAGCGCGCTCGCGGCCGACCTGTCCCGTTCTTTCGGCGTCTCAAGTTCCCTCTTTTTTCCAACGACAAGAAACAACGAAATTCGAGGGGAATCATGGCAACATGAAAAGAAATTGTAAAAGGGTTCAACAGCGAGTTGGAGAGAGCGAGTACGACAGGCTAGATCTGAACGAGCCCTCATCAGCCAACGCGAGGCACGCACGTAGGTGCGCTACGAGTCCCTTGCAAGTGCGCCAAGGTCGTTGTCGCACAGCGACTAGTACCGGTGGATGGGCTCCTTGCTTTTCGGCGTCGCCTCGTAAATGTCGCTGTCATCGTCGTCGTTGTTGCTGGGTGCCTTGCGCTGGCCCGGTGGCGGCTGCAGACCTGTCGTGCTAGACGCCCCTGAGCCGTTCAACGCCTCCTTCTCGTCGGCGAAGTTGGGCCCGGCGGCCTGAAAGCCAGGGTGAAAGGGCTCCTGTGCCAGCCTTAGGTCCGCAAAGGCGCCCGATGAGCTCTGGCCCGGGTGGGGATCCGCGAACGGGTCCTCGGCGGATACGTTGTCGTTGTCGCGGCGGTATCCGGACCCGGAGGCCTTGCCAACCGGGGGCGGCCCGTCGGGCGCGTTGTAGAACTCGGCCTCCTTGCCCTTGCCGTTGCCGCCCGATACGATGGCCGCGCCGGCGCCCAGGCCTGCGCCAATTCCAATGCCAGCACCCGTGCTCGTGCCTTGCCAACTATCCTGCCGTTGCGTGCCGTTTGTCGCTTCAGGCCCCGGTGACCCTTCGTGCGGCGTGTTGAGGCCGAGCTGTTTTCTTGCGTTGAGGACCGCGCGCTGATGCTGGTTGAGCGCCGTCTGGAGCTGCTCGTTGGTGTCGATGAGACTCTCCATAGTGTCGTTGTCGGGGCTCGGGTTCTCCGACGTCATGTATCCCTGAATGCTGCGTGAAGCGCTGAGGCAGCGGTTGGCGAACTCGCGAATCAGCTCGTTCTGCAGCATCTCCGTCGAGGGAGTGTTCATGACCACCTGCTCGAGCAGCTTGGCCGACGTCCGTGCCTCTTCCAGCCGGCTGGCGAGCTCGACGGGGTCCGGTAGCCGGTTGTTGGCATGTGCCTTGGCGAAGTAGTTCTGAGAGTGCCGGTTCACCATGGGCGGCGGTGGGCTCATGAGGTGCGGACGTGACCCTGGCGGGGGAACGCGGCCCTGGGTTTGCAGCAAGAACGTCAGTCCTGCGTGATGAAGATGCGCAGGTCGGGAGAGGGGCGCGGGTGGCAGGCACTTACACCGTGGTCCTTGAGCGCCTTTTCCTTTTCCTTCTTCCACATTTGTATTAAGGGGCCCAACCCCTCGTCGTACATTTTGGTGTGCTCAAAGTCATCGAGAGTCTCCATGAGAATTTGGCGCACGCTGCGGTCCTTGGCGTTTTTGAGCAGCGCTTTTGCCGTGTCGACGAACTTGTCGTCGAGGTTCCTGGTGAAGGTCTGGCCGGGGTTGTCGGTGAGGATGCGAACGAGCATGATGGCGTTATATTGCCACGAGGGCCGCGACGAGTATTCCTTGCCCATGTACTTGCGGATGATGCGAGCGCACTCGGCGGCAGCTGCGGGGGAGGACTCGGCGGCATCGACGATGGGCGGCAGAAAGAGCACCTCGTCGCTCTGCGCGTTGCCGCCAGATTCGCAAAACGCTTTCTGTGATTGGTATTTTCCGTCAGTCAAAGGGGCTCCGGTCGGGGGGTTGCAGTGGCGCGCGTGTTGTAGCACGGTAAGCACCTACCACGCTGTTATGAGCGGTGACTTCTGGGTTCTCGGCGGGAGTCGCGGCCGAGGCCGGGGGAATCTCTGAGCTGCCTGCTTCCACGGGCGAGTTAGCGTCCCCAACGCGGATGCAGTATTGTCTTTGGCGATGTTGCGCGACAAGGCGCTGGTGGCCACCGGGCCAAGGGGAGCTTGGGATCAACACACCTCCGCCGCCAGTCTTCTTTCTGATGCTCCCCAGCATCTTGTTCATGCTGAGCCCTTTCATGACTGCTACGTGTTGGCGCTCGCACGACCACGGGCCGTGGGGTCCGTTTCGCAACGAGGACGGTGGTCAGGGGTGTCAATCGCCGCGCGCTGGGTCGTCGGCGTCTCGTGGACGAGGGAAGCGCGGGGATTAGGTGAGCGGATATGTGGTGTCGCGATCGGCCGAGAGGACACGGATGGGTCGATGGCCTTCGCGAGGGGCGGGCAGCAAACAGTGGCAGGTACGAGCCGAAGTTCGAGGGTGCCTATCGCGTGGAAGGCGAGCGAGGCTATCCGAGGGTCGTCGGTGCGGCGAAGGAGATGGCGTTGGCAGCCTGCGTCTACGTGAACCGGACGGTTGAGTTCCCCTGGGGGTCGGTCGCTCGCGGATCGGCGTTGTCTAGATTGGGGGAGGGGAACAGTCTTCAGTAACAACCTCAACCCCGTCAACGGCCAGGGTGTGGCGGGCGGACGGCAGGGGTCCTCGTTGGGTCCGCGTCGCCCCGAGCCTGATGGCTGCCTCCACACGTGGCGGGGGGGTTTTGCGTCTTGTCCTGTCAGGGCCTTTTTGTTGTGGGCGGTTGCTGCTGCTACTGCTGCTGTCGTCGTCGATGGTGGGTGTTTCTTCAGGCGGCGTGGCAAGATGAGTGGAGGAACAGTCGACGTAGCGAGCGAGTCTGTGCTCTGATGGGGTGAAAAAGATGTACTGTAGGCTGGCCTTTTGATGGCGAGCGCCGACGATTCCAGCGAGCTAGGAGGCTGGCGGCGGGATGTCGGGTCACGAGCAGCGTTGGCTGATGGATGCGCGATAGGGAGGAAGCTGAGCGGCGGCGGCACCAAAGCAGGTATTAAAGGGCAGGAGGCAGGCGTCCGCGGAGCATATACTAATGTGAAGTGGGATGGATGGATGACTGACTGACCGACTTGACCGACGATGAGTGGGAAGCATGGGCACTGCATCTGTCTGACCGCGTCTGTCGCCTGGGGAAGGGAGCTGCGTGTGCGTCGTCCCACCCGCCGTCGAGCACCACCAGCACGTGTGCCAAGAGGGTCGAGGTCGCTGCTGCTGCTGCTGCTGCTGTAGCGGGGGCAGGGCGCTGGAGGGGTTCCAGCTTTACGTTAGTAGAGGTAGTTGGCATCGACGCGCGGGCACTGCATGAGAGTTCCTCCCCCCCCCAATCCTCTGGGAGGTACATATCGTACAGTATTAGTACCTTCCATGGGTTGTGAGTGGAGCATCCCATCTCCGAGCTGTCCATTAGCAGCGAAACTTTTAGCACTCCCAAGGGGCCAACGACACAACCCACCTCTTTGAAGCGCGGGACTCTTCAAGGCCGAATACAGAGCTAGTTAGTACCTTGGCAGCTTTGATATTTTGACGTCTCCTGTCCGCTGAAGATTCCCAATGCGTTCGTTGTAGTAGCAGCTTCTACCATCTTTCAGATCCACCGTTCCAACGCCTGTTGCGAATGCTACCGCTGTATATCAACGTTTCCAAGTCGCGCGTCCTGTCGTCCTCCTCCTCTCCCACGCCCGGCCCGCCGGCGCATCATCCCCCTCCTCTCCACCTCCATTGTCACTCCCACCATGATCCCCGGCCGACCTCCACTTTCCGCCTCCGCCGCCGCCGTCGCCGCCTCATCCTCACTCTTGTCCCCGGTCTCGCCACGGGTCTTGCGCCTCCGCCCAAGCCATCCACTCACCGCGCTCAACTGTTCCTCCGCGCAACACACAGCCCCTCCACCACCACCACTTCGGACCAGCACCAGCACCAGCACCAGCACGAGCGACACGCGCTTCACGCTCTCTGCACAGCCACACCAACTACGCAATCCCCCCCCTCCATCCATCCACCCATTCCTCACCGCATCCCCGCGCCCGCAACGCAACGCAGGCACACACCACGACGGGGTTTGGCACGACGTTAAAAACCGGACCGACCACATCCACTCATGACAATGGCACGCGTCGGCCTGACGTGCGCGGCAGACGGACGCCTTGGCCGAATCTCGTGACGCCAACCTCGTCATCTCCGAGCGCTTCATGCCAAATCATCGATTGCTACGTAATGCCATGCTTGCTCCAACTGCCGGCTAAGCAATCGGCGCCCGCATGCATACATGCCCGTATATTGTACAAATCACGAGTACCTTCCCTCCCTCGCGCGGCCCCTGACGCTCACGTGTTGTGTACTTGGCCGTAGCGGAGATTCGTCAGGCTCGCATAACAGGGCAACGGCATGCGTCCATGTTCATCCCCTCGGGGGTTGGTCCAGGTTCGCCTATGTGCCTATCGTCAGCGCCGTCTATGGAGATTCCTCGTCCTCCTCCTCATCGTCGTCGTCATCCTCTGCGTCTGACTCGGGGGCAAGTTGCTCCACAATCAGGTTCCCTGACTTGCCAATCTTGGCCCCCATCGTGTCTGTTGTGCTTGGCTGGTAGACGACTCTGGGCAGCGTCGATGCTACCCGGAACGTGTACTTGTGCTCATATCCAGCTGGCCGAGGGGCCTCCGTGGTCGCGTCCAAGTCCTGCATAAGGTTGTAGCATTCCACAAATGCGTAAAGCTCTTCGAGCGGCGCATCTTGAGGGAAGCGTCGCACGATCCGCCCCGCCCCAGACTCCTCCGGCATCTTGAGGGCGACGCGTACCACGTCCCTGTCGCCAGTAGGGGGCTCGGGCATGATTTGGCGCACCCTCCACGCTTTCCAGAGCGCCCGTCTCTCCTCCAACCGCGCGTCTGCCTCCGCCTTTTGCTGTGCCCGCCTCTCGGCCTCGGCGGCGGCGGCGGCGGCCTCTCTCCTTTCTCGTGCGCGTTCCCTGTCAATGGCCAGCGACCGTTCGTATGCCGAGTCCTGTTGCGTTCGCAGGCTACGCGCCACTTCTTGCGCAGTTCGCTCAGCGCGCACACCCTCGAGGTCTGAGCCGTATTTCTCCATCGACCCTTGCAGCTCCGACAGATACGTCGCCGCGGGCATGGGGCCGACCAGGCGTTTGACGATGCCCATTCTTGTGCTGCCCTCCTTGGGCGTCAGGCACACCAGGGCCGTAAACGGGTACTTGGTGCAGTTATACTCGGTCGCTGCTTGGTATGCCTCCGAGTCCAGCACGTTGCCTCCCCACAAGACCATGTTGTTGGACGAACTCTTGAAAAACTCGACCACGTCGGTTGATAGAAGTGTCCCGCGCACAAAAGAAGCCGTGTCATCGTGTTCGGGTGACATGAGAAAGACAAGCAGGAACTTGAGCTCCTTCTTCGCCAGATCGTGTGCTTGCGCCAGGCCACCCTCAAAGAACGGAAGCTCGTTGGGCCCGTACTCCTCGTCAAACTCGCGCTTGAATCTTGCGGCCGTGTCGCGCGGCATCAACATCCGTCGGCCTGTTGTGCGCCGAAGGCCAGCAGTAATGGCGCGAGGCCGCAGCGGCGCGGGGAGAAACGACAGGACGTAGCAGAAGGTCCTGAAGAGAGCGCCCGCCGCCCTCCATCCCCAGCCAAGTGGCGCAAGTAGGAGGCCCAGGAGCCACGGCGACCGGTGTGTGACAGGCTGCTGGGGAACTATTCTCGGTGCTGGGTCCGTGTGGTCTCTCCGTCCCAGCACCGAGCGATCGGACGAGGCCATCAGGCTCTCTTGAAGGTTCTCGTGTCGAGAGGCCATCCGGGGGATGTCTTGAGCGGCCATGGCTTCGGCGACGGGGTCGGGCCCCTCGCCGTCGAAGAACTTGGCAATGGCAATCTGTATCAGACATTAGCCATGGCGATTACGACAGCTGGGAGAACACGAGCAAGGCCATACCTGAACATTCCATTGCGACCGCTGCAGTAGCGGTATCGCATCTTTTACCTCCTGGTTCGTGACGCCAATGTACTGCTGGAGAGCCTCCTGCTGGCTCGGGGACAGTTGTCCTACGTCGTCTCCCGCGTCGGCCATGGCGCACAGTCGTCGCCTCGCCTCACCAGGTGTGGAAACAGAGAAGCGCTGGATGTGCCATCAACAGGCAAGGCGACAAAGTATAAAGACGGGACGCTCAATTTTTGTCGACTTTTGGCGACAGAGACGTGGCTGCTGGTATGTATGTTGCGTGATCGGAGTGGCTTTTTCTGGAGTCGTAGAGGCCAGCTACGTCAACCTTGGAAGTGTCATGAATGGAGCCAAGGTAAGAAAGAGCTCCTGATCCGGCCGAGGTGGCCTGTGCGGCCCGCGCCAAAAAGGACAAGGTAAGAACTGCTAGGTACTTCAAAAATACTTTGGCACTGAGCCCTCCTCCCAGCTGACTCCACCATTTTGTTGCACATATCTCAGCGAGACCAGCAACAAGTAAGTACCGTACAAGTTCCTCTTCTCGCCAGGCAAGCTGCCCCGCTCCAGCATTGATCCAGGGCCCCAGCACTCCTGTCCCAGCGCCAAGGGTAGTGGGCGAGGGCGAGGGTGCCCGAGGGTTAGGTGCCCGGCAGGTGAGCAGCGGCAGCCGCAGAGGCGGCAGCAGCAGCGGCAGCCTGTACTAAGGTACAGTAGCAGCAGCAGCAGCAGCAGTAGCCCGCTGCCTAATCCGCCAATCCCATCCATGCATCCGTGGCTCTCCCGCCCAGACAACGATGTCGTCTCGACTCGGCGCGCCCGCCTCGTTTCCCTCCCCCACCACGACAAACCTCAACCTCTTTGCGGCAGCCTCTGCGCCCAGGCTCTTGACCACTCGCCCGCCTCCGGATCCTCGTCGCGCGCCACGGTCCGAGCCGGCAGGGCCTTGCCATTGTCCTGCGTACTTCGCTTTCCTCACACATGGGCGCGACGTCGCAGTCGTCAATTGAGCCATGGCATAAGGCTGCCCCAGCGAGGTGCGTGTCGCGTCACCCGTCCCCGTCGTGAACTGCCGCTTCGCCGACGCCGCCCTGCCCGCTCGTCGCGCAACCGCTGCCGGCATGGCTCTACCAGTCCCCTGATCTCAATTGCTGACTGCATTCAAGACGTCGTAGACCCGGCCCCGAGGACGATCCCCCTCGAGCATTGCTATCTAAATGGCGACATCGCGATTCCAACAGTCAGATCTGCGGCGTCAGGTCGGGTCTCCGAGGCCCAAAGGTCGCGGTACGGCTCCAGGGCAAGACTGCTGCTCATGTTACGCAGACTAACCCTTGCCATAGAGAACAAGGAGACGCTCTGCCGGAACGTCCTCATCTACGGCCACTGTCGATACGAGGACCAAGGGTGCACCTTCTCCCACGACTTGAACAAGAACAATAGCAACAACGGAACTCAGGCCGACATGTCCAAGAAGGCTCTCAATGTCGAGTCGCCGTCCTTCACGCCGGCCGGCATCCAGCCGGCGGTGACCAAGAAGCCAACATTCTCTACCCAGGCCGCTAGTGCCCCGGCATTCACGCCACGCTCAGTCGGAGGTATGTTTGCCCTGTCAACCCATGAGGGGTCATGTCCTGACTTCAATGCAGCAGTGACGCCCGCTGGAAGTACTGCCGACACCGAATCCCCCGTCTTCAATCCCGCAACTATCCGCGAATTCACTCCAAGCTTCGACGTCAGCTCGCAGGTACGCATGCTCAATTGGGTGGCCCCCCGTCGAAACCAAGCTAATATTGCTCGTAGACGGGTGCGAACGGCTCCAACCATGACGGAGCTTCGTACGATCCCTTTACCATGGCGGCCGTCGGGCAAAACCTGCCTACCCCCCAATACAACCCTTATGCCGAGGACCACAACGCCTTGGGCGGCGGGGCCGCGTCCTTCTTCCCGGCCCAAGGAGCCTTCACCACGCCGCTTCAACCACTCCAGTATCATCTCTACGCCCCTGTTGGACCCCACAGGGATGACCTGATGCCCTACCAGCGCCTCACACACGACTTCTTCATCCCCGACAAACTCCGAGAGGATCTGCAGAAGAAGGCCGAGGCATCGCTGCAGGTCATGCCCAACTCGCAGCTCCCGCAGCTAGACAACTATCACTCGTTGGTCGCGCTGGACACGTCGCACAGGAAGAACGCAAACATATATGGCTACCCCAGCTGGGTCTACAAGGCAATGTCATCCAAGACTGGAAACCTATACTGCCTGCGTCGCCTCGAAGGCTTCAGGTTAACCAACGAGCACGCGATCCGGTCTGTCAAGGAGTGGAGGAAGATCGACAACGCCAACGTGGTGACGATCCATGACGCCTTCACCACCAGGGCGTTTGGAGACAGCTCCCTGATATTCGTGCAGGACTACCATCCCTTATCCAAGACACTCTCCGAGGTCCACCTCGCCCCCACTCCAGGGCCTGGGAACCGATTCCAACCAAAGGGCCCCATATCAGAGGCCGTCCTTTGGACCTACATCTCGCAGATTGCCAACGCGTTGCGGGCAATACACGGCGCGAATTTGGCTGCTCGGTGCATTGATGTCACCAAGATCATCCTGACAGACAAGAACCGCGTCCGACTCAATGCGTGCTCGGTACTGGACGTGGTGCAGTTTGACATGAGGCGTCCCATTCAGGAGCTTCAGCAAGATGACTTTTTGCAATTTGGACGCACCGTCCTCGGCCTGGCAACCAACACACTGCCCGTTCACCTCACCAACCTGAACTCGGCGGTCGAGCAGCTGAGCCGCTCCTACTCGGTGGAGCTTCGCGATACGGTCGTGTGGCTCTTGGCACCGCCCCAGGCCCCGGCTCAGAAGACGATCGACGAGTTCGTTCGTGGTATTGCTGGCCATATAGTGGCAACGCTGGATCAGAGCCAACACAGGGCCGACGAGCTCAACACGGAACTCTTCCGCGAGCTGGAAAATGGGCGCATTGCGCGGCTCCTCTTCAAACTCGGCACAGTTAACGAGCGCCAGGAATTCGACGGTGACCGTTCTTGGTCGGAGAACGGAGAGAGATACATGCTGAAGCTCTTCCGCGACTACGTGTTCCATCAGGTGGATAGCAACGGGAGCCCGGTCCTGGACATGGGACACATGCTTCGCTGCCTCAACCGCCTCGACGCCGGTACGGACGAGCGGATCTGCCTGACCAGCCGCGATGAGCAAACCAGCTTTTTGGTCAGCTATAAGGAGCTAAAGAAGCAGCTCAACAATGCCTTTGGCGAGCTTCAAAAGGGTGGCAAGCAAGGGCGAGGGCTTTAGTCGGCCTCGACTCTCGATATCCCAGTACCTCTCCTCATCTGGCCGCTCCGAGGGGGACAGGCGCTCAGCCGAAGCCTCAGGCCCAAGCATGGTTTGGAAGGTGGGTGTTTGATCACTCATACTCAGAGATACGATGAGTGGTGCGCGGCCGGCAGGGAATCGGCTGCCGGAGCACGGAGGGCTACACGCACGATGATGCGGGGGGCTGCTAGGCCTCGGCATTCTATCGGGGTACCATATATATCTGCGCCATCTACGGCTTCTCGCAGAAGGGAGGGTACAGTACTGGGCACTAGAGGGGGAAGAGGGCAGCAGACGCTCGCGAACACACAGTCGAGGAGAGCGGCGGACCGCCCCGCTGCGTCTCCGAGGGTGGCCCGGCGGCGCCCGCTGCAGGCAGTGACTCTGAACGGACCACACAGACGACCGATTTCGCACACGGCGGGCTGAAGACGATGGGGGCTTTGGCTACGACGCGCAGGAACCTAGTTTTTGGATTGATGGGCGACCGAACATGGTACATGTGGGTGGGAGGCTGTTGTCGGTATCGAACAGAGGGAGGACGAGCCGGCGGACGACAAGATGCCTCGTGTTTCCGTTCCTTCTTTTTAAAACATATGAGCGAGGATCTGGAGCGCGTCTGGGCCGAGCCTTCGGACTCGGTTGTACAAGGGGCGTCGGCCACGCGGGTGTGGATGGCCCCTGGATGGCCCCTCTACCAGGTCTGGTCTGGTCTGGTCTGGTCTGGTCTGGTGAGAAGCGGTACCGGGAACGAGGAGGGATCTTGGCCCCCAGCAAAGTAAAGTGTACAAGGAAGCGCAGAAGCAGTCGAATAGCAGTAGTATTATTCACAACGTGAAAAGGCACCACTGAGCTCGGTGGGGATGTGACCAACAGAGCGTGGCCCAGGTACGTGAGCGCGGTTATGAACAGCCGCAGGGTCGTACCCTACTCCATCCATCCATCCTGATCTTATGCCCGTTTCGTGGGGTTGGCAGTCGCGGTCTCGCCGTGCCAATCCCATAGCCTGGTCCTCAAGTATGCAGCGAGCCTCGGCCGCAGGTGGTTGATGCGCCAGTCGTCACGCGCCTTCCAACAGAGGCGAATTATCTCTCTGCTTCTTCGTCTGCGTGGTCCAGCAGGTGCCACTTCAGCCGATGAAGGACAAGAACCACCGTTTGCTGTTCGATCAACAGCTCCCGCGATATCCGGAGCTGCTACGTATTGCGCGCGTGGAAAAAAAGAGAGAGGGAGGCGAGGTGATCTCCTTCCCACGCTCAAGACTCGTCGTCGGGCTGGGCAAAGGGGTTGGCGATGACTTCGCTGCCGTCGACGGGGGTGATGACGACGAGGAGTGTGCCGCGGGCGACGACCAGGCCGAGGGATCGGGAGGACTCGTTTCCTTGATCGTCTGGGGGTCGGCACACACAGGGTTAGCGCTGTGGTCTGCGAGGGCCGTCGCTGCGATGACCGACGGATGGGTCAAGGAGAAGGGAGGAAGGGGAGGGAGTGCAGGGCACGGGCAAAGCGTCCGATGGGTCAGTCGACGGCACGTACCGCGCATCGTCTCCTTGACGTCGTCGAGGACCAGGTTCATGAGCGCGTCGTAGCCCTTGAGGGTGCCGGTGACCTCGCGGCCGCCGTTGAACTTGACCGTGATCTGCTTGTCCATGTACTTGGCGAGGTCGAGAATGTTCTCCTTCTTGGGCCGCTCGCTGCCCTTGTCGCCGCCTGTCTTGTCGCCGCCCGGGCCGTGGGCGCCTCCTCCCCGGCCGCCGCCGCGCCCGCCGCGGAAGTTGCCGCCTCCGCCTCCGCGTCCCCCGCCTCGGTGCATGGGTCGTTCGGACATGATGTGTGTGGGTGAGTGTGATCGGGGACTCGAGCAGAGACGGTGGTTGCTGCAGGTGCTGCGGTTGGCGCAACCAGCTGGAAGGTGGTGACCAGGCTGGCGGCAAAAAATGTCGGCCCGCTCAATCGACGGTGCCTACCTTGGCGTGGCGAGGGGTGGGGGCACCAGCGTCCATCTTCCCCACTGGAGCCTCCATGCCTGGGTGCTGGCCAGCAGCCCAGACAGTACAGGGCCTTACAGCACTGCAGTACAGACTACAGGGCGCGGTGCGGGAGAACATTGTTAGGTTGCGAGCAGCAATGAAACTTGGAACGGAGCCCCAGGCAAGGAACGGGAGCCGCTCAGAAGGAGAGCCAGAGCCCGCCTTCACCAGTAGCTAATTCCTGCTTTAGGTTTAGAGTCGTGGAGGGGCTCGATGAGCCGCATTCCCCCCCCCTTTGCGCCGGCGCAGAAGAACACATCCAGACCTGGCACCAGGACACCGAAACCTACCTGCCTTGCCTGCTTACGTAGGTAGTTGCTGAGGAGCAATGTCCCTGGGCCGTCAAGGTCCCTGTGATGCCCGTCGAACAGGCGAGGAGCGGAGGCAATGGTTGCTTAGCTTGCTTCGAGAGCACCACCCCATGATGCGCTTTCTTGTCCTGTCGTGTCCCGTGGCGAATGGCTCGTCCAAGTCTTTTGGCAATGGATAAGGCTGTGGGCTCTGCTAAACCAGTCTGTCCGAAGCGACTCGGGGACAAGGCCGCCGTCACGGATCACGTGTGGTCGGCGATGGTTGAGAGATGGGCCGGGATCAACGCGCTGATGCCCATCCCGACCCGACGAGCGTGTAAGACGTTTGGTCACCAGAGGTCCCTGGGCGATACTTCGTACTTCTCCGCGCGCCAATCCGTGGTAGGGCACCGCTCCGCGCCCCGATTACGAGTAGATCTGCGGTGGCCAGGTGTGTGTTCTCTCGCTATCCCACAAGTAACTCCACTCCCTGACGTCGTCATGGCGCGTCTGTCTGATCGCGGCCCTCGCCACGGCCGCATCCTTCATAGCCAAAGTGGCAAATGCATGACATGTATTACCATGTTCTTTGTGCTCCCTCTGGAGATTGGGACTAGACGCGACAGCCCTGCGCAATCTGGGGGCACAAGTCTTGGCTGACCGGCTGTGATGCGCCCCTGGGGACACGCATCAGCGCGGCACCTTTACATGCAGGCCAGCAGTCACGTCTGACCGCGTGAGCGCACAGAGGCCCCAGCCGAGAGAACAACAACGTGGCCGGGGACACGGGTAAGACCATGCCGGCAGAGCACTGTGGGCGGACCTGACCGGGGGCTCCATCCTGGATTCCTGGGGTATTCCTGGCTGGCAGGCAGGCAAAAGCGGGCACCGACAAGGCCACGGCGACTGGAACCCACGCCCGCCTTCGCGGACGCTCGCTCGTGGCCTTGCGGGCGCAGCGCGCGGGATCGGGTGAGACGCCCTGGAATCGAATCAGACAGTAACTTACCCGTATGTTATGTATGGCCTCGGTTCGTCCATGCTCGACCCCGATGTCCTAGCACCAATCGAGGGTTAGAACTTGTGGATGCTAGCCGGGAAAAGCAATGTGCATTTCGGGAACCACTTGGCATCGGTGACGTCTCTGGAGGCACGTCTTTGGCTCACAGCCCCGGCATGGCGGCGGCGGTCGGTGGTGGTGCGGCACTGTGGATCTTGCGACGACCCCTCCCGTCTGGAAGCCTGGATGACGCTAGAAACCTGAGCCGCCATTAACTTAGTACTTCGTAGATGATGGACGGGCCTGGCCTGCCCGGCAATCGCTCCCAAGCCAGGCCAGGCAAGCCAGGCCAGTCATCAGTGCAGCGCACCGCAGCGCACCCACTCAATCCACTGCGGGCGCATTGCCATGCTGGCCGTGGTGGTGCAGTTTGGTTGAGGTGCTTCCCAGAAGCTGCCCCACGCCGGCCGCAAATCCTTTCCCCCTGGTGCAACGCTGCTAGCCGTGCCTTTCCACATTTGATTCCACAGCAAAGTCTTTGTGCACCGACGAGTCAACCCCTCTCTGTGGCCTGGTGCGGGGACGGGTCCTTTTTTCACTGCTCGAGCGTCGTCGGCGGCTGTCGTGTGGGGGGAGTTTCGCGACGGAGAGCCAACTTGGACACTGAGGGCACGCGCCGAGGCGAACTGATGGGTGAGTTAGTTGTTGGAGAGGTGATGTCAGGTCCGGAACAGCTGAATGGTTACAGTTTATGAGGATCCAATCCTGGCTGGGTGCCTAGGTTGTCGGGCCTGCTTGCTCCTGGCGCGATTGGATTCGCACGAGTGGCACCTTCCTCCATCTCTGCCCTCTCTGCTCTTGCCTGGCACGCGTGCAGTCGCCTTGCCCCCGTGCGAAGTACTTCGTACCACTACTAACGTTAGTAGTACTCAGGTTTCCAGCACCACCCACTCACTCACTGCACGACGGCACCTGCAGCAGGTGCGAAGAAGAGGGGGCCCCGGCCCGCCATCCCATAACTACCTACCCTGCCTCCCATCCCGCCCCTGTCGGCCAGAGTGCCAAGTCCCAACCTACAAGTACGAGGTACCTACCACCTGAATAAGGGCAAGCCCTGCATCTTGATGTTATTCCCAGCGTTGCACGTATCCGGCGCGACCTAGATACTCGACGCGACACGGCCTTGCAGGCGTTGTTTCAACGTTTTCCCGCTGCTTCGCTCGTCTTCGCCCCCCCTCTTTGACTCATTCGTCGTACACTCTCATCACACCAATCTCCTCCTCTAGTTGCTCCCTCCGCCCGCACCCTTTACACACGACGTCGCCGCCGCCGCCGCCCTGCCTGCCTGCCACAGCATCGCACACACCTCACACCCTGCAGACAGGCACCGTTCCTTGCTTCCGTCGCCTCGCCTCGCCTCGCCTCGCCTCTTGGGTCGCACAACGCCCGCCAGCAGCCCGCTGCCCCCCGGCCGCGGCCATCTCCCACTTACACGCGCACAAGCTGCGGCTCCATGCACGAAAGGGCCTGACGCCGTCGAGCGCAAGCCACTCTCTCCAGTCCTCCACCGGACCCACTGGCCATATTGGGACCGCTCCGCCATGCACGGCTGATGGTTTCGCCTTTCCTCTGGCCTCCCTGTGTTGCGACATATTACTGTGGCCTAGGGCCCTGGCTCTTGTGTGCGCCTCGCCTGCTCCTCCGTCCTCCACGCGCAACGGCAAACCGGACGAGTCGAGACATCTGCAGCGCCGTCTCTCCTCGCTCGTCCGGCCCGGCGCCCTCCCCCTCTCGAGCGATTGACTTTAATAAAGACACTCCCCTTTGACGGCTTCTGCTCACAGTCGCTGCTGCTGCCTTTCGCTCAGCGCGGCCTGTCAGGCACGAAATCTCGGGGCTGGTCCCGCGACACCCGGTCACGTCGCGGTCGGGCGCGCCATTACAACACCGTGTTGGAAGCGACAACCAGTTGCCCACTTAGAAGACGATTCGATTGTCTTGAGACCTGCCCCGGCTGTCTTAAAAGCAGCCTTCGGCCGTCGAGCGCGGGCGGGCCCCGACTGCAATATGGCGCATGTAACTGCCGGCGCCGACGCCGACCTGCACAAACGAAAACGCGATTTCGACGACAGCGGCCTACAGCACGGCCACGGCCACTATCCGACTGGCCATCATCAACAAGGTACGGTTGCTCAACTTAAGCCCCCCGATGGTTCATGCGCAATTCGCCATCTTGGCGACCCCAGACTCTCGAACCGGCAGACACTGTGACCCCATTCGCACTGCCGGGTTGTTGGGGAAGCGGACCCGCGTGTTCTGGCCCTACCAGGCCAAACGGTGCCTGCATGGGCGTAAATTCTCCGATAGAGTTTGCGCCGCCCGTGACTGGCGGCGGCGCGACGCGTGCATGCCACTCAAAGTCTTACCCTGTTTCCGCCTGACAGTTGACACACTGGGTTATCATGTCAATCCACCGTCCCACAACACCTCTTATCACCTGCGCCTTGACCCGACGAGCGTCGGGCGGCTGCATTGCATTGTCGATGCTGCGCGTCGCTAACCAACACCTTAGAGATCTGGAGCATCGTTGGCTGACGCGCTGGAACGTGCAGGTACGGCTGGGTACATCAATTACCTGCCCAAGGCGAACACCGAGCGATTACCGCTCGTACAAGGCGATGCAGATACCTTTGCCGACATAATTGGCCTCATCGGCGAATACGAAGGCATGTCTCGATTACTTCTCAAGATCGTTGCGCACGCAATGCTGACCAGCCTGCAAAGGCGTGCTTGATCGCCAGGAAAGTCTGGCCGCCAGCCTGGGCGCCAAGCTAACGGGCCCACGGCTGTTAAAGGGCATCGAAAGATTCTTCGATGGGCCGATCAAGACCAACAATTCTCAGCCCTTCTCCAGTCCCATCAGCTGGCTCGATGTTGTATCCTTTGCCAAGGCCAACCCCAACGACTTTGTCTTGACGGCTATGCCTGACGGCTCGCGCTGCTGCCACTTCATGTGCAAAGGCGTACGCACAGAAATCACAGAAGACGACTGGCGGCTCATATCCTCGGGGGCGCTCGACCGGTTTCCGCTCGAGCACCCGTTTGAGGAGGATGAGACAGCGGAACTTGCCACGCTAGACATACTGGAGCAGCGAACGTCCATGTTGTACAAGAAGGCCGACGAAGTGGCCGCACGGGCCCGCATCCTGCACCATAAGCTGGGCCACAGGAAGAACGACCTCGGCCGGCGGCGGAAGACACACGATGCTGGCAGCACCAAGTTCCATGCGGCCAACCACCCACCGCGGTCATCGGGCTTCAATCCCTCGTATGACCTCCATGCAGATCTTTTGCAGCAGTTCTTAGCCCCCGCCTCTTCCATAGTTCCGTCGAGATCAACCTCGGGGGCCGAAGTGTCCGTGACCAGCCTCGGTCCGGTGTCACCATCTATACAACCTTGCAACCAACATCGTTTGTCGGGGCAGTCGGGCCGGTCGTCTATAGGCAACCTTCCAGATGCTGCCGCCCAAGCCGTGGCAGACAGTCGAGGGGAGATGTACAGATCGCTGATCACCCAGAGCACGGATAGACTCGGCAAAGGCGACGTCATCAGCCCGCCGTGCGATCGGTGCCGGCGCTTGAGACTTCAGTGCGTCAAGCATCTCACAGCCTGCCAGGGGTGCACCAAGAAGCACGCCAAGTGCAGCTGGAAGACGGTCACGGATGACGAGATTGCGCGTCTCAAGTACGACATGGGCGTTGAAGACGAGCCGGAATGCGAGCAAGACGCTAGCCTGCCTATCCTACGAGAGGCCCTGATCACAAGAGCCGGGGACACTACACCCGTGACGCTAAACGTCGAGGGTGTGTCGCGGCCGGCGAGCAGGGCCGACACGGAACTCGGCTTACCCCCCGTGTACAGCCCGGATCCGATGTCGATGGGCAGGCAAGAGGGCGGGCATAAAGAGCCGCGAAGGCCGCACCTAGCCCGTGGCCCGCTGGGGACTCCACCGCCGCGAGAGCACCCCCGCGTGACCAACATTTCGTCTCTCATATGCGACCACGATTACGGGCGGCCGCCACAACACGAAGGTTCCAATCCACCATCCCGTTGATTGCCTCTGGCTGGTGGCGGTAGGGCGTGGGAGGCTATGTATCGATTGCCACCTTGCTCCTCGTGCGACACGGTATTTCGGTTGCAGAGGGTTTATTGAATGTGAAATCAAGCTACCTGTTCCTGTCTGGAGGCACGGGCAGTTGTTGATGTAGGGTTGCATATGGCCGCGGAATCAGCGCTATGCGAAGTAGGCTGCGCGGAATCGCAGTCGAGATGACAGGCAGAGCCACGCGGCGTCTAGGCTATCGACAGACAGATAATGATAATGCGAGGGATATCTAAACACTCATGTTGATGCCGGTATCAAGATCATATACTTTCGTAGCTCATGGCGGGACAGTCGTGCATTGCCGGTCGAGGACTCGAGAAAGCACCGGATCGCTGTATCGCATTACTGAGGGGCCTGAGTAACCTCAACCCGGGACGGCCGGCAGAGGCTGCGGTTATCGTAAGTACTGGGTACTTTGCGCTGACCACCGCAGCCGCTGACAAAGCCGGCGGCCTTGTGTTGGACCCTGGGCTGTGGCTGGATCCATGCCGGCGCTGACGACTCAAATGGCTTGCGCGCGTCGCGGCGGAAAAAAAAAGTTGGGTCACTTCCATTCATCATCGGTATCTTCTGCCGCGCCCAGTTCCCTAACGTGCGCCCCTTTGCTGCGCCGACCAAGACCGCAGCGACGACGACGACGCACACGAGCGGATACGAATCACTTTCAATGGCGGGCTACTAGCCGCCTCCAACATCGTCCCATATCAGCGTCCAGCGCTTCCCATATCGCATCAACCGAGCCTCGCTGTCGCTCGGGAACCCCCCTCAACCCCCCGGCGCTGCGGCCATGGCGCAACCACAGCCGTCGGCGGCATCTATCATGGCGAGCCGTGACGACACAAGGCCGTTTCAACATCCACATACGCCCGCAGAGCATGCCGTGCTCATCCAGTCTCGCGAGACGGGTGACGTGCTCCCAGAAGATAGTCCGCGGGGGCAGGTCAAGGCGCTTCCGTTCGCCAAGTCCTGGGTTCACCTGTTTGCCGGAGCGTAGGTCTCGCTATATAGCCCGCAGGACCTTCTTCCTGAGCCTTGCTGACGCATAGCCCTCATGACAGAGTTGGCGGCATGACGGCTGCGACCCTTACCGCGCCCCTCGACGTGCTCAAGACCAGGCTGCAGTCCGACATCTACCAGGCCCAGCTGCGAGCCAAGGCACACACCATAGGCCCGCTGAATCCGGCGCGCGCCGCGCTGTACCACCTCACGGACACGATCCAGATTCTGCGGGGTGTATACCAGACCGAGGGCGCGCGAGCGCTCTTCAAGGGCCTGGGTCCGAATTTGATTGGCGTGGTGCCGGCGCGGAGCATCAACTTCTACGTCTACGGTAATGGCAAGCGGCTGCTGGCCGAGCACTGGAACCGCGGCGAAGAGGCGCCGTGGGTGCACCTGGTGGCGGGCGTCATGGCTGGCGTGGCGACGTCGACGGCGACCAACCCCATCTGGATGGTCAAGACGCGGCTTCAGCTCGACAAGAACGTGTCGGAGCGGAGCGGCGGAGCGATGCAGAGGCAGTACCGCAACAGCTTCGACTGCGTGCGCCAGATCGTGCGCGGTGAGGGCATGCGCGGTCTGTACAAGGGCATGAGCGCGAGCTACCTAGGCGTCGCCGAGTCGACTCTGCAGTGGATGCTGTACGAGCAGATGAAGGCGTCGCTGGCGCGCAGGGAGCAGCGCATCGTGGCAAGCGGCCGCGAGAAGACGCTGACGGATCGCGTCATCGACTGGACGGGCAACATGGGCGCCGCAGGAGGTGCCAAGCTGATAGCCGCCGTCCTGGCTTATCCACACGAGGTGAGTGCTCTGAGCCATACTTGTTTTGGAACGTGCGGTATTGACTCGCAGTCAGGTCGCGCGTACGCGTCTTCGACAGGTGCCGCTGGACGGCGGCCGCCCCAAGTACACGGGCCTGGTGCAGTGCTTCAAGTTGGTGTGGAAGGAGGAGGGCCTGATGGGCCTGTACGGCGGACTGACGCCGCATCTAATGCGTACGGTACCGAGCGCGGCCATCATGTTTGGCATGTACGAGGGCATTCTGCGCCTGTTCAACACGCCGGCTTAAAAGACGCCCACGGTTCTCATGACTCGGACGATTGCCGTTTCGCCTTGACGTACCCGAAGGAGGACGTCGGTGTGTATATTGTTGGAGGGAAATGTGAGACGCGGAAGAGGGAAGGACATGTCATTGCCGCTCGGCTGAACACACACGCTGTATGTATGCTTGGAATACCCGCCTTTGATGTACGATAGGCAATGCCCGGCCGCCGATGAGTTGCGAGCCTTAGACGAGGGCATTGAGGCTGGCGTTTGGGTGGGTGGGATGGGGACATTGGCCACACCCGGTTAATAGACTTTTGGCATCTTGGCTTCCTACGTTCTGCGTGCCTCCTCACGGTGCTCCGCATCTGCGGTCATGAGACGGGCCCTCCGCCGCCGCTACGACATTAAGCGAGTTTACTTTTTGCAGCTGAGGGCCGTAGGCGAAGGATCTAAATACTCAGCAGCTGAAGCCAAGCCTATCCGCGCGCGCGCGCGCTCGCTTATCAGTTCGTTGTCGCGAAGGGCGGTGGGCGGCATCGGCGTTGGCACTGGTACCGACGAGCCAGCTGATGGATCGGTCATGCTAGCCGAGGCTGAGAGGGGGGCGATGGTAGTGGTGGACGACACGATGACGATGGTGGTAGTGGTGGTGCTGTGGTGCTGGTGGTGGTGATGTTGGATGGCACTCCAGGCACAGACTGAGTGTCCTTTTGACGAGTCGGGGGCCCGGTTTTGATAGGGACGCTGCCGACGGGGTTCGCTTTCGACTCTCGAGGTCGGCTTGTGTTCATGTTTTCGGTTACATTCACTAACGCAGAGTTCAGCGTAATAAGCGATCGGCGCACGCCAGTAACGAAGCAGCGTTCTGAGTACTAAGGTAAGTAGGTACAAATATTGTTGGGCGCTCCGGAAATTTGAACGCTAGGGCGCGCGAGAGAGACAGAAGGGAGGAGGGGGGCGGGATCGGAGAGATAAGGCTTTCAAGTGGGTTGCAAAAATAGAGGCACTGCGAAGCATTCAACCTCACTTTCACAGCGACTTACCGTCCTCGCTAAAAAAGGAAATACATACAGATAACCTTGAAGATCTATCAAGTAACATATTATTTTTGTTTTCCCCTTTTCCGCGTGTAGAAGCAGGGAATACTCGTTGAAATTGATGGGTTCTGGGGGGTAATTGGTAGGCATGCCGCCTCTGCAGTGCCTCTTTTTTTGCAGCCCACTTGGCTTTGTAGGGTTGGGCCGCAGAGAGGGGATAACGAAATGGATGGATGGATTGGATGCAAGGGCAAGGTACCAGACGGACGCGGGCGATGCCGCAATCTGTCGGCAGAGCCCGGGAGACTGTTAGACCTCCTTCGGGATACCTACGTTACTAAGTAGGTGTGTAGATTGCACTGGAGTGGTTACTGGTGCACGAAATAAGCTTTTCTGGGAGGAGACTGGACGACATGGATGGGTTCGTGAGGGCGTGGTGGTGGCCGTGCGCTCGACGACGACGACGACGGCTGTCATCCGATATCTTTCGATTGAGCCCCATTTTATCGGGATTGGCGTCGGTACGGACATGCATGGCGTGAAAGGGGCGGAGATTGTGGCACGGCACTTGCACCGAGGATGCCGTTGCACTGCCGGTGGGGGCGCCGCACGCTCGCTCACCCGTCCGACCAGCCGGCCGGGCCGGGCATAGATGGGCCGGCCGGGCCCATGGCTGTTTGCTCCAACAACGCCGACCAAGGGTTCTCCCCCGGGAGGGCCCCCTCCCCCCCCTCCCCCCGGGGTCCGGGAAGATGGGGGAAGGGCAAACCCGGACGGTCGGTCGGACGGTGGGCTGATTCTTATCTTTGAGACATCACAATGTCCCAATGTTTGTCTGTGCCGATGCCCTAGCCTCAAATCCTTGGTTGGCTCAATGCTCCGTCGCACGACGTGTAAGGAAGAAGAAAAAAGAGAATTGCCACGGAGATGGAGCCGAACGATTGAAGTCCGTCGGCGGGCGGTTCGCCGGGGTTTGGACGCCCTACTTGGCTTGGTTAGTACGAACAAAGTTAGTTTGGGGATGGTGTTGATAAGGAGGCAGGAGCATGTCTATGTGAATGTGAATGTGAATGTGAAGGAAGGAAGAAACAACGCAAGTCTCTGGACGTGTCTTTTGAGTTTAAAGGGCATTGCGTGTGATTCCGGCTTGTCGTCTCGTCGTCTGGCCGTGCGTATATAAAGTAGATGTGCTCGCCAGCTGTTGGATTTCTTCTGAGCCATGAGCCAAGACCCCAAGCCTCTCACCCTCCAGTCTCGATCAGGTCCTCCAAATCAAGTCTTTTGCTCATAAACTCAACAATACAGTCGCTGTAAAGACAGGAAGAAAACATTCCCCCCATCCTTCGTTCAAAATGAGATTCAACACTCTTGTCGTCCTGTTCGCTGGCCTGGCAGGCAGCGCCCTTGCTGCTCCTGCTCCTCGTACGTTTTTGAGACAGACGCGCTGCATCATGACTGACCCCCCTTTCCAACAAAAAAGGCACTCAACGGAGGAATGACCCAATGTGCTGATTAAGATGTCTTCTTACAGAAGTAGAGCAGCGGTCTCTCATCACAGAGATCGGCAAAGCAGTGTCCGGTCTGGAGAAAACCCTCGGCGTGACGGCACTTGAAGACATATTGGACAAATTGCTCGGCGGCACGCTCACCAAGGTAACAAATCTTGCATCCTCCTTGCCCGTCTTCGTTCGTTTCCATTTTACCTTTTTTTTTTTTTTTTTAGCGTGCTGCTTCCCTCCAAAAAGACAAAAAGACGAGAAAAAGAGTTCCGGAGCTGACACTCAATGATCAGCTCGAGGACGCCCTGGGCGTCACCTTTGCGGAGAAGCTGCTGGGCCTGTCGGAGAGGGGCGCCTCGCCCGGCACGCTGCAGGCCATCGGCGAGGCCGTCGGGATGCTCTTGTCCGGGCTCGGCATCGACGCCGTCAACGCATTCCTCGACAGCGCGACGGGAGGGTTGATTACCTCGCTCGAGGACGCGCTGGGGGTGACGGACATTGAGAAGGCGCTTGGAATTAAGTGAGCCGCCGCCGACCAACAAGTGGCACTGGATGGATGGCACGGTGGTTGATATCTGCTTTCCCCTTTGAGTCATCTTTGGTGGCAATGAGTGCCGTGGGGCCTACTTGACCTTGATTCTCTGTAAATATTCGGCACGGGTTGGCCAAAGAGGCCGACGGAACTTGGTTCGGTATTTCTCTGAGCGCAACGAATGGCTCGTCCTGTTACGATTGTAAATCTCAGACAATATAGACGACACCGTGTAACTTGCGAATGGCTTTGAACATTAGGAGCAGAACATTTGAGGAATTGAATTTAAGGCCAAGACTGTGTTAAGTAAGCCCCATGAAATGATGCGTTTTGCGCATATGAGTGACGGGACCCCTGGTGCCATGCCCCTACCCTTCCTCCACAACGCTTCGTGTCACAAGATGGCCACGTCTGTTTCCGCCGGCCGCTTCGGTCCTCGCACGAAGAAGTGGCCGCAACGGAAGCGACTGACTTCTTGCTGGGCACCGTTCTGCGTGCCCTCGTATTCACTGGAACTTCTCTCCTCGGGTAAACCCAAGACTCGGGGCCACCACTCGAGCCCAGAGCTGAAGACGCGCATGATGAGGTTGTCGCCTTCCTGGTCGAACCCAACGACGCACCAGTATAGGACCCTGTGTCTGCATAAACTTGTGATGGCGTCCATGGCTTTCTGCATGGCCTTTTGCTCTTCCTCGGCGTTGATGAATGGACCCTCGTGGATGACGTAGTCCACCACGTGCTTTTTCAACACCCGCTGAACGGGAGTAGCCGTGGCCGAGCGGGCGAAACGGCGCATGGTGATCATGGCCGGGGGTGACGGACGTGAATACACGATCCGCGGGAAATTTAAAAGAGAGAACGTAGTGGAATAATCAATGGCCAGGAGATGTCTATCCCTGTGGGGGTCTTGACGGGGCGCTGGGTCGTTCGCATGAGCGTTGTAGCTATGCGTACGCGGTGACGGTGCTGACGCGTTGTAGTCTCCTCGGTAAGACGGGGGAAGCTTGACGTTGGAAGTCTTTGTTGCAAAGGATCAAGGAAGGAGCCCAGAAACTATTGAACATAGCCACAGAAGCGTCGTCTTTTCGGGCAAAAGGAACGGGGGGCATTCTTATAGCACCATCTTTGCGAGGCTTTTTCTTTTGCGTCATGAGAAGATATCCTTTACGTTGCACGTTTGCGTCAACGAGATACCTGGGTGCCTATTTTCATACACGTAGCGTCGGTCGCGGCGGAGGCCGTGTCGACAGCAAATACATATACCTCATGGAAATAGTCACGCATCGTGGAATCGTAATGGCACCCAGCAAGGCGTCTCGACTAAACGTAAGCCCCTCGCCCAGGCTGGGCGGCGTGGTCAGTCCGCCCGCGGGCTCGAGCCCAGGAAACCCTGAATGGCCCCCGTCGAGTGCGGAATTAATCTGGCGCTCGTTGTCAAACTCTGACGTCGTCGTCTTTCTTGGGCGCTAAGCGCTCGTGGACCCAGACCGGGGGGTTGGAACTCACGGAGCGAGGGATAGCCCGGGCGGGGGGGATGCGGCGGGATGTTGAAACTCGATGTAGGCGGCGTTCGGGCCGAACATGAAACCGTGACCACTCCCCGGTCCGAGAGTCTCCCTCTTTCTAAATAGAACGTAGTGTCTACTCGTCTAAGGGCTCCATGTTATCAGCTAGGCTGCAGTACATGCCGTGGAGGTGCAGCTACACATCTCCCTCCGAGTGCCCGGCCGTGACAGTAGGAGCAGCAGCAGCAGCAGCAGGAGGAAGAGGCAGCAACGCCAGCCATCGGGGGCAGGAGAATAGTCACCACCTTGGTCTTAAGCGTTGCACTGGCAGGTTCCAATCCCTGGTGTTTTAGCGCTCCCGCGTTGCGGCTGAATGCCCTGGCGAACAAGACAACATGCGGTATACGAACCATTTCGGACGATGGAAACGGCCGACACATGGATGAGGATTCCTGTTTTCCCTTGACCTACATGTATTGATTCTGCCCGCACTCTGGACAGAAGGCGCGTTGGTCCGGACCCGGGAGCCGGGTGGAGTGGACAGACAGTCGAACGAAGGCGAAACAGGGGTCGCGGTGCGAGTGCGAGGGTTTTTGGTGTAAATGGCTCAGCGACCAGACGCGATGTGCTCTGCCACCTTGTCTTTTTTTTTTTGGTCATGTTTGCAGGAGGCCGATTCCAAGTCTTCGGTACGTGACGCATGGTTTTTCCGTGTGTTGAAGCAGCATGGGATAAACCAACTGCCGGGCACGCGGAGGCACATTCATGATCGGCCCTGCGGGTGCGCGGCGGTGCATCCTGGGGGGAATGCAGTCTTGGACCCTGGTAGTCGAAAACCCCGGGGGGGCGTTGCAGCAGAGGCGCCACCCCCCGGCCTCCATCGCAATGGACCACCCAATGGGTGTTCCAGATCCCATGGGAGCTGGACGGGAGGCCACTTCAGCATTCAGGCCAGGGCATCTTCAGCAGGCAGCCAGCCGCTGCCGGTGGGATGGATGGCGGGATCGCCTAGCGTGTGCGGGCAGTTTATTGAATGATGGATGCCCCACATTTTCCTTGTCCCACCCCCGTCTATCATCCTCAACGCACTTCTCACTGCTCACCTCACCTCTTACAAACCACGGACACTCACCACCTACGCGTCAACCTCGCTCGCCCTCCTTCGTCATTACGCCTCGATCGATTCATTCGCCAGTCGTCACCTCGCCGCATGGCTGCCACAGCGCTCATAGCACTCGCCACATGGAGCACACGAGCCGCCCGCTGACCAAGCGCCCCCGCGCGTCGCTGGCCTGCAATGCGTGTCGTCAGACCAAGTCCAAGGTGAGAGGGAGCTTCTGGTCTCGTCTCGTCTCGTCTGTGGCCGCTCGTACCTTGGCTGACTTGATGTGCTACTGGCTTGCCCTTGCCCGCAGTGTGATGGCAACCGGCCGACGTGCGAGCGCTGCGCCAAGTGCAACGCCGAGTGCGTCTATACGCAGAGCGGCCGCGACAAGCGCATGGACCGGCAAGAGGAACGGAAGTGAGAGCGTGTCCTGCCCATGACGAGTACCGCGACGATGACGACTAATCGCGGACCCCTCGTAGAGCCAACATGGCCCTAAGGAGCCGCGTCAAGGAACTCGAAGCCCAGCTGGCCGCCGCCGGCCTCGGCACGCAGGCCGCGGATACTCCCGCCTCGGCCTATCCCCCGGTGCAGCCGCTCGACCACGACAAGTCGCCCGGCCAGACGAGCCACGGCGGCTTCTCCGACGTCGGTAGCAAGGCCACGGCCCAGACGCCAGAGTCCACGGCCGACGCCATCGCCACCGGCCTCTTTGACCACCCCCCGGTTGTCGACATTGGCTATTTTGGTGAGTCTCTGGCCCTTCAGCTGTGTATCCCCCTCCCTGCACGTCCACCCAGCTCATCTCGGGTCAGGCTCGAGCTCCAACCATGCCTTCTTCTGGTCTCTCTCCGCCAGTATCGAGAATGTGAGCCACCGGAGCACCGTGCGGTACCAGGAACCGTCCAGACAGAGTCAAGCCGCCCACGCAGACGAGGCTTCACGTGCTCCCCCACTTCCCATGCTCCCGCCGTCGACCTACCGCAACCTTCAGCCTGACAACGACTCCTTTCCTGGCCGTGCCTTGGCCGTCGAGTGGACGACGCGCTTCTTCGACACTGTAGGCTCCGTCCTGCCCTATCTCAGCGAATCGCAGGTGCTCAGAGAGATCGACGTCATCGACGCGCGCGATCAGGGCTGGCAAATGGCGCCGAGGTCATCGCAGGCCCTACTCAGCATCGTATTTGCCCAGGCGCTGCAAACACTCGACGATCGGTCTCCAGAGCCGTACTACCGTAGGGCGCTCGGCTTGCTGGACGAAAAGACGCTGTACATCCCTACCGTCGACTCACGTAGGCGCCCGGTTCCTCGAACCTGCCTGTGCGGCCACTGACTCGCTATAGTGCAAGCCTTGCTGCTGCTCGCAAGCTTTCAGCAAAACACGCAGAGGTCGATGGAAAGCTGGGTGCCGCATTACTTGGCCGTGCGTGTGGCCTACCAGCTTGGCATCCATGCGCCTGCGTCGTACGAGTACCTAGCCTTCCAAGACAAGGAGATCCGATCACGCCTGTGGTTTGCTGTCGTCAATCAGGATAGGTATGACCACTTGGCTGTGGGACCGGCGGTACATGCTAATGCGCTTGGGTAGAATCTTGACCGCTGGTCTCGCCCGTCCTTCCCTAATTCCCTTGCAACACGTTCGCATGGACCTTTTGGAGCTCCTTGACCCGGCGCGTCCGAGCAGAGCAACGGATGGGTCATGCTCGCGGGAAAGCCTGGTCTACTTTCGACATCTCACGTATGACAGACTCTTGTGCAACTGCGAGCGATACGTGGCAGTGCTAACTGGCACAGGGCATTGCACGAGATTCTAGGGGTCACCGTCGACTCGCTCTACAGCTCCAATATCAGTTCCTCTCACCGACTGGCGCTTGGCGATCTGGTGGCCAGGACCATTGACCTCTCGTGGAAGCTAGAGCAGTGGCGAGACGGCATCGCACCACCCGGCGTCATGACCTCCAACGCCGATTTTAGCATGTACTCGGCGGCTGCCATGGACCAAGAACGCTACACAATACTGCTGTCCATGTTCCATTTTCGCGCCATGATGCTCATCCACGGGTCGCTGCTCATGAGAGTCCTGGAGCGCATAACGAGCACTGGTGAGACCGCATCTTCCGGCGTATTGCAGGATGCCGCCTTGTCACTCCTCAAAAACTACCTGTGGGCCTTGCGAGAGTGGTTGCAGCTCATCACTAGTCTATTGCAACACAGGCGGGTATTTCTGAACTGCAATGCCGTGTGGTGGACTTGCAACTACATGAGTGCGTGTCTCCAGGTCGGACTCGTGGCACTTGACTGACGGGTCGCAGTGCTATCAACCAGCATCCATTCCTTTGCTTTTTGGCTGCTCGCAGCCAACTTGAGATTCAGCATTGGGACGATAGGCATCACGACGCCAGACGCGGAGGCAATGCTCAGAACCAGCCTTGATACGCTGCGAACGCTGGGTGGCACCAGCATCATGAGCCGCAAGGCGCACCGCTGCCTTCACCGCTATCTCAGTTTTCTCAAGAATATCGGTAAGGCCCTTGGTGTCCTCGGCCGAAGCTAAGGCTGACTGTAGTATCTAAGCGTTCGGCGTCGACGACCAGGCCCATGATGCGGCGCTCACAGTCGCACCAGCACCGGGGGTTGTTGAGTGGTCTCAGCCAACCCCTGCCAGCGCCAATGGACTTCCGCAGGCATTCCGGCCAGAGGTTATCTCGAGTTGCATCGATGACATGTTTGGAGCCGTCGGCCAAGAGGAGTTTATGGGTACCGGTTTTCTCTCTGTGGGCCAGCACGAGGGCATCAGCGACTTCGATGCAGCAGGGTTCATCTGAGGTGCCCGTGCTGTCCATGGCCTCGCTCCATCACCCTCCCACTACCTCTCGATTCCAGGGGGCTCTTGTTGGTTGAGATGACTGAACAGCGCTTCAAATCGATCCCCGGCCTCGAGCATGCAGTCGTGCGAGTATATCATCTTCTGCACGTCCGGCGAGGCCCACTTGTCCGGGACGCTGGATCCTTTGGCCCTGGATGCAGCAAATTCCCGGTCGCGTTCGTCTTTGGCCCTGCCCTCGCCGAGGTGTAAGACGCGCCCCGAGTGAGCCGCCAGGTCGACAAGCGTCGTGGTGCGCTCTTTTCGCAGGAGTTCGTACACGCGGAGACACTTGTTGATGGCGTCAGGCGACGAGCTTGGTGCTCGACTCAAGACCTCTGCCAGCACGGCGCCGTCCTCGATGGCCATGGAGGCGCCTTGATTCAGGTGCGGCAGCGTTGGGTGGCATGCATCGCCAACGAGGGCCACGGAGCCGTGAACCCATGCCGGCAGTGGCTTGTGCACCCGCAGTTTCCATTCACAGACATCCCCATCTGGGACCAGACCCAGCATGCGGCGGACCAACGGACAGAAGTCGTCAAACGTCTGAAGCATGGCGGCCTTGGATCCTTTGGTCGTGTACGTCACGGACGGTACCGAGGCGAAGTTGACGTCTGGCTGGATCGAGGACATGTTGTAGATTGTCCGCGATGCGATGGGGTAGCATATCCAGTGGCGCCTCTCTCCGATCCATCGCGTGACTTGGTTGCTATCGAGTAGGGCCAGCATCTCCGGGTCGGCGGCCATCTTGTCGCGGGGCAGCATGACACGGTATGCGGCCTGTCCGGTATCCTCGACATGGACGGTTGCGCCGAGACGCTGCATCAGGTGCGTTCGAGCCACAGACTTGACGCCATCGGCGGCGAGAAGGACGTCGGCAATGACTTGACACGGGCTGCCTTGGCGAGGTGTCACCGTGAAGACGGCCTTTGGTTCGAAAGCATCGATGCTGGACAATGTGTGGCCGAAATGGAACGTGACGGCGGGCTGGGCCTTGCACGCCTCGTAAAGTCCGCCGGCGAGGGAGGCGCGGTGGCCGGTGCAATGAGGATGGCCATATTTTTGTCGTATGTCAGGCATGTAAACGTGGGTGAGCTCCTCGTTGGAGCAGCCGTCTAGATGGTTTCATCAGCATTAGTCTGACGACCCATGAACACCTCCTCTAAGCCCAGCAGCAATACAAGCTTGATAGTGTTTTGCCCACCTCGGATGCTCGTTTCGAGCACATCGGTCGCCTCGGCCTCGATGCCCTTCCAGCAGCCCAGGCGGTCGAGCACGCGCACCAGGTTGGGCGCGAGCTGGATCCCCGCCCCGACGAAGCCCAGCCCGGGCGCGTGTTCGTAGACGTGGATGTCGCCGAAGCCCATTTTCGCAAGGGCCAGAGCGCAACCCAGCCCGCCCATGCCTTGACACCCATCGTGACGCAATGTTAGCTACGTGCGGAAGATTTGGGGGCAGGCCCCCGGGGGGTGGCGTACCGGCGCCGATGATGGCGATGCGCAGATGCTCCCGCTCGATGGGAGTCGGACCACCGGGGCGTGGCGGGTGGTCTGTGGCGTGCGGCGACATGGGCTTGGGCGATGTGTTTCAAGTTGCGAGAGTTGAGAATGTAGGAGGGGGGAAAGGGTATCGGTCAATAGTTAAAGTAAGGGGGCCCTGCCAGGTTTGCGCCCAGTGCTGTCCCCGACTCCCTAGTATACTGTACGGATATAATACTGATATGAAGGGTCGAGTGTTTCTATGTCGGGGCCCCCGGCTATGTGGTTTCTAATATATTCATGTACGAGGCAGAAAAGGAGAGGGAAGGGAAGGGGGGGCGGAGGGGATTCAATGTTTGGTTGCGCAATCGGAGGCGGCTTTTGATGTCTGTCCCGGTTCAATTACGACTGGTAATAGTTAACCCACCTACCCCCGCGCAGCAAGCCTACGCAAAGATTGCGGAGAGAGAGCCTTTTTTTTTTCTCGTTCTTTCCTCCCCCCCCCTCTTCCTTGTGCCTCATTTAGTCTGGCGCCGCGGCAAAACAATGAGTAACAACAGTCCACTACGTTTCTATCTATATCCTCCGGTACTGAGGGAGACAACCAGGCATGCAGCCAGGCAGGCACCTTTACGATGGCATGGGAAGTGTTCTTGACTGGCTGAGGCGGCGGGCCAGCCCAATCGGAGAGTGGAAGGCCGCGGGGGCGGCCGCGTGGGCGCTGGGGCCAGGTTCGTGTAATGCCATTGGTCCGTCCGGCAGGCGCCGCTTTCGCAGACTGCACGGCCCGGGGCGGGCGGGCGGGCGGATCGGGAGGAACGCCAGCAGCACCGCCCGGAAAGCAAGGTCCGCCACTGGAGCTGGGGAGCAGCCAAAACACCGGCATGGCCATCCAGGATGGATAGCAGACACGTGCTTGCAGCATAAGAGTATTCATCCGAGTAGGCGACGGTGCGCCGGCTTGTCACACACAAGATCCCCCACGCGCTAGGTACTGTAGAGAGACTGTTAGATAGGGCCAGACAGCATCCATCATTCAAACCTGATACCGCCGTCGTGATAATAGACTCGCGAGCAAAAGGAGCGCTGACGAGGATGGCATTCATCTCGGGCAAAGATGAGAAACATTTGGCGCGCGAGGGAAGAGGCCGCTTTCATTCTTGTGCGCCTATGCCCTACGCGAACGTGTGTCCTGGCAAAGCACGAAAAGATCGTGGGTGTAGGGTACGCCAGTAGTTACCAGCAATTGCTCAACAAGGGACAGCTTCCCGAGGTTGACCAAAAGAAGGCTGCCCCGTTCTTCGCACCGCCCTCGTACAAACATGGCGCGATAACCGCCTCTGCCAGAACGGTCACCTTCTTGCTCGCGGCCCAATGGCGGAACTGGCAAAGCCGATGCGCCGCCAGCCTCTGGACGCGCATCGAACCGGGCGCTCGTCTGCCGCGTCCCCTCGGCGCCCGGGAACGTAAAGACAGAGAGTCCTGTCCAATGGGGACGCGAATCACCGCGACGCCCAACCCCAACCCCAACCCAACCCCCGGCCCGGCGGCGGGGCGTCTGGTAAGTCTGGTGGGGGGAGCGGGACAGCGCGCCAAGTTCGGGCATCTTGCCATGACGGCCCGGCATCATCCTCGCCTAACTACGGATAGCTGAAGGGCATCACATCACATATACGTGCAAACGGCACGGAAAGGAGCACTGGTTTATGGAACTGACGTGGGATGCATCATCAAACAGGTATCGAGCGTCGTCACCGTTCAAGCCGTGCTCGTTCATATATTTCTCATCGCTCACATCGACCTCATTCAACATGGCCGGGCCGGAGAGCCATGGCCAGAGCGCCTTTAGAGAGCACCTCCCGGACCCCTCGTCGCCGCGGTTCGTGACCATGCGGTCCCAGGACCCGCGTCAGTACGCGCAGACGTTCAGAGACGGGCGATCGCCGCCGTGGCTGCACGCCCTGTACACCCACTGGCAGCGCCTCCACGCGGAGCCCTTCAAGGGCATCACCTCGGACGGTGAGCAGGCGAGGCCGCATGCCGCGGTGCAAAACTCACGCGAGATCTGATGCTGACAGGGTGGGGCGGAATGGAATGGTAGGCGTCGTTCGGCCGGGGCTATTCGGGCTCGAGGATCAGGGCGTACCGATCGGACGCATCGTCGACGCGGCGAACTGTGCTGTCGCGGAGATGGACGAGACGCAGCGCCGACGGGTGCGCCATCACATCGACTCGCCCGAGTGGCGATCGTGGTCGAACCCAGAGTTTCTGCTGAGCGACAAGGGCATCCGGCTGGACGAGGTGTCCGACAGCCTCCGCGACGCCGTCATGCAGGTGCTCCGTGCGGCCCTGTCCCCCGAGGGCTACGACAAGGCCGTGGCGGCCATGCGAATCAACGGCTTCCTCGGCGAGCTGGTCCAAGCCCCGGCCATCATGAACGAGCGCTCGTATAACTTTGTGCTCTTCGGCGACGCACCCTCGACGACGCGGCCCTGGGGCTTCTCCCTGTACGGGCACCACCTCTGCATCAACGCCTTCTTCTACAAGACGCAGATGGTGCTCTCCCCCTGCTTCACAGGCGCTGAACCCAACGCCATCGATGCGGGGCCCTACCGGGGTACGCGTATCCTGCACGACGAGGAGGCGCTGGGCCTGCGCCTGATGCGCGGCCTCGCGCCCGAGATGCGGCATCGCGCGCAGACGTACACGCAGATGAGGGATCCGGCGATGCCGCGGGGCCGCTGGAACCACGACGACCAGCGCCACCTGTGCGGCGCGTTCCGCGACAACCGCGTGGTCCCATACGAGGGCGTATGTCTCGGGCATGTGCGTCCGTCGCTGCAGAATCTCGCGAGCGACATCATCGCCCAGTTTCTGTTGTCCTTGCCGGCCCGCGCACGCGAGATGCGCCTCGCACAGGCGCGCGACTGGTTCCACGAAACGTACTTTTCATGGATCGGGCCTTTCGAGGGCGGTACCGATGGCGACGACGATAACGACGACGGAGGCGGCCCAGCGTTCTACTACCGCATCCAGAGTCCCGTTGTGCTCGTCGAGTTTGACCATCACTCGGGCGTCTTCCTGACAAACGACCAGCCGGCCCGGTTCCATATCCACACGATCCTGCGCACGCCCAACGCGGGCGACTACGGCATGGCCCTGCGGCCGTTGGTCTCTGGCGTGCAACAGGACTTTGTGTGGGAAGGCGAAGCGAGCTGAGCGTACGTACTATCGACATGTGCTCTCTTTCTTCTCGGCCTGACCTTTTCGCACTCCGCCGACGTCTCGTCCAGGCCCGCCAAGATCGCTGCTGGTGCCCCCGCGAGAGATTCGCCTTCAAGCCGTGCAGGGGGCCTCGTCCTGATACAGTAGTGCCACTGCGTCTTGCGGCACGTCGCCTAATTCGATTGACGACATACGTATACTGTATACTGTACAGTATGTATAGACGCGAACCATGGATCCGGGGGTGCGGCCCCGCCCGCCCGGTAGTTGGACGCTCGGTCCACCAGTCTCCGATTGGGGCTCCCCGAGATCCCCCGTCAAGCGTGGATCGTAGCCTCGGGATGGCGTTTCAGAAATCGCTCCACCGCCATCGCGGCTCGCATCCCACGTCGGGCTCGCCCACCCATCCCCGTGGGCACAGGCGAGCTACGCGCCCCTATTCGTAAGAATTGTCCGATACTCGTTCATTCATTTATTAGCAATGTCTTGGCTTTTCGAGAGTTGCTGCTTCACGGCGCACGCGAGCGTCTCGAACCAGTCCTGATCCGGCATTGCTGCAACATGGCCAGGGTCGTGCCCCCATGGAGTAGATCATGCAAAGCCATCATTAATAGGGAGTTGGCCCTGGGCCTCTCTCCATGAGAATTTGTCCCGCTTAATGCTTCAGTCATGGATGAGCCACAGCCAACAATGGCAAAAGCCGAGGCCGGCCACGTCGATGCAAGTCTTGTGTGTGTCACCGTCAGTTTATGCTTCAAAGCGTCCGATTCACGTACATAGTCTGACTGCCAGTTTTGTTGCAGCACGAGGGAGCCGAACTCACCGGCTTCCATCGCGAGTTTTTGCTTCGCCGTTATGCAACTGTCGAGCTGGACCCAGTGCCGTCTCCCAGTGATGCCGACCCGCTGAACTGGTCACGGCCCAAGGTGAGGGCTGGCTGATCCCCGACGACCGCCTCCACGTTGATGCCTCTGACAGCGCGCAGAAACAATTGAACATATTTTTCGTTGCATTTCATTCCTTCATCGGCCTCTTCACCGCGTCGGCTATCCAGTGCACCTTCGTCTCCATCGCCCAAGACCTCCGCGTATCCGTGCAAGACGCAAGCTACCTCGTCTCTGTCTTCATCGCAGTTCTCGGCGTCGCGCCGCTCATTTGGCAGCCATTGTCTCGCGTTTATGGCCGACGACCCGTCTTCCTCGCCTCTCTGCTCTTCAGCCTGATCGGGAACGTCGGGTGCGCTGTCGCGCATAACTACTCGGCAATGGCTTTCTTTCGTGCTTTCACAGCCTTTTTCATCAGCCCGCCACTCGCCCTCGGAAGCGGCGTCGTGGGCGAGACCTTCTTCAAGAGAGAAAGAGGGCAGTATATGGGAGTATGGGCTATGATGATGACCCTTGGCGTGCCGGTTGGCCCGCTGGTGTTTGGGTTCGTTGCAGTGAGGGTCGGATATCGATGGATATACTGGGTTCTCGCCATTGTGCGCCTCCTCGAACCGGTGAGCTGCACCCATGCTGACAACGTGCAATAGATAAATGGTGCGCAGCTCATCGCATACGCGCTCTTGGGGTCCGAGACACGATACGTCCACAATTTCGCCCTCGACGAGAGGCCTCGGCCTTCAGCGACGCAGTACCTTGTCATGCCCCGACGTGTCGACCCGACTGGCCTTGCCTGGTACGACTTCTTGCACCCCTTGACACTCGTCAACAACCCAAACGTAACCATCGCGACTGTCACGTACGCAATGGTCTTTCTCTGGGGTTGCGTCATGACCACGCTCATGGTCCCACAAATCTACCCGCAGATCTGGGGTTTTGATGCAGAGAAGGTGGGATTGCAGTATATCGCATTCATCGTGGGGACTGTCATTGGCGAACTTGGAGGCGGGTTCGCTTCGGACCAATGGATGAGGGCGGCGTTGAGACGCAACGGCGCCGCACCGAAGCCAGAATTTCGCCTATGGCTGAGTTACCTAGGGTATCTACTGACCATTGGCGGTGTCGTCGTATTCCTGGTGCGGCTTGGTGCGGCTTCGGATACCTGGGACGCGACGCCAGACGTGGGCATGGCGATTGGGGGAGCTGGCAATCAGGTCGTGACGACGGTCATGATAACGTACGCCGTTGACTGCCTCCCGCACGACGGAGCCGCAATCGGCACCTTTGTAATCTTTGTGCGCCACATTTGGGGGTTCATTGGGCCGTTCTGGTGCGTCCCTAGGGTTGAAGTGCCCAGACATAAGCTGAGGTGATGCTGACGGCATACAGGTTCCCCCAAATGATCAACGCGCTTGGATTCGCGCGCAGCACTGCCGTTCCCGTTGCCATGATAGTCGGGGTGTCGGTGATTCCAACGATGCTGCTCCAGGGGCTGGGGGAGAGGTGGCGGCGGAAAGCGGCATGATGTGGGGTCTAACAGATCTGTCGGACCCTGGCCGCGTCGTGGCGCTCGTCAAGATCGCGCCCTTGGATCGACAAGTCTTCAGGAACAGGGCCCATTTTGACAAATCTGCCAGATGGCGCGCCTTTTGCCGACATTCAAGACACGCGCCCAAGGTAGCAATGGATTCCGATTTAAGAGCCATGGCGCTCCATACGTGCCTCGGTGGTAGATTGACAAAGGCCGTGGTGCTCGGTCGGCTTTGTCCATCCAGCGTGATCACCTTCAACGGACAACGCTCCCCGCCATGCTGGCCAAGCCCAACCCTCCCGTGTTGAGACCGCACCGCCCCGGCGATATCGGCCACATCATCAGCCGACACGCCATCGTCTACTTCGAAGACTATGGCTGGGACGAGCGGTTCGAGGCCATGGTCGCGCGCATCATGGCGGACTTCGTCGATCAATACAACCCGAAGATCGAGCGCAGCTGGATCGCAGAGCGAGACGGGGTGTTCCTCGGCTGTGTCTTTCTTGTCAGCGACAAAGACATGCCCAAGACGGCGAGGATCCGAGCGCTGTTGGTCGAGCACACGGCGCGTGGACTGGGCCTCGGCCGGCGGCTGGTGCAGAACTGCATTGACTTTGCCCGGGAGGCCGGGTACCAGGATCTGGTCCTCTACACGAACAGCATCTTGACACCCGCGCGGCAAATTTACAAGGCGTTTGGGTTCCGATTGGTGAAGGAGGAAGATTCGCTCATCTTTGCGCCTGGGACCCAAGCGGAGACGTGGAAACTGGCTCTGTGATTTGCGCGAAGAAACGGCGGGGCCGGGACCGCGAATGATGTCGAGGCGACTTGGACTACGGTACGAAGCGCTCTCAGATGATAGGTGCGGAATAGAGAATGGCCGTCAATAGACCTGCATTGCTTTTCTGGCAGTTGGTTGAAGACGCGAAAAACCAAAACGAGGGCTCTCAAAGTGGTTGATGCTCTAACGGCCCGAGTCGGTGGACATGTGCCGCGTCCAGTTCGTCGCACCTGCCCCAGGCGATGCGCACGGGGGCGCCAGCTGGCATGCTGATTGGGCGCGTGTTGGTGCACGAGGAAGTCGCGTGTGGGCACTCGGGCGGTCCCTTGGGTCCCTTCTTCCCGCCTCGCCACCGCTAGCTACTAACGTAGGTAGTACTAACATACCTCTGCATAGTTACAGTAAGGACCAAGCCTGTAGAGATTGGCCACGCCGCCACGCTGTCGCCAACGCTTTTACTAGGTTGTCTGTGCTTTGTAGCTCTGGACGCCGAGCAGCTCACGGCAAGAACAGTACGTCGTGTCGCGCATGCCCTTTCACCCTTTCACCTCCTCACCCCATCCCATCTTCATCCCATGATCCCGCTGCAGCGCGCAGTGGCAGCTGCGATGGGCTCTGGCTACTAAGGAAAGCGTCCATTGGCGACGCTTTGACCCGACCCAACCACCAAGATGAGGGGCCGTGACTCCGAGGAAGACCGCGGCCTGCTGCACGAGGACGAGACAGAGGTGAAGCCGCCTCCACGATACGCAAGCCGGAGCGACTCGGCCGCCGTCGCCCTCACAGCCTGCATCGCGAGCTCCTCGAGATGGACCATCATCGGAGTCCTGGTGCTGACATCGGTGCTCGCGTTACCTTTACTCGCCTTTCTTGGTCGTGGCGCATCACCGGCGGTGGCCTCGCACGCCCCAGACGGTGACCAGCTCGCCATCCGCCTTCACCCAGACAAGCACGTGGCGCGATCACCAACAACACTGACGTTCAATTGGAACATCACGCGAGACCTGCGCGCGCCCGACGGGGTGGAGAAGTTGGTCTATCTTGTGAACGGTACCATACATTGCCTCGAATTCGATGCCTTGGCTCCCATCACTAACAGAGTACAGGCGCTTTCCCCGGCCCAACCATCGAAGCCCGACCAGGCGACAGACTCGTCGTCAATGTGTTCAACGGCCTTGAGTCTGAGGGCCTGTCGATCCACTGGCATGGCCTCCGCATGAAGGGTTTCAACCGCATGGACGGGGCGATTGGCCTGACGCAATGCCCCATCCCGCCCGGAAGCGACTTTGTCTATGACTTTACCATTGGGGACGACGAGCATGGCACTTTTTGGTGGCATAGCCACAACCAAGTTCAACGCGGTGACGGCCTCTATGGAGGACTCGTCGTGCACGATCCCGCGGCGGCCGCTTCGCAGCACGGGGACGACGTCCTAGTCTTGATCGGCGACTGGTATCATCGCGCTCAAGCAGAAGTGCTGGCCTGGTTCGCCGACTTCTCAAGTCTCGGCAACGAACCCGTGCCGGACTCGCTCCTCGTCAACGGCAATGGGCGGTACGACTGCTCCATGGCCGTTCCCGCTCGGCCACTCAACTGCACCCAGAGGCGGCAGACCGATGTCGCCCCGCTACTTGCGCGGCGGTCCGACGGCCCAGCGCGGCTACGCCTGATCAACACGGGCTCACTCGCGGGCTTCTCTATCAAGATGGACAGCGCGACACTGGAGCCCGTTGCCGTGGATGGCGCTGGCACCGTCAATCAAGATGCGGGCCAATCAGTTGGCATCCTCTACCCCGGCGAGAGAGCCGATGTCCTGCTCAGGTGGACCGACGACGATAGCGGACTACCCCGCTTGAACATTTACCTTGACGAGGAGTAAGTCGCCTGCCATTTGCAAGGGCCTTGGACACACGAGTCCTAACTGGGCAACTCTAGGAATTTTGGTGGCTTTCCTAACGAGGCGCTGAATCCGAATCAGACGTTCCATGCTTTGCCTGCAGACAATGTAACTATGCAAGAAGAGGTCACCACGCTGCAACTTGGCAACGATCATCGCGACCTGGCAACCCTAACCGCGGCGTCAACTCGCACCTCAGCCCTGCCGGCCAAGGCTCAGGAGACCATTCTCTTGTACGTGAAGACGCAGAAGCTATCGCACTTCGAGAACAAGCCCCTGGGCTTCGTGAACCACACGACGTGGCAGGCACAGACGCCGGCCCTCCTGTCACTGAATCGCACTTCCTGGGACGAGCACCAGCTTCTCCCGTTTGTGGCGACGGACACGCAAAAGCCGACCACGGTTGACCTGGTCATTAACAACCTCGATGATGGTGCTCATCCGATCCACCTTCATGGAAATTCGTTTTACGTCCTATCTTCGTTCCGGGCCGATGGACGCGCCGGATGGGGCAGCTACAACCCGTACGAGTTGGGGGACCCGCCCGCCGGACTGAACCTGAAGAACCCCGTGATCAAAGACACAATTAGTGTGCCACGGAGAGGGCATGTTGTAGTGCGCTTGATGGCGGACAACCCTGGGCTATGGATGTTACATTGTCACATGCTGGTTCACATGGGCACGGGCATGGTGGCCGGGTTGCATGTTGGGGAACAGGATGACCTTGATCATGTCCGGGGCTTGGACCCCTCCGCATCAACGATGTGTATGAAGATATAGGTGTTACAGTCGTAGGCCCCGAGGGTAGATGGCAGTGCTGTAACACACGCATGATGATAGGGCACTCAGACTCAACGCTCAACCCGCTCCAGTATCTGCGCAGGCTATTGCGCTTTGGGCAGGAGCATCGCCGGGCCGAGGCGGCACCTCGCCGGCGCATCGTATCCGCGATGTCGTCACATATGGCATCGACGCGACGGTGGTCGACAGGGCCCGGACCGCGCTGCGCGGTAGGTGGGCGCGGCAAGGGACGTCATTGAGCCGAAGTCGTCGCTAGCATACTTCGTAATGCCCTGCCCTGTACGGTCGCGCACTGTACAGTATGTGTGGCAGAGAAGCGATCGCTTTGAGATCGCCCATCCTCGATGCACCTGCGAGGGGCACGCGAATGAGACCCCTGCAGCCTGCGGCCGATGATGCACGACGGTGTGACCCACCCAAGGTTGCCTGCCCTACTGTTCATTCTTTGTGCGTCCGGCCTTGTCGACCTTGCATGCATGCATGCGGGAACGGGGGCGGCCCGGAGACGAGTGCCGAGCCCGTCGTTTCGTTGGTGAGGACCTCAGCACGTGGCGGAGGGAACCGAACCATTCGCTGTTTCGGCGACCAAGTATTTTTGTTTCGTTGTTGCGCACGGCAGCCATCATGGAACATGGCTTTTCAACTTGCAAGGCGGAGAGACAAATGGTGTAGACGCTGTCCGTTTTGCGGACTCTCGTGGGCGTCGAGTCTCGGAATCTGCTACGGCGATAAGAACACCATGGGGTGCGTGCGTCGCGTGCGTTTCGGCCGTGACCCCCTCGGTAGAATCGGCCTTTCTATTTTCGAGTATCGGACGACGGCGGCAATCCCATACTACTTACTGCCAGGGCCTGGCTCGAGCACGGCAGAGCTCAGACGGTTCGGCCGTTTCCCCAACACCACCACTTAAGGCAACGTTCCACTTGCCCGTTCGAACTTCCTGTTTCATCGCACCCAGCAGATCGAACCTCCGCCTCGAGGGGTGTCTTGTGACGGGGTAGGACATTGCCAAGACTGCGCTGGCTGCCCTCGACCGCGCTCGGCGGAGGGATGGAGTCTCCAAAGGGGGGGGGGGGGGGGTTTCAGGGAGCGATGGTTGAAAGCGTTGTCTGCATTCCCGACACAGGCGCATCAAGCGCATTCCGACCCTGACTTACACCTCCACGTATATATGTGCCGTCGCCGCCCATCCAAGACATGGAGCGGGTAGGTAGAGCTAAGCACCACGGAGAGAAAAGAAGTTCGTCTCGCGAGCTCATAATTCGACATGACGGGCTTCAAGTCCGTTGCGCCCGTTGCGGCGGCTTTGCTGGCAACAGTCGCCACGCCGGCGAGCGCTGGTGGCTTGGAGGATATTGACCATGTCATCCTCTTCATGCAAGGTTCGCTCAAGCCATCTCTACCACTCACTGCCGTCCCGTGTCGGGACAAAACGACCGGAATCTAACCTCATGTCATACAGAGAACCGAGCCTTTGACCATTACTTTGGCACCATGGCCGGCGTTCGCGGCTTCAACGACGCCAACCTCCAGAGCAACAATGGACGACCCGTCTGGCAGCAAGTGTCGCCATCAAATGAGGCCGACTACGTTACTCCCTGGTACATCAACTACCTGGGAGGCAACTGGAGCGAGGCCACCCAGTGCATGCTGTCCGGCAGCAACAGCTGGTACAACAACCACGCGGCGTGGAATCACGGATCCAACGACCATTGGGCCAAGGACAACAGCCCCTACAGCATCGGCTTCTACAAGCGGCAGGATATACCGACGCAGTGGGCCCTGGCGGAGAACTGGGTGATTGGCGACATGTACCAGGAGGCCGTCGTGGCCTCGACGTCGCCGAACCGTGTCGTCTGGGCGTCCGGCTCCATCAACGTCCCTGGCTCACCTCAACGGCCGGACCAAGGTGGTAACCCGTACATTGATAACAACGAAACCCCCGGGTGCGAATCTGGTGGCATCAATTGCTACCCCCTCAAGTGGAAGACCGCCGCCGAGTACTACGAAGCCGCGGGCGTGAGCTGGCAAGTCTTTCAAGACACGGATAACTTTGACGATAACCCCTTGGCCTGGTTTGATCAATTCCAAAAGGCCCAGAGCGGATCTAGTCTCCATGAGAAGGGTATGAAGGGACGGTCTCTCGATACCTTCTTTTCTCAGGCTGCCAGCGGGACGCTGCCGGAAATTTCGTACATCATCGGACCCATGGAACTGGCGGAGCACCCTCCCTACTCACCGCATGATGGCGCTTGGCTGCAAACCAAGATCGCCCAGGCCGTCATGAACTCGCCAAAGTATTCCAAGACAGCCCTCATCGTCTCGTACGACGAGACGGGAGGTTGGTTCGACCACGTGGACCCTTTCCGGTCCCCTGAAGGCACCATTGGCGAGTGGCTCGATGATCCGTATGGCCAGGTCGGGCATACCTTTGCCGGCCCTGGCTTCCGCGTCCCCTTCTACATCATCTCGCCGTGGACGCGCCATGGTGGCGTGTATACGGAACACGCGGACCACAACTCACAGCTGCTGTTCATTGAGAAGTGGCAGGCCGCCAAGGGACGCAACGTGACGACCCACGAGATGGTTGACTGGCGGCGAGACAACATGGGTGACCTCGTCTCTGCGTTCGACTTTGAGCACCCAGATACCAGCCTGCCGAACCTGCCGAACGCGGCGGAGCCCCATAGGGACGGCAACGGCAACTATGACGGGTCCTCGCACTGCAAGGGCCTGTACCCGACGCAGCAGCCCCCCGTCCCGTACAGGGGCAACGGCGTCGTCGATGACATCCCCGGTCTCGTGGAGAAGGGCTTCAAGCCCATCAGGGGCAGGCTCACAGAGGGCCGCTTCCTCGTCCTCGAGATGAGCGGCTATGCCCTCACGGCTGGCAGCTCATGCGGCTCCAACGACGGGGTTTGCGTGACGCGCGCCACGGATAGACATGACTCACAGGCACAACGCTGGGTCGCGCACGTTTCGGAGCTGGGCGGCAGCGAGTTTGCCCTCAGCAGCAGCGTGGATGGCCGGTACATTTGCGAGAGCGAGAAGCTCTGTAGCGACCCGGGCAGCGCCATGAAGTTCGAGGTCGGGTTCACGCCCAGCAGGGGATATTCCCTAGAGAGAAGCTCGTCGGGCAAGTATGTCTCCAGTTCCAATGGGATACTATCAGAGAGCGGGAAGCAAGGGACTTGGAGCATCTTCAGCGTCAATTACTAAAGGCGAGGCGGAGGCATTCGCATTCACAGAGCAAGCGCATGATTTGGATTTTCTGGACATGGCATATATTGTATAGGCATCTTGCGCACATACCTAGACTCATGTACATAGGCACATAAATGTCACAAGGTCACATAACCTGCACGGTGCCAGAGACACGTGGGGGGGCTTTCGGCTTGTATCGCATCACGCTCGGTCGGCTGCATCCTGGATCTTGCCTGTTATCTTGCTGATGTCGTGCTCGTCGAAGGGGTCGACTGGCGTAGCGGCAAACTTCCTTGCGGGGACTCGCTTCGCAAAAAGCACGTCGAGCTCGTGGTACGACCGGTTCCACGTCTCGGGGAGGCGAAAGTAACTCCAGACAAAGACGCAGAAGCAGGTGCCGCCCCAGAAGAAGCCGGTATAGCCCTTGAGGTTCCAGGCCTGGGGGTTCATGAAGTACTGCTGCAGGGTGCCGCCGATTGTACCCATGATGTTGGATGCGTCGCGCGCCAGACATATAGTCTTTTGGCGCAGGCGCGTCGAGCCCATCTCAGCCGGGAGAGCCCAGCCGAGCTGCCCGGCGGAGAGCTGGAAGATGAAGGTCCACGCCATGGTGAGGCAGGCCTGCGCCAGGGCGACGGAGTAGTGCGAGGTCCACACGTTGAGGATGCCGATGAGGATGAGGACGACGCACATGCCGGCCATGCCCCAGACGTAGATGGTGCGGCGGCCAAAGTTGGGCATGAGCACGAACCAGTTGACCAGGCAGCCCACGAAGGCGAGCCCGGTGCCGCCGAGGGCGAGGGAGTAGGTGGTGCTCGTGCCGAGGCCCATCTGGGAGAAGAAATAGGAGCTGTTGTAGGCGAAGCAGATGCCGCAGAGGATCTGGCCGGCGAAGACGACGCAGGCGATCTCGGTGCGGCGCAGCTCCGTGCCCCTGAAGCAGTCCCAGTAGCTGGTGCCGACGCGCAGCTGCTTCTCGAGGTTGTTGGTGTAGACGATGACGGAGAGCGTCTTGCGGGGATCGACGTTGGTCGCCTGGGGGGACTGCAGGCGGCGCAGCGACGCCTCGGCCTCGTCGAGGCGGCCCATGCGGACGAGGTACCACGGCGACTCGGGCGAGAGGTAGATGAGGGGCACGAGGAAGACGGGCCACACCCACTGGATGGCAAAGGGGATCTTGTACCCCCACTCGTCCTCGCGCGTGGACAGGCCCTTGAGGATGCCGGCGGAGATGAGCTGGCCGATGATGAAGCACATGTTGGTGTACGAGGTCATGTAGGTGCGGAGGGCGATGGGGAGCACCTCGGAGGCGTAGGCCGGGGCGGTGGTGGCGAGAATGCCCCAGGGGAAGCCGCAGAGGATCTCGCCGATGACGAGGGCGGTGAGGTTGGGGGCGAAGAAGACGACGAAGATGAAGGCCGTGAGGGAGAGGAGCGCGCCGAGCTGCACCCGCCGCGAGCCGTACTTGGACACGAGGTAGCCGCTGACGAGGCAGCCGAGGATGGAGCCCACGTTGGAGCCCTGCGACAGGCCGGCCTGCCACGAGGGCGTGAGCTGGTAGCCCGTAGGGGTCTCGGGCGTGACGCCGACGAAGTGCCCGTAGCGGATGAGGAAGGAAGCTGTGCTTAATTCAAATCCGTTATCGGTTGGCGATGTACATCATCTACATGTGCGCGGGCGGGACGTGGACATGGAGACCAGACGTTTCTCCAGGGGTAGAAAAGGGAGAGGAGGAGGAGGAGGAGGGGCGGAGGGATCTCACGATAGGCGAAAAAGTTGGACAAGAGGTTGGTGTCGTAGCCCTCCATGATGACACAGGTGGCCGACACGAGCGCCCAGCCGACGGCCTGGGGGTACGCGCGGAGGGCGTCCATGACGGTGAGCTCGTGCTCGTCGGCGGTGCCCTCGAGGGCGGCCTGGTTGAGGGCCTCGTCGGTGAGGGTGGCATCCTTGGCGGCCTGCGTCAGGGTGCGCCCGACCTCGACCTGCTCGGCGATGCCGAGGTCGTGGTGTTTCTCCATGGCTGGGATGGGATCACCAGCCTTTTTCCTTTTTCTTTAGCTGCTGTTACTGACGATGAGCAGACGGATGGAACGAGAGCCGGGTGTGACACGAATGCCGGGCAAGGGGGAACCACAGATTCTATGTGCGTGCATGAAACGGATTTGCTGATCGCCAGCTCTGCATTTGATGCCGCTAAGCTGCATTATATAACAAAATGGCCAAGGCGCATGTGTGCAGTTCGTGACTTGGTGTTTAGCCACGGCTTGTTGGTGTTTTGGGGCCCATGTGCCCCCATCATCCCTGTCGGTGCTGGCAATCGAGGGGTTCTCGTCACCATGGACTGGACTTGGGGGGGGGGGCGGGCCTGGGCAACAGGTGCAGCTCCCCTTCCCGCCGCCACGGATGGGGATATATTCGGGCAAAGGCACAAACAAGCTCGCGGGGAAGGGGATGGTGGCAGAGGGGCCAAGGAAGGACTGGACCTTGTCGGGCCGGCAGAGATGAACCGGGGGAAGAATGCTGTCGCTGCCGAAAGCGACCACTTTTTGTGTAAGACACTGAGGAACCCGCCCGCCCCGGCCGGCCTTCTTTCCCCGCAACCGACAGCCGACGGGAGAAGGGCGAGGGAACCTGGGGTCTGGGCTCGTCTGTTCTCCGCATCAATTCCAGTCATGGCCCCCCCCGCCTTCGGCAGCATGTCGATTCCATCATCAGCAATGGACCCCGCCGGGAGCGCCAGACGCCGAGGGACTCGTGATGATGCTCGGTTGTCGAGTGTAGGCTTGGCTTTTGGAAAGACGGCTTTTCTAGATCCTGGTTTGGCACACGTACCTGCTTGCTTGCTCTATCTATATGTTGCTCCAGCGTGTACAGTATGGAAGCCACGCTGCGACAATCGCTGGTGCAGGCCAGGCTCAACGCTGCATGCTCGTCGAGGCAAGCCGTCCGTGTTTCGCAGTTGGCATGAGTCTTAAACCCTTCACCACAGCATGAACAGTGAGTGGTTCACATATGGCGTCGGCGCCGCAACAACGGACGGGCACGCGCCCCCTCATTCTTTTTCAAGTCTGTTCAACAATGGGTTCTGCACTTCACCTAGACTCAACGAGCCTGTGTGTCCATATGCTCGAGAGCAAGGTTGTGGCCAGCGGTGAGTGGGTGATGTGGAGAAGCCCATCTAACCCCCAGAGTCTACGGAGTAACTTCATAGTCCGGGGATGCTACAAGCGCACGTGGGCGGCTTGCAACGTCGTCGATTACTTCCAGTTTCTTCCGTCTGCGCCGTACTTGTGCGTTTCCCAACCCCTCATGCATGTGCCTCGGCGAACTCGATTGCTGCCAGTTGAGCCCGCACCTCGCCATAGTCTCAAGCCTCTGTCTGCATAGCCTCAACTCAACAACATGTCATTCGCTTTGCTGCCAGCAAGGCGGAGCTGTTCAATCCATCAGGACGAGCAAGGCGAAAAGGCCAGCGTTCGAGACTTGACCAAATGCTTGCCCCAGGTCACCTACATGTACTTCCGCGGACGTGGCGTCAGACGGACGTTGTCGAGCGATATGAATCTGTTCTCAGCTCCCCACCTTCCGTTACAGCAACAACACTCCTCAACACGCGGGCAAGTCTCCAAGCCAGGGTCCAGTTGCTGTTCGAACCGCACCAATCCTAGACTCGCGCTCGCTCGATTGGGAGCGCCTCTACAAGGCCTCACTTACTTCACTGCGGGGGACATGCCGCGGATTCACTGGCTCGCTCTCTCACGAGCCTGGGCTTTTCTGGTGCATCACGCACCAATGAATCGAGCTTCCGAACATGTCTCCATTCGGCACTTGCAACAGGCAGTCTGGCAATAGCTCGCTCGTTCGGTTCTGGGCCGGGTTGCTGGCTCGCGACCTGGACTCGGGTTTGCCGAATTTACTGACGTCAATTTCAACAGGCAAGCATGGATGACGGCGAAGCTACTGACGATTATGTGCCGCGATGTCGGCGGCACGCTCACATCAGCCCAGGCCGCCGGCGCAGTGGAAAAATTCTCGCTCGCACCCGCCTTTGTAGTTCCAGCATGACGTGGGTCACACATTTCCCGAAGCTTCGCTCACCACAGCGGTGATGGCGGCTACATGCAGCAAGAGGATCGATCATGGTACACGTATTGGTCATTTTTGTACGAAGAATTTTAATGCAGCAGCGTCATGAACTTTCTTCATCGGAATTGTATTCTCTCTTGCTCTGCTCCAACTCGGTCAGGGTTCGGGCACTCAGTGTTTGGCGCGCGTGCAGCGGTACATGACGCTCTGTCCCCCCTTGAGGCTGACGCTCAGGCCGGATTGCGTAGTCACGGACTTTTTGCCAAACACATCAAAGCACGTGTACTTGCCCGAGACGCCCAGGTCTGCGAATGACGCAGACACCGTCTTCGTCTGGGTCCCCGCGTCGCCGTCGTCGTAGTTTGCTAGCACGACGATGAACTCGCCAGACGGCGCGGGCCCCGCGATCCACGCGTTCTGCGCGAGCCAGGCGTTGCCGCCGGAGCCCGGGTTGCGCGGCTGCATGGGGTAGTTTGCGGTGAAGCCCGCCGCCGCGAGGGCGTCGTGGTCGTTGAGCAGCGCCAGGCCGTCCGGGTCGGGCTGCTCGAGGTCGTCGCCGAGGTTGAGCTCGGCCGAGGAGCCGATCCAGTGGATGAAGACGGAGCGGCGCTGGTCCAGGCTCAGGCCGCTGAGGGTGCCGTTGTTGAGGACGTACATGGTGTCGAGGTTGGGGTGCGTGCCGATGCCACCGCCGCCGCTGCCGGCGCGGTGGTGGTCAGAGTAGTACTCGTGGGCGACGGCGGCGTTGATCCACTCGAGGTAGTTGCCCAGGGTGCGCAGGACGCGCGACCAGTCGGTAAAGGGCGTGCGCGAGTACGACTGTATGTCCTGGTCGACGCGCATCGAGTCGGCGTTGGCGCGCCAAATGTCAAAGTAGGGCTTGCTGCGGTCGAGCTTCCAGGAGATGGCGAGCGTCATCCTGCGGCCCGTCTTGGCGATGGCCCGGTGCCACAGCTGGACCTCGGGGCTCTCGTCGGGGGGCAGGTCGACGCCGTTGTCGTTGGAGCCGGGCGTGATGAAGTCGAGCTTGATGTAGTCGACGCCCCTATTTCAGTCGGTTTCAGCAAAACATAAAGGACTGGACCCAGACGTAAATATGCAAGGCAAGCGCTTGATGAGCTCGCGCCCGCTGCAAAGAGGCTCAGGACACGTACCAGCTGGCAAACTGCCTGGCGTTGGAGTCGATCCACTTCTCCGTGTCTGGGTGGTCGTATTTCAGTCGACATCTCGCGAGCCCGTTGGTTGCGCCGCAGATGTCGCTGATCTTGGTGTTGGTCCCTTCGATGGTCTTGTTGAAGTCGTTGAGGAACGCGCCCGGGACGATGTAGATGCCGATGAGGAGTTTCTTGCCGTGCAGGTAGCGCGCGAAGCGAGGAATGTCAAACCTGCTGTCGTCGTAGCTGATGCGGCCGTGGTCGTCGCCATGATCGCCGACGGACCAGCCAGAGTCCAGGCCGCAGAGTCTGTAGTTGCCTCGCAGGTCGCCGGCCAGCCGGTCGCATATGCCCCGGACGTGGCCCTCGTTGTAGTCTGCGTCGCTGAGATACTTGCCCGCCTGGGTGCCCCAGGAGTTCCAGCCGCGGATGGGGGCCGTGGTGCCGTCTGGCGTCGTCCCGATCGTGACGACCTTGAGGGACGTGGCGGCGGCCGCCACCGCTCCGGCGACGAGCCCAAGGTTGGTGAGCGTCAGCAGAAGCATTGCCACGGGGGGCTATGGCGCCAGCTTCTTTGTTTTTCCTTTCACGACTATGCTGCTTGTAGAGGTTGCCGGTATTGGTCACCGGCGCAGTCACTTACTGCAGACGTCATCCAATGCCGTTTATCAAGCATCGCGGCTAGACTCTTATGTATCTATTGCAGCATTGCGGCAGGCTCCTCCTACGTGGACGATTGACGCCGCTTCTCTGCGCGATGTATCCCTAGTCGTGTTCCAGCCCCTCCTGTCCGCGGACAATAACGCGACCCTCTCGTCACTTGGTTGTATTTACCCAGACGCAGTCCCCCCCCGGACAAGGTCGTAGCGCCGGCGAGAAAATCGGAAAAGAGTCAAGGTCCAAGAACGTCCGATAAATATTCCTCAATTGGCCATAGAGGAATGAGCCTGCCCGTGCCCGCATCATGGTCCGTCCCTGGCCCCAAGAACATAACGGATGAACGAAAAACAACCATGGAGCCCAGCCCGGCTGACCTCGACTACAATGCCGGAGCTCAACTGTTGCCAGCTTCGGATGATGCCGGCCGAATTGGAATCCCACTCCAATTGGGCCCTTCCTTGTCCAAGCAAAGAGGAGGGTACCATTCCCGGCTGGCCTCCCGAGTCGGCGTAAGCACACGCGAGTCACCCGTCATCGGGCAGCGTCAACTGCGGGGGCAGGATGACGAAATACACGTGGGAGCCTCGCGTCCCCATGCGCGCCAGTGCGTCACTCACACGCCCTCCCGCCCATCAAGTGCGTTTTGGCGTGCGAAAAAAATCGAACCTGTGACTCAATCGGTGCGCAGCCGTGATCGAAATTGCTCGGTAATCCGCGCTGGTGGCTTGAACACGCCATGAGGCTTTCTCTAGGCGACTCACAAACGCGTGTAGAACCTCGTAAGCACGGTCGGAGCCTTCAAATGGCAGCGCATTTGATGTTTTTTGTGCTGATAAAAAGGGAGTGAAATGTCTGTCCCAATTGACTTTTGTTTTGTCTTGCCAAGCACCGTTGCATTTCTTCAACACCAGCACTTTAGAGTTGTTCACCTGCCTCATTGAGCGCAAGTCTTCACGCACCAAAGTCACTCCCGCCGCACCACTGCATCAATACCACCACCACCACCACCAATAACAATAACCAACCACCATGCCTGCCCAACAGATCCAACACGGTTTCAAGTCGCCGAATGCGGGGTACGTTCGCCTCAGTGAGAAGCCGGGCGTCAAACAGGCTCCGGCCGCCGCACACACGCAAGGGTCCGGCGGCAGCTCGTCATCGCAAAATCGTCAAGAGGAAGAAAACATGTCTCGCGTCAAGGAAGCACTCGCCGGCCGGGGCTCATTGCAGTTTCACTGAAGAGGTCTCCCGCTCTTCACGGATCCCTGATTACGCCTCATGATTCCGAGCTGGGACCTCTCGGTCGTCCGGATGTCGCCTCTTGACGGGCACGGACCAGCGCATGCATCGAGAGGCGGACATGGCGCAGTCTGTTTCAACGATTGTCTTACGTTTCTTTACGAATGTCAAACATGGATATACCAGATGGGGAGTTGCAGAGGACAGCTTCGCTGACTGGAGCCGGACTGGCCAGTCACGATATGTGTTGCTGGGACCAGAACACGAAGCGGATGGCGTTTGAATAGGTGAATGGGCTAGCCAGCGGACATGAGCATATGACGACTAGTTTATTTCAGAGACAAATGGGATTTTAATCGAATATGTTTAATGACTGCTTCTGCCGTGTCCGCAGTATGATGCTACCTGACGATGGTGTTCTCGGGGAGTCTGGTGGCTTCAATACAAGAATGATACACGCATGAGGGCTGGGCCCAGATGGACCATGCGACATACCTGGCGATACTGCAAAGTATACTCTGATGCGTGCGCTCAGCCACACGGCTAGACTAGACGTGAGCAAACGGTTCGGTTCGTCGGGGCCATAACTTAGTGTTTGCATCGCGAATGGACCACGGGCGGTGCCCGTGCTGTTCACGCTGAAGCAACGAGCCAAACATGAAGACAGCGCCGATTACGTCACGGGCTGTCGCGGTCTGGCCGAGGGCGTTGGCCCCGGCATCGTTCCAATGCTATTCTTATTCTGCAATTTTTTTTTCCAATCTGGCTTCACAAACACTCACGGGCCAAGTTCATGTTGGGCAGTCGACATCAACAACTCCATGAAGCAAGATAAAAACCCGAGACGGGCTGCTTCTGCCCGATGTGCGCTCGCTCCCAACGACTCGCCACTCACCCTACATCCATCGGCTTACAAGAACTGCCCGAGACTCGCTACAACGTCGGGCAGTCCAAGATGAAATACCATCTCCTTGTCATCGCTGCCCTGTGTACCCTGAGTCTTGCCGCACCCGGCTCGTTGTTCAGTAGCCTACGGAACAAGGCCAACTGGAAGCCCGCGAACTGGTTCAGGAAACGCCCACCCAAGTACATGGACGAGACGGGCCCCCCGCCCCCCTACTCTTCCGTGCCCCCCCCGCCCCCCTACTCTCCCGAGCCTCCCTGCCCTCCGAAGTCCCCCAAGATGGAGATTGCCACAGCCACTTGGCACGGAGTGAGTTATCCACAGGCTGCCATAGAAGACAACCGAAGCTGACTGTTGATTGTGCTCTGCCGCGCCGCAGTGTTGTTCCGGCGCCATGCCGGGCCGCTGTGTAGTGGCAAAGTACCAGGGCTTACACGACGGTCTATACTACCTGCATAACGGGGTGTACACCAAGGAGCAGTACGATATTGCGTCCAAGACGGAGTTCTTCCCCCCATCCACGACGTCATATCTAGACAAAGAATGTGACTATGATTCGTTTGTGAGTTTTATTTCGCCCCTGTTCCCATGGCGTTCTGATCCCTTCAGTCTGTCGTCACCCTACGTGGTCGCTCCTAACGTTGTTGCGCCAGTGCGAGAGCGAAGGAGGGTCTTGCTCGCTGAAGGCGGGCAAAGACTGGGCCAAATGTGGCTCGGGCTGACTATTGATGCTGCTCCAGGCAGGCTGCCATGGAAGGGGAGGACGGGCATGCATGCCGAGTCGTGGTGGAGAGGACTGGAGTTGTCCGGCGCTGGAACCGGGTGGATTCCCCGAATAAACCTCCTCGGAGCACACAGAGAGCGGAGAGCTTGTCAGATGCGGAGACGGTCATCCCCGTCAGTGTTCATTCATTTCACCAGCATGGTCCTGGAAGGTCACGATAGCCGCTCGCTTGGGATCAATTGATCCATCAATGTGGAGGACTCTGGGATAAGTCACTTTAAAGTGTTTTTTGTTTTTGTTTTGTGTGTGCAAGATAAATATATGTAGCAAGTAGCCCGTCCTCAGGCTGTCCCATCTTCACTCATCCGTCGTGTGTGAGTGCTCTCCCGGCGACACAAGACATATCGGACACGACGGCGATTGAAACCAAAAATTAAAAAGACATAAAGAAAATAATGAAAGCTCGGCTTCTCGTGGCGGCGGCGGCGGCGGCGATGTCCGCGGCCTTGGTGCGCGCAGTCAACAATGGCCTGGCGCGGACACCGCAGATGGGATGGGTGAGCGATACCCATATCATACCATGGTGAAGCGCAAGTCTCTGGACCCAGTCAGCAGCTTACACTTATATCTGCATGCTCGTCCGCGGCCAGAACAACTGGAACACGTTCGCCTGCGACGTCTCCGAAAAGCTCCTCCTCGAGACCTCCAAGCTCCTGGGGGACTACGGCCTCAAGGACTTGGGCTACCAATACGTCGTGCTCGACGACTGCTGGTCCGTCGGGCGCGGCGACGATGGCTATCTCATCCCCGACACGGCCAAGTTCCCCCGCGGCATGGGCGCCGTGGCCGACGAGCTGCACAAGGAAGGGTTCCTGTTTGGCATGTACTCGAGCGCCGGCGAGATGACGTGCGCGCGATACGGTATTGAAGCCCTCGAGCTATGGAGAACAGCCGACAGAAGGTGTACGAAAGTAGTATGATAGCTGACAGGCCCCGGCTCGCAGCGGGCTCCCTCGACTATGAGGTGCAGGACGCCGAGAGCTTCGCCTCCTGGGGCGTCGACTACCTCAAGTACGACAACTGCTACCACATGGGGCGCATGGGGACGCCTCTCATCTCGTTCAACCGCTACAACGAGATGGCCAAGGCGCTCAAGAAGACGGGCCGGGCAATTCTCTATAGTCTGTGCAGCTGGGGCGAGGACTACGTCCATACCGTGCGTTGCCCATCCATGTTTGCTCCCTCTCTGGGCGGACCGCGCGCGCCCCCCATATACTGCTCCGATGGGCAGGCAGCAGCAAAAGCTGACAAGAAGACGGCCATGTCCAACGTCCATTAGTGGGGAGGGTCGATTGCCAACTCGTGGCGCGTCTCGGGCGACATCTACGACTCGTTTGCGAGGCCCGACGACCTCTGCGCGTGCAACAACGCGGCGGACCCGGCGTGCGTCGCCCCGGGCACGCACTGCTCCGTCCTGGCCATCATCAACAAGGTGGCGCCCTACATTGACCGCGGCCTCCCGGGCGCCTGGAACGACCTGGACATGCTCGAGGTCGGCCTGGGCGGCATGACCGAGGAAGAGGTGCGTGCGTGCTTGCGGGCAGGCTGCTGCTCTCCATCACTGTCCCCCTTTCCATCTTTGAACGCTGACTGACCATTTGACCATCATCATCGTGGCGCAGTACAAGGCACACTTTTCCATGTGGGCGGCGCTCAAGTCGCCGCTGCTGCTAGGCAACGACCTGCGCGCCATGGACGCGACGACGCTCTCCATCGTCAACAACCCGGCCATCATCGCGCTCAGCCAGGACCCGCGCGGGCGGGCGGCGATGCGCATCGCGCGCAACCTCACGGTGCCCAAGGACGAGCACGGGGTGGGCGAGGCGCAGGTCTGGAGCGGGCCGCTCGCCAACGGCGACCAGGTGGTCATCTTCCTCAACGCGGCCGACGAGGACCTCGACATGTCGGCGTCGCTGGCGGAGCTCTTCGTCTTGCAGGGGCCGGGCGGCTCGGCGGCCGAGGCGAAGCGGGACTGGGCCGTCAGGGACCTCTGGGGTAGCATCAGCAGCAGCGGCTCGGGCGGCGGCGGCGGCGGCGGCGGCGGCGGCGGCGGCGGCGGCGGCGGTGGAGGCGCGAGGATGGGCAGGGCGGACGCACAGGCCGTGCTGGATGCAACGTCTGAGGCCGAGCGCGGCGCCGTCCTCAGGAGGGCGAACTGGTACAACGCTACGGAGAAGCCCTACGCAGAGGGGCTCGCCGAGGGGGACGCCCGCCTGTTGGGCGAGCGCGTCGGCACCGTCAAGGCCGGCGGACGGCTCGAGGCAAGAGTCGGCCGACATGCAGCCAAGGTGTTTCGGCTGCAGAGCGCAGCGGGCGGCGGCGGCAAGGCGGATGCCGGCTCGACAGGGGGCGATGATGATGGTAGCATCGGCAAGGACGAGCTGTGAATTGATGGATGGATGGTAGGATGGATGGCGGCTGAGCTGCTGCTGAATGAATGATGAGCGAAAGCTGATTGATGCTTGATCAGCCCTCTCCAGTCTCTCCCGGCCCCCAGCCTTTGTGCGACGGATAGACGGCACAGCAAGACGTGGTGCCCGATGGGGAGCGTGCCAAGTTGCCGGGCTCTCTTAACAATGTCTTGCCATAGTATGACTGCATGGTGGTGGTGCAATAAGACACTTGGTACTTGATCTTATCCACCCCAGCATGCCTGCTTTTACCTCAATACGTATGTACATGGATGATGCTCGGGCGGGGGCTTGCCGCAGATACAATACAATACTCCATGTACGTCGAGTCGCATGCAATGCGGGCCTTCGTATGTGCACGCGCGCGTACCTTGTACGACAGCCCAGAACGCTACGGCATGACAGTTGGCAACGCCCGCGCATGCATTCAGCCCAGGTCAGTCAGTTGTACAGCAAGGCGTGCGTCTGTGCTGTCTGCCGCCCCCTCGAGAAACATACATGGATGGTGCAGGTGCCGAAGCCCGAGTCCGCCGCCATGGTAGTAGCTCGAGACTAACACGAGCCAGGAGAGACATCACGGCAAGGGAAGGGGGGGGCATGTCCGCGACAACAATAAACACGAGGGAGGCAGTCAGCTCGGGGGGCGCTCCTTTGTATTAAAAAAAACCACACGCGCCGGCACGTCTTGCGTTTGATTGAATTGTAGAAGACCCAGCCAGCCCCCTTGATCATCGAGGTGTCGGTTGATGGCATCCTCGAGTCGATAGCTTCGACCCGTTCCAGTTGAAGCACAGTCGTCCATCCGGCGCGCGGCCACGACTCGACAGACAGACAGACGGACAGACGGACAAGAGTCACGGCCAACCAACAAAGGACCACACACGGCTCAGCTCCCCATCCAATCGCCACAATGATGCGAGTCTCGGCCCTGGCGCTTCTAACCCTGAGCGTCGCCGGCTCGGCCGTCGCCGCTGCGCCAGATATCCGCCAACTGGAAGCCCAACTCTACCAACTTTCTGAGACTCTGCGGTGGAACGGCACTACTCATGCAACCTACGCCCATGTCGAGCCGGCCGCTCGCGCAGCGCACTCGACGCTCGCCGCCATCGCCGGCAGCGACCCCGAGGCCGTCCCCCAGGCCGCGCTCTTTGCCGACGCCCTGGCCCGTCTCGTCGCCGAGAGCCACTACCTGACGGAGCTCTCGCGGGCCCGGGACTACCAGGCCGGGGTGCTGGACTCGGCCATGTTCCTCATCGGCAGCGTCAATGAGTGGCACTACACCGTCAACCTCATGGGCGACAAGCTGCGGCAGCCGTCCAGCTACCGGGAGCCGCCGCCTGGACGCAGCAAGGCCGGGGACATATCCAAGGCGACGAAGCCGGGTACCGAGTTCTGCGACCATGACGCCGGGCCGACCATGGTGGTCATCCCCACGGGCACCTACACGGCCGGCTCGGACCACGAGGAGCAGGAGCACTGGAAGGTGCCCGTGAACCGGCGGCAGTACGAGCTGCCGCATCGCCAGGTGCACATCGCCACGCCGCTGGCCTTTAGCCGGACCGAGATCACCGTCCGGCAGTTCGAGGCCTTCCTCCGTGACACCGACTACGAGCCTCGCGGCGGCGCCCGGTGGTGGGACCCGGCCGACCCGGGGGCCATGGTGTTCAACCCCTCGCTCGGCTGGAGCGACCCGGGCTTCCCGCAGACGCCCGACTCGCCCGTCGTGGCCGTCACGCGGCAGGACGCCAAGGCCTACGCGCGGTGGCTGTCCGTCATCACGGGCCAGACGTACCGGCTGCCCAGCGAGGACGAGTGGGAGTGGGCGGCGCGCGGCGGCTCCAACGACTCCTTCTTCTGGGGCCACGACCTGGACCACGTCAACCTGTACGCCAACTCGTACGACCAGACGGCCCGCGCCGCCAACAACTTCACCTGGGTGGCCACCAACGTGACCGACGGCTTCCCCTACACGGCGCCCGTGGCCTCGTTCCGGCCCAACGCCTTCGGGCTCTACGACGTGACGGCCAACGCCCGCGAGTTCATGGCCGACTCGTGGGTGCCGGACCTGGCGCGCTCCCCCAACAACGGCTCCGTCCACCCGGACCCCGTGGCGCCGTTCCCCGTCGTCCGCGGCGGCGCCTGGAACTACCAGCCGCAGAACCTGCGCCTCAACTACCGGACTGCCTACTTTTCGAGCGAGGTTGCCACCAACATGTTTGGCATCCGACTGGTTCGGGAGCTCACTTAGTAACGGGTTGAAGGAGGAGGAGGGGCGGGATCGGGTGGGATTGGATGGGAAAAAGGGGAAAGAACATAGCCACAAAGGAAGAGGGGGGGGGGGAGCCGCTCCCGCAACTGTTGATGTGATGATGTACCGACGCCTGATGACCTCGTTGGTCTCTTTGCGTCCACGTCTCTTTGCCTTTTCATTTCTCCGTAACACACTTTAGCAGCTCTCATGTATGTACGTACGACTGGAATATTAAAAGTTAAGCGGACAAGGAAGACGGGGCCAAAAAAAAAAAGAAAAACAAACCGCCTCAATACACGCGCTTCAAGGACCAGCAAACATCTGGCCTGTCCAATAGTACCCGAGCCCCCCTTTCTCATGTTGCAACTGCATTCCAGCGTCGTATTGCCAGCATATTGCCCACATCTCAGCTTGACCCCCATCATGTGCCCCATCGACCATTTGACGTCTTTCGATCATTCAAGGCGTACCTGATTTGGAATGCGGCAACGAAAGGAGGTTGGCCGTGCGCGCGCAACGCACGATTGGTGGACTGAGACCTTTTTCGAGATAACTAGTAAGTGGTACTAGTGGTAGTACGAGCTACTCACTACCTACCACTACTACTGCTAATACTACTACTGTACTACTACTAATACTACTACTGTGCTACTACTAACGCTGCTCTATCCGGCCCCCCCCCCGTCGACGTTTCTTGTCTCAGACATCTACCTTGAGCGCGTCATGGAAGCGTGATGCCCGCCCGCCAACACGAGATGCTCTTCCGAGAGAGCACCGAAGGGGCAGCAGATACGATCAACCCAGCGTCGGCCTCAGCCTCCCCCCCTTCATCGGTCTCAGGCTCAGAACAGAATCTTCCCGACGTCTGAGCAACGCTCGTGTCGGCAAGAGTCCGCAGGAGCACAAACGGGCTGCCGTCGTATGTAATGCATGGATGCACGAGGTGCGTGCGCGCGCGCGCGCACGACGGGGACGGGGGGGTCACAACAGCAGAGCTGTGCACATTGATGCGGCACTGCGGCTGTCCAATGCAACCCCCTGCCCGTCATATATATTTTTTTCCGTGACTGACAACTTCCCGTCTGCCTCAGTTGCGCTGTCGGCCACGTGTCGATGTTGGTCTCATCAAACACCACCGCGGGCTGTGCTGAAGAAACCGCACATCGCCACCCCCCCCCCCCTACTTCGTCCTGCGCAACCCTCCCCCCCCCCGGTCAGGCGTCATTCATCGAGTCAGCCCCGTGGCCAACGCGCCGGAATAGAGTCATTCCCGTGGCCCCGGAGCAACAAAAGGACTTCAGGGATCGTCGCTTGGGCGTCGCCGCTGCCGGGCTGAACTCGATACACCTCCGGCGGTTGTCGACAACGGGCCCGAGCTGCGGGTCATCGAAGGGGGCATCGCTGGCACAACGCTACCGGCCTTCCATGACTGCGTCACGGGCCATGTCGAGCTCCACAGCCGGCGGCGGTGTCGTCGCGCGCGCCGCCCGTCCGCCCAATCCCGCGATCAACCATGGGCGAGCTTCGCCGGAGGCTACCTCATGTAGTAGAACGGGGAGCAGCATGACGGAGATGCCCCCATTCCCGCAGAATTGTCCGACAGGCTCATGCTACAGCATCACTTGCTCCAAGCTGGAATGCTGACGGCACGCCTCGTTTACCCGCATCCCAAGTCCGCTCTGCCTTTGCCGTGGCGTCCACCATATGCCGGTTGCGTCGGCGCTCCCCGGCTCCGCCGGAAACCCCCCCTCCCTTCTACTAGGTCTCGGACAAGAATGCACTCGGCGTTATGTACTAGATGGGGACTTCCATTTCAAGGTTGTCGACAAGGCTGGGGGAGGCGGAGGGTGGAGGGCCCGGGCGCGGCAGCGACGATGACGAGACCACCACTGCCAGCGGCGAGACGCCAGGTCTCGCATTTCTTCTTAAGCGAGAGCACTTGCAGTCGTGATGTGAGACGGGTTAAACAACCCCTCCCCGTCTCCCGTGCTCAAAACCCCACGGCAGGCCCGGTCCCCAGGGTTCCATCACGATGGCTACCGCCTCAGCAGGGAGACTGGAAGCGGCAGCTCAGCAACACGACGGCCGTCCAACACCTCCAGCAACAACTTCCACAGAGGCAATCATGTTGAGTGACCTGGCCTCAGAACGGCCAGAGGAGTTCCAGGTCACGTTTGACGCCGATGATCCCGAGGATCCCAAGAACTGGCCCACGTGGTACCGGGTCTGGGTCATGGTGACGGTCTCGTTCTGCGCGTGGGTCGTCGTCCTCTACAGCACGAGCTACAGCAGCGCGATCCCCGGGTTGCGGGAAGAATTTCACGTCTCCAAGGTTGCGGGGACCATGGGCATGACGGCCTATCTCCTCGGCCTCGCGGTGGGCAGCCTCATCGCGCCGCCCCTGAGCGAGCTCTACGGGCGTCGCGTCGTCTACCTGGGGTGCCTTTGCTGCTGGGCCCTGTTCGTCGTCCCGGGCGGCCTGGCGCAGTCCCTGGCCGCCATCATCGCCGTCCGGCTGATCAGGTAAATCAACGTCTCTCCAGTGTGAAATGACATGAAGACAAACGAAAAAAACTGAAGACGCATCCGTTGTTGACCCCTATTAATAGTGGTCTCTTCGGTGCCGCCCTGGTCTCAAACGGCCCTGGCTCAATCGTGGATGTGTCCAAGCCCGAGCACCTCGCCATGGGCATGTCGCTGTACAGTCTCGGACCCTTCAACGGGCCGGTCCTGGGACCCTTGATCGGCGGCTTCACGTACGAGAGCCTGGGGTGGCGGTGGACCAACTGGATTGTGCTGATTCTAGGCGGCCTTTCCATCGTCATGATGTTGACTGTCAAAGAGACGTACGCGCCCGAGATTCTCAGGCGCAAGGCGGCCCGCCTGCGCAGTAAATCGGGCAATCCGCGGTGGTGGTGTCGCTACGACCAGAGGTGCTCGTCGATGCGTCTTGTCTGGGTGAACCTGCGTCGCCCCTGCGTCCTGTTCTTCACGGAGCCGATTGTTTGGTTCATCAATGTCTGGTAAGGGATCCCCCCGCCCGGGACTCATTTGCACGGGGAACCAACCCCTGTGGCGAGTGAGTGACGTTGCTTTTTGATGCCGTGCGCTGACAAGGGGGGGGCCTGGCTGGCTTGGTTGGTTCAGGAACGCGCTCATCTACGGGATACTGTATCTCTGCTTCATCGCGTACCCTGTCGTCTTTTCGCATCACCGCGGCTGGGGCCCCGGATTTACGGGCATGTCTTATCTCGGTATCGGGCTGGGTATCGTGCTCGCCATTGTGGCAGAGCCCCTGATCCGACGACTCATCAACGCCCAGGGCCGCGACGCGAAGACGGGGAAACCGCTCCCAGAGGCGGCGGCCCTGATCATGGCCATCGGATCCCTGCTCACGCCCATCGGCCAGCTGGGGTTCGCCTGGACGTGCCTGCCCAAGACAATCCACTGGGCGATCCCAATATGTTTCGGGATCCCCTTTGGCGCCGGCAACACGCTGAGCTTCATCTACTCGTCAAACTACCTGGCGGGCGCGTACGGCATCTACGCCGCCAGCGCGCTGGCCAGCAACGCCGTGATCCGCAGCCTGTTCGGCGCCGGCCTGCCGCTCGCGGGGGCCAGGATGTACCAGGCCATGACGCCGCAGCTCGCCGGGACCCTCTGCGGCGTGCTCGAGGTGGCCATGATTCCGATCCCGTTTGTGTTCTGGAGATATGGCCGGCGCATTCGCGACAGCAGCAAGACGATCCGCCAGCTCCGTGAAGACAGCGGCGACGTCACAAGTAGTGACGAGTCCCGGCCGGAATCGCGCGACGATCGCGAGAAGTGACAGGCTGTCGACCCCCATCCAGTCTGCACCGGAGGCTTAACGCCGGACACACGTCTCATGCTGCATCGTGTTTTTCGAATTTTGCCAGCTCGCACATTATGAGGACCCTTGGACGGTATAGTCAGGTATATTGCAACGACGGCATGTGGAAGTGAGAAAAGAAATTTTATGCGGTCAAACGGCGCATCGGACGCACCCAGTATCCCTTACCCCCAACATGAAGTATTGTTAGGTATCAGACATCATGATGCGATGGAACGATGGACATGATGGACATGAAGAAGGCCGCACGCGCAGGGTTAGTATTATTGCCTACGGTATGTTGCACAGGACGCGTGGAGTCATGTCGTTACGTATGTTGCCACATGCACTGAAACTATGTGGACAGGCATTGGGGTCATTGATATTATCTACAAGTATTATGCAATCAGCTAGAACAACTCGGGCATTTGATTTACGTATATCAGATCGAGTAACCTTTATGCTAGAGCTGACGGGACGATCCGTCATGTTGAGGGGAACCGATACGGGTCTGTCTGTCCCCCTGCACCCGGGCCCGAATTATTCGCCGCCGCGGGGCCGACATGGCGTGTCCACTCTCACGGCTCCTTTACGGCCAGGTCCTTGTTATAACTCAAATACTATGCCTTGGATCTCTTGCTCTCGGCGCCTCTGCAGCGCTCGTCGTCGTCGTCGGAAACAATGAACGTCAGCGTCGCATCGGCAACGACACAAGCCGTCTTTCTGAGCGGCTTGTCCAGCGTCGTAGCCCAAGCCATCTCCGCTTACAAGTCCAAGGTGCGCCGCCCGCGTGCTCGACAATTGAAACACAAACAACATGATGGGGATCGTCGTGTGAAAATGATTTGCGCCTGTAGTAGAAGATCGGTACTGATGAGGGCGACAGAGCTTCGGAGAAGTCGACATTGTCGCGTTCACGCATGTCCTAGTCTACACGGCGCTCACGACGCCCCCGAATCACAAGTGGCAGCAATTCCTCGAGTCTGCCTTTCCAACGCAAACGCCAATCAATCATGGCCCAAAGTCGTCGGCCGCTGCTCAGTCGCCCGGAAAGTGGGCTGCTGCGGGTCGCAGCGAGCAGCATCGCGATCCACAGCCAGACGATGGACCAACAGGCCTGAATGTCGCCAACACTGTGGCCAAGTTTTTCCTCGACCAGACGTTTGGAGCGGTAGTCAACACCATCTTGTTCATCTGCCTCATGGAATACATGAAGACCAACAGCTTCGCAAGTGCGCGATCCAACCTAGGACAGGTATGTTCAATGTCTCTCATCCACACGCACCTCGGAAGTGGCGAACCGGCATTTGACGAGCGTGCATGTCATACATGGGTGCTGACTGCTGCGGCGAGAACTTTTTGCCCATGCTCCTGTCCGGTTACAAGCTCTGGCCTTTTGTATGCCTGCTAAACCTGACAGTCGTGCCGTTCGAGTACCGCGTGCTGGTTGGGAGCGCCGTAGGGCTGGCCTGGGGGGTCTATATCAACCTCATGTATGTTTGAGGCCGACAAGGAAGAAGCCCGTCATTTATCATAGACACTTTGCTAGAAGCAAGATATTTTTGCCATTCGGCGTTACGCCAGCTCTCCCGCGGCAACCTCATCAAAGCCCAGCTTATCGCAAGACGCGGGCATGAAGGCCCCGACGGCACCAAACTGTGACAGGGTGCACGCGTCCTGTCCAGGCGGTGGCGGCGCGTCCTCGAGCTGCATAGCTGCGCCATCCGCGACTGAGTCTGGGTCTGAGCCGGACGACTCGTCGCCCAGTGCCCACTGCATGTCAATCTGAGCGGCGGGCGAGGTGCAGGCTAAGACGCCCTCGGAATGCTTGAGCAGCTCGGGCAACAGATGTGATCTGCCACCTCGGATACGGCCGAGGCATTTGACGATGGAAGACAGTAGATCCAATGACCCAAACTCGAACGAAGACGTAGGGAACGTCGCCATGGACGCGTCGGCGAGACTGATGCCAATGTCGAACAATTTTTGTTCCTATAAGCGCATGTCAGTAACATTTAAACTGGACGTCCGATCGGAAGGCCATGCATGATTGACGTACCATGCCGATGCCGTGACAGTCCTTGGACGTTTGGTTGACCATGTCCAGCTGCATCATGATTGTCTTTCCGGCCTCAAACGGCACGACCAAGCTCGGCGACGCGGCATGCCCGTACATGAGGCTCGGGTTGACGCCATACGCGAGGCGCCACATGGCGACGCGCAACCACTGCTGCGTGACGAGCGTGTCGAAGCGCTGGCTTTCCAGCACCGAGTCGGCGGCCTGCACGGCGCACAGCTTGTCGCCAACGCGCTGGCTGAGCACGATGCTCGACCCTTGCTGCTGCGACGGGTCACTGGTGGGGAGCCAGTCGTATAGTGAGTGTGGAAGCAGCTCGAACAGCCGGATGTGGTTGACGAAGTCGTGCATCACGACGGGGCAGTCGGAATCGACGACCTGGGGCTTGGTGATGGTGCTGCGCAGCATGACGGGCCGGCGATGCTGGAGGGCATAGGTCCTGATACGAGGCAGTCAGAAAACATGAAAGCAGCACGACAGGAACCATCGACGGAAAGGGGTTCGCACCTCTCCGTCACAAACAGCAGCCAGAAGATGCGCCGCCTCAGCTCGCGCTCGCTCTTGGCCAGGCTCAAGTACGTCGCCTCGTTGTCGAGCCCCAGCGAAAAGGCCACCGTCATGCTCTCGTTGAGGTAGAACCACGCGTGATGGCGCTGTTCCAGGTTCCCGTGCGCCGCGAAGAGAAAGAAGGACGTCAGGACGGCATCGAGCCCTCGGTTGTCGACAATGTCGAACTGGCGCCGCAGCCGCTTGGCCGCCGAGAGAAGACCCTCGCCCGTTAGCGGGGAGCCAAGATGGGCATTGACGGACGCATGCAAGTCGTCGCACTCCTCGACGTGGTCCAGCTTCAGCTGAATCCGCGTCGCGGCGCAGAGCGACAGGAGAAACGCCTGTCGCGGCAGCGGCAGCTCGTCGAACTGCAAGGCGTCGGCCAGGACCTCGGCGTCGTTGAGGACCGGCATGATGGGGAAGAGGTGCTTGAAGAAGACTTGGACGTTGGCCGCCAGGGCGACGGCCAGCCGGTGCTTGCTGCTCTCGTGCTCGGTGACGGCGGCGGACGACGACGTGGGCGCATGCACCGAGGATCGCGACGGCTCGTCGGCGGCGGCGGCGGCCACATGTTCGAGCTGGAGCTGCGCCGGGGTGCTGACCTCGATATGGTCCTTGTCCAGCTGCGTCAGGCCCTGGCGTATCTGCAGCAGACGCCGTCCCTTGCCTCCACGGGGGCCCTTGCGGCGCAGCGTGTGAAGATACTGGCAGCGGATGGACGAGGCGACGCAGCTGCTGCAGGGGAGTCCGCGGTCGCATTTCGTCTTGCGGAACCGGCAGTTGTCGCAGACCTGCTGCGACGCTCGCAGCTGGCCGGGCGAGGCGAACGACGCGGCCATGGGAGGAGTATGAGCTGCTGGGCGGGACACACGACTGTCAGTCAGGTCGGGCATAAGCTTGTTGCACCCAGAAGGGGGTCTTGCTCACCGGACATGACGCTCCCGTTTGAACGCTGTGATGAGACTTGGGCCCACGAGGGCTGCGACTGTTGGTTGCGCAGCTATGTTTGGTCGTATCAGACGCGATATGATGCGCGGAGACGAAATAGCCGTGAGGCAGGTGACGATGCAATTGATCGAATCTCGTTCGCAGCGCACGTCATATACTCCTCAAGACGCTTCCATAGCGGCGACTCAGCAATCGTCGGCCCAGCGGTACATATCTGAAGATGGATTTCTCGGACGAGCTCCGCGTCTGCCTCATTCACATCACGGCTTGGGGGCAGTGATGCGACTGAAAAGGCAAGAGAGCCCCGGTCTCCGCGTTCGGCGTCGACATAAGCTGGCCGAAGACTACATAGACTAGCCGTCGGTGCAGAAGCCTGGGCACGAACCAACCTGCATTTGATGTAGTACTCGTGCTTCCCCAGGCACGACCAACCTAACTACGTTGATACTTGGAGCCCGGACTCTGCACCAACGGCAACTGATCCAGCGCGCGACATTCATGGGAAGACGGAGCTGCCATGGCGCGCTTGCCTCACCATGGCCTGGCGGCATCATCCCCAACGAGCCCACTGCGGGGTCCCCTGGCTAGCCGTTTGGGGTAATTTTCGGGCGTTGAACTGTCCTGGCTTGAGGATCATGTGAGGGGGAGGCAAGGCGGGCGGCTGACGGGCTGCAGCCTGCAGGCCTCGAGAGACGGATTTGCCAGCGTGCGGTCTCCGGGAGTTGCATGGAACCAGACAGCTTGACAAGTGGCATTGAAAGGCCCCTGGCGAGCTGGCTATGAATCGACATCTCGCCCAGGCTCTAACAGTGCGAGGGTGTCACAAGAGGAGCGCAAATGCTCGTGTTTTACTCGAGGTGAGACCAGACAGTCAGGGGGGCAAGGGGGCATCAATCAATAAAGCCGTCAGCGACGAACACATTGTTAGCTTCCGTTGCTCCAGTGGATCCTCCCGACCCTGGCCGGTGTTACAGCAGCTGCGAAGCAGATATACAGCTGACTCTGATGTCGGTCGCCTCTTGCCGTCTGGCGCAAGTATGTTGATTGCCAACTTCATGTCCCGGGCGGCAGAGGTGCACCAAAGGAGAATTCCGAGAAGCCTTGCTTTGCGTCTGAAGCTAGAGTGCACGCAGGAGCACCGCGAAGCCTGGCCAAGACAAGTCGGCATCGAACGCCAGGCCACATGACATGCAGCCAGCGAGCGAATGCTCTAGGTCTCTTTGGCATTGGCTTGAAATATTGAACATGAACCGCGCCATCACGTGTGTGTCAGCCTCATTAGCTAGGTAACTAAACTACCTTGCATTGAAAGAAACATTCAACTTGTTCCTGTTTCGATCGATCATCGAGAATTTCAAGTCCCGTCAGCCTGTTGCTACGGTCCCCTACGTGGCATGGTCGGACCACGCCCACCATGCAGTTCACGATTCGCCACGCACGAGAGGACGACATCCCAACCATGGTGTCCATCAAGACGAGGTCATTTGCAGACAGTCTTTACCATAAAGCCATATTCCCTGAGCGATTGCGTGTCAAGCCCGGTCTCCAGGACCAGCTCGACTATTACGAGCCACGCATGAAAAGACGCGCGCAAGATCCATGCCACCACTATCTCGTCGCCGTCATCATGGACGACGAGTCGGGAAGCGAGGTCATCGCCGGCTTCGCACACTGGGTTGCCCCCCAGAACGACGAACACCGCACCCTAGCTGCGCCTCCACAAGCGACGACTTCTGGCACCGACGAGGCGGTGGTGACGACGGCGCCGGGGTGTCTGGACGAAGCTGCAGTAGAGCGCTGCAACGCGGAAGTTGCGCAGATGATGGAAGCCGCAATGCCTCTGCCTGGACACAGAAAGCTCAACCACATGTGGAGTAAGTCCCCGAGTCAAGTCGGACGACGATTCATCACTCTCCCCAAAAGCACTGACGTTGCGTAGCCCTAAACTCGATTGCCGTCGACGCGAGATACCGATCGCAAGGCATTGGCAGGGCGCTTACGCGATGGGGCATGGATGCGGCAGATGCACAGAGGAGCAGCATCTGGCTCATATCCGCGCCTTCGGGGCGCGCCATGTACCTCTCGCTCGGCTTCGAACAGCTGGCCGAGGGATCTCGAGCCGGCGAAGGCCAATATCTGATGTTCAGGGACACGGCCAGGTGGCCATGACAATCACCCAAGCGACGTGCTTGCCGTCCTTTCTAGGGACATTGCGTCCACCAATATACTACGTTCCTACGATTGACTGGTCTGTAACTACGGTGCTGAATCAGAAGAGTTGGGTATTTGGTATTTACTACGGAGCAACTATAAGCAGCACGTATGCTGAGTACGGTGGTTCAATGGCTAGAAACATGAATCAGAAATACATATAGCACACCGCTCCGATGCCGATAATACATGCAATGCCACAGATGACTGCCGTGTTGCGTATATCCTTGCCAACCCTAGCTTCAGCAACTGCTCCTTCCGCTGTTTCCATCCCACTCCCGTAGCTTTAACATGCGGGAAGTCCATTTCTAGCACGGGATGGTCAAGGATCGCGCAAACATGAAGCGGTTCCAAGCCGTCGCCGATGCTCCACTCCAGAAACCTGTCTATGGGCACGAGGTTCCGGATCATGTTACAGTGCTCTCTAGGCAGTTCTCAGCACCTGTTGCAGTGACTCGGTGCCGGATCGTGATGGGCCGACGCAGAGGAGTTGCATGGGCTTCATGCATGTCCGAGCTGGTGCCTCTGGCACGTCAAGTGGTACACATAGTCTTCGATGAAGCGCTACCAGCAGCTATCGAGGCTAGGTGAGGGGACCATGCTGCTGGTTCACGTCGTTGAAGATGGCAGGACGCCCGTTCTAGGACGGTCTGTTATTTGATCACGGAAGACATCACCAATGCTGATGGAGTGCGGGCGCATACATCAATGTGTACGCCGCAAACCGCATGCAGGCGTCATGCAGCCGGTCCAGAGTTGAATTCATGTTGACACAAACAACAAAACCAAGATAATACGACATCACTATCAGACAAAGTATTGCTACTATAAAACGATAGTGCAATCGGCAAATAATCAAAGATGCTATGGTTCATGTTCGGTCTAGTCAACAATTTCGTATATGTACAAGGTCGGCAGTATCAGAGATGTCAACATAAAGGGTAATTTCAAAACGTACACCGGTTCAAGTGCATATTCGACTTGATGCCATTAAACACGAGGCTCATGCTCGCCCAAATCCTAATGTCCCGTGAGACGGCCGGAATACTCCATGACTATATGAATGGACGACGACTCATTGTGTGTAGATCCAGATTTCAATCTTATATGCTGCGATGGAGGTATAGACGCTGCCAAAATAAAAGTTACCATGGTGGAGTAGACAGCATTTATCTTGGATTCAACGACCATTCATTGTTGTGGGCTGTGTTCACTGTTGGCTTGCTTGGCCGCCATGATATGCATGTAATGTCGATCAAATGGCAGCGGCAGTCACGCGCACTAATCAGTTGGTCAGCCCATGGTCACACCGAGACATGTGCGAGCGCCAATAATTGACGAGGAATAATTGACTAGGCCGGGTTCATATTAGCATGCGTAGAGACATCTGGAGCGAGGGACTGGGGGCAGTATGTACTATTTCAACTATCGTGCACCGTGCCCATTTCACTACAGGCGGGCAGGAACACCTCAATAACTGAAGCGAGGAAACAAAGCATTCTTACGTTGAATTTGCACATATTTAATGTGCTTAGACTCGGGGGTTTGTGTGCATCTCAATATGGACCGTCGGACACACTGTACAGCGATATTGTGCATCGCATGGTTGATGATTCTTGAACCAAACTTGTTTGGCCAGCTTCTCGAAGATATTGATCGATTGATGAGACGCGACGAGATAAGGGCAGAGCCTCCTGGCCAATTGAGCCCATTACGTCTGGTACAGTCACGTATCCGGTCCACATGCGTTGGGTCCGCCATGTACGTGAGAAGTTTTCCCTTATTTTTGAGTCCGCCACGAGGCATCCTTATTGAACCAGACATTAAACCAAGACGGTACGATATATACTGTGCTGTTGAGACACGAGGAAGGTGGATATTCGTGGACGCATGCGTGAGCCAAGTGTTACATACCCTCTTAGAAGCACAGACCAGGCCCATCAGTATGTGGCAGGGGGTCATTTTCGGACGAACAAATGGGATCAGTTACTCCCACGTCCGGAGAGAATGCTCCATCAACAAATGACACTGGGAACATTAAAAATGTTGCCCACAGGCTCTCCGATCGGTGCACTCTGGATACGAAAAGACTTGAACGCTAGACAACGCTATGCCCCAGTTGAACAATTGAAGGAGTTGAAAAACTGCGTATTTTTCCCCACCCAAAAAAAAAAAGAAAGAGAGAAAAAAAAAAGAAAGAGGTTCTGCGGTATATATACGGACCACCAACTCGTGGACGGCGGCGGCGCAGCCAAGGCGGGACTGGCCGCTGCGAGGCCGATGCCAAGCCGGGGAAGGGGGGAACATGAACTGCGGGTCCCGGACGGTTGCCGAACCTGAAGATTGGACCAGACAAGCTTTCAGGGGGGCTTAGACGGTAACTAGTATCCGGATCGTATTTGCTCCCAACCCAACAGAACGCGCTGCGCGGCTTCGGAGCCTCTGTCGTTGCTACATGTCGAGTACGTCTGGGGCAAAGGTTCAGGTGCTGCCCACGCATGTACTGTATAGTACAGCGCGGGACTTATGCGGAAATTGCCGCAAAGACTCATGTTTTGCCATGGTTGCGTCTGGCCTGGCCTCACGTTATGTGCTGACCGGCCCCCATCCCGCGGGCCAGGGAGAGGCTGAGCAGCCATCCTGGTGAAAGTCGAGGCCAACGACAGGGTCGTAGATTGGGTGCCACCACGCGGTAATATGGAGCTCGGCTGCCGGTTTAGCCACTTTCAGTGCCAGCGTTGGGCTTCATCCTGCAACGAGGGAATTATTGCCAGAGAAAAGAAAATTTGTGAGCTACTTCATGTTGTCGGTGAGAATCGCAGTTATGCACGTGCGGGCTTATATAGCGCTTCATGTCTCCGTGGTGGTTGCCCTTCACTGCCGTCTGGTCTGGGTCGTTCAATGCACCATCGTTTTCAATACATCTCTGTTCAACTACCTTCACGATCGTAACCTGGAGCTCAGAATTGGCTACTCGTCGTCAACCAAATCATACACTGATGATCGCCTTGGGACTATCTGCGACGCTGGCGGACACTGTAACAACTGTCCGCCGACCACGGATCGACGCCGGCGACTTCCCACTGTCAGAGGAGATTTGGCCCCCATAGACCGTGTTGATCCAAGTTCGATGCAAACTTGACCTAACACTTCTACAACTTTGACTGATACATGAAACAAGGTTGGTGTTATGATGGCGAGCGCATACTTGTATGTGGGTTGGCTAAATCCACCGGAACTGACAGCAAAATTCATCGACATAGATTGAGTGTGCAACGCAAGATGAAGCCGATTCTGGAGATTCTCACCTCGCCTGGCGCAAAGGGAGCGATTGAGGGGACAGCACCGACGCAATACATAGAGCCTCTGTCCAAGAGCTCGAGTGAGAAAGACGATGGAGAGGTCAAAGTGGCAGTGGAGGCCGTGAACTCCAATGTCACTGGCTATGTTGCCAGAGTCCATGAACGAGCCCTGGACCGTGGGCTTGACTGGCTCGTCCGGACGTCTGGCTCCGAGCCCGTGTTCTTATGCATCGTACTCGGACTCCTCACATGGGCTTTCTTAGGCATTCCCTACGGGCACACCACCGACTGGGCAGTCCTGATCTCGGATGTACAGGCCATCATCAGCTACCTCTTCGACTCACTCCTGATGCGACAGCAGCTCAACTCGTACGAGTCTTCCCTGCGTGTCTCCGCCAGTCTGAGGTCTCGCAACATCAGCAACCGCAGGATGTTGCGAGACATTCAAGACCAGGGGCGGTACCGATACGTCCCGCCGGCGGATAGCAAGGAGGTCAGCCAGACTCATTTTGCGGCCGAACTTCCGACCGAGAGCTGGGTTGGCCGGGTGAGCACGCTTGCTGCGTTTGGGTTCGGCCACATCGTGACTGTCGGTCTGTACTGGGCATGCATTCTGGTCTGGATCGGCTTCGGTCACTCCGAAGGCTGGAGCGACACTTGGCAGCTCTACATCAACTCGGCAACGTCGGCGCTCATGGTTCTCATCTTTGCGTTCCTGGCCAACATCCGCGAACGGCACAACGCATACATCTCCCAGTGCTTGCAGTGCATCTTCGAGGTGGACTCGGCCATCGAATCCAAGCTGCGGGTCATGACCGGCGACAACAACCCCAACGAGGTGGTCGTAGTCCCCGCGCCCAAGATGAGCAGGATCCAGCGCGCCATCTTCTACTACGCAGACCTCGTCGGCACGCTGACCGGCATTGCGATCCTCATCATCGTCATGGCGGTGTGGATCGCCATCGGGCCGGCCATGCACTTCAACGACAACTGGTGGCTGCTGATCGGCACGTACGCGGGTCTCGTTGGCCTCAACGACGGCTTCGTCCTGCGCAACGTCCAGAGCAAGTTCGACGACTACGAGGTCTCCGCTTTCAACGAGGTTGACCTCGCCGACAAGGCCATATTCGAGGATATCGGACAGCCCGACCCGGCGGTGCCGTACGTCCCGAAGCAGACGGTGACCTACCGGCTGTCCATGCGCATGGGCACGGTCTGCGCACACGAGGTGACCGTCATCATGGGTGTCGTCCTCATCATCGGCCTCCTAGCCGGTGCGAGCGCCATGAGGTGGACGACCACGGGCCAGCTGCTCTGCAATATCCCGCCCAGCATCGTCGAGTCCTTCTTCATGATGATCCTCATCACGGGACACAACCTCTCAGAGCGCAAGCGGCGGGAAGATTACAATAACCTGTATCAGAGGCGCTTGGACCTGCACGACTATGTCAGCCGTCTGAAGGCGTAAAGAACCTTGAGTAAAAGTATCTGCACTTCCATGAGCGGGTGTGCTTTTTTTTCTTGTATCACCCTTATGCAAAGTAAAACCTTGGCCTTCAACGGCAGAATGGCGGAGATGGGAAGAACTTCAACGTTCTTCTTGGGTATTTTGCAATGTGCTGCTCGCATATTAGTTACAACATAGATTGGAATATATGACTTTGTTTCGCGAATTGAAGTTCGGCGCATAGCTTGGCAGCAGCCACTCCATGTCGATCACTTCATGCAGTCCACGACAGTGTATACTGCATTCGGTGGCTTGACCATCGAATGGTCTAGGCATAGATAATGTCACAAGATAGAATCGCTATTGGTAGTCGTCATATTCAGCCGTAGCTCGCAGGACATTGGTTCTTCGCTGGCGTCGGATATCGGTACCAGCCCCTCTGGATATCTCGGCATCTCACATTTAGCGCCAGATGGGCGCTTCGGGCAATGATTGGCAGGCGCGGCATCGCGGCTTATACTTGCAAGTAGGAATCCTGACTCCTGGTGCTACGATCTGGGTCACAGTTGGAATGCGTGTGACGGCTGCCGTAAGTGTAACGGTCGAGGGGCTGTGCAGCCAGGGACGGGGCCCTTCGGCAGCCAACTGGAGATGCTCTGCACGCGCCCCTTGTGCACTGCCGGCACTGCTTACGGTTTGAACGCGTACGTCGGTCTTGTTCTTGAAGCATCGCAACGTTGTTCAGCGTTTATGAGGACATGAGAGTCACTCGGTGCGGCCCAGGGCCGGTATAAATCGTGACCCTGGGCCACTTGCTACCATTGATCGCGGGATGTAGTAAATGTAAACCAGTTTCCACTCCCTCAATTGTCTTGTGGTCGCACAGCTCCTCCGATCTGCGATTCAGCTCCTGTATTCTACCGCCTCCCGATCGATACGAACACCGTCGGGGCCATCACATCAAATCCTTGTACAACGAAATTACCGCCATGGGTGCCGTTGGAGCCGCAATCAAGTTCATCGCCATACCCATCGTCCTGGTTGTTCTCGCCGCGTTCCTCATCATATTCTTTCGTACCAGAAAGCGTCGAGCCAAGGACATTGAACAGGCCGAGACGTTTACAGAATACCGGCTTCCGCAACCACCTCCACCTACATACAATGGTCCCTCTATTCAGCAGCCCGCCGGTCCAATGAACCATCCCTGATCTTGATGGTAGCACGACGGTACTTCTATCGAGGTGCGGTTCTTTTTTTTTGGGGGGGGGGGTCGCGTCGTACGACATACCTTTTTGGGATTTAACGAGGTTGGCGTAAGGTTCAAGTTGGTCAATTCACTTGGGACCAGAAGCAGAAGGAATCTGTGACGACTGTGTTTTGCTACTTGGTCAATGTCTGGTGACAGGCTACTTGCTGCGGGCACCGAAGGTCACTATGGTTAAACGCTTGCGCATTCCTTTTGGGACTCATGGCTAGGCAACTCGATTCAATACTATGATAAGAAGCCTTGTAGCTGCGTGTTCGACGTTGCACGAATATATTGGCGCCCGTCTCTGCTTTTGGTAAATCACTGACGTCCTACGACATCTCTAGTCTGGGCTTGTACCAGTGGATTTCACGTTACTGTGGCTGGTCAAAAGCAAGATTGAGCACATGATACACATTGAACGCTGCACGTACCTCGAGTATTGTGCATTTACGTTACATTTAACATGTCCATTTCCCGCATTAGCTGCCCGGTTTAAGACTCATCAGCGTCGGAACTACGTATACCGCGCCGGTGGGCACGAGCTGTCCTGCGAGATGCTGCCGCCGTCTGGTACATGCAGATCAGAAGCGGAACACATTGCAAGGCTTCTGCGCTAGCGCTGACTAGACCGAATGGCTCTGATCTAACTATGACAAGGGACCGATTGCGTCAAGTATCAGGCTTTGCAAGGCTACGAGATGGATGTAATAGTAGGCGGCCAAAATTGCGGCTAGCTCGTACGCATTTGATGTCGTCACTCGCCAGTTAGGCTCGGACGAGCGCCTATAAAGCCCATCGCAGGATCAACGCCCGCGCACGACGTATGGGCCGCAATTACCTTGCCTATATAGACCACGAGTTGGGTCAGGGGTGGACGCTGTTCCACCCTCAAAGTAACACGTGAACGGGGCGGGCTACCCCAGATTATAGCATCAAGAGAGAGCACTGAGTTGAGGAACGCTCGGACGCCTAGATGGGTATCTCTTGGTCCACAGAAGGCTCGGTCGGGCGTAACTTTATCCCTAGAGGCTGTTTCGAGTACGGCCAGCCGCAGATGAGAGATGGCCAAACGAATGTCGGTTCGACAATGAATACGAATGGACCCCTGTTCCTGGCCGGCCAGATTGACCGGTTTGGGAGAATCGAGCTGAAGCGAAGTCGTGCAACCTCTTGCTCGTTCCGATATTAACCGGGCAAGACGAGCGATATGCATGTGTACTACTACATGGAGAAAGCAAAAGAAGAAAAAACCCTTTAATGAAACTCCTCCGGTGACGGTACATGTAGCACGTCAGGCCGACGACCCGAGGGACAGCGCGCGCGAATTAATCTGTTTTGACCAAGTGAGGCGGCACCAATGTCTGGTGCGAACCCGCGGCCTTGGTGGGAGCGATGTCGTGATATTCGTGATGCGGTGCGTCATGGCGCTATAGTGGGTGGCACGACTGCGACGTCGTCACTCTGGCACAGCGTCCGCGTGGGCCCCCGGCAGCGAACCCATGTCTAGTCGACGCAGCTCCTGCCTATTGCTGGTTGGTAGGGGATAGGGCAGACTAGTAGTGCCAGCAACACTGTTTGAAGCATTAAACCTGCCCGTTGGTAGGTTCTTTCGCAGACCAACTGAGCGGCAGAGAGACCATGGTGCTATAAGCGGTCCGAGACTAACTAAGCGGCTGTCTAAAGAACTACTAATGGGTACTTAGCAGACAGACGCGTCCATATTGCTATCTGCGGCGCCGGCAGCTTCTATTCGCACCCACACCAATTGATAACAAGCTCTCCACGGCCCGCCCACCACCTGCCGCCACCACTCCACTTCGGTTGGAGTCTGTGGTATGGCTGCAACATTATATGACGTGTGACAAATACTTTAATAGCTCCAGCATCATATTTCCTCGACGGCGTGACCTCGAGTTGACCATGTTCACGGTGTATTAAGCATCATCCAGACCTCATGATGGTGGCCACAACATGAAGGACCAGACCGCGTCATGTCATTGATCTGAGCTACTTACATATGAGCTTGTATGCACCGGCGGCATTCCTCTAATAACATTAACACTAGCTCACTAAATCTGGAGCTGCAGGAACTAAGTTATCGGGCTAGAGACCTCCATTGGAAGACTGGATGTAGCCCGCGGGCTGGAGCCGCCAATGCAGGTAGGGATTCGCCTCGATGCAGATAGTAAACACGCAACGGGCGGCCGTGAATCGGCAGCCCTAGCAACCACCGTCGATGCCACAGATGGTCGACCGGCAAACTTACATGTACCATGACCGCGTCGGTTCCCGCCTGGACAGTCGGAACGTCGGCGGCCCTTGCTGGGACATCCCCTCTTCATCCTCCCGCTTCGTCCCGTGATGCAGTGACGGCGACGTACTTAATAGACGACCTCTTCCCGTCCCGAGTGTTACAATGAACTCGAAGATCAAAGAGCCACAACGTCAACTAGCATCTGAGCGCAAGCAACCACCCGCTGGCCTGAACAGTGTCCCGCCGTCGAGACACTTTGTGCTACGCAGGGCGCTCGTCACAATGGGCCTCCCTGTCCTTCTCCTCTCGGCACTCTTCCTGGCCTTCAACGCGATCCATGTCTCCGCGGATGATATCACCGCGTCCGGCGGCCATGGCAAGCCCAACTTCATCTTCATCATGACGGACGACCAGGACCTGCACCTCAATTCGCTCGACTACCAGCCGCTGCTCAAGAAGCACTTTACCGACAAGGGCACCCTCTTTAAGAAGCATTTCTGCACCGTATCCCTGTGCTGCCCCTCGCGTGTGTCGCTGCTCACTGGCAAGGCTGCGCACAACACCAACGTCACCGATGTCAGCACTGTAAGTCTTCCTCTTTGCTGAACATTGTATACCTCGCGGTACGAGCACGTTGCTGACACAAGGACGTTCTAGCCTTATGGTAAGATGGAAAGACGCCAACATACCTGCGATCTGTCGTACTGATGGGGATCCATGTAGGCGGCTACAACAAGTTTGTCGCCGAGGGCCTCAATGACAAGTACCTCCCCGTCTGGCTGCAGGCGGCGGGCTACAACACCTACTACACCGGAAAGCTCATGAACGGCCACACCATCCGGACCTACAACAAGCCAGTGGCCAAGGGCTGGACTAGATCCGACTGTACGCGAGCGCCTCCCCTTCCCCTCCCCCTTCCCCTCCCCCTTCCCCTTCCATGACCAATGCACCTGCCGTGGCAAACCAACTCATTGAAACTCACTCTGCGACTCACAAGTCCTCATCGACCCCAACACGTATCGCTACTTCAACGCGTCGACAGTCCTCGACAACGGCGAGTTCCAATTCAACCCAGGCAAGTATTCCACCGACCTCGTCTCCAATCGGGCCGTCGAGTTCCTGGGCAACGCCATCGACGCCAAGAAGCCCTTCTTCCTCGGCGTCACGCCCATTGGGCCTCACGCGGAGACGGTCCTCGATGAGGGCGGCGGCGCCAAATTCCTGGCCCCGATCCCGGCAGACCGCCACAAGGACCTCTTCCCGCACGCCAAGGTCCCTCGCGGAGGCAATTTTAACCCCAATCAGGTACGTATGGCAAAGATGGGGTGGTATGACTGCAAAGTCTGCTACGCAACATGATGGGTTCAACTCTGAGCTGCCAGTGCAAAGACCCTTGACGGCTGACTTGACCTGATTCAAAACACACGCGCAGCCCGGCGCCGTCAGCTTCTTCGACATTCCCAAGCTCACAGACGACCAAGTCAAGTACAACGACAACTTCTACCGCCGGCGCGTGCAATCCCTACAGGCCGTCGACGAACTGGTCGACAACATCGTCACCAAGCTCGAGGCTCACCCCGACGTCCTCGCCAACACGTACCTGTTCTACACATCCGACAACGGCTACCATATCAGCAACCACCGCCTGCCCCCGGGCAAGACGTGCAGCAGGGAGGAGGACATCAACATCCCCTTCATCGCGCGCGGGCCCGGCATCGCCGCCGGCAAGGTCGCCTCGTTCCCGACCTCGCACACGGACCTCGTGCCCACCTTCTTTGAGCTCGCCGGCATCCCGCTGCACGACGACTTTGACGGCATCCCGATCCCGTTGACGCAAAAGAGTCTGCAACACAACAAGGCCAAGCATGAGCACGTTAATGTAGAGTTTTGGGGCTCCGGACTGGGTGAGGGCACCGCTTTCCCCAACTTGAGTACGCCCCCCCCCCCCTCCTTCTCAGTCTGCTTTGGGTGTGGTGTTGGGGCGAGAGGCTCGCAGGCTCAGTGGGTATTGACGAGAAAACGTAGGCAACAAATTTACCCAAAACACGTACAAGACGGTGCGTGTCGTCGGCGGCGAGTACGACTTCTCCTACAGCGTCTGGTGCACCAGCGAGCACGAGCTGTACAACATCAAGGTAAGCGCGCGCGCCGTTCAGCACGCCTGCGTGGCTTCAGATGCTGAACTCTTCGCAGGACGACCCCGCGCAGTTGAAGAACCTGTACGGTGCCAAGGGAAAGACCTCTGGCTTCCCCATCCCAGAGCTCACGGCCCGCCTCGACGCCCTGCTGCTGACGCTCAAGAGCTGCAAGGGCAAGGCCTGCCGGGAGCCGTGGCAGACGCTCTTCCCCAAGGGCAACGTCAAGAACCTGCGTCAGGCTCTCGACAGGCGCTACGATCACTTCTTCCTGCACGAGCAGGAAAAGGTCACCTTTTCGCAGTGCCTGGATGGTTACATCACGTCGGCTGAGGGCGCGCTGGCGCCCATCCCGTATGGCTCCACTGGAGTAGACGAAGCCCTTGAGGCGCGGTGGGAAGACCTGGTATGAGTGTCACGAAGGGAGCGAGGAGGCGCGGGCGATTTGAACCACTGTTGCGATCCATGATGAGATACGAGTTACTAGATACGAAAAATGCATGTAGATGCCAGCTATACTCCGAGTATGCGCGCTCTTCAAGACGAGGTGATTCTGATGATGGTACTGTCGAAATGCTCACCCACTAGCTGTCGGTGCAAAATACGCCCCAAGTCTTATCACGAGCATACAATGTCAGCAACAGCCTGCAGCGAGATTTCAATGACATTGACTTACCCAATGATGACGTAGCAGGCACACATGAGCCCGCCCTTGAGCCCGCTCAACCTCAAGCTCCCGCCGGCGTCGTTCAACACCAGCAAGTTGACCAGCAGCACGCCTCCCAGAAGTGTTGCCATCTCGAAAAAGTTAAAGACCAGCGCGAGGTCCTTGCCGAGCGCCCAGCCGGCGAGTACCGTCAGGGGCGTGACGCACAGCGCAATTTGGATCGCTGAGCCCACGGCCACGGCAAGCGCGAGGTCCATCTTGTCCCGCGTGGCGACGGCGACCACGGTGACGTACTCTGCGACGTTGCCGACGATGGGGAGGATGATGAGGCCTATGACCGAGGACGAGAGGCTGGTCTGGCTGGTGACTTCGTCAATGGTCCCAACGAGGAACTCGGCGCAGAGGGACATGAGGGCCGATGAGACGACGAGCACCGCTATGGAGATGACGACCTCGGCAGAGGCCGAAGGCCGTGGCCCGTCCATCGCTGACGATGCGGTCCCGAGATCTACCGACGCTTCGCGATCCTGGCGATGGGAATCGCGGAGCATGTGCAGGGTTGTTAAGTTGGAGCGGGAGAAGCCTCTGTTCAGGGACGACTCGCGGCTCATGCGCCGCCCTCGGCTGACCGAAGACAATGATCTAGAATGCATGCGGGACCGAATGAGCGGCTGGTGCGAGTTGGGGCGCGACCAGACGCTGTCCGAGTCGCAGCTGCGGCGCTCGCGATAGTCGGACGGCGGGTAGTCCTCCGACTCGGGGGGCTGGAGCGTCCCCAACTCTATTCGGCTCACGCTAGGCTTCTGAGACAGAGAACTGCCAGATGGGCCCTCGTCAGCGAAGCGAATGGTGCGTGGCGGCAGGATCTGCGACCCGGACACGGGTTGAGGCATGGGCTGAGGATGACGGCCATAGGGATGGGACGACTGGGCCGAGTGCGTGCTTTCTAGGTCCGAGTCGTCCGAGGGCACGGTGCCAGTATGGTTGCGGGAGCCGGAGCGGAGCTCGTGAACGACGTAAATGGCGTAGATTGCCAGGACCAGAATGCACGACACTCGGCTCATGTGCAGGCTCGCGGCATTGGTGCCCTTGGCCGGGTCAAAGGTGTAGTCGAACGCGGTCTATATTGATTAGCCGCCGATTCAGGGGGGAAAGGGAAGAAAGGGCTGGTGTAACCTACTGGCACGAGAAAGACAAAGACGGAGACAAACAAGAGGCACGCGAGCAGCTGTGCCTCCGCCGTGTTGTACGTCGGGTCGCAGTTGAGGATACTCCCTGCCACGAGGGCAGAACCCAGGATGAGGAGCATGTTGACGAGAATCGACCCCAGGATGGAGGCCCGGACGATTTCAACTTGGTTGTTTCGAAGCGCAACACTGCGCTGTGTGTCAGTGACACGGGTAGAGGTCACGAGCCATCGTCATTGACCCCAAGGCTTTGGATGAGACTTACACGCTTTGAGACAATGTTAGCAATGGTCGACGCGCCAGTGTCTCTCGGGCCACTTACAAGAGGATCAGCTCAACCAGATTGCCGAGGCTGATGTTCAGCAACGCTCCGATGGTGTCGCCTGCGTGCACCGCGATTCTCTCCGTTGCGTCCGTCAGCAGCACCGAGAGCGGCACGACGGCGATGGAGTTGGAGGCGAAGACAAAGAGCGGGCTCTGCCTCGCATGGACGCTGAGCAGAGCTACCGGCAAGAACACGAGGAGCGAATTCAGCCATGACGAGAAGATGATGTCTCGCAGCAAGCCAAGGTAGGCGCCCACTCGCCCGAGTTGACCGCCGTGGTGCTCGGTGACGATGTCCGGGCTGCCAAACTGGTGGAGGGCCTCAAACTCGGGGGATTCGGACGCGCCGCAGAGGCTGTCCACCCGCGAGGCCCAGGTCTCGATGAATCGCAATAAAGCATCTGATGAAGCCCGTTAGCGGTCAGACAAAGACATGGAACACGGACCGACCACTCGTCACCTTTCATCGGGATGTTTAGGATGGAGCCGAGTCCTCCCTTGGGCTCGCCCTCGACGATATCAGCGTCTCTCCCGGGATCGTGCTGGCTGCATAAACCGTCGCCGTCCGAACAGTCGCCGTCGCCGCCGCCGTCGTCACTGCCAGCCGCACTGCCAATGTCGTTTGCCTGAGCATCGCACCGGAGACTTGCCGAGGTGGCTGCTTCCATGTAGCTGGGGGAAAGGGGGGGCCTAGACTGATTTGGGAGAGTTGAAAGAAGCCGTTGGCTCGCTGGAGAGTCGGGGCGCAGCGAGGCGGTGCAAGGCAAGGCAAGGCAAGTCGATTCAGGGGGGAGGTAGGACGGGCAACGGAGAGGACAGGGACAGGGCGATCGGTGGTGACGTTTCGGGCGAGGGTGGGACAAGCGAGCCCGGAGGAGGATGGCGTTGGTGACACCTACGAGCGCTCGTACGTCTCTGTACTTTGCACGTACGAACGTACAGCACAGCACTCGGTACGCAGGCTGAACAGAGATGGGACACGGGCGCGGGCAAATGTCGCAGCAGAAATGGAGCAGGGAGCCGCCCGCGAACGATAATAAGACCGCGCATGTCTTTATTGGATTATGCTTATACCTGTGTCACCCCGGGGGGAAGCTCAGCTCTCAGCAGCTCCCCACGTATCGAGCGAGCTCACGCGACTAGGGTCGCACGAGCAACGCCTGTCTGGGCACCAACAGCCCGGGGAGGAGGCGGAGGAAGCCCGCCATGTCGACACCAGGCCTGGGCGATGCTGGACAGCGGCAGGCATATGCAAGCGAGCGTACTTCGTACACAAGCACGGCGCCCGCGAGGACGAAGAGAAGAGGGGGGGCGCACATCCCAGCGCGTCTGGCGCTGAGGGATTTTTGACGATGCTCGAGACGGCGAGATGATGGATGACGGGAGGGCGGGTGGATGAATTCGCCAAAGGGGGGGGAGGGAGTGGGCACTGGGTGAGCAGCAGCGTGATGAGGGAAAAAAAGGTGACCCTTCTTCCCTCATCACCTCGCCTCGAATTAGCTTGTGTTGTTGGTTTGCTCTGACTTGAACATGTACCTTGGTACTTATTACCGGATCCCGGGCGTTGCTGTTCCGGCAGGCTAATAGCAAATGGGAGGAGGCCACGCCCGACCCCAGGTCGTTTCGGCCGGCCGGGCGGACGACCAAGGGTCCACGGTACTTGTAGCTTACCAGGTCCTTAGAGACAGGCGCTACAGGCGCTGGACCGGAGGTACCATTGCCCACTGGTAGCCCTGATGGCGCTGTACTTGGCCCCCTCCACCCTGCGACTCGCTGACTTGGCGCCCGACCCGCGTCCGGCGCGGGTACAGCCGCTGTACCGTGCTAGAAGCCGCAACCTCTTGCACGCAGAGAGTCTCCGTACCTTGGGCCAGCCGGCCGCTCAACACCTCGCGTCCAGCATCACGAGCCGCTTTGGGTTGGACTCGTGCCGCAGTTGCGTGGGCTGCCTCCTTCTCCCTCCTCTCCGCGAGGCGCCCGAGGCGAGGGATTTTTACCGTACGTCATCCCTCATCAAGGGACGAGGAGAACTCCGTATCCCTTTCTCTCTCACTCACTCTCTCTGTCTCTCGTATTCATCCGAAGGGCCCGCGGGCCCCGTGGCGGTCACGGTCGACGAGGCGCGCTACATTCCACCCTGGCCGACCAACACTCAAGGACCTTCAACCGGGCCGTCTGCTTGCCTTCATCGTCATCGTTGTCGTCGTCCTCGTTGTTGCCGCTGCTGCTGTCGTTGCCCCTGCCCACACTCCCAGGCACAACCAACAGCCCGTCCCCCCTACCCCATGACACGAGCACGCAAGAGAGAGCAAGAGAGAGAGAGAGCAGGGGTTGAACGAAAGCATGGGCATCAAGATCCGTCCGGCCACCCTCCATGACGTCCCCGCCGTCGCCCGGCTCGTCCTCGCGGCCCTGGCGGACGAGTCCCCCTGGCGCGCCTTTGTCCCACGCAAGGCGCAGGGCCGTGCCGACCTGGTTGAGTATGCCGAGGCCGCGCTGAGGAGCCTCGTCCGCCCTGCCGCGGCGGCAGCTGACTCGGGCGACGACGGCTGCTTCCTGGTTCTGGAGTTGTCCGGCACCGACGTCGGCTGCCGTGACGGCGGCCCACTCGTCGTCGCCGCCGTCGCGTGGGACGCCCCGGCTCCTGAATCGCGCCTCCGCCGCCCATCAAAGATGAGTGGCGTCGACGATGACAGTAAGTGCCCGTTGTCACCTATCCCACACCAGATCGATGAATGCACCGCACCGCTCCCGCCATGACGCTGCAACCCTTCACTTACAACGGTCTTGGCCAGCCACTCATCTGTTCGCTGCAGCCACCACGACTACCACCACCACCACCACCACAAGCTCCGCTGCGTACGACGAGGCCACGTTCGCAGACGCCCCCAGCAGCGTCGCGGGTCTCGTGCAGGCCATGGCCAGGGGCAAGACGCAGCGCTTCCTTGGCCATGACCCGTGCCTCCACCTGCTTCTGCTCGCCACCCGCCCAGACTACCAGCAGCGTGGTTACGGCAAGGCCTTGGCAGCCAAGGCCGTCAGACTCGCCCAGCAGCAGCGCTTGACCGTGTGCCTGCAGTCGGCGGCCAGGGGCTACATCCTGTTCTCGGGCCTGGGCTTCGCCGACTTTGGGCCCGTGGCCCTGCCCGCCGATCCCAACAAGGGTGGCGAGGAACTGATGCTCAAGGCCATGATGCTCAGCCAGGAGCGCGCCCAGAGGCCAGGGTCGTGGATGGAGTCGCTGCTTCGACATGCCTCGCGTTGACGTTCAGTGTGTGTGCATTCCAAGCTAGTTCTTCTTGGCGTACAGCGCTGAGAAACAATGTTTGCCGTTGATGGTTGGTCTTGGTCTGAATATGGTCCCCTGACTGAGTGGACGTCTGAATAGTACGCTGGCAACATGCGGAAACTTGCGAGTATCCAGTCAGTCGATACGATATCAGTGCAAACTATGTATCAATAAGCGATGCTGGTTTTGTCATCGACATAATTGGCACTCTGAGATAGTTAAGCGTCTCGCCTCTTTCCCGCCTGCCATAGCCGGTACTGCAAGTCGTCCGGTGTGCTACCCTGTGCCATGTATTCTTACTCGAGCCTACCTAAGCACCGACCTATCCCAAGGCCTCTCTGCACATTGACTTCCATTGTCCTTGTAAGGCATCAGCATCTTATTCAAGGAGTCGCGGACGCCGGTCCTGGCTCTGACGGCGGCGACTAGTGCTTCCCGGCGTTGGGTTGTGGTCGCCTTGCGCGATCAAGCACATCATGTGCTACCCAAAAGTGCTGTTATATGCCTATAATGTTCGTGGCCGGTACCTCTCACCAACTGCCTCGACAGCAGTGCTGAGCCACATGGACATGGGTCGGATTCATCGATGTGCATCGAGGCGAGCTTTCCTTCCTAGGGCGTAACAGGTTTCGTGTCTCATGCAACCCTGTGTTGGTCACCATCATCGACGGCCAGCCCTACAAATGGACGGGCAACTCCTCCTCACCCGCCGAGCTCGAAATCAGCAGGTTTCATACGTTCACTTCCTCTTGGCGCGTTTTCTGAACGAGCCTCGAGCATCAAACAAAGCGCAAGCGTCACGAGGAGTCAGAACACAGCCCGCGCCATGTTTTTCGCCGCCTTTCTCATGATATTGAAGCATGATGCCGCCAGACGGCCGCCTCAACTGGCATGCGATCCAATACCCGCTCGAGAGCAGCAGCACGACGGCTGTATCCAGCGAAGCGAAGACGCGTCAGCCCACGCACAGCCCAGCGGTATTCTGAGATCATAGGTCCCCCCGCCTTGCCGCCCAGCTTCCAGACGGGCATAATTACAGGAGATGGGGGGACTGAACCTGGGGGGGCCTCCGCACGACGACTTTCTCAACATCTCACAGGCGAGCGTGGTCCCTTGGCGTGACGCACACACATACAGGCGGCCAGCAAGGAAAGATTTCCGTCGCTTTTAGACGCATCGGGGAGAGACGGAGGGAGAAATCCACTTCTCAGGACAGCTTGGGTCCAGCTCAGGGGGCGGTATCGGTGATGTGTGATGAGATGCAGGATGCATGTCCAAGACGACAGGGGGGGGGAGGGCCGGTTTGACGTGCAGTACCCACGCGACGACCAACACCAACAAGCCAGAGAGGGACGGAACCAGCCGATTTGCGTGTGTCGACGCCAGTCTAAACCTTCTGCCCTACAGCATTGTTCCCCTCCCCGGTAAGGCGTCATTGATACAGTACCCGTCGCGCCTCATCAAGGTCCCCCCCGTTGCCGAGTGGGAGTTGGGTCGCGCGAGGCGGACGGACTGACCGACATATTAGGCAATGTGTGGATGCTTACATCATGCTTTCATGAGCCAGTGCCCCTATTCTTGATTTCCTTTCCAGAAAATATCAATTCGAATTCTGTTGTGACCCTCGAATTCCATGTACCAAGTATGAAGTATGCTCGCGTGTAATACGGCTGCGCGGCTCCGTTTTATAGGAAAGTCTGAGCTGTCGCATCAAGTCCCCGACAGAGTCTTCCGCAAAAAACGGTCTGGCATTCAACGTGGTCATCATCAGCTGAACTCTTCAAGGAAAAGCTTATGTGCACGGCCTTGCCATCTGCATAGAGGCAATGTCGCCGCGTCAAGGCGCGGGCCATTGAGCTTTGATGCGTCCGATCCCCACTGCGAAGGCGCAAGGAGGATTCGTGTTGACATGCCGGAGTCCCGTTATCAGCCGCTTGGCGCCGGAATAAACACTTTGTTTGGATTTCGGCACCCGAATGCATGAAGTGCCGCGCTTGCTTGCGCGCTTGTGCCTTTTCCGCCTTGACTACTCTCCTCGGCTGCCTACCGCATGGAGCAAAGCTGGGGCGCCAAGCCGTCTTCATGCCCTCATCGCCTACATCAGACCACGTGGGCGCATTGAGCATGATGGTCCGAAAATCTCTCCCTCGCCGTAAGGTTCATGCCAGTATATGAGGCCTCTGTCAGTGTGGAGCGATATTATCATCATGATTTCAATGCGCTTTAAATTGGTTCATTGGTCAACGCGCGCAGTAAGAGACAAGACCCGACCCTGGCACTTATCAGGTGTTGCAAACACTTATAAAAGAAGCGTGAGAGACAGCATCGTCGGAATTCGTTTCTGGGGCACACACTGCGACATCTATCTCTACCAGGAGTTAGAAACACGATTCGCTCTCTTTTTTTTTTTTCAGTCGCTCGTTACTAGCAGACTCGCCTTGTTCTTATTTTACACTTTGTACTCGCACGACCTTTTGTTGTTGTCGTTCGCCATGTTCAATAACATCGCCATTGTCACGGGCGCCCTCGCGGCGCTCTCCAGTGCCCTCCCCCAGGGCGAGGAGACCTTCAACATCAAAAATCTCGAGGGTCAACTTCCCGATGTTGGCGACGCGTGCCACCCCATCGGCGAGTACAAGTTCGGGGGCGACAGCTCCGTGCCGCCCTGCATCTCTGAGCAATGGATTCGCTCGACCTGCGAGAAGGAGGCCGCCGACGCCGACGCTCGCAACAAGTGCCTTTTCGGTGATGGCAGCACCTTCGAGATCGACCAGGAATGCTGTCTGAGCTGCAAGGTGGCAAACAACAAGCTCACCCAGGAGCGAGCCGACTTTTTCCGCGAGACACAGATCGCAAGCTATGCTACATTGAAGGCGAACAAGGCGCCCACAGTGTGGGATGCCTTCCAGGCAAACATGAACTGGACCACTTACGATACTCTGCCCAAGCCCGATCCCAATGCCAAGGTCACCAAGCTCCCGGACAACTGCCAGGTCCCCAAGAATCAGAACCACGGCCCCCTCACCCGCCGCCCTAGTGCCGAGGCTCCCAAGAACGAGACTATGAAGGTCGTCGACCCAGTTCCGCAGTACATTGTTCGTCTGGTCCATTCTGAAACATCGGAGAAGACGGAATCCTTCCACCAGGAGAAGGTGGTCAAGATGGAGATGTTCCAGAACATTGTTGGCCTCTTCAAGCCCAAGGGCGACGACATTTTCGTGTATGGTTCCTACGCGCTTCCGCCCAAGGTCGCGCCCGGTGCTGTGCCCAAGAACGCCACGGATGAGGACAAGAAGAGCCTGCGGGTGTGCACCACTTGCAAGGTGAACGCTCGGGTCAGCATCAAGGAGTCGACTTCTGTCATTCGTCATCATGAGGAGAAGACCACGACCAAGGACATTGTCGTGCTGAAGGGAGTCCAGAAGGAAGCCAAGGGGACGGGCAAGCTCCAGCAGGAGCAGTTGGACAATGTCCGGAAGATGGTCGCTTCTGACATCTCTCGCAAGGTCAAGGGCAACAAGATCTGCAAGCGCTCCCGCAAGGCCCGCGTTTGAGGATAGACCTCGACACCGAGATATCTACTTGTAGATACTTTGGACACCTTGGAAAAGAAGGCATATTTGTACCAACAGCAGATCCATTAGCCAATCTGATCATCAAGACCGTGGTATGCCGCATGATGTTTCGCCGGACGTGCAGTGCAGTGGGCATTCTGTCTTGTTTCCGGCAATACGAAGGTGATGATGCTCCCGCGGTGGCTGTCGCGGCGGCGGGCAACATCCCGTCCTCCTCCTCTCGCGCTGCAGCATGGACGGGCCCACCGTGAGCAACTGTAGTGGCCACACCGACAGGCGATTTTCGCCGTCGTCACTTGTTGGTTTGGGTTGGATGTAAATATACTGGACAGTATACGTAGCCGATTGGATTGGACGCGCCATGTTGCCGTATGGGGAAGGCTCAGCTCAGGGTCCAAGCGCCTGTGTCACAACCAACTCCTGATAAGTCCCGAGTCGTTACAGTTCCCTACTACTAACAGATAGGTACCTTAGGTAAGGCATCTGGGTACTTAGGTACGTGAATAGGTATTCGGTGTGCACCTGACCGCGCTCTACGTTGGATCACTGCACGACACCATCTCATCAACGCGCTCAGATTGCAATTCGAGCCTGTTCGTCAACACCAAGCAACATCATGGCATGCTCGTGCTGCGGCACTGCCGAGCGGCCCTCTTCACCCTCGCCTTCGCCCTCGCTACCGCAATCGCAGGACGACACTTCGACGCCTGGGGCCGTGGTCGACGAGGCAGCACCAGCGTCCAACAGTCGTGACGCACAAGGACACGGGGATTCGCGAGACTCCCGCTGCGGCCCCAGCGATGTGCCCATGGCTGTCCAGGACGCCGTTCACTCCTACCAGCACGGCTGCTGCGAAGACCGTCCCGCCCAGCTTGCTCCTGAGCCGGCCAGCGAACCACCTTGCGCTGCTGGCTGCTGTGGCGGTACTGAGGCCGTCGTCCTCCCCCCCACCGCGAGAGCCAGAGCGAGCACCGCCGCTTCGGGAGGCTGCCACGGCAATGCGTCTGTCGATGTTTCCGCCATTGCGCCCGCCCACCAGGCCTACAGCTCTAAGTGCTGTGACGGAGACATGACTACTTCAGCCCCGACGGCACACGCCGCCGACTGCTGCTGCGCTGACAAGCCCATGAATGTCGCAAACAACGGGCAGACTTGCTCGGATGGTGACTGCTGCGTTGCCAATACTGCCGTGGAGAGCGCCAATACCGACTGCTGCGATGATGACCCCCTCGACAACAGGGCCGACAATGAGCAGCCCTGTGCTCGTGTTTGCTGCGGGGTAAACACAGTTGTCTCTGGCAAAATTACAGACACCGCCGACACTTGTTGCGATGGAGATAAGACTGCCAAAGGCGGTGCCGCCACGGACGGTGCCAAGCAGACTTGCGGCGATGGCTGCTGCGACGAGTCATCCGCTGGCAAGCAAAAGACGAACCCTTCGACGAGTCTAGCGGATGCCTCCACCGACGACCAGCAAGCCTGCACCGAAGGCTGCTGCAACTCACAGCCTGACGACACCAGATCGCGTGACGTGACCGACTGCTGCCGTGACAAGCCGTCTCCTTGCTGTGACGAGTCCTGCCTCGACCGCCTGGCTCTCCGTGAATGCGACAGCAAGGCCTGTGATGGTGAGCCATTGAGGCCTTGATCCGTTCTTCGTCACATACTAACTCTTTCTTCCAGCCTCATCATGCGACACGTCTTCTTCCTCTGTTCCCAAGAACAGGGCCTGTGGCCGCCACCGACGCTCCACACGCGAGCGATACGGAGCCACCCTTGAGGCCCTCGGTTGCATTTGCCGCGCCCTCATCGCTCTCGGACAAGAGTCGTGTTGTGATACGAAGAAGAGGTCATCCCTGAGCAGGAACAAGTGTACCAAGCGCCAGTCCGGGCTGACGTCTTCGCGCTCGTCGCTCGATCTCTGCTGTGCGAGCGGGGCATCCATCAAGACGCCGCGCGCGACAATTCGAGCCCGCCGCCAAAAGGCGCCGTGCTGTGGCGAGGAGGCGTGCAAATCATCCTCCATGAAACCCTCTTGCGAGACACGCAAGCCCACGGCGGGCGTAGGCTGTGCCGCTTCCTGCTGTAGCCCAACGCGGCTCACCCCTTCCGAGTCAAAGGCTATGCCAAAGGACGACTGCGGCGGCGACACCTGCTGCTCCTCGGGCGAGAAGCCCTCTGTCGGGAAGATTCAGGCCGCAGTAGTTGACCCAGAGAACCAGGTTGCTGGCGTGGAGCATGTTGTGCTGTGCGTGTCGGGCATGACCTGCACCGGTTGCGAGACCAAGCTCAACCGCACCCTCGCGACTGTCGCCGGCGTCCGCAGCCTCAAAACAAGTCTCGTTCTGTCACGCGCCGAGTTTGACGTTGACCTGACCCTGACTAGTGTGGAGAGCGTCATAAAGCACCTGGAGAGGACGACCGAGTTCACCTGCGAACGAGTTTCGAACCAGGGCGCAACCCTTGACCTCATCGTCGACGGCAATGCGGACTCTCTCGTCGACCAGACGTGGCCGTCCGGAGTCATCGACGTGACCGCTACCTCCAAGGGCACCGTTCGTGTCGTCTTCGACCCCAAGCTCCTCGGCGCTCGCGACCTCATGGACAGGGACTGGGGAGCACCAGTCAAGCTTGCCCCCATACGTGGCGACCCAGGGCTCGAGGCCGGCAGCAAGCACGTCCGTCACGTTGGATACATGACTCTCCTCTCCGCTGTACTGACCGTTCCCGTCTTGGTCCTGGCCTGGGCCCCGCTACCGGATCGAGAGCTCGCATACAGTTCCGCGTCGCTCGCGCTCGCCACCATTGTCCAGGTAGTCATCGCCGGGCCTTTCTATCCCAAGGCGCTCAAAGCTCTCGTCTTCTCCAGAGTCATTGAGATGGACTTGCTCATCGTCCTCAGCACTAGCGCGGCCTACATTTTCTCTGTCGTCTCCTTTGGCTACCTGGTCGCTGCCCGGCCGCTGTCAACAGGCCAGTTTTTCGCGACGAGCACGCTTCTGGTCACCCTCATCATGGTCGGCCGATACATGGCAGCTCTAGCAAGACAAAAGGCCGTCGAATCCATCTCCATTCGCTCACTCCAGACCGCGACCGCATTGCTCGTCGATGACCTCGGCGGCGGCGAGCGACAGATTGACGCTCGCCTACTGCAGTATGGTGACATATTCAAGGTCCTCGCAGACTCCAGAATCCCCACAGACGGAACAGTGATATCGGGTTCCTCAGAGGTCGATGAATCCATGCTTACCGGCGAGTCAATGCCAGTCGAGAAACACGCCAAGTCGTCCGTCATTGCCGGAACCATCAACGGGTCTGGCACCCTCGTCATCCGGCTTGCTCGCCTCCCGGGCGACAATACCATCACAACCATTGCCACCATGGTTGACGAAGCGAAGCTATCTAAGCCCAAGCTTCAGGAACTCGCAGATCTAGTGGCGTCCTACTTCGTGCCAGTCGTTGTCGGGCTGACCATCCTTACGTTTGTGATATGGGTCGCCGTTGGCAAGACCGTCCGCGGGAAGTCCGGGTCCGAGGCGACGGTAGACGCCATAACATATGCCATCACGGTCCTCATTGTTTCTTGCCCCTGCGCGATTGGCCTGGCAGTGCCAATGGTCATCGTCATCGCGAGCGGTGTCGCTGCGGAACGTGGCGTCATCTTCAAGTCTGCGAGCGCCATTGAAGTGGCACACCGCACCTCCCACGTGGTTTTTGACAAAACTGGTACTTTGACAGAAGGGAAAATGAAGGTTGTCTCCGAGAATTTGTTGACGCAGGAGAGTGCGTGCCAATCGCTACTCCTGGGGCTCATCAGCGGCAGCAGGCACCCCGTATCGGTGGCAGTCGCAGACTACCTCAAGAGCAAGAACATTGAGTCAGCCATTGTGCCAGATGCCAAGAGCCTGACCGGCAAGGGCGTGGAGGCGCACGCGGCTGGGCGGATTCTGCGCGCGGGCAACGCCCGGTGGCTCGATCTGTCATGTGTATCCCCCGTCCAATCCGCCCTGGCGAGCAACCTGACCGTGTTTTGCTTTACGATCGACGGCACGCTCGCTGCCGTTTACGGACTCGAAAACTCGCTACGGAACGACGCAAAGGCTGTCGTGTCGGATCTGCAGGCACGGGGTATTTCGGTTCACATTGTCTCGGGCGATGATGACGGGGCCGTTCAGGCAGTTGCCAGCAAGCTTGACGTCCCAAGTAGCAACGCGCACGCCCGCAAGTCTCCTGCCGACAAACAAGCGTATATCAACAAGCTCTTCATGTCCCCCAGCAAGGGACGAGAGCCAGTTGTCATATTTTGTGGCGACGGGACCAACGACGCCGTCGCGCTGGCACAGGCCACCATCGGCGTGCATATGAACGAGGGCAGCGACATGGCCAAGTCGGCCGCCGACGTGGTTCTCATGCGCCCAGATCTCTCAGGCATCGCGGTCATCCTGGACATCAGCAGGCGGTCGGTCAACCGCATCGGGTTTAACTTTGCGTGGAGCTTCGTCTACAATACGGTAGCCGTGCTGCTCGCGTCTGGGGCTCTTGTCAAGGCCAGAATTCCGCCCCAATTCGCGGGGCTCGGAGAGCTGGTGAGTGTGTTGCCTGTGATCCTCGCGGCGGTGCTGCTGCGCTGGCCGAGGCGCTGATCGCGTGGTCATGAGCGCAGGCTACTTGTTGCCGGGTCAAACCTAGGCACGAGAGCGGCTGCTCACAAGATACGCGGTGATGCAACAGTTACTTTCTTCGTCTGGTCACGATGGTGACCGACGAGGCCCTGGGCCATGTGCGCTTTCAGTGCTGCCACAGTCCAGCTCAAGCCCTTTTCATATACGCCTTTCCATGGGCCATTATCAGGGAACTCCCTAGGATGCTCCCCCAACAAGCAACCTCCATTCAGTGGGTAAAAGATGACATGTACCTGCCTGCTATGCCTGTGACGTGAACCTGTGCTTATCCAATGCGGCGAGTACATCCTCTCTACTGAAATGCTCCTTGAGGCATCGCAGAATCACATCCTGCTCTGACTGGGGCGCCATGTCGTCGGACCGCGGTGGGTTTCTGTCGAGGTTGGTCGGGAAGGGGTACCCTTCGGCGAGAGCGGCGACAACTGCTAAGACTTCATCGCTCATACCCTGCTCGGCGTGCAGCCGCCGCAGTTCATCCCAGCAACTCTCGACCAGTGGCCGCGTATCGATGGTCTCCATAGGCTTACCAAAGGCGCTGCTAATTTGCAGCAAGTTGGCCATGCGCTCCACGTCGTGCGAGTTATTCTCACCCGCGGCGTGGAACAGAGCCGGGTTGAAGAAGAGGCCGTCGCCCTTGCGCAGCGCCAGCGCCACGTAGCTACCAAGAAAGTAGGCGTCGAACTCGGGCCGGCGGAAGGCGAGGTAGCCCTCGGCGAAGGCCTGGCTGAAGGGCAAGAGGCGCGTGGGGCCGCTCTCGGGGGGCGCGTCGGCGTGGGCGACGGCGCCCTGCAGGGTGAGGAACTGGGTGGCGGTGTGGGCGGCGCGGGGGAAGCGCGCGCACTGCGCCGCAGACATGAAGCCCAGGTGGTAGTCTCGGTGGCAGACTTGGGCGCGGGAGCCGGGCCGGACGTTGTTGACCTGCGCGGTGAGGCGGTAGCCCGGGCCGAGCCAGGAGGCGGCGATGAGGGCGAGCCAGGGGTTGGCGTAGTAGCGCACGAAGGAGGACGCGTCGGCGAGGGCGTGCTTGCCCAAGGAGTTCCAGATGCGGTCGTTGTGGCCCGCGCCGGCAAAGTGATCTCCTCCTCCTGCTCCTCCTCCTACTCCCTCTCCTCCCTCTCCTTCTCTCCCGTCTCCACCATCCCCGCCGCCCCGGTCCCCATCAGCGGAAGAGCGCTGCCGCCTCCTCTCGCGGGCGATGATGTCGCGAAACACGGCGCTGGCGGCGTCGACGAGCCTCCCGTCGGGCACGAGGGCGCGCACGACGAAGACGCCCGGGCCCCGGAGCAGCACGCGGTACCACTCGTCCTGCAGGGCGGCGCGCAGGGCGGGCGTGGCGGCGGGGTAGGCGGGGAGGGCGTAGACGGGGACGTTGAGCTCGATGGAGGCGGCGAGGGGGTACTGCGCCGCGGTGGCGGTCTGGGCGCAGAGGGACTTGAGGGCGTCGAGGGAAGGCGGCTCATCGGACGCGGAGTAGAGGCGTCGCGGCGGCGGGTCGGGGACGGGGACGGGGACGGGGGCGCCGGAGGCGGCTGGGGTGTGGGTTGTTTCGATGCCTGCCATTGTGTGACTCTGACTGACTGACTGACTGACTGGTTGTAAGACGCGGGTTGGTTGGCTTTGGGTTGAACTCTTTTTTGACTCTTGAGGAAGTGCGGGGGTGGTGAGTGAGTGGATGGGTGAGTGAGTGCGCCTGACTGAAATGTGATGATGGTCAATTGTTGTGTAGTGCTGCTGATGAGCGAGTCTGGAGGTTTTAGGTGCGGGGGAAGATTTAAGATCTCGCCACGATATGCAAGCAGCTCTGAGGCAACTGTCGGGGGAAGCAGCAGCACGTAGATAAGTTTGTTTCTTAGGAAAGGAAGTTTTGACTGGGTTGCTGCTGATATATGGTGTTTAGGCTAGGTTGACGGACGAGTTGTTTCGAGGTGCGGGGAGGCGAGGGCAAAAGGGGCCATCGTGATGAGTTGAGCCTGGCTCGGTGCGTGGCATTGATGAACCCAACTCTCCGCGGTTTATTACTCTGTGGGGTATCTCCGCCATGTTCATCATCCCACGTCAGTCTAAGAGGGCGCCAAGCCCGCCCGAGTCCGCGTGCCCATTGCCTACTTCGTACTACGTACGTATTTAGCACGCAGATGATTCGACGTGGGTGAGGATGACATTGTTGACCAACGAAAGTTGCGGGGGAGGGCCCATCCATTCGCTCCCCAGCCAGCCCGTTTGCGCCATGTTGGCGGGCGCGTCAACCAGCGGCAAAGAAACGTCGCCGAAATATGCCCAGTTCGGAGAGTTTATGATTGCATCGTACAACCAACTCCCCCGCCGGCGCGCCGCGAGATAATTCCCCCATCGGTTAGGTACCAGTAGCAAACAACCGAGGGGCTGTCAGTATGGGCCGTAACAATAAATAGATAACTACGACTCCCCCACCCCCCATTCAACCCGCCGGTTGTCAGATACGTACGTTTTGCAACAACACCCTTCGCTTCAAGTCAGGCCATGCATGTAGGTGGTGTCGGACGGCGTTTGTTCGTTCCCCAACATGTCGTCTGGTGTTGCATGCACCAGCGATGACGACGATACTTCTGGGCATGCGTCAAGGGCGGTTCCAGAGGGCTTTGTGGTCCCAGATAACAACAACATGATGGCAAAAGCGTATTAGTTGCTGCAGCTGCACCTCCCTAGTACGCGTGAATGTGTGAAATGAATAGCAAAGCGCCGAAACCCCCCCCCCCTTACCCGTGCTGTCTGTTCCCATCCCACGAATCCCATGCTGAGCGCATTCCACAGCCGCACGGCTCCCAAATGCCATATAATCGTCCGTTCCAAAAATAAAAAAAATAAAGAAAGAGATATAGTCCCAAGTGAAAGTGACTGCTGCCTGCCTCATGACGTCTTCTCATAAGCCGATGATGATGCCTCTCCCTCTCCCTGCCTGCGCTTCCTCAGCCTCTTCATCACCAGGCCTTCATGTTGATGTTGGGCCGCAGCTACCTCCCGTCTCTCGCCACCATGACCACCCACAATCTCTGCCGCTGCCGCCGCCGCCGCCGCCGCCTCTTCTCCTTCGTCACCGCGGCCGTTTTCGTCGTCCGTTACCTCCTCCGAATGCTGTGACGAGGCTCCATCTTCCTCCTCTATCGCTCTTGGCACGGGTGATCCCGCACGGCTGTCGTCGTAAATGTTGTCTTCTTCTTCTTCATCGTCGTGGACAGCAATAGGTTGTGTCTGCGCGTAGATTGGCTCTGTGACCGATGAGTGCGCCTCGTCTCCGTCCCCATCTCTGTCATCGTCATCGTCGTCGCCGGCCTCCTCCACGCCGGCGGGGACAAAGTAATGTCCCACAGGCAGCTCCACGTCAACAGCCTTATCGGCCCCGTAGTGATGTTCGTAGGCGTCTCCATCGTCGATGAAGAGTTCCACCTCGGGCATATGCGCGATGTCCTCGTCATCGTCCTCAAGCAAGTAGACTTCAAGGTCAAATTCATGGCTCGTTCCGGGTTGGCCGCCCACAACTTGTACGTTGTGCACAACGTTGCTGTCGCCCACCGCCACCCGCACGTCGTTGCCCTCGACTTCGTCCTCATCCTCGTCCGGCTCCTCATACTCGGGAACTGGCAGCACAAAGTTGTTCATCCCAATAGTGTCGTCCCAGTCGCTCGAGTCGTCGCTATTACACGCCGACACGGGGCTGTTGCTGGGCGGCCCCTCGACGGCGCTGCCGCCGGGGTGCGTGTCGAACACGTCGGTGAGAGGGGTTTGGGCCGACTCCCCCGACGACTGCCGTGATCCCATCGTGATCGACTCCATGTCCGAATCGTCGTCGTCGTCGTCGTCAAAGTCGCTATATTTGTTGTCGGCAGCAGCAGCAGCAGCAGCAGCAGCGGTAGAAACGGCTCGTCCCAACGTCCACTCTGGCAGCAGGTTCCGGCCGATGTAAACGTCCCGCAGCGTGATGCCCATCTCCCGCGCCTGCGCCAGCTTCAGGCGCCCCTTGGAGACTATATCCCCGCGGACGAGGTCGCCGAGCTCGCGCGCCGCGTCCCAGTCAATCAGCCGGTTCTGCAGGTGCGCGTGCAGTGACTCGGCGTCTGGGTCCCACGCCAGGCCGCCCGGCCACGTCGGGAGCCCATCCACGCCGATGGTGACTTGCTCGAGCGACACGCCCGCTTCCCGAGCCGCGTCGAGGCGGGCGTTGGCCTCGCGGCGGATGTAGGTGTGCAGCTCGGCGGGGACGAGCGCCGTGGGCACCGTGTTGTGGAGGAACTCGGCGAAACGGGCGGCACTGGCGATGGCTGCGTCTGTTTCGGCTCATCAGTCATAAGATGGGTGGGGGGCATCGTCGCGGCGGTGAATGCACGCACGTCTGTCACGGGCGTGGCGAGGATCCTCACTCGGCTCAGTGTCGTCTCCGCGGATAACATTGTCGGAAGGTATTGAAGCACTCATTGGGGCCATGACGCGATGAACAAGCCACACCTAAAAGTCAATTGTTGCGGATGACTCGTTGATTCTGGTATTGAGGGCGAGGTAGGCCGACTGGAGCAGAGTGAATGAGGGAACGCGACGAATGAAGGGGAAACGCAGCGAGTGAGGGAGAAAGGCAACACGAGTGAAGGAGTGAAAGGCGAGGTGTGCGAGGACTTGGGTGCAAACGAGAAGAGATGGAATTGCCGTCAGTGATTCATTTCATATTCATGAGCGCAGAGATAATAGAGCGAGGCGCCAAAGTGAGTGACGGATGCAAACTCCAAAACAATGACCGCGCCGCTTCCACCGCCTTCGATTCAAAAGGCCGCATTGAACCGATGCCCTCCACCCGCACACGTGCCAGCTGGTTCCCCCTCTTGTTCGAAAGCCATAAATATGCCAGGCCCGTGCAAACGTGCACATCAGAAGCAGTGAGTCGTGCCGTGCCGCTCAAGGCGGCCCTCTCATGATACCATCGCCAAACATCAACACCATCCGGATAGAAACCACCACACGTGAGCACTGCTCCCATTCCGTCAGCATTCTTCTCTCTTCCCTTCTCCGACCTCTCTTCCGGTGGCACGATCCTCACTCACCTCCATTACCGAATCTCCATGTCCTCCTCGGCAATCTGCCGCTGCACCGCCTCCTCCTGCTCGACCTCGGGCGCGTCCCGCATCTCCGCTTCGCCCTCGGCCTCCATCTTACGCCGCATCGCGTATCCCATCTTCTTCTCCAGCTTGCGCGCCTTCTTAGCGCTCAGCGTGGCTCGCGGCCCGCTCGTCGGCAGCAAACCCGGCCGCGCACCCCGCGTCGAGTCCGCCTTGGAGATCTTGTTGCGTGCCTCCTCGCTCTTCTTGCGCCGCTGCGACTTAGCCTTGGTCGCTCGCGCCGCAAGGCGGTTCTTGGACGGGCCGTTGGGATTCTTCACTGACGGCATTTTTATCTTTCAGTGTTGGGTGTTTGTGTCAAAGTGTATTGATGATGTGACAAGAATAGATGAGTTCTAGGTGGTGAAGCTGTTTGACGTTGAAAATCTCTGCCCCACAGCCCCACAGACCCTGCAGCGGCATCTCTCCCAGTGATCGTGGCTAAATAAAACTCAACAGATCGTGCTTCCATTTACGCAGCACTTTTGCCAGCGCGTGCTTGAGAGCAACCTAACAATGTATTCATGAGGTGCTTTAATTGCTAACGCCTACCTATGCTGCGACTCTTCAATGTCGTTTACCCAAAAAAAAATGTCCTCTTGTTCTATGTCATTCAGTGCACAGACTGCTCATTGTTCTTCCCCAGCGTGCTGGGCGTGTCCAGGCTGGTGCGGTCGTGCAGCATGTGGTGGTCTTCATCGTCGCTAACCAGGCCATCCAGCTCAAACTCCTCAGCGTCTCGCAGGCGGCCGTCGTTCGCCGCACGGTACTCGCCCAGGTCTTTGGACTCTGTCGGGGTGAGGCGGTCGTACAGATGAATGAGCATGTTGGAGAAGAGAAAGACGAGCGAGGCGAGCGAGAAGAGGATGAGGATGTACGAGACGCCATCCATGTCCGAGTTGTGAACGAGCACCATCTGCTCCTCGGTGGCACCCAAGAAGAGGAAGCCAGCGGCGTAGAGAAGCTAGCAGCGAATTAGCACGGCTCGCTGATCACGCACGGCGCACGCGACGTAGGGATTCATCAACTTACGAAAACAGGAATGTACTGGAAGCTATTCCACGTGCGGCCGTCCTTGGTAAGGGATTGCTCGTCCCGGAGCACAAAGGCGATCTCAATAATGCGCGTGAGGCCGGCAGCCATCAGCGTCTTGCCAAAGGTGCTGTGCGTCATGGCACTGACCATGAGCTCCTGGGGGTGCGCCGACATGGCCCAGCCAGTGATGAAGATGACAAAGCCTGGGATGAAGTTGCGCTTCGGCTGCCCATCGCGATCCCTGCTGAGCCACATGCCGGCAAGGCCCGCGCACCACCAGATGACGCCCATGGTTGTGTGCTGCCAGTCGTTTCTGACCCACGCCGTGCCCCAGCGGTGCTCCGTGAAGGTGTTGACGCAGCCCCACGCCGCAATGACGGCGCTGTCGAAGAACTCTTGGGATCGACCACAGCGGCGCATCCACACCTGGCCGACCAGCAGGATGATGGTCAGCAGGACGCCGTACGCGATGAAGGCGCTGCCCATGATGAAGTGAGCGAGGCACTGGCCGAGGTGTTCGCCCTGGCAGAAGCCGAGGGTGGTGATGCCGCCGAATATCATCTGCGTCCAAGATAGTATGGGCATCGCCTTGCCAATGATGGAGTGGAACGGGCGAATGAGCTTCCTGATCCTGCCATTCAGGCCCTTTTCCCAGTGGCCCTTCAGGTACAGGCCGAGCACCACCTGGCCGATGAGCAGCAGCTGGAGGATGTTGGCGAAGACGGAATGAATATTTTTCCCGACGAACTCACGGCCGCCGTGCGCGTGGCCGAGAAAGAAGCCGAGGATTGCGAGGAGGGAGCCGAGGGCCTGTGTCGGAACGTGCCACCTGGACTTGGTGATCTGCGGACGGTACGGTCAGCGGACGATCGGGGCGCGAAAGACGGACAGCTGGCATCGCACTCACCCCAAGCACCATGCCTATCGGGAAGATGACGCCGTAGGCAAACATCTGCACGAAGATGTGAATCCATAGTGTTGCGTCCTACCAGCGAGTGTCACGTCAGCGTTTGCACCTTCGGGAGACGCGGCAGGAGGACGCGGCAGGAGGACGCACAATGGGATCCTTGGACACAGTGTCCCCCGTGGGGATCTTGCTTTCGCCATCGTGATGGTCGTGAGCGGACGACATGTTTGCCAGCGCAGCGAGAAGGAAGAAGAGGGAGGAAGGCCTCCCCGGGCGAGCGAAGGAAGCCATGCCGGCAGTGTGCGTTTCAGCGTCGTCCGATGGTTCGGTGGCTCGGACCCCTTGAAGCCTGAGCGTACCGCCGGCCGGAGCGGGTCGCGGTTGCAAGTCTGGCGAATGGCGTCGGAGAGTTTGTAACGACGGCGAGGAAGCGCTAGACGCGTGCGAGGTCCGGACGGGCAAGCAGACCTCACAGGGACGACCAAGGACGGCGATGGCGATGCAGGATGAGGGGGACGCAGACGACGGAAAAGGGAGAAAGACGGCGGAGGCTTCGGCAGCACGCATCGGCCCTCGACTGCCCTTTCCCGGGGCGGACAGTCCATGGCTTATGCGCACGTTGTGATTGGCCAGCAGAGGATTGACCTGGCCTGTTACCAAGCACTCCGTTCCCAACCCAGCTTGGCGGCGCCGCACCAGGGGACATTCGCTCCCTAGAAGTCGCCCGTCTCCTGCTGTAGCTCGCTGTCCGCAGGCCCGATGTTCCTGTCATTACCTGCCCGCCACGACCATGACGCCCCACGGGTTATCTGGTGGCCCACTTCAATTTAATTGTGCCTGTGAATAGGCTGAGGTATGGAGGTAATCTGGCCTGGTGATGCTTCCACTGACACAGACACCTCTGGTCAGCCTACCTACCTCGCAAAGGCCTTTGCATAGCCATTATGGCCCAATGATATTAAACTTGATCAAACTTGTGGCATGCACCCGAGACCACGTCCGCAATTTCGCTGCATGTTTCACGACCCCTCAGCAACTTCGCCGCACCATGTGTCGCGATGACGACTCCTCACACGGACTGTGCGTCGACTCGGCGAACACACACGCTACACGGGTGCGCAGCTCTGTCCTTACTATTTTGTCTGTTTGCTCTTACCCGGCCTTCTCGACTTGACCAACGCCTGGCTGTTGCTTGTGCAATGCGTGACTCCTGCAGGATTGCTGGGCTGTAGGGTAACTGCACGCAATCGCGGATCACGATGGACCGGCACATGATGCATGTCCTCTCCTGTCCTAGTTCTTTCACGGAGCATTCAGGACATTTGGAGCAAACTGTATTGATATTGACCTCATAAATATGCTCGTTCTGACCACGTATTGACATGGACAATTCGACTTCGTTGTAGTCATGGAGCGTGTACTTCAGACGGCCGTCACCTCGGTCACTCCGCAGTTCAACGGCCCATGTGACGCGGACACAGTCGGAGCCATCATTGGCCTGTCTGTTAGCTGTGGCGTACTCTTCGTCGTCGTGCTGGTAATGACGTACGCCTACAGCCGGTGCCGTGTCAAGTACCGCGCGCTGCAGCTGCAGCTTCACCCTCGGGGCGATATCCAGCTCGAACCGCAAGGGGCAGCCAGCGGACACCAACGGGTGCCTGTACCAGAGCCGGACGCCCCTGAGCCGCGGCCCGAAGACGACGATTGATCCCTTCGTTGGACACCTCTGGCCGAGAAGTTTTGTCCGGGTTGCATTGTTTTAAGCCTCGGTCTGTTGATCGGCGTTCCGGGTCAATGACAGCTTGAGGGGGACGACATTCGGAGTATAGTGGTTTTGTGTGACGCAGTTGGTAGTGGAAGCTCTGTTGCGGGGGTAATGAGCCTCAATTGTTGCCTTGCTTCTCAAGAAGTTCGCGAGCGTCTCTCCATAGCTCCGCCTCCATGTCCCGCTCGACCCTGGTGCCCCTACTGTTGAGCCAGCCAACGTCCAGGTTTCCAACATTGCCCACGCCATTCGGCCTAAGAGACGCCTTGACGGTGCTTTTAGGGTCCTGCGATGCGGCAGCAGACAGCCGTACGATGCCGGCCTCCTCCAGCGCGAGCACTTGGCGCTTCATGCGGACGTCCACACCGTGCAGCGTCGTCAGGAAGGCATCGGTGGCAGAGCGAAAGGCGTCTTTCTGCGCGGGCGGATCCAGCGCGGGCTTGGCTGAGCCCTCAGCCGTTGGCGTGGTGAGAGCGCCGAGGGCTGTGGCGGCGTGGTTCATGAGCTGCACGATGGACTTGTCGATGGCGTTGAGCTGCTGGATGTTTTCCTCGACGGTGAAGGGCTGGGACTGGTCGTCCTGGCCCATGTCAACGTCGCCTGGAGATGCCATTGCGTCGAGTGTGGATTTTCAGTCAAGAGTGCGTATTTCAAGTCGCAGTGCACGCTGGGCGATGCTCAGTCCAGGACCCAAGTCAAGGAGCAAGTAAGATGCGACGTGGGGATGATGAGTTGTTGATAGAGCCCTGGACTTGGGCAGTGGGGCATCCACTTGGTTCCAGTGGTGTGGTGATCGAATCTCCCTCCCTGTAAAGCTGGCACCATCCGCCACGGCACAGGCTCGCTGCTGGGAGGTGCATGGACTTCCAGTATACTTCGAACCGCGCACTTTCAAACAACTGTTCTTGGGCGGAAAAATCCTGTAGAAGATGATAATGATGTCGCATCAGACAAGACAAAGTCTGGCCTCTTTGACTTCTGTCCGACTCCTGGAGTTTGCTAGGCAGTGTGTTAAGCTGACCCACACATATTTGCTAGTGTCGCTTAATCATCGGCTTTCTCTCCCGTTCTTCGTGCTAGACATGGATGACATGGTCCTGCTGTTGAGTCGCTGCTTCACCAGGCGACTCCACATAGCCAGGGCTTCACCACCTCATCTCATCGCCAAAGCATCGCGTCCTCATCAATCTCCGCCGATTACCGCTCTTTAGTTGCTTCGAAGCACTAACTATATCCGCCGGTTGCACGATTTGAACCACCGTCCCCGCGTCGCACCAAAACACGCGGCGCGCGGCCCACCGTTGCCCGTGACGAGTTCCGCATAGGCTTCAAGTCGGACCTCAGAGCAGCTGTTCATTCGGGCGTCGCAGAGGCTGCCAGCATGTCCGGCCAGACGCCTACCCAGGGAACGGCCAACTATGGCGGCCAGCCGGTCACCTCGCCCGCGGCGCCCGCGGCACAGACGACCACCGCTGCCGGGTCAACGGGGGGTGCCATGTCGAACCAGAACCTCAACCAGATAGTACGTGCCCGATCCCTGCCTGTCCTCCCCTCTCGCCTCTCAGTGTTCAGACAGCTGGCGGACAGCTGTTTCCGTGTATACTGTACACATATGCAAACAGCCGCCATGCGTCGCATCACTGGCCACACTTCCCTCCTGCATCTCACGTCATGCCTCCTCCCCCGCCCACGAGCCGCGGCGACGCGGACAAGTGTACCGCTATCAACAGTGCAGTAATGCGCACCGCAACCGCGACAGCAAGCCATGCAACCCAGCGCTTCTTTACTGACCCTGATAAAACGAAGGTGACGGATTACCTGCTCAAGCGGGGTTTCAACCGAACCGAAGAAGTGTTCCGGCAAGAGTCAAAACATCTCGGGCCCGATGGCAAGCCCATCCAGCAGCTGGCTACCATGGGGCCCAAGAAGTATCAAAAGGCCTTCAAGCTCTTGAAGGAATGGGTCGACAACAACTTAGACTTGTACAAAGTAAGCAAGTCGCCATTCTAGCCGATGGCCACCGCTGACCGTCACAGTTCGAGCTGTCGAAGCTCCTTTGGCCCTTGTTTGTCTACTCGTTCTTGGAGCTCGTCACGCTCGGATATGCAGATGATGCCAAGGCCTTCTTGAAGGAGCTCGGCCACCATTTCCAACCCGTGCACGCAGACGACCTCAAGACGTTTGCAACCATCACCTTGCCCCAGCACGTCGAGGAGAACGAAATGGCCAAGCTCTACAAAGAAAACAAGTACCGCATTCCACTAAACCAGCACGCTACGGGTGACTTGTTCAACTTTCTCGAGCGTGAGTCCGAGCAAGGCGGATCGGTCATCCGCCAGCTCATCGCCTCGTCGTGCCAACTTGACTCCACCGCTCGCGGCCCCATCACGCCCTTCAGTTTCGAAGCCGTCTTTCGAAGATCCAAAAATGCAGATATTGAAGAGATCGACGCCAGTGAAGGCATCCCGGGTGTCAACATCGGGCTCGCTAACCGAGACGTGCTCGACCCCGCGCAGCCGCTGAAGCTTGGTCCGCTCCCGATGGAGCCGGAGCTTCGCGAGGATGTGCGGGCCGAGCTTGAGGATGAAGAGAAGCGCAACCCGCCGCCCGAGGGAAGCACCAGCCTGGTCGACGAGTTTGACCAGAAGATTAAGCGTGAGGAGAGTGCAGATGCCCCGAGCCGCGCCGACCTGCCGCTGCCCCCGTCACGACCTCGTGATATCATGCTGGAGATGCAAAAGGTGCGGGAGAATCGAGACCGATTCAAGATCGAAGGGCGGACCGGTGGCATTGGAACATCTGTAAGCGCGTGCATGTTCACCTTTCACAACACGCTGGGCGGGTAAGTACTCCGTGTGGGCAACCGCAGGACTGTTTGTTAACCGGCTCAGCGTTACCTGCCTGGATTTCTCCGACGACGGCCGGCTCGTCGCCGCCGGCACGAGCGAGTCGTATATCCGTGTCTGGTCTCTCGACGGCAAGGAGCTGCCGACAATGAACCCGCACGAAAAAGACGCCAAATTCAACAGCCGCAAGCTTATCGGCCATTCGGGCCCTGTCTATGATGTGTCCTTCTCTGACTCCGCGTCAGGCCCGCCGCAGAAGCTCTTTGGAGACGATGGTCGACACTTGCCTGCTATCGACGGCCGACCGAAGCTGCTCCTATCTTGCGCCGCTGATGGCCACATCCGCCTCTGGTCTCTCGAATCCTGGAGCTGCCTCTGCTTGTACAAGTCGCACGACGGCCCCGTCTACCGCACGATGTGGGGTCCTCACGGTCACTACTTCCTCAGCGGCGGATACGACAAAGTTGCGCGCGTTTGGATGCAGGATCACGCGTCGCCGCAACGGCTCCTTGTCGGACACGACACATCCATCTCTGCCATCACGTGGCACCCCAACGGGATGTACGTCTTCTCGGCATCTGACGAGACTGACAAGTCGATTCGGATGTGGTCGGTCCTCACGGGCCAGTGTGTGCGCGTCTTCACCGGTCATACCGACTACATCAGCGCCCTCGAGTGCGCGCCCAACGGCACGCTCCTGGCCAGCGCTGACTGCTCTGGGAACATCATCTTCTGGGACATCAACAAGGGCACTCGCATCAAGCGGTCGCGTGGTCATGCACGGGGCGGCATCTGGTCGCTCAGCTTCAGCGTCGAGTCTAACGTGCTTGTGTCCGGTGGACAGGACGGTACTGTGAGGCTCTGGGACGTGGAGCTGCCGGTGGACCCGCAGAAAGTAGCCCAGCAGGTGGGCCTCGATCCAGCTGCTCCGGACGCACCGGCTGCCGGAGCGGGCAACGCGCAGGGCAACGCCACTACCGCGCAGCCAGCGCCCGCGACCGGAACCCACAAGAAGAAGGGCAAGGAGGTCATGGTGACTCCCGACCAGATCAGCGCCTTCCCAACCAAGAAGACGCCTGTAACGAAGGTCAAGTTCACCAGAATGAACCTCGTGGTGGCTGGTGGTTGCTACGACCCGGAGCGCTAGGAGTTCGCACCAGGCGAGGAGACCAGCCAGATGCAGCGAGCGGAGGCATGGGAGATGCTGCTCACGAAGATGGTACCGGATGCAGAGACGCAGGGTGCCAATCTCAGGGCCAGGGCTAGGGCAAGAGGCCAGAAGAGAAAGGCCAGCGAGGCAAATATTGCGGCGTGAGGTGTTACGGAGTTTGGCAAAAGATGCGGCGCAAGGTTTCCGGGCTGCGTTGGCGAGGCCGCCGTGTTGAGGAGACGCGATTCAGCTAGATTTGTACCTTAATGTTTGACTACTAGCGCGCATCTGTGATGCCTTGTGCCCTGTTGAGTCATGATGACTTCGTTCAGTTGCTACGTTGCTCGATGCTGCGCTTCTTACAAAGTGCTGCGTACGGAGTACGTTCTTGGCCGACGAGCGAAAAAGTGGAGCTCGTTCGACGTCGACACTGACGTTGCTCCGCCCCACCTCCGAGCTTCCTGCAACCTCCATCGTCATCAGCAGTGAGCACGCAGCTCGTCAACCCCCCCAAGCATCAGCACAATGGACGTCGAGGAGTCGCCGTGGGCCGACTCGGGCAACAGCCAGCAGGCGTTGCAGAATGAGCGTCCGAGCCAGTCGAGCCCCGCGCCCGCCACCGCCGCGGCGCCGCGACCATCGCGCGGACCCCGTCGCCTTGTCGCGCAGCCGACACGGCTCGAGGCAGTGGAAGACCCCCTCGGCCCCCTCAGCGGCGGCGACGACGATGCGCAGACGCGCGAGGCCGCCCCTCCTCCGCCACAGAAGGAGCAGATGGTGATCCGCACGACCATGTCGTCGCCCCAGCACCAGCGGCGCCCGGCGGATCCGCACAACATCGACGACGACAACGACAACGAGGGCCAGAGGGGCCCGCGACCCCCGCCTCCCGTCGACGCCGCTCGCCCCAGCAGTGTCCGGAGCAGCACCCAGCCGAGCGTGAGCATCGAGCAGGCGTCCAAGCCAAGCTTCCACATCACCGTCGGCGACCCGGTCAAGATTGGCGACCTGACGAGCTCCCACATCGTCTACTCGGTTCGGACGAAGACGACGTCTCGCGCGTACAAGCAGCCAGAGTTTGAGGTCAAGCGGCGATACCGCGACTTCTTGTGGCTCTACACGACGCTGCACGGGAACAATCCGGGCTACGTGGTGCCGCCGCCACCCGAGAAGCAGGCCGTCGGCCGGTTCGACAGCAACTTCGTCGAGAGTCGGCGAGCGGCTCTGGAGAAGATGCTCAACAAGATTGCCGCGCACCCGACGCTGCAACATGATGCGGATCTGAAGCTCTTCCTCGAGAGTGAGGCGTTCAACGTTGACGTCAAGCACAAGGAGCGGAGGGACCCGCTGCCCGTCGAGAGCAAGGGCGTGCTGGGCTCCCTTGGCATCAATGTCGGCGGGGGAAACAAGTTTGTTGAGCAAGATGACTGGTTCCACGATCGGAAGGTGTACCTGGACGCACTCGAAGGCCAGTTGCGCGGCCTGCTCAAGGCCATGGAGACCATGGTCGGCCAGCGCAAGATGATGGCCGAGGCCGCTTCCGACTTCTCCGCCTCTTTGCATGCCCTTTCCACCGTCGAGCTGTCCCCGTCGCTCTCCGGCCCGCTTGACGCCCTCTCCGACCTGCAGCTCACCATTCGGGACGTCTACGACCGCCAGGCGCAGCAGGACGTGCTGACCTTTGGCATCATCATCGAGGAGTACATCCGCCTTATCGGCTCCGTAAAACAGGCTTTCACTCAGCGCCAAAAGGGCTTCTATGCCTGGCACTCGGCCGAATCGGAACTGCAGAAGAAGAAAGCGACCCAGGATAAGCTGCTTCGTCAGGGCAAAAGCCAGCAGGACCGGCTGAACCAGATGAACGCCGAGGTCGGCGACGCTGAACGTAAGGTGCACCAGGCACGACTGCTCTTTGAGGAGATGGGCCGGTCCATGCGCTCGGAGCTGGACCGCTTCGAAAAGGAAAAGGTGGAGGACTTCAAAAGCGGTGTTGAGACGTTCCTGGAGAGCGCAGTCGAGGCGCAGAAGGAGGTGAGTTACACATCTAAGCTTGAGAGCATGCCGTCGGCTAACTTATTGCAGCTCATCGAGAAGTGGGAGACATTCCTCATGCAACTGGACGCCGAGGACGACGAGTCGGCGTTCTACAGGCCCCCGGTATACCAGGCTAAGCCACCGGGCGACACGGCCATCGACCGGGCACGGGCAAACATGGACGATTCGGACTAGTAGTCAGACGTAGCCGGCGATGGCGAACCTGTTGCAATGGGGCGTGCGTAAGCAATCACAGGGGCGATTGGTGGTGCTGAATCAACGCTGTTTTGATGAGCCGTGGGCTGTGCTGTACATATACACTTTCTTCAAACCTCCCGGTATCGTACAACCGCAGTACTAGTCGTTTCTCGCCACCTGTCCCCGTTTCCCCCAACAGTAATCTACTTCCTCCTCGTGGGCGACTTCTTTGGCCCAGAGTCCCTCATCGCGGTGGCATCCTGCGGCGCGTATCCGGTGATCAGATCGGCGAACACGTCACCCGCTGGGGCATCATCCTGCACGCCGTCGGCACCTTCGTTGCCCTCGGCCTCGGCGGACGCGTCGTAGCCCCGGCCGAAGCGCTCGCGGAAGGCAGCCAGCTTGCCGGCCTCGTCGAGCTCGACGTTGCGCAGCGACTTCTCCGAGGGCTGCCACATGAGCGTGTTGCGCGTGTCCTTGACGGCGCGGTAGAGCGGCAGCGGCGAGGTGCTGCGCATGGTGTAGGTGGAGCCGTCGGAGAGCTGGACGAGCTGCGTGAAGGTGTAGGGCCGGCGGGGCCGCGGGATGAAGGTCGCGTGCCGGACCTGCACGGCGAAGAGGGAAGGCGATGGCGGCGCTCGGGCGAGGGGGTTGCGTAGGGAGGTGGTTGCGCCGGAGCAGAGGGCTCGACAAGGCGGCGTCAGGGAGGGAAGCTTCGCCATGATGACGGGTCGAGGTGATATATGTCTCTGTGTGTGCGTGTGTGTGCGAGCGCGCGCGCTCTGCGCGTGGCCTTGACGATTCAAGTGGTTTATCAACCGAGAATATTGGATGGCGGAGGGATTGGAGCGGGTGTCGTGTTGGACGGTTGTTGAAGAGGGCGGCGAGCTTGTCTGGGGATGCGGTCGCAAAATTTCCGGGCCGGCGTGGAGACTGGACAAATGGCCGTGTCGAAGTTGCGGCTGGTGGTGTGGTGCTCCAATTCTTTATCGATAAGCCAACACCAACAACCCACTCTACCCACCATTGTGTGTATTTTCTGTGACGTCGAGAAATCAACACCACACATTCGCCGCCGCTCGCGAGCCCTTCGCCAATCGCAATTGCGTCTCATCGCTGCATAATGCGCTCGCGGGCGTGATGAACACCTGCAGGGCGATGCGCAATGCGTTGCGCGCGGCACCTAACCTGCGACCGGGCCCCGGCAGAGTTCCTCCTCTGGCTGGAGCGTGCGTGCAAGCCCGGACGCTGAGCCTCCAGAGCGTCGCGAGGGGTGTCCACGATGGGGTCATGGGCGCGCTGGAGATTGGGGCGTGGTTGACGGGTAAGAAGCCGCTTCCTTATGCCTCGACGTCTCGTCGACCACCGCCATCACCAGGTACACACCTTCCCCCTTCCCTAGCCTCAAAAGACCTATCGTCTGCTGAATTGGCTAACATCAGCAGCAACTGTCTGTTCGAAAACCCACCACCCTTCATTCCACGTCTCGCCGCCGTCGCCACCGACCGCCGATCCGGACGCGGAGACGTCGCTCCCCGAGCAACTCCGGTCCGTGATGCGCCTCCTCACGAACCCTGTCGTCGTGTGCACCGCTACACACGGCGCCATGCCGCGCGCCATGACCATGTCGTCATTTACATCGCTGACGCTCTCTCCAACGCCGCTCGTAACGTTCAACGTCGCGACGCCGAGCCGCAGCCTCGATGCCGTGGCCGCGAGTGGCGAATTCAATATACATGTCCTTGCTGGGGATGAGGCCGGTGCGGCGGTGGCCGACCACTTCACGCGCGGCAACGTCGAGGGCGTGTTCGATGACTTAGATGGCGGTGACGCAGAGGTGGAGATCGTGGCCGGTCGGCCGCCGCTGCTCAAGGGCGAGGGCGTGCTGTGGGTGCTGAGGTGCAGGGTGTTGAGCGACGGGCCGCATGGGGGGCTGATGAAGGTGCGCGACCACGTCATCGTGGTTGGGGAGGTTGTCGAGATGATATCCGGGAAGAGGTCGGACGAATTTGGACTGGCATACGCGGACAGGAAGTACAGACTTGTTGGGGGTGTCATTGCAAAGGACTGAGGGAGATGCGAGGGTAATGAGTTGATGCATCTGCTTTCTATAGACTGTACTATTAAACGCCTAACGCTCATGGCAATGCAAGCCACATACCATCCACCTCCTCGGGCTAGCAACATTTGTTTGCTCGCTGCACGAGCTCTACCCGCTTCGCGGCCGCCCAGTCCCTCACGTTGCGATATGCCGCCACGCCGTCGCAGAAGCTCTGGCGGCTCGCCCGCAGATCCCACTCACCCAGCAATACGGGCACGCACCAGCCCTTCTTGGTTTGGTCGCGCACGTAGCACGCAAAGAGCAGGAGCCAGCCGCACCGGTACACGGCGGCAAATGTATACGCCCTGTCGTCGTCCACAACGGCCGAGTCCGAACCGCTGGCGGCGCGCTGAAGGTTTCTGAAGCCACGCGCTCCGAGGGCCATGACGTAGAGGGACTGGCAGACGGCCGCCTTCTCGCAACTGTTGGGCGACTTGGCCTCGAGGAAGACGGTGGGGAGCACAGGGGCCAGGTGGTCGAGCGAAGGGACGATCTGCTGGTGCTGCTTCGCCAGGAAGCGGCGGTTGAAGCAGTTCCGGAGCACGCCGTGGTACGTGGTGGGTTCTGCGGCCACGAGGGACCCGTCGGTGAGATGGTCGAGATTGGTAAAGGGCACGCCGCCACCCACGGTTGGACATTGCTCGTCTAAGTTCTCAAGGAGCGACAGGAGTGCGTCGGGTGTCTCCTTGCCGTCGTTGACCAAGTCATCTGTTTTGATGAACTCGTCATAGCCGGAATCGGAGCCGGCGAGGGAGGCTCGTCGACGACGCGAGACCTTGTGAAGCTCGGACACGTTCTTTGGCGGTGGGGGAGATTTACTGCCCGAAACAAACCCGTGTGGGAAGACGTCCTTGGGGAAGACGCCATGGTTGACGAGGTGTTGCGCAAAGGCATCGTCAAAGGGGCCGTCCTCATCGACGTGGACGCCTGGAGCCGTGCTGCTGGCGGGGTCGTACAAGTCATCCTCGTCCTCGTCGACGTCAATGTAGCAGCAATACTACACAATTGTTAGATTTAGCCAGATCGACGTGATATACTTGTGACAATGGAGGTAGAAATCGAGCAAAGGAAACGTACGCCTATGACGTCCCGCATGTCAGGGCCGCCATGCATAGAAAACTTGCGCAGCTTGCCACAGCTGTCCTCCGGCAACTCGGGGCTCAACAGAAACTCGTCCGAGTGGTGAAAGTCGGGCTTGACGGCCCCGAGCCTTCGAGTCTGCTCCTCGAGAGCGCCTCGGGTGAGCGGCGGATTGGCCAGGCAGTTCCAGAACGACTCGGGCATCGTCTGAGGGTGGGCGAGCTTCTGCTTCTTGGCCGGCGGCCGTGACGCACTGTAGGGGCGCTTGCAGATTACCATGGTACAGTGTGAATGATCGGCGATGGCGGATGCAGAGACATCACCGTGGGTATCGATGCAATGGGTGTGATGTGTGTGTTGTGGTGGAGGGTTCGAATGTGCGAGTGATGTGCGAGCGGGAGAGAGCGAGGCCGTTTGCATGTACATGTATGTAGCCATGCACACAGACCATACACATACAGAGGTACCTACGTGGCACACAATTGGTGGTGAATGAACAACAAGGGGAGGGCAGGGCATTCATTACTGTTGGGGATGGCCTCTCTCGCCAGGCCAGGCGAGGCGAACGGCAGGCGGCATGGACAAAGGCCCGCCGCGAAACAAAAGCATGCTGCCGGTGCACAGCCGCCATTGTCTCCCGACTGGGGGACGAGCGGTGCCACAGACGAGCTCAATTGATGCGGTGCTACACTCGCAGCCGCACGTGCCGTGTCCAGCACACCCGACGAAGCCTGGCCATTGACCCTAGCCATTGACCCCGGCCGTGGTGTTTTTGGTCCACGGTGTGAAGTTCGGTGGCAGGGCGAGTTTGTGTTGTTGCTTCTCCAAGGTTCCAGGGCCGCCGCGATAAGATAAGAGGCACCCCCGGCTGAGGTGCTGGACTGGGGAGATGGGAGGGACCCTCCTGAGCTGTGCGCTCCACTGCCTGCCTGTTGCCGGGCTGGAGGTGCCGCTGGTGAATTGGAAGTCGACAGATGCCAGGCCGGGCGGCGTTCCATGGGCAGCAGTGGGGATCTCATGGGCGGGCAGTGATGGAAGGCACTACTAGCGTCGACCTACCGCTAAAGTTAAGGCATCCCGCAGCCTCGTCCAAGGGTCCAAGCAGCAGCACCGGCACCTGTTATCTGCTATCAATTGAGCCATGTCGCGAGCGGGCTCAACCAGGAAAATTGTCATAACCGCTCGCAGCAGCAGGCAGAATTGATCTCCCATATCCATCGACGTGCCTCCGCCCCCTAATGCCTCTACAGGCCCCCCTCAGGCCACCGCCCGGCCACCGTGAGAGCCCCCCCAAGAGCTACTGCGTGCGGCTCTAGAAGGCTCCATAAGGCTCCAGGGCCTCCTCGTAGCCAATCAGCGCCCCGCTGCTGGTTGCTGTGGAAGGCTGCGCCATAGAATCTCATGGAATCTCCCAACTTGCTGGAGCACCACACCCGACCTTTTTAGAACTACTTTTTCCCTTCCCCCTCGGCTTCCCTCTCCCTCCTCCTCTTCCTACATCCTCCCTCCCTCTCACATTCCATTCCCCTCATTCGCGAGAAGCTGATAGAGGTTGCTCTCTTGTAACTCGTTCATTTCCCATCGCAGCGTAATAGGTAAGCTGCTGCCGCCGCACACCCCTCCCCAAAAAGCATATATACACACCTTACTGGTGTCGCCGCCCGCCTCGTCTACACGCCGCTAATACTTTGCCCTCCGGAAAAAAGATACCCTCTTCACGAACCGCCATCATGTCCGAGACTTTCGAGTTTCAGGCTGAGATCTCTCAGCTGCTCTCTCTCATCATCAACACCGTCTACTCCAACAAGGAAATCTTCCTGCGAGAGATCGTCTCCAACGCCAGCGATGCCCTCGACAAGATCCGCTACAAGGCCCTCTCGGACCCCAGCCAGCTCGACTCTGGCAAGGACCTGCGCATCGACATCATCCCCAACAAGGAGGCCAAGACGTTGACCATCCGCGACACGGGTATCGGCATGACCAAGGCCGACCTGGTCAACAACCTGGGTACCATTGCCCGCTCCGGCACCAAGCAGTTCATGGAGGCCCTCACGGCCGGTGCCGACGTCTCCATGATTGGCCAGTTCGGTGTTGGTTTCTACTCTGCTTACCTGGTCGCCGACCGCGTCAGCGTCGTCTCCAAGCACAACGATGACGAGCAGTACATCTGGGAGTCGTCCGCCGGCGGCACCTTCTCCATCACCGCCGACACCGAGGGCGAGCAGCTCGGCCGCGGCACTTCCATTATCCTCCACCTCAAGGACGAGCAGGCCGAGTATCTCAACGAGTCCAAGATCAAGGAGGTCATCAAGAAGCACTCCGAGTTCATCTCGTACCCCATCTACCTCCACGTCAAGAAGGAGACGGAGACCGAGGTCCCCGATGAGGACGCCGAGGTCGAGGAGGTGACCGAGGAGGGCGACGACAAGAAGCCCAAGATCGAGGAGGTCGATGATGAGGAGGAGGAGAAGGAGAAGAAGCCCAAGACCAAGAAGGTCAAGGAGACCAAGATCGAGGAGGAGGAGCTCAACAAGCAGAAGCCCATCTGGACCCGCAACCCCCAGGACATCACCCAGGAGGAGTACGCCTCCTTCTACAAGTCGCTGTCCAACGACTGGGAGGATCACCTTGCCGTCAAGCACTTCTCGGTTGAGGGTCAGCTCGAGTTCCGCGCTATTCTCTTCGTCCCCAAGCGCGCCCCGTTCGATCTCTTCGAGACCAAGAAGACCAAGAACAACATCAAGCTCTACGTCCGCCGCGTCTTCATTACCGACGACGCCACCGACCTGATTCCCGAGTGGCTGAGCTTCGTCAAGGGTGTCGTCGACTCTGAGGACCTGCCCCTCAATCTGTCTCGTGAGACGCTCCAGCAGAACAAGATCATGAAGGTCATCAAGAAGAACATTGTCAAGAAGTCGCTCGAGCTCTTCAATGAGATCGCCGAGGACAAGGAGCAATTCGATAAGTTCTACAGCGCCTTCTCCAAGAACATCAAGCTGGGCATCCACGAGGACTCGCAGAACCGCCCCACCCTGGCCAAGCTGCTGCGCTTCAACTCGACCAAGTCTGGCGACGAGATGACGTCGCTCTCCGACTACGTCACCCGCATGCCTGAGCACCAGAAGAACATCTACTACATCACGGGCGAGTCCATCAAGGCCGTCGCCAAGTCGCCCTTCCTCGACGCCCTGCGCGAGAAGGGCTTCGAGGTTCTCTTCCTCGTCGATCCCATTGATGAGTACGCCATGACGCAGCTCAAGGAGTTCGAGGACAAGAAGCTCGTCGACATTACCAAGGACTTTGAGCTTGAGGAGACCGAGGAGGAGAAGAAGGCCCGCGAAGAGGAGGAGAAGGAGTACGAGAGCCTTGCCAAGAGTCTCAAGAACGTCCTCGGGGACAAGGTCGAGAAGGTCGTCGTCTCCCACAAGCTCGGCCTCGCCCCCTGCGCCATCCGTACCGGCCAGTTTGGCTGGTCCGCCAACATGGAGCGCATCATGAAGGCCCAGGCCCTCCGTGACACCTCCATGTCCTCGTACATGTCTTCCAAGAAGACGTTTGAGATCTCGCCCAAGTCTACCATCATTCAGGAGCTCAAGAAGAAGGTCGAGACCGACGGTGAGAACGACCGCACTGTCAAGTCGATTGTGCAGCTGTTGTTCGAGACGTCGCTGCTTGTCTCTGGCTTCACCATTGACGAGCCCGCCGGCTTCGCCGAGCGCATCCACAAGCTTGTCCAGCTTGGCCTCAACATCGAGGAGGACGACTCGGCGCCCGCCGAGACGGCTGCCACCGAGGAAGCTCCTGCCGCCGCCGCCGCGGCTGACAGCGCCATGGAGGAGGTCGACTAAGCTTACGAACACGACGGGATAGAGACGCAAAAAGTTTCATACGGAGTTGCGGTTTAGAGCAAATGGGCTGCTTGATTTGCATCGTTATGATAATGCCTTTTGGGACGCTGTACTCTAGCTAGCTCTGCAAGGTAGATAATGAAGTTTACGCAAACCATGAAGTTGACCAAGAACGCTGCTTGTCGTGTGACGTAGCGTGTGCGTGCGTGCACCATTGCAGTGAGAAGCCAATAAGGCTGTGGCGATGGTGGGCTACAGATCCATGCCCATTTCAATCTCCCCTCTCTCGTCAATGTCGGCAATGTCCTTGAAGCCCAGGCTGGCGTAAAACTTGTAGGGGGAGTCCTTGGGCAGGGTGCCCTTCTTGCCGTCGGGGCTGGCGGACATGAGGCGGAGCAGCTTAGCCTGGGGGTGATTGTCCCTGACGTGCTGAATGGCGAGGAGGACGGCCTGGCGGCCGAAGCCCATCTTCTGGTAGCGGCTGTCGATCATGAAGCGCCAGATGCAGTACCAGTCGTCGGGGTCCCAGATGGACATCATGAGGAAGCCGACGGGGGTGTCGTCGGCGTAGATGGCGCGGAACCAGGCGTCGAAGCTGTAGTGGGCCTCGACGAGGGACATGGCGTTTGTGGAGACGTTGGCGGCCTGGGAGGGGAGGGGGGCGAGGGAGGTGATGGCACGCCAGTTGTCCTTGTCGATTTCGCGGAGGGTGACGGTGGATGAGCGGGAGGGGGGTGTGGTGGGCTCAGAGGCGGGAGGAGCGTTGGTGGTGTCTGGATCGGTCATGGTGATGGTGGTGGTGGTGATGATGATGATGATGATGATGATGATGATGTATAAATTGAAATGATGTCTGGTTTGGTGATGAGACTTGATGATGATGATGATGTAGGTGCTGCGAGTGATGATGAACGAGGGGGCGTCCGAGTGATATTATCGTGAGATGAGTGAGACCCTATGTATCCATCCAGACGCAGCCTTTATAACCTTGCTGTCATGAGGAGGCTCAATCGATGGTGTTGTTGTTGTTGTTGTTGTTGTCGCGCGGAGAAGCCCCAATCAATGGCCAACGTTACCGCATGAGACGTGATCTCTCTCGGCGTGTTGCGTGGGTTTGTGGTTGTTCGTTGTTGTTGTCCTTGTTGTGACTCAACCGGCATGATGGACTATGAATAATTATGTGTCGACGCTGGCAGGGCCAAAATGTTATATGCGTGCGGCCGAATATGCGCCCGTCTTATTATTATTATTACTACTGGTCCTTGGTGTGTGTGTGCGCGCGCGCTATGTGCTGCTGCTGCTTTGGCTGTTTCAACCTTTCCAAGTCGGCGTGAGCCAAGCCTCTACCCAGCTGCCAAGTTGGGCGAAAGTGCCTACAGTATTAAGAACAAGCGCTGACGGGGTCTCACGGTGACTCCCGGTTTTGGTATTCACGATGGGGGTATTGGAGGGATTTTGCAGTGAGGTGAGGCTCACGTGTCGTTTGTATGTACACTTCGGTTTACTACTCAAACATGGGGCTGTAATAGTATCAAAACACCAGCGTCTTCAATATCATCGTATACTCCAACTACACTTACAAAGGCCTATCCGCTTGCCCATGTGAGCTCCGTTTCATCGGACCACTCGATAAGGACAAGACAAGACCCTCACCATCCATATCGCTCACGGCTCAGTAGACGTAAAAGACAGACACATCCCCTTCCCCCTTGAGCCTCCTGTTGCGCCGCAGCATAATCGCCTTGGCCAGCCACGCCAGGGCGGCCGTGGCGATGCTGAAGGCGGCGCTGCTGGCCATGGCGAGGACGTAGCGCGGGGCGCCCGACTTGGGCCACAGGTAGGGCGTCCAGACGAAGCTGCAGTTCATGAGCGTGGTGACGAGGCCGATGGCGGCCGCCTTCTTCTCCTTGGTCTGCGCGCACACGCTGCCGCACCACCCCAGGATCAGGCTGTTGACGGCGTACGTGCCGATGGTGAAGACCACCATGGCCGCGTACCGCCCGGCCACGTCGCCCGGCGCCGCCGACGCCGCCGCCACGAAGCCCACCACCGCGACGGCCTTGGACGCCGTGATGTGCCACGTGCGCTCGTTGAGGCGCCCCGACGACCACGACACGAGGATGGTGACGGCCCCGGCGACGAGGTACGGCGGGCAGGTGAGCACGAGGGTGACGGTCGTGTTGAAGTTGAGCGTCTCGACGACCGAGGGGAACTAGACGGGGGGACGACAATGTTGAGCGATTGTAGACAGGGGAGAAGGGGGAGGAGGAAGGAGGAGGTTGTTCCCAGAGTAGAAAAAAAGGGGGTGGGTGGACGAGGAGGAAAAGGAGGAGGAGGAGCCTACAAAGTTCTTGAAGCCATTGGCGGCCAGATGCATGTGCGCCATAAACGCAAAGATCCAAACCACGGGGTCCCTGACCGCCTGCTTCAGGCCCTTGACGGCGCCCGTCTCGCCCTCGTTGCCAGCCGTGTCGAGCTCCATGCGGCCGTAGGCGAGGTCGCGCTCCTCCTGCGTGAGCCACCAGGTGGTGCGCGGGAAGTCGGGGAGGAGGAAGAAGCCGACGACGGCGACGACGAACGTGACGGCGCCCTGGAGGATGAAGAGCCAGCGCCAGCCGCTGATGCCGGCGACGTCGTCGAGCCCGTGGTAGATGCCCGCGGCGATGAGCCCCGCAAAGGCCGTGGCGAGGATGTTGCCCGTGTACAACACGGCGATGCGCGTCGCCACCTCCTTGCGCGTGTAGAAGACGGACAGCAGGTACACGGCGCCCGGGTAGTAGGGCGCCTCGGTGACGCCCAGGAAGAAGCGCGTCAGGAGCAGGCCCACGAAGTCGCGCGACACGGCGGTGAGGCCGCTGACGACGGCCCAGAGCATCATCATGATTCCCTGTAGGGGGTGTGTACGTACGTCAGCTTGGATGGAAAGAAAGAAACTGTGAGAGAGGGGATAAAGAAAGACAGGAGAGACCACAGAAAATGCGTTTTGCTCACCATGTATCGACTAGGACGGGTGCGTGTAAGAAACATATTGGAAGGCAGCTGCCCGAGGATATACCCAACGAACAAGATGGACACGCACGTCTGGTACTCTAACACCTCAAAACACGTTAGAAGGGGAAGCATATCCCAAGCATAAGGGGGGAAAGGGGGGAGGGTTCCATCATCAGCATCTGCTTAGCTGTAACCCCGTCGACGTAGCTGGGGCTGTGATTTGATTGTGTGGTAACGGAGCGATCGAGTGAGGTGGGTGAGTGACTGATTCACGTACGCGTGCCCGTGAGGCCAAGGTCCTCTTCCAAGTCGTTCAGGCGCGCAAGCGCAATGGCGTTCCGGTCGAGGTAGTTGAGCCAGTACATGCTCCAAAGCATAGGCTATGCGAAGTGCAACATGTGTAAGCCAGACAGTGCCGTTTCATCAACACCCCCCACCGTTACTCCTACTCGCTCGTACGTAGCACGCCTGCAGGCGCCATCGTCACCGGCCGCCCGTCCAAGTCGCAAGGCACAGACACGGCACAGGCACGGCGCAGCCCGCCCGCCCGACCGCCCGCCCGCCCGCACCGCGTGGAGAGACAAAGGAAAAAAAAAGTCAAGGTGTTTGTTTTTTGTCGTCCCCTCCTTTCTTCCGTCGTCGTACGTACGTACCATGATCCATCTGTCCAGCTTGCGCACCAAGGCAATCTCCTTGGGGTCCGTCTTCTCGCGGGCGCCCGAGTAATCGGCCTTGGCCACGGCCACCTTGGTGACGTCGTCGCCGCCGCCGCCGGCGGCCTGGTCCTCGGCCTGCGAGACCTGGGTGTCTCGCTTTTCCATGGCGTGGTATCGAGTGGCGGGGAAAGACAGAGTGACCTTGCACGGCGGGTGAGCGGGGGGACACAAGACACAAACGAAACCACGGCCACGGAAGAAGATGGAAAAGGGGGCACAACGGCGAATAGAGGGACCGAGCTTGAAGGAGCAACAGTAGTAGGGGAGCACGAGGAGTCTCTTGGTTCACTCTCCCTGCAATGTCCCTCGTCGTGGCCGCGAGATCCTGCTTTTATACGTCTTCGTACGAAACCTGCTGCGGTAACACCTCTCCGCCCGACCTCTCTGGCTGCCATGGAAACTCCCCCCGCTCCTCGTACACACCAAAACCCCTTTGGTGGCACACCCACGACGCCACAAACGCAGGAAGCAGGCTGCTTCTAGAGGGCCAAGTCCGACATCTCCCGCCGCGCCCAGGTTGTTCCTAGATGTGGCAGAGATCGATCGAGCGCCGCGCAACCCGGCACCTATTTCAGCACCGCGTGTATCAAGCACGGCGCCTCATCCATGGAGCACCCTGGACAGGCCCGTCATCAGCGCGACGAGCAGCTAGCTCGCTTGCCGTGTGAGCAGGTCGTCCGCGGCAGCTCGCAGACAAGCCAGTATCAACTGGGGAGCTTGTGTGCATGGAAACACGCCATCCGTTCCGCTTGCATGCAGCACTCAACCGCAGATGATTCATGGACGACGCGCGACGACACCCTATATCGGCGTGCCTGCCCGGAAAGCGAATGCTAGTCCCATCCATCCCCATCCATCCATGACGGCCATGTGTATCGTCTCAACACCTCGTTCAGCCGCGCATGCATACAGCAGAGAACATGCTCACCCTGACTCGCTGATTTGCGGGCTTCTCACTGCGGTATTCTGGCGAGCCGTCCTGCGAGTGCCGCGGTGTCGTCGAGCCAAGCACGATCCGCGTCGCTAGCGCGGTGCCACATGAAGCTTAAAGAGACGCTCGGCGGCATCAACCCCAGACTCCTCCGCATTGTCGACGTTCCATAACGCCCGTTCCAGAACAGCTGGACTTGTTCGAGGCAGTGATGCTGGGGAGCATCCTCTGAATCTCCATCGGGCCATCTTTCTCCGGGATTGGCCGCATCCTGTACCCGCGGAAGCATCAGACGCCGGGATCTGCCTCCTTGCTCTCCTCTCGTCGATGCCAACATGGCTTCCCGCAAAGAAACGTATCCCGATCCAAGGTTGGCGGCTATTGCCACGCGGAAAGGGTGACACAACATGGCATAACCGAGTACTGCGGCGAGATTTTCCGGTCCGCGGGCTCGCTGCCTGGGTTGCGACCCCAACGTCGCGGGGTAAGACCTGCGCAATATGCCAAGCCAGGCTATGCCGTTCGATGCGGAGTAAGGGAGCGCCAAGCTTCGAAATAAATTAAATCACGCGCGGAGTCGCTGCTGACGATGATGGCGGTGAATAGCTCTATGGGTATCTGAAGGCAGCCTCTCTATTCCTGTGTCCATTTTGCCACGACGCTCAAACCAAGACATATAGCGCGCATATCTGCAACCACGTTAGCAAGATGTCTGGGAACAGGGACAAAAAAGAGAGGTATTCTCACCATGCTGAGTCCCATGATCATGCTACACCAAAAGCACACGTTGTTGAGCGTCTCCCTCCCCCGCACCCACTTGGTCCGCTGCAGCATGACAATGGGCAGCTGCAGCATCTGGCAGACGAAGCCGTAGCCGCGGAGCTTCTTGGTGATGCACGCCATGACAATCTCGTGGCCCACGGCCGAGATGAGGAAGGTGATGACCATGGCACCCGCCTTGCCCGTGTGCGGCCTGCTCGCGCTGTACACGTGCCGCCGCAGGAACGAGTAGACGGGCACGTTCCACTCGCGCGAGAACTCCATCCAGTCGGTCGAGTTCCACCAGTCGGCGTAGAAGTGGCGGTCCGCAAAGTGCGTAATCTCAGCAAAGGCGCCAAGCACGTACTCAAAGATAACGAGGAAGACGAGCAGAAAGGTCAGCATAAAGGGGAAGAGAAGCCACGAGATGCTCTCGGCAAGGATGAGCGTCGACTCGGATACAGACCCCGAGGTGACCGCCACCTCATCGAGGCGGCGTGAGGCGTCAGCCAGGACAGGGACAATAAACTCCTCGGAAGTGATGGTGAGCAGAAAGATGCAGCCAAAAGTAGCGACGATCTTGGCGTTGAGCGAGGTCCAGTTGATAAACTTCGTGCGCGGGTACTCGAGCTCGTAGCAGAGCGTCGGACAGAGCAGGTAATCGAAGTAGTTAGACCAGGTCAGATTGCGCGGGTACGTGATGTTTCCCATGGGGCTGGTGAGCTCCCGCGCCAGGTCCTCGCGCAGCGTCTCGAGCTCATCGGCGCTGCGCTCGTCGTCTTCGTCGTCGGGCGGCGTCTGTTCGCCCAGCGTCGGCTTGGCGGCGGCGGCCGGGTTCATGGACGTGGGGATCCCGGATATGCTGGCCTTGCGCAGCACGGCCGCCGGGTACTGGTAGGCGGGCCCGCGATCCGCGTCCGACGACGGGTTGTCAAGGGCGTGCAGGCGCTTCTCCGTCTCGGAAAGGTGGCCGTTGTAGAAGGCGTACGAGTGCATCTTCATGAGCAGCACCATGGTATGCAGCAGCAGAAAGACCTGGGCGGTCCACGTCCACTCAAGCCAAAAGGGGATGAAGATCCAAAGCGCGAGCCAGGCCACCTGGTAGAGGCTCTGGACGGCCATGCCGCCCTTCTTCCACGTCCAGGCGCTGTCGGGGGCGCTCGCGCGCGCCCACCGGTGCAGCGGCAGGCTGACGGCGGTGCCAGCGACCATGAGGAAGTCGGCAATGGCCAGGTGCCACAGCTTGACGGTGAAGAGGGTCCATATCTGGATGCGCAGGGGGTGGCCCGTGTCCTTGAAGTTGCGCAGCATGGTGGTGATGCCCATGATGGCGAGGCCGATCCAGAAGAGGTTGAAGAAGCCGTGGAAGTCGCGGTAGTCGCTCTCGGGGTCGAAATGGGACACGCGCGAGGCGAATTCAATGGTTGGGAAGATGCGTCGCCGCTGCTCGGCACGGAGTTGCTTGCGGGCTGACGACAATGACTTGGTCGAGGGAGGCGCGTTTTCGGGAACCGGAGTCGAGCGACCGCTGCCTTCTCAGTTAGTACATCAAGAACAAATTGGACATGTATCGTGGTCACTCGCCTCGTCATGGCGCTGTCCGGCTCGGCAACCGTCAAGTGGTGGTTCTCCTCGGCCGACGTTCGCGACACGTGGGACAGCTGCGAGTGCACCGGCTTGCGCGCCCGCGGCCGTAGCACATGGCCGCCGGTGTCCCGGCCATTGGCCACGACGTCCGCAGAGCCCATAACCAGGGCTTTTCTTGCGGCGACGATACAGGAAACGCAGACACGCCTCGGCGTAGCCCGTTATGTATCGCGCTCTAGAGACGAGGAGGGGCAGTAAGCAGGGCGGGTGAAGAGTGAGTTGCCTGAGCGGCCCCGGCGAATTGAGGAGAGGGAAAGGAAACCCAGTTGCGCGACAGAGGGCTGCGGGTGCCAGCACCAGTCTTTAATCCCAGGCGGATGCGTAGTACGACGATGGTGCGACCCTCGGTGGTCGGGTGAGGTGGGTTCAAGAAGGACGGCGAGGACACGGAATGCAGGATGAGTGAAGTTGAAGGCCTCTGAGAAGCAAACGCCACCCCAACGGGCAGGCACCGGGCACCTCAGCTGTCAGACAGTGGAACCCACCTACTCACTCCCGAGTCCCACTGCAGCGCGCCCACTACGAACCTAGGTCAGTACGTCACACCAAGCGTGCGCGTCAGCGGCCCCCAAGTAGCCCCTGCACTGCTGGGCTGTCAGCCTGCACAAAGGCCTCCACTGTGCCTCGCTCGATTGCGCTGCGGCCCCCCGCGTAATGGCACTGGCCAACCCGTGGCTTCAGTGGAGTGGCCCCTCCCCCCGCCCCCGATCCGCCCCGGAGGCACGGAAGTTTAGCGAGCGGCCACTTCCCCCCCGCAATGAATGCCCTGCGACTCTGCAATGCAGCCCCTGACGGGTATAGAGTTCCCAGGGTGTTTTGTTCCCATACGCGCCCCCAACCCGCCGACCAGACCATCTAGTCGTCCATTGACGGATTGCCGTTTTAGACATACATACTTCGTACGTACATACTTCGTATGCTGTGCAAGCATTCAACTGTTTTGTCTACCTAGTACCGCCCGCCCTCCACTGGAGCGAGAGAGAATGAGACATCGGCCGGCAGCTGACGATTATGACGACGACTGACGGACGACAAATCAACGGGATGTTTAACGGGGCACGGACGGGCGCCGGCTCAGCGTCTCGCTCCGTCGGAAGTGGCGCCGCGCGGCGGCATAACGGATGACACCTTGTTCGCTTCCCGCCTCATTTCCTCCCCCGAAGGAGCGAACACGAAGACGGACACGAAAAGGTGTCTGTGCCACGTGCAAGCAAATATAACTCCCCAACGAACGGAGATCGGTGCACACCGAGATCGGCAGTAGTAGTAGCAGCAGCAGCAGCAGCAAGTCCCGACGACTAGTCAGCCTGCTTTGCCGGTACCCTTACTACTCCGAGCCAAGCACTTGATCCCATCTTCATCATGAGGTCACAGCCTTTTGCTCGAGAGGGTCGGGCCCAGCCGCGCAGTACTTTCTAGTCATTCCATACTCTACATTTCTGCAGATGCTACCTGTGCTATCCCTCGCCGGCCACCAGCTCAGTTCGAAGCAACACACCAAAGTAGACCCTGGCTCTTCGTACTCGTTTGCCGCCCAGCCTGACGGACTCCCGAAGATTCTACATGTAAAGCAAGAGTGCGCCATGCCAAATGCGAAAAAGGGAAAACCCAAATGACAGAAAACGCCCCCCCAGTCCCCGCCCGTCCATGCAAACATGCCGTTTACTATACAAAGCAGGCTTCTTCACCTGCTTCTCCATGATTATCCGCGCCTCGGCCCCATGCCGCCGGGGAGTCAACCGCACCAGCTCATGTCTCTCGGCGCGCCGTTTCCGTCTCTGAAGACGAATCCTCCGCAGGCCCGAGTTGATGATGCCCCGCGCCATACCTGGTGTGCGGCGTGAACCCCCAGGGCACGTGCGCCCACCACTCGCCCTCGACGTGGTTCAGAAACTGCTTCCACCACTGCGTGTTGCCGCTGCCAAGGAGCAGCAGGAAGCTATCGCCCTCATCGCGCACCCGTCGCGCGAGCCGCCCCAGGCCGTCAGAGGCGGCATATCGCCTTTGCTCGAGGCGATGGTTCTCTCCCACGTCGTCCTGCCAGCCCGGGTCCAAAACGGAGTCCAGCTCGCGCACCACATGCATCGTCTGCCGCAACGCCTGCACCGGCCGCTGAAACAGCAGCTGCAGGTATCCGCCGGTCGTCGCCCGCGTCCGTCGGTCGCGGGGAGGGATGACGCCCTTGACCATCTTGCGCTTAGCAAAATCTTTGGCCTTGTAGTAGTGCACCTCGTCGACAAAGTTGGTCAGGAGCCACATGTTGATCATGCGCTCCATCGTCGCGTCCATGTCTGATGCGCTGTGCCGGAGGTTGCTCGCGTACACGATGCGGAACGTCGTCAGCTTGAACTCGAGCTCCAGCAGGTGCAGCTGCAGCCGCATCACGGGCTCGTCGCCGAGGTAGAGGCTGTCGCCGATCCGCGGCGTCGACGCCCTCCATCCGCCTCCAGTGCGTGGGCTGCGGCCGGATGCGTTGGACGCGCCTGACTCGTGCGACCGCGCCGACGGCGACGGGCTGACCTCACGCATCATGCTCTCCGTCCGGTGCACGTTGCGCGCGTAGTTGACGCACACGAAGAAGTCGTGGTACTCGCGTTCGGCGCGTACCGTGGGCCGCTGGCGGATCGCCTCGCGCCCGCGCTGTGCCGCGACGTGAAAATCTATGCACTTGGCCAGCAGCTGCTCGTAAAATGTGTCTAGGTACGTCGCCACGGTCTGCCAGTGCACATAGTACCACATGGCCGAGACGTTCTGGATCCCGTGTCTGAGAAAGATGTACGCCAGGTTCGTCGCCGGGCCCGTCCGGTTGTACGCCGAGAGGCACGCATTAAGCACCACGTTCTCGATACGATACCGCGACAGTAGCTCGGCTATCTCCTCTGCCTTGGCGAGGGTCGTCTCGGGCATGAAGTAGTGGCCGCCATCGTGTTGCTGGGCGAAGAGCAGCCAGGGCACCAACGTACCGTTCCTGTCCAGCCGGTTAGCGTCCCAGTCAAACGTGTCATGACCCTCTTGAGAGGTCGAAAGGGGGGGGCAACACTTACTCGTCGCGCATTATGCGTCCGTGTAGGTCAAAGTGCACCAGGTTGAACTCGACATTTTGCGAGGCCCTTAGCTGCAAGTGGCGCTCCAACTCCTCGCGGCTGCCCGGCCTGACCACTTCGAGCAGCAGCCTGCTGCGCAGCTTCTTCTGGAGGCGCATCAGCGGCCACTGGGCGAGGTCCGGCTCGGGGTCGCGATCGCCGCCAGCCCTCTTGAAGTCGCGCGCCACCACGAGCAGCACCTTGAACTGGGCGCTTTGGTCGGCCTGGACAAAGGCGAGGGGCGCGGCGGGGGGCAGCGGGGGCCACATGAAGCGCCGCGCGGGGAAGTCGGTGATGCGGGTGACGCGCAGGCGCAGGTTGGGCAGGTGGGCGGCGTGCACGTCCTCAAGCAGCTCCCATGCGAGGCAGTGGATGCCGCCGAGCGTCCTACTGGTGGGGTCGACATCGTGGTGCTCAACGACGAAGATCTGAGCCTCGGTGACGCCGACGCCGACGCTGAAGATGCCCGCCGCGAGCTCAATCTGGGCGAGTAGGTTCTCGCCATACTTGCGGATCAGCCACTCCGCGCGAGACGCCCCGTCGTCGATGGCTGTTGGTCTGCCGCCGTTGCCGCCGTTTCTGCTATCGCTTGGTCTGCCGCTGCCGCCGACTCTAATGCTGCTAAATCTGACGCCGCCGCCGGTTCTGTTTCTGCCAAGTGTGCCGTTGCCGCTGGTGTCATTCTGGGTCAGGTCATGATTGTTCCATGTGGTGCCTTCCGAGCTCTTAAGGTACGTCTCGAGGACGGTCCGGTACTGTACCTCCTGGAACGGGTCGGTGATGACCGCCGCGATGGGGTCGTGGTCGTTGACGCGGATCGAGACGCTCCACCTGCGGCGGGGGTCAGTGGCGTCCGTCGGCAGCGCGTCTACGTCGTTTGGCCGCGCCGGGTAGGAGCGTATGTAGACGACGTCCATCTCCATCGCTTGGTCCCGTAGATGTGCCAAGGCGAAATGATGGGATGGTTGTGCATGGGGGGTGCATGTCGCACGCGCTCAGAGGTCAGGGCGCGGGCAACTCCTAGATATGAGTCAAGGTTTAGCTTTCCATTGCGAGCGAGAACAGAGGAGATGAAGAGGGGACATTGCATTGTGCCCGTTTGCTCAGGTCACCGCCCTGAACAAGGCTCGAAAGGGGAGCAGGCAGGCGGAAAGGGTTGTCTGGGACAACGACGTACCCCGTCGTGCTTTGTGTGTTCAGCGCCTTGCAGACTCAGCGAGCTCTATTCTGCAAGGAATCCGCATTCAAAGCCTTGGTTTCCATTGCCTACAGACGACGGAACCACAGGTCAATGGAGCATTTGTCGTCAAAGCGCAGTGAAAAAGGTGAGCTGGAAGAAGCCACGTCCAGAATTATTACGGAACTGCATGCAACTCAGTTGTTGGTGGTGAAAGAGAGGGACCTCAGCTCCCGCGCTCGGGAGCTAGCGCTGCCTCAACTTACCTATGGATGCTAGTTTCAGGGGATCCGCGCGCACGCTAGAGACAATAACGGCAAAGACCAACGACGGCAGAGGCTGCTGAGAGGGGGCCTGGACGCTAAATATGGGCCGCGGGCAAGCCTCACCCGTCCCAGTCTGTCGTCTCCCGCCTCCCCCGCCACTCCAGGCTGGCTGTGGCGGCAACGACAGTGAGGAGTCCATTACCGACCCGCCGCCATCTTGAGGCTGTCGCCGCCTCCGTCACGGACCCTGTGACCGCCAACCCGGCCGCTCCCATGACTGCTCGGCTGCGACGCGGCGCTGCTGCCTCGGCCTTGACCATCACCGCAGCATTGCGACCGCGTGGCCCCTTCTTGTCCGATGCTCGTCACCATTTTGGTGTTGTCCTGTCCGAGATGATGACTCGAATCGAAAGGAGCCAAGGGGCAGGCCCTGCTACTAGTAGTAGTCCTCGTCGAGCCGCAGAGACATGTGCCACAGGGCAGGGTGCTATTACTGGGTATAATGTTCGTGCCACCGAGCGCGCTTATTAGCCTTAGATCCAGCCGCTTTGTCTCGCCAAACCCACGCATGTCCACGCGAGCCGCGTCCCAGCGTATCGCCCCCTCGGTGGCACACGCAGGCAGGCGCTCGAGGGCCACCGAACACGGCGTATCAAAACTAGCCAGACGAGTCGTCAGAAATGAATACAACAACGGATACAGCCTACCGAAGAGAGTAGTCACCGAAAATCTGATGACGAATACCGATCTCTTACCGAGAATCCGAATCGATCACAAGCGGCGCCCCAGGACCACAACGCGGAGTCGCGTTTGGCCACATGCCGGCAGACCAAACATGTGCTTCAGGGTTAAAAAGGTCATCTATTCCTCTAGAAACGAGCGTGGTATCCTCGCCTCATCCCAAACGCCCCAGCCCCAGTCCCAAGCTGGGGCTCTCTGCTCCGTGTTATGCATACAGCAGCGCCAGGCCAGTAGAACAAGCCGGCATCCCAATGACCGCCTCCAACCCTGCCCATACGTTATCATCATTCAGCGTCCGGGCACGCATCGCACCGTCGCCGTGGGGTTCGTAATCAACACATTTCGTTCGTCAAGACGTAGAACCAGAAGCCGACTCGTCCGAAGGCACATAAAAAGAAAAAACACCAAATCATCCGCAAACAAAGCCAGGACAAAGGTCAAATAAGACAGGCCCTCCCGAGGAGGAAGAGAAGCAAAAGCCAACGCCATTCATGCATATGCCGAGTACTCTTCGCGATGCGGCTTCTCGTAGTAGTGGTTGCTGTACTGCACGTCGTCATACCCGTAGGACTTAGACGTCCTCACTTTGGGGAACTTCATCCCCGAGGCGGAATAGCTGCCCTCGCGAGGAGGCATCGGCGGTCGCGTTTCCACGACAGGGATGCCACCAGCTGTCGAGTAGTAGCGGTACGGGTCCGCTTCGGTCTCGAGGCGGCGCGAGTAGTTCTGGAGCTTGGCACGCCCGCCGTCCACCTGATAGCGCGAGACGTTTTCAACGCGTGGCTCAGGCGACCGGTGTCTCCGGCTCCGGTGCTTGTGGTCGCGTTCCCGAGCTCTTCGCTCATATGCGTCGTCTGAATCCGACTCCTCTTCAATTTGCGAGTGCATGCGCGAGCGGTCGCGGCCGCGTGGGGCGCTCTCGCCAAAAGCATTAAAAGTCTGAGCCCGGGTGATGCCCGGCACAGGACGTGAGAAGCCCGCGTCAACGGGCATGGTGGTGGTGCGTGTGACGCGGGGCGGCGAGCTCGACATGACGGGAGTCGTCGAGGCCGACTTTTGAAACTGGGCCGTGTGCCTGGCCGCTGGCGACGCGTTGACGACAACGGGGTCGTCCAACGCCTCGCGCGATGACGCGTGGTACGAGCGCTCCCTGGAGAGCCGTCGTTGTTCATCAGCGGAGCCACGGCGCGGGCGGGCCGACGAACGCCGTATCTCCTCGTCGGGAGGTGCGGCAAACGGCGACTGTGCTGCGACTGGGGGCGGCGTAGGCGCCGCGGGGGGCTGCGGCGCGCGAGGATGGTAGGTGGCCGACCGCTGAATGCCGGGCGCCCCCTTGGCTTTGGAGGCTTGGATGTACGACTGGGCGTAAAAGTAGGCTTCCGAGGACGACCTCTGCTGTAGCGGCGGAATGGGCGCGTCCTCGCGTCCCGAGGATCGGTCCCGCTTCTCCTCATACCGCTTGCCGCTTGACTTCTTCTTGTCCAACTTGGGCGGCGAGTCTTCGTCGTACGTCTCGATGTAGGGCCGAGCGTGGCGCTTCTTCTCATCTGTCTCCCGACGGATCTCCTTGTCGCGCTGTTTCTCCCGCAGCCTCTTGTCGGCCCGACGCTGCTCTTTGGCGTCCTTTTCGGCACGCCTTATAGCGTCTTCCCGCTTGCGTCGCTCGCGGTCCCTCTCCTTCTCCCGTTCCCTATTGTCGCGGTCCTTTTCTCGCTCTCTCTCTACCTCTCGCTTTGACGCGCGCTCCGCGAAGCTGGCCTCTCTCTTGGACGACCGAGGGGTGCCGGCGTCAAAAATGCGAGGACCGCGAGCGATGTCATCCTCCCATGACCGTGAGTAGGTGGGATACGCCTTGGGACCTGCGGCCGGTGACCGAGGCCGGGTCGTTGTCCGCGGTTCAGCCGTGTAGACATTGTACTCCTTAGGCGACGAGCGCGGCGTGGAGATGTTGGCCTTGTTGCGGAACTGCTCACGAAGCTCGGCAAGCTTAACCTGATCGTCGTACTTTTGCCGCTGGCGGTCGTCGGACAGTAGCTCGTAGGCCTCCTGGACCTTTTGGAACTCGTCTTGCTTCTCGGCCTTGAGCTTGGGGTCCTGAACCTTGTCCGGGTGACACTTGAGGACCAGCTTGCGGTGGGCGGACCGGATCTCGGGGATTTGAGCGTCCTTGGAGACGCCGAGAATCTTGTACGGGTCGGGAGGCAGAGGACTCATGATGAAGTGTCGAGGATGCAAGGCCCTCGAGGGCGACCGGCGCGTTCAAAATGAGCAAGATGGGAAAGACGACTGTGTGAGTTTCGGAACCAAGAGCGAAGGACGATGGCAGGCCGTTGTCATCGACGGGGGGGCGTCGTGCGAAATCTCTAGCGCAGCGGGCGTGGCAAAAGAGGCCGCGAAAGAGAGGGAGGGAGTTGGACTGGCGACGCTGAATAATGAGAGGCCGCGGGACCGTCCGCAAAGACAGACGAGGCGAGGGACGGGCGAGCGGTTCGTGGACGGCGACCCGGGAGCGTGATTTATGGCCGTTCGTCCGTTGTTGCAGGTCGCACAACCAAGGCCGGCGGAATTGGTGGTTGGTGGTGGGCGAGCGGCCTTCTTTTGGGGGAGGCCAGCAGAGGCCGGTGGCCCTGGAGGCGGGTGGACACGGGCGCTGGGATGGATGGGCGGCCCCCTTTGGCCCTGGGGTGGCTGCTGAAGAGAGAGTGACCTGAAGTGATGAGGTCACGGGCGTCCAGGGGTCGCAGGGCCCCGCTGATTCGCTGAGGGAGGCAGGGAGGCTGGGGGGGGGGGGGCTCGATGGTGGGGGGAGGGGGGTCAGACACACACACACACACGCCGCCAAACCAGGCCAGGCCAGGCCAAAGCGACGGGCGGGGCGGGTGTGTCGGTGCTGGGCGAGTGGCCGCGAGGCGCTGGGGACGCGGTGTGTGACGGACGGTGTGAGTGAGTGGACGAACGGCGTGGATGGTGAGGGGGCAGTTCTTCGATGTCAAGCAGCGCGAGCCAGCGCAGTCGGGCCAGGCGAGCGGGCGTCGCTGAGTGGCCGGTGCGGCCGAGAGTGCGTGTGAGTGAGTGATTGATTGATTGTAGTACTTGTAGACGTCGATGGGCGCTGCGGACGGATGGGCTGCTCGGTCGCGGCGCCGTGCTGTGCTGTGCTGTGCTGTGCTGTGCTGTGTCGTGTTGTGTCGTGTTGTGTCGTGTCGTGCAGCGCTCAGCTGATGGGCGTGATGGTGAGATGACGCTTCCTCGCTGTCCACAGTGAGGCGGCGAAGAGGGCGAACGTCGCCAAATAAAGAGACGAAGCCAAGCGAAACACCTGCTGCCTCGGAATGCGACGTCCGCGACGGGGCGACTGCAAGACCGACGTGCCGTGACGGACTGTGACGGACTGTGACGGACGATGACTCGTCCCTTTGCGTCGGTAAATCTGCTGCTGGAGGTTTACAAGCCTCTTCACCCGCTGGCTTCGGCCCTCGGAGAAGGCGAAAGAAGGGCCCTGGAAGGACCGGCCGAAGTAATGGAATGATGACCAAGATGCTCACCCACACAGCGACGGGGGGGATGATTGGTCCGGGGGCGGCGATGGCTCGAGGGCGAGATCGCTCAAGCCGAATGACGAAGGTTCCGTGGTTTCCCGTCCGTCTGCCAGATGCACTGCACTCGCTGGCACCAGCAAAGTCGGAGGGTGAAAAAGCACACAACACAACACCACTGTCAGTGGAACGAGGTCGATGACTGCTGCGTTGCACCGGAACGTTGGGAGCCGGACGTGGCGCGAGCGGTCCGACGCGGACGGGAGGGGAGGGACGAGAGGAACGAGCCCAAGGCGGCGTAGTATATACTTGGTCCGGAGCACAATGCCTCGCACAGTCCAGCACCAACCCGCGCTAGATCCAAAGTATCGACTACCGCCTCGTGCAACGGCCAAGAACAGGCGAAAGAAACCAAGTACCGGCTCGGGTACCCCTGGACTGCGCGCGGTTCCGCTCAGTTAAGTTGGCTAGTTACCGATCGAACCTGATTTGGAGGCTGGCGGGGCTTCGCCTGGCGCGGGAACGAACGATGCGATGGATGGCGGGGCGCTTGTGCCAGCAACAGTGGGTAGATGGGACGGCTCGCGCGCGGGTTCCTAAGAAAAGGCGCGGAGCTTGCGACCCTCCTCGTCAGGGCAGGGCCGCCGTCGTTCGTGGCTGACGGACAATGCCTTTCGGGCCAGATGCTGCTGTCAGCGAGGCAGCAGTTGACGTAGCGCGGGCAGTGCTGTCTGTCCCAAAGACGGCCTTTGATGACCGGCGGATTATCAACCAGAGCCTGCAGTCGGAGCAGGGCGAACCCAGACGAGGCGGCGGCGACGATTGCCAGTTCGGTGACGTTGGCGACAGCGCAGCGTCGAGGCGTCGTGGCGTGTGGCTTGCCTGGCCGGGGACCCGAATTGTCCAGTCTCGGCGGGCAGATTTTAGCGCTCGAGCTTGTCAGTCAACTTTGGCCCGTGAGAGGTGTGTGCGTGCTTTGTCTGGTGGTGGTAGCGGTGGTAGTGGCGGCAGCTGGATGGAGAGGCAAGGCTCAGCGTGGGTTCCAAGTTGGTTTTGGCGGTGGCAAAGGGGCCGACGGAGCTCAGCGTGTAAGCCTCGAATGTGTCAACGCTTTGCACCGAAGAAATACTGTAATTGAAGCTGTCGCGGGGGCGGCGATGGCGCTGCAAGAGAGGCAATAAACAAAGTCCCCCCCTCCCCGAAGCTGCACGCGTAATATTTGGTATTTTTGGATCGTCTCGGCTGGCGCGATTGACCCGGCGACGGCCCTTGTCGTCGTCGTCGGTGTCGTCTCAGAGACAGAGGCGGTGAGGCGAGATGATACACGCGTGCTGCGCCCACGACGAGGAGGCAGCTCCACAGTGTCCCTGGGCAGTCAGTCCCACGGGATGCAGGTAATCGACGGGCCAAGCGGGCGTCGATTCAAAACACGGCCGTCTGTGCTCAAGCGGGACGATGAGCCGGCCGACCGAGCTCGGAAGATGTGGGCGCTGATGTTTTTCGTTTCTCCGTCAAGGCGACAAGGCCGTCCGTGACAATACAGATGATGCTGATGTTGGCAACGAGGGGCACCATCGCCATGGCGTGCGACAACCAAAGCCAATCTACCCCGTCCATGCTTGCTTCGTCGTCGTCGTCGTCGGCAGACTCCTCATTCGGCCTTGCGATTGGGATGCTTTGGCGATGCATGCGTGCATGCATGGAGGACACCGCACTCCCCCTTCCACTCCAGTTTCCTTCCCCCACTGCAGTGCGCTGCGCTGCGGTGCCTGAGGTTAGTAGGTTCAATGGTACCTCAGGTACTTCATGTAGGTACAACTCCAGGTACTCGTTCACGCTCTGCCTCGCCTGAGGCAGGAACGTACGCCGTTGGCGCCATCCGGCCGTCACATTACCTGCCAGCCTGCACGCGCAACACCAACTCTTGATGCTCGATATCCTCCACCTTGCATGCGTGCTCCTGATCCGCCGCCTGTCCCATGTCGTCCGCCCTTATTCGTCCACGGCGCCTCCATGACCGCCCTCCCGCCAACAATCCTGCTGCCTCGTCACCCGGCCCGTGGTGGTGGTGGTGGTGGTGGTGGTAGTGGTGCTGGCGTTGCTGGTGGTGGTGGCGGCGGGGAGAGACCGCCAACCGCGCCCCCCCATCACTGGAAGCCTCACGCACATCGCTCCCCCCTTCGCTGCGTCGTCGTGCGTGGGGCTCGGCCCATGGCGCAAGGAGGCCGGCCATGCAAGCCCCGATTCATGCTGCAGCATCGGCCAACCAGCTTCGGCAATGCTGTCGAGGAGGCGTTGAGGAGGCGACCTCCACGAGGCGGGACGTGGCCGCGGGAGGCCACCAGACCGCGGCGGGGGACCATTCACATTCACAATACTAGCACATATGTTTCCGACCAGACAGACAGCTTTCCACCTTTCCCCCTCGTTGGACTCTGCTCCACCCCATGGCATAGCTCCCCTCTGGTATTGGCATCCATGGATGCCTCGCACATCGGCGGCGAATGGGGCACGATGGGGCGACATGGCCGCGTCCCAATGGGCCACTTGTGGGCGAGGGACCTGCATTTCCGAAGGCGGACGACGACAGCAGCTCGATACCATGCGCAAGAGGGAGCCTGGCCTGGCTCCCACCACGGCAGTACCGAATCGTCACGGCGCTCCAAGGGGTCCAATGATGGCAGGCCTGTCCCCGCCACCGAAAAGACACGTTCTTCAACTCTCTACTTCTCAGGCTTGCCGTCGATCTCGGCAATGCTCACCCAGCGCCGGCTGTCCTGGACGCAAGTAGGTGAGGGGTAACTAACTAGACTGGTGGTCATAGCAGGCACAAGAGCAAGCATGAGTGGCCCCACGGGCCGCATGAGGGACGTGGGGTCGCGATGGCCTCCGCCAGGGTCGCGAGGGGAAGCTCCCAAGCATTGAGCTCCTTTTCTCCATACCCGTCAGCCGGTCATCGAAGAGACGCATCCAGCGCTCCCCGACAGGCTACCTGCTGCTGTTGAGTGCTACTGGTCAGCAGCCTCGGAGACCCGGTTCAGGGGCGGGATGCCAGCTTGGGCAGGGCCCTGAACCGGGCGATTGGCCATCGGGCCTTTCAGATGAGACCAGGCGTCGTTGTCGTATTCCATCGCCTTCCCGCTCGACGGACGAGACGGGAGCAAGTCAGCCCGCGCGGAGAGGCAACGGGGGGGCCCTGCCGTGCAGCTCAGCCATTCACCCACCACTCCAGGTCCCGAGCTGCACGGCGCCAAATGGAGCCATGTGCGCGCGTGTGTGGTTGTACTCCATTGGCGTCCGGGTTCGAGGCCCGTGGGGTTCCGCGCAGTCCGTCTTGTTAGCGACAGGAAGAGGGAAGCCCCGGTACCAGCGGTCAGGACTGCACTTTCGATGGACGGATACATAGCATGATAGCCAAAACACTCACCTGCTAGTCTGGTGAGCTGCGCCTGGATGCATACGACAACAGGCGGCGTGCCTGTTTTGACCAGGACAGGGTCCAATGGTCGAGCCAAGCATCCCAAGCCAAGCCCTCTCGAGCTCGCTCTCGAGCTCTCTCACTCATCGCCGCCTCCCCGAGTGGAGCTGGTGATCAGCTGGCTGCCGCCAACGGCTCACTCCCCGACGACAGCATTCTTGCCCCCTTCCACAGCCCAGTGGCGGGGGCCTTGGGAGCGTCCATTCGGTGGAGGATCATCGCCAGGCTAACGCGAGACCATACCCGACGACGGCAGTGAGAGGGCCGCTCAACAGGTGCCACGCCTCCTGCGCAACTGTCAATGGACAAAGCGCGGCCTCCTGTCTTTCGCACGACTCGGCAGGAGGGAGGGCGGGCGACCACGCAGCGACGTTGATGGGGGAGGAGGGCCTGCTGCACTGCTCGTGCCCACGATCCAGACAGAGACGTGTGCTTCGCAGTGCCGAACTGGGCACCGGTCCAATCGCCAGCGTCTGGGCGTCGGCGGCAGAAGCGCCAGAGTCGCAGAGGCTCGGCATCACTGCATATGAAGGGGTGCTCGCGGCGATGCCCAGCGCGCGCCGATTCCACGATTCTGCGGAGATCTCTGTTGTGCATGTATTGTACCGTACGAAGGCTCTGTAGGTAACAACCTGTCCAGCTGTTCGACCGTCTCGTGCTGCTCTTTCAACGACGTCTGTCGGCTCCCCACGAGGTCGCTTTCCTAACGAATAAGCGCCGTGTGGCCCGCCTCTATCACAATCACACTGTGCACGTGGTGTATGTACCAAGTTAGGCGGGCGACCTAGTAGCACTGCTCAACGACGGCGGCGGCGCGCCCACGTCACAGCCTGAATCACGATGGAGGATGGGCGCGCTCCATCGGGTTTCTTTTTGGTGGTCACGCTCAGGCTCTCCGGATGGCTCGATCTGGGTTGGGTCCCGCGGGGGGGTTTGGCATCCTTCTTCGGATTTTTACCCGTTCGAATCCGCGAGCTGCCCAAGCACGCAGGGACACGCACGCAGGCCCATGCATTCCCGTGCTTGCTGGGCATGCGCATCCAAGCCTCGTTGATTCTCAGACAAGGGGACGATGGCATAGGGTAGGTGGATGACTTCATACGAGAAGATCTGCACTTCATGCAGCGAGTCCAAGACAAGCAACTATCGCGGAGGGCAGCAAGCGCTACGCAGCCCCACGGTAGGAGTACAGATAAACGGAAGGGATACAGGATGGATCCTACGGATTGAGATGTTCGGTCACGTCCAGTTCTGACAAGGCAATACATCAGCGCGGACGAGTGGTTACTGTCAAACAGAAGCAAAGGCGGGCTGGGAATGGCCTGACAAGATCACAGACACAGAACTACTAAAATGGCTTTTTGTATAGCTTTATTTATACATGATTCGCAATTACCAAGATTTATTTTCGGAAGAATTTTTCACAAGAGCCTTTAGGCGGTCATCGCCCCCATACCGCTTCATTGCTACCTCTTTCCACTCATCCCACCCCTGTTCGATACCGAAGACCTGGAGGATGGCAGTTGCCAGCGGTAACGCGTGGGCCCATTTGGGCTCGAGCCCCAAGCCCCAGAAGAATCTTCTCACCTTCTCATCTTCCATCTGGATTGCTAGTTCCGCCCTCTTCTCGCGCAAAGCGTCGCTCAATGCAATGTCTTTGGCACTAAGAGAGACGTTGCCATCGCAAAGAGCTCTCATGTCGGCGGATACGAGGGATAGCCCGAATGCCTCTCGTCGCGGAACGATGCGCGCCATCTGCCAGTCGATGATGCCGGTAATGTTGAGGTCTTTGTCAACCATCAAATGATCGCCCTTGTCGTCCACGTGTTTCAGAAAGAACATGTCCTCGGGGTCGGACAACTGGGTCGCATTGTCTTGGAGAAAACGATATACCAAGTAGGCTTCGATAGGAAACTGGGGGTAGAGCTGACCGTCCGCAATTAACGCCAGGTACTGCTCGGCCCAGGCGGTATAGTACGCTGCCGAAGTCTCGAATGGTCCGTAGGGCTCAAGACAGACGAACCTGTCGCTGGCCGTGGCAGAGACCGATGGTAGGTCGTCAGGAGACTCGACACATAGAGACCCCGCTTTAGTGAACGGATGCTTCTCTAATTCAGTAAAGATCTCGGCGAGACCCTTCCAAACTTTGGCGGTGTCTCCTTGACCGTCCCAAGGCTTGCCTGACAACTCCTCCATGAGAAGAAAACAAACCCCAACACCACGGTCGGTACCTTGAGACGGGATGCCGAATGAAAAGGCCCGCGGTGCTGGTACTGCCGTAGTCTCCAGGAACTTCAGAGTTGCGTACTCGCTGCGGATCAGGTATTCGGCGAGTGACACGGGGAGCCCGACGGCAAAGCCAGAAACCCGCGGCACTCGCAGGAGCCAGGACGGGGTCCCATCGCCGAAGCGGATGCGGGCGTGGTAGTTGGCACACCCCGTGAGAGCCCCTAATCCAACGACCTTTGAAGGGTATTCGACGATGCAAGGTTTGCCATCGTTCAGGCTAGAAGCCAGTTCGCAGACCGCCTTGTCGTTGATCTGAGCACGAAGGCGACCGATTTCAGCGACAATGAGCGCGTTGTAGGCTGCATCATCCAGGTCCTTTACGTGGAGCCCAGTTGGCAAGTGTTGCACTCAAGTGGTATATGTCAGGGTGACTCTTACTTACTCCGGTGCTACACGCGTGGAAATCCCGAGACATATGAACCCCACAGAAGTATTTTGTGCAAATATCGCACCCGGCTCCAACTGAGCGCGCACTTGGTCTTCCACACTCGGGCACCGAGCATTGAAAGAACCTGCCCACCATTGATATGATTCGCGATGGGGAACGACAATGATGTTTGATGTGAAAAGGTGTTGAGATGTGGAATAAGAGGAGAGTACAGGGCTAATGAGCTCGGCATACATGTTTGGAGGGACGATGTGCCAGAGGCTCAGTGTGGACGGTTAAATGCGTGAAACGTGGCCCACCAATGCCTGGTCGAATGACGTGGGCCGTGCATGTAAGAACCATACACGGGGATCGGGAATGACGAGCCGAAGAGAACTGCTTCGTCAGGGCGCGTGTCGCCGTGATCGTCTGCTCGGATGACGACGACGAGGTGGTGGCCAACTTCCTTCCTTCCTTTCTTTCATTATACGCCAGACGATCACGTATGATGATGATGGTGTTGGGCAGAAGCAGCAGCAAGGTTAGGGCAAAACGACGGTAGCGCCCGCTGACCGGTCGGCCTCTTCCCACCCGGGCAAGGCCACATCCACGACGATGGGCTTGTAGAACTCCTTGCCCCCGACGTGCGGGTACCTGCTCTTCATGATGGCTGCGTTGACGATGCATGTCTCCCGCCGGCTCCATCGACCCAGAGCCTCCTCCACGCTGACACCCGATTCCCGCTGCCCCTCCTCGCCCGAGGCGATACGCGACCCGTCGTTGTCGAGGGCTGGCGCGCGTCTCCCCGTGAGGTCCACCAAGCTCATCTTGTTGTTCCCCTCGGCGGGATCCCTCCACGGAACCGTCTGTCTCTCCGCGAACGCGCCGCCCAGATCCCACGTCACTCGCTCCGCGCCCCGGCCGTCGTGAATGTGTCCACAGACGGCGAGCCGAGGGCGCACGCGCCAAAGCGCCCTCCGCAACGCCTCGCAGCCGCCCACCGTCCGTCCCTCCGCTGGTGTCTCGTCGCGGTGGCCCCGCGGCGGCGTGTGCGTGACCACCACATCCGCGTCTAGCGGCACCTCGTCCCATAGCGTCTTCGCGGCAGCAGGCGTCTCAGCGTCGTAGTAAAAAGCCCAGAGGCCGTGACGCGGCGCATGCGGCGAGCCAAACACCTTGAACGTGGTGCGCGGGCCGCTCGGCGACGCGAGCCTCACGGTCGCAGAGCTGTGTGAAAGATACGTGATGGACGGTGAGGACGTCAGGAGGGAGAGGCACAAGTCCGGAGACTGCGGATCCTGATTATGGAATGAACGACCGTGCTGCGAGTAAAACTCCCTGTCGAGCGTAATGTCGTGGTTGCCTGCGCTATTCAGCCGTGCCCTGGATTGCCTCATTTGAGTGCGGTCAAGACAAGACATACCGGCAACGACAATCTTGGCCTCAAAGTCGGCTGCTTCGAGCCACCGAACCGCTTTGGAAAGCTGGCTTCCGTCAGCACGGTGCTTTGCGGTACGTATTGCCCGCCTCACCTCTGAGTAGCTCCCCTTGTTGGTAATATCGCCGGCGTGGATGAGCACGTCGCCTTTTGGCAGGCTCACCGCGTAGTTGTGCGTGTCGGAGACGCACACGAACCTCGTCCTCCTTGTCAGCGCCATTTCTGTCGAAGCCTCTTTCCACGGCTGTTGCACAGGATATGCGTGTCTCAGACAGCGGAGCGGGGTCGTCGTGAAGTTGTAGACCGCTCCGCTGCTGCTGCGGAGTGCTCGTTGCTTGTGTGGACTGGATGGCTGACTGGATTTTGCGAATGGCTTTCATGAGTTTGGCGACGCTGGGGGGTGGAGGGGGGAGGGGAGGTCGCCAGACTGCAGTAAAGTGGAACCGCCGCTTGTTTTCCCGCTACATGTATGTATCATGCTGTTCAGGCTCATGAGCGCCGTGCGCTAAGAACATGGCTTCCCACAATGCCAGATCCTTGATGAACTGCGAATACTGCTCGCACCCGGTCTCGTCCCACAGTCCCAGCTGCTGCCTCCTCCGCCTTGCCCGGTTAATAACTTGCGTCATCTCCAAACCGCTGTCCGGATCCGTGGCCGCGTTATGGAGGTGGTTTTCCGCGTAGTACTGGAGGAGCATCTTGGTGATGCTGAATGTGCTGCCGCCCGATACTGTAATCGACCCTATATTGGCGAAGAGGGCTTGGCGGTAGGGGGTGTAGTCGTCCTCTTCAGGGTCGCTGAGGATGACAAAAGCGTCGTTGAACCTCATGGCGGGCTGGTGCTCCTCCTGGAAGTACTCGTCCGTCATGAAGCGTCGACGTTGCTGCAGGGTGAGTGGGTGCACAGAGAAGCCGAGCAGTGTCGCGGACCGCGGGAACTCGAGATCGATCCGGTTGATGACGTAGGGCGCAATGTCTGAGAAACCGTCGTCAACGCCCTCATCCGACACGTCAGACCAGTCGTCACCGGCGCCGGACTGTATCGTGGTCTCGTCGACGGGCTCCAAGTCGTTGCGCTTCCACATGCCGAGGATGTACACGGTGAAGAGGACGATGAGGTTCCAATAGGTCAGCTCGTCGTCTTCGTCGATGCACTCCTCCCACTCGCGGGAAAACTTTTCAGGTTTATCAAAGAGGCGCACCCGCACGCGCAGGAGCTCGATGCGCGTGGGCATGGCGGGAAAGGCGAGCCACGTGGGGAAAATGCCGACCTGATCGACCAGCATGACGTCGAGCTGGTAAGGCAGCTTGTCGGGCCCTATAAGCTCCAACAGCTGCTGTGTCTCGGAGCGCAGCTGACGGCAGGTGGCAAGCAAGGCATCCTTGGGAAACCTCAGGGGCCCATCCTCGATGTAGATGCTCGTAATGTCCGGCAAGGTCTCGTCGATGTGGTTGGGGAGGGGGACCCTGTTGCCGCACTCGGCGATGGACGTGGGCGCGGGGCGCGCGGAGACAATGACCTCGCGGAGGATTTGCTCGCGAATCTCTCGCGGCAGCTCGAGGAGCCGCGCCATCGGCGGGTGCCGTCACAACTCGGCGCAGAGGACTCGCTGGCGGTGGCTTGCGGAGACTCAGTCAGGCGGGGTGTCGCGCGTGCAGTCTGTGATGACGGTATGAACGATGCGAGAGCGTGAGGCGACCAAACGGCTGAGATCAAGATGACGGGCCGGTGCGGCGGTTCCTCGCTTGTAGTGAGTTGCGCAAGTGCTGGGTGAGGCTTATCAATACTTTGAATGTGGTGACCAGATGGAAATGAGGGACGGCGGGATGGACACTGGCGATCTTTTTTTTCTTTCTCCAGTCCATACCTAGTAGCAAGTTACGATTTGTGAACTGCGCGGGCCAGCGCCCCGCATTGCCGATGCAGGGTCCATTAGCAGGTACAGCCTGCCTGCGCGTACCCGTTGGTGCTGGTTGCACGCAGGGTGCGCCATCCACTGCTGGCCGTCCTAGCGGCAGCCACAGAGGGGCACATATATGCATTTCTTCCCCTGCCATACAGAATGCGGACGACCGCTCGGACGGCAGTGCATGCGACGCCGGCCAATGTGCCGAGTCCGGACGTGGTAGACGAGATGAGACGATGACCTCCATCCTGAAGCGAAGCCGTCCTCTAAGCCGAGGAGCGCCAGGGATGCCATTGGTCGTGGTGGCCTGTGTTGGCAGGCCCCTGTTTGCGAGACCATCAACCTCTCACGAATCTCTGACAACGAAGAAGACACGCCGGTGCATGAACGACTTGCTTTGGGCGAAGCACACCGTGTCGACGCGTTTTGGTGTCGGTGGCGAAGGCTGAGACCCCTGGCAGGCCCACGGACGGCACCACCAGGTACCTTACCTTAGGACCTTGGTACGTTGCACGGAGTGTGAAATGTAGTACGTCCCAGAACGCGTAGTAAGACTGTGACATCCCGTCGTGACCTGGGCTCATTAGACCGGGGGGCACTTTGATGAAGGCTCCTCAGCACTTGCTCGAGTAGGAGGCCCATGTTGGCGGCCCGTTCACCCGGGGCTAACCCGTGCCAGCCAGTGGATTACCATTCATAGGTAGGCCACGAACGGTAGTGCTGAAGCGGTCTGTCTCGAATGGAAACTTTCCTTTGCTTCCATGCCACCTCTCTCTCCTCCAGGGAAAGTGAAGTTGTCATGACACGGCGGTCCTGGGCCGAATGCGACAGGCGGCATCCACCTACCACCTATCTTACCTGCCTTGATACCAACTATAACTCAATAACCTAGAACCTGAGTGGAAGGACCTCAAACTGCCCACTGCAGGTGGTGCATGTGCCGTGTTAGCAGACAAGATAGGCAGGTACACGCCTCGTAGTGACCTGAGGTGGTAGCGCTCATAATGTCTGGTGCACTTGGACTGAGGTGACGCTTGGGTTGGGACTCGGGACTTATTAGATACGTAGGTACATCGACAACGCACCCACCAACGGCAATTCCTTCTTTTGCTTCCGTGTTCTCGCGTTCTGCAATACACGACTCGCTCATCCCTCGCCTGGAGAAGCAAACACCCAGAATATGACTGGCACGGCGATTCAGACTCTCATCACACACTCTGCACGCTGAACACACAGACACCGCCTGAACTCAATATTGCTTGAGGGTCTGCTAGTACCCTAGCATGCCCAGCTGGGCGCTCTAGGGCTGCCGGGGGTGCCTGCCCCCCGTCCCCAGTCCCAGCTGGAGGAGTTCCATGAGCCCTCGCCCTCGAGCCCCACCGCGCTCATTACAGGGCTCCATCATAGCGCTCGACCCACCACTGTCGAGGTCCGGCCCGGACTCCTTCAGCACCAACCACGGCGCTGGACTGGGGGTCGCCCTAACTACTAGGTACCTACCCAAGGCGATGCATCCAGAAGCCCTCCAGTCCAGCCCCCTCAAAATACCACCACCCTTCTGGCCGCTTACCTGTACCTCAGGTAGCTCCATCCAGCTGTGCGCGCGGTGGCAGTCCTGTCGAGCTCTTTCGCCCCGTCTCCTCGCCTCCCATCTCCCACCTCAATCATTCAATCCTCCTCCTCATTCCGCGCCGGCGTCCCTATCTGCGTCCCCGAGAGCCCGGTCGGCCCTCAGCTGCCGACTTACCAATTCGCTCGTTTTTCCCACCGCGGATGGTCGGCCAAGCTGACATTGGCGCCTCCGGCCACCCACGAAATTGCGCTTCCTTTTCGAGACGCCCCTGGTGGCTGGTAGCTCCTGTTTCCACGGACCGACCGACGCCTCTCCGAAAGGCTTCCTCCACCAACCCCGACACGACATTGACACTCGCTGAATACCTTTTCCCATTTGATCAGCGCTGCTGCGGCAGGCGATACGCCAACGTCGACCTGCGTCTGCAAGGATCGAACCACACGACTCCGAACCCCGCCGAATTGTGGATGAACCGTTGAGCCTCCCTCCCCGGTCTACCTGCGGCTCCTCCGTGATCCCCTCACCTCGACGACCTGCCCGCCCGCGAGCCTCGTGCCGAATAAGGGGCATCTGCCCCGTCACAGACCGTTCATGGCTGCCGTTTCGTCTGCCACGGGCACCACGGCCCTGACGCCCCCGAGTAGCAGCCACGGGGAAGAGGCAGCGTGGGAATATGCTGGAACCCAGTTCGAGGTGAGTTTGTTCGCCGTTCGTTTGCCAAACGCGTGGCGCCAATGCCGCAGATGGCCCTTGCGTGACCGGCACCCGCTGACCGCATTCGTTATCGCTCTGCAGAATGCAGCCCACGAAAAGAATGTCGGTGCTGCACGCCTTGACCAATCTTCCCACCGAAACCCTTTGGGCCCGCAGAATGGCAATGCCTTCCCCCCGTCTCACCATCAGTCGGAAACCTCTGTCAGCGGTCTCGACGCGGGCACCCGCAAGATGCACTCGTTGGACAACCTGAGTGCCGCTCGCTGGGACAATCCCGCCGAGGAACGCGTTCTGTCGCCGCCTCTAGCAATCGAGTCCAAGCCACGTCACGGCTCGTCGGATTGGCATACACCCAGCGGCGATGACCGGAAACGGCCGCTGCATCAGGCCCTCGGCCCCGAAGCGCGTGACCACGACGACTCCAAGTGGATTCACCGAGACAAGTTGGCAAAGATTGAGAGCGAGGAGCTACAGGCGGCCGGCATCTTCGTCCCACGAACCCGACCTCACAGCAAACAGCGCCGGGAGCGCAGCCAGAGCCGCCTCACGCGCGGCACCGAGTCCGTTGATATGGACAGCCGGCCTCGCAAGGACTCGGCCACGCTGGAGCAGCTGCTTACGTCGGAGCCGTCCACGTCGCATTGGGACCTGCGCACGCCCGAGGAGATCGCGGAGGCTGAGGCCAATGCCTATTTCACCGCCAATGGCGGCAAGGGGGGATCACGCATCCCCGTGGCCAAGACCAGCCCCGCCCCGATACCCGTGGACTACCTTGAGCGCGGTTCCCCCGCTGTGCGAAGGCCGGCTGAGTCCATAGACGGCGACGCCATCTCGTACCCGAAACCTCGATCTCGCAGCGCCAGCCTCTCCGCGAGCGTGTCCATCAGCGATCAGGCGAGTACGGGCCCCGGGCTCAAGGTCGCGAAGCGCTCCGCGACGGATACGTCGCCCAAGAAGAGCGCATCTCGCAGACCGTCCGCTGCGTCCAAGGCCAGCGCGAGCGCCGGCCGCCCCAAGACGCGTTCCGGGCCGAACAGGGACGGCTCGAGTACCAGGCCTCCCACGCGCGGGGAGGGCTCTGCGGCCGGCAAGCAACCCGAGGGCGACCCTCCTTGGATGCTCAACTCGTACAAGCCCGACCCCCGGCTGCCCCCGGACCAGCAGCTACTCCCCACCGTGGCCAGGCGCCTCCAGCAGGAGAGGTGGGAGAAGGAGGGCAAGTTTGGCGACGTGTACGACAAGGATTTTCGGCCGCTCAACGACAACGAATTTCAGAAGCCACCAGAGCCTGACGCCAGCGGCGCTCCACGGACAGAAGAGGAGCAGGGCCCGCAGGCAGACGAGTGGCCGCTCAAGCCCGGCGTGGCCAAGAGCCCGACGCTGCGGCAGGGCTCATACTCGACAATGCCAAAGATCTCCGACAAGCCACTCCCCGTTAGCCCGATAGCGAGCCCGCGGGCCACCACCGCCCCCGCCGCGCCGACTCCTCAGGACAAAGAGCAAGAGCCGCCCTTGGCGGTTGAGGACCCCGACGAAAAGAAGGGCGGCTGCGGGTGCTGCGTCGTGATGTGAGCCCCCGTCGGGCACAGCACCGTCAGGCGGACGCCAAAACGACCACACGAATCGCAATATTGAACGAAGCTCGACGGACTCTCGAATCACCACCACCTTGACGACGTTACGACTTTCGACAAACCTGATTTTAGCCATCGCCCTGCCTTATCTCTGCCGTCATCTCAGCCAAACTGTCACTTAGCGACCATTGCCGCTCTTATTTCCTTTGTCTCTTTTTTTCTCTGCTCGTCGACAACCGCCGCTTAACTCGCGTCAGGAGTCTGGGCGTGCCGCACCCGAACAACAACTCGATCCCACCCACTAGATTTCCAGCCGGTCCAGGATATCGGGAGAACATCACCAATTGTCCATCTTGGCTCAGGCCACGCCCTCGTGGGCGCCGTTTTTGTATGCGTTGTAATTCTGCGAAAAGTCGACTTTCGTTTCCACAGCAGTCGCCTTTCTCCCCACCTTCTGCCCGGCCCTTGCGCGTCCGGCAGTCAGATTGGTTTTGTCAGCAATTTGAGAGAGAACCGCTTCGTGCCGCGTGGAGAAGCGTCCCGACCCGGTGCCGGTGGATGGAGCAGCCGTCATGGGCAGCCATGGGAGCCACGGATGGGCCGGGACTTGACATAGATACCCCTTAGCGAGGACGGACGGAGCTGAGGTAGCTACAATACGAGGATTCAGTGTGACTTGTGTGTTTTGGCCTTTGTGACGCCGGTGGCGACTGTTGCGTCTTGAAAGGCATGTGGGAGCTGGCGCCGCATCGTACGGGGCTTGGTTGACCGGAACACTAGAACACGAGGTATATTTGTCAGGGGTGCGACTGCTCGCATAAAAACGTGTTTGATGGCATCACGGTCGCGAGTAAGTCACCGACTGATGCCCCTCTTCGCTCGAGCCGCGTTGACAAAAATTCTTTTAGCAGTACATCTACCCGGATGAAGAGCCTCGTCTGAGCGGCGCTCTCGGCGTCCACCTCGTCAACATACAGCGTGGCTCTTCCCAGTCTTTCCCTGGAGGGAGTGCTTCACCCGCTGCTCGCGTTAGTCGGCCGTCTGCGCGCCCCGGAACCCTATGCAGACTCACCTTGTGCTCGTGCCGCGGATTGTTGAGCGGATCCTTTGTCTTACGCTTAGCGACCGAATGCTCGCTGGCGTGCTCCTCCATACGCTTGATGAACTGCTGGCTGTCCTGCTCGAGATGGTGGCAGCACAGCTTGATGTCTTTGATCAAGAGGTCGCATCTGCTGCGGGAAAAGTCCTCCCTAACGACGATTCGCATCATCTTCATCTTATCCGTCTCGGGCGCCATGGTGTATGCGGGCACGACCCAGCCGCGTGCCCGCAGGTAGAGAGCCAGTGCGAACTCGTCAAAGTCGGCGTCTTCGGGCTCGCCCTCGTCTTTGCCGGGAAAGCGGAACGCCACCAACGGTAGTCCGCGACCCGACGTCTCCGAAAGAATGACGAAGCCGATCTCGCGCAGCGCGTTGGTCAGGTAGTCGGCCGTCTGCGTCAGGTTGCGCATGATGTCCCGGTAGCCCGCCTTGCCTAGGCGGATCAGCTGGTAGTACTGCCCGATGACCTGCGATGCACCCTTGGAGAAGTTGAGTGTAAAGGACGTCTGGTCCGCGCCGAGGTAGTTGATGTTGAAGACCAGGTCGCTGGGGAGGTACTCGGATGACCTCCAGACCACCCACCCAACGCCGGGATAGACAAGACCGTACTGGAACATGGTCAGATCGGGCGGCTCACCGATAAAGGGACGCGCACCTTGTGTCCCGAGGTATTGATGGACACCACTCTCTCGACCCTAAAGTCCCATTCTAGCTCCGGACGAACAAACGGCGCAACGAACCCACCGCTCGCCGCGTCTACGTGAATCGGAACCCCGGAACCCTGCTTCACTAGCAAGTCGCTAATAGCCTTGACATCCTCGTACGACCCCGTATACGTGGTGCCCAAGATGGCGACGATGCCAATGGTGTTCTCATCACACAGCGCAACGGCCTGGGTCGGATCGATGACGAAGCGGGCCCTAGTACAGTCAACGTACTTTTCCTCAATCTCAAAGTAGCGGGCCGCCTTTTCCCAGCACACCTGCACGGCGGAGGACATGATGATATTTGGGCGGTCTGCGGGCTTGCCGTCGGCCTCGCGGCGCAGTTTCCAGCGCCTCTTCATGGCAAGGACGGCGAGCATGATGGCCTCGGACGAGCCGACGGTCGAGGTGCCGATGGAGGTGTCCTTGGGCGCGTGGAAGAGGGAGCCGATCATGCGGGCGCAGCGGCTGTGTATCTCGGCCGTCTGTGGGTATTCTTCGTAATCGATGAAGTTTTTGGACATGGCCTCGGTCATGAGTTGCTCGGCCTCCTTTTCCTTTGGAAGAGGTTAGTCCGAGCCAGAGGGACAAGAGCGGCGCGGGTTGACATGCCATGTACGTGGACACAAACGATGCGAGGCTGCCGGGTGGCACGTCAGCCGCCGCCGTCATCTGCGCGTTCTAGGTATCTGAAGTTCACAGGGAGCACTACTGCCACGGACGAAGTCACGGCCTTACTTGAGCTGCGGGTTGTTGTCGAGACTGAGCTCGTCCTTGATGAGGCGATAAGCCGTCCCGGGAGGCATAGGGCCGTCGGGCATGTCGTCAGACGGGAGCTCGGACACGGCGTAACGAGAGCCATATACGCTTCCCATGTCGTCGCCGTTTGAGCCGGCGCCGTTGGAGGACTCGTCGTGGGCACGACGCTTCGCTGAATGGGCCATTGGCGGTGGATGATTCGAGCAGCTTCGAAAAAAGAATTCACGAGATGATATCCCTCTGCAACGCGAGGACTGCAGTGTCCGCGTTCTTCACCTAGGCGGCGGCGGCGTGTGGCATTTATGTGATGCAGCCGTCGCCGCCGTAGGCACACACATCGGCTCTCTCGGTACCCCCATCGCCGGAAACGTGAAGCTCTGGTCGCTAGAATAACGGCGCTTGTTAGCAAGGGCATTGATTCTCCGACCCGTGACTGGATAGGTGGGAGCGACTTTGGGCGGACGACTTGTGGTGGCTAAACTCAATTCTAGGCGGGCGTCGCGGAACCCTCGTCACTCACTCAACTGTCGGTCTCTTTGCCCACACAGTTACCAGCCGTTTGGGATGGTGGCGTTGAAGAGCCCAAGACCACGCCTCATGCCCAGACGACGGGCCAGTCAGTTGGTAGCCTGAGTGTGGATGCGCGGCGGCAGTGGCTACGAGTATTTGAACCTTGGCTTGCGCGCTGCCAGCCGCCAACTCGTCGCCTCGCTTGACGTGTTGACTTTGTCGTATAGCATCCATCCATCCATACATGCATTGCATCTTTGTTGGTCGTGTTGGAGGCACTCCCCCTCTGCAGATCTAGCCACAGCATCACACCTTACGAAGCGCCGCCGCCGCCGCCGCCATCCACCGCCATCTTCTCGTACCAGATCCATCCCTCCACGTCGCTCCTCGCGCGCCACTCGATCCCCATGGCCGCAACTTCGCCGGCGCCGATCCGAAACTCGACGGCGGCAAAGTCGTGCATTGTGAGCGCCAGTGGGGCATCCTGCAGGTCGACGTACATGATCCATTCGTCGCCCGAGACGTGCACGAAGTCGCACTTGACGCGGAAGTTGTTGTCTGGCAGCTCGGCGCGCAGCTGTGCCCCCGGGACGAGGTTCGTGTCGGCCATCTCGCTGGCCTCGACTGCCTCGAGGTAGATGTAGCCGTAGCCGGGATGGTGATAGAGCCCAGCGTGGCTCGACGGGGGGAGCGAGGAGGGAGGCACGGGGACCGCTGGCCGGTCTGGATAGATCTTGTCCAGGCCGTCGCGGACGTTGTCGCTTATCTGCCGTACCGCGCTTTGCCACCTGTGGTTGGTACTTGCGAGTCAGCGCTTCCTCGTGCGAACACTCACTCGGCGGCAGCAACGCACTTGTTCATCCAGTCAAACCTCTCCGAGAGCGGCACCCCGAGCCTCTCATCCACCATGTGCCACGTCGCCATCTCCGCGACCGCGTTCGCCGTAAAGGCCGTGTTGCCCATCACGGCGACGCCAAAGTCCAGGCCCGGGAAAAACGTCACCTGGGCCCCGAACGCGTCCATGCCCCCGTGGTGCGTCCAGAACCGGTGCCCGCGGTACGACGACGTCTGCCAGCCCTTGGCGTACATGAGCGGCGTGTCGTACGGCGCAGGGTCGCCGCCTCCGCCCTCGCCGCCGATGACAATGTGCGGCCGCCGCACGCTCCGATGCCCAGCCGCCGACAGCGGGTGCTGCTCGCGGAGCCAGAAGCGCATCCACCTGGCCATGTCCGCGGCGGACGTGATGATCGCCCCGGAGCCTGAGACCTCTTCCGTGGGCATGCGCGGGAGGGCCGTGTACGCCCGCTTCTGCTTGTCGTCCCAGATGTAACCCCTGGCCACCTGCGAGCCGGAGGAGAGGGCGTCTTGTAGAGACAGGTACGTGCTGCTCATCCCCAAGGGTTGCCATAGCCACGCACGCAGCGCGTCGCCCAGCCACTGGCCCGTCAGCGTCTCGACGACGTGCGAGAGCGTCGCATACATGAGGTTGCTATAGCAAAAGGTCGTGCGCGGCTCGCTCGCCATGGGCAAGTGCCGCAGGCTGCGCACCATTTCTCGCAGCGTAATCAGCCTCCTTTCTCCGTGGAAGCCGTCCGGGCGAACGTAGCGCAGGTACGCGTTGTTGTGCTTGGCCAGGCCGGTGCGGTGACAGAGCGCGTCCTCGAGCGTCGAATGGGCCGTTGCCCACTCGTCCTGCAGCACAAAGTCGTCCCGAATGAGCGTCGAGATGGGCGTCTTCCATGACAGCGGCTGGCCCCTGTCGTCGGTGTACTTGCCGGATTCGATCAAGAGGGCAAGGAGGGCGGCGACGTGTGCTTTGGTGGTGCTGCCGCTGTAGGAAAGAGTGTCTGCAGTGAAGGGCGTGAGCGGCAGCTCGGCGAGCCCGAAGCCCTGGGTGGTTGGTTGGCATTAGTTTCTGGGCCATGATGGCGAAATCGTCAAGGTTATGGAGAGTATTTGTGCGTGTTTACCTCGGTCCACGACTGGTCCCCGTTGATGACTGCGACCGACACGCCGGGGACGTGCCATGTCTCGAGCAGATTGTGAATTATATCCCGGGGTGGCGTTTGCCGCGCAGCGTTGTCCTTGTTCGCGTCGTTCGCGTAACCCATAAGTGTCATGGTTGAGAGCGTCAATATCGCGAGGTGTGAAATGCAAGCAGCAAACGCCCAAACAGCATTCCCACGGGGTGCTTGGTTCCTTATTAGGGGAGTTTATAGTCGAGCAGTGGCTCGATCGACGCAACGTGTTGACCTACTGTATTGGGATGCTCCATAGACTGGAACTCTTGCTAGGGCTGACCGATACGCACGCAATGGCGCGGTTCCGCGAGCTGGATTGCCGCCAACATACACGGACTGCTGAGAGCAAGAGACTCAAAAACCCTAAATAAAATGTGTATCTAGCTAATTAAGGATTTTAAATGCGTCGTTGAACAATATGCAATTCCAAAACAGACTGGCTACCTAATAACGCCTCATCATTGAGTCGAGGGCGGAGTGAGCGATAACAACAAAGCTGGACCAGATGTTCCGCACCGCTGGTGCTTCGGCGCGGTGTGCGCCGCTCTCACATGCTCAGAAGGGAAATTGCCGTGATCGCAACTGCAGCGGCGGCAAGCTTTCGCGCCAAGTTGGACCCAGTCCTGCTGGCTGTTGACGAAGACGTCGACGAGGGCTTTGCTGATGTCGTGGCGGTACCCGACGCGGAGGCCGATTGGGAAGCATCGTGTGGTGACCACGCTGACAGACACGAGAGAGACACCTGCGGCGTTTGAACATGCTTCGGGTCGATGTCTCGAGCGTAGCCCCAAACCGTGGCAATGAGATAGGTGCGGTTCGCGGCGGTCGCATAGGCGTGCCGATCGTGGGCTTCGTTATATCCGGTTCCCATGCGCCAGGTCCCTTCAAGCAACTTGTCGGAGGTGAGAAGAGGGGCCGCGTTCGAATCGGCCAGTTGCTTGGAATCGAACCCTTGGACTCAAGTTAGAAGAAGCATACACATGGGAGGGATCAATATGGCGTCGAGGTTACCGATGACGTCTTGGCGGGAGTGACCAAAGGAGTCGTAACAGCTTGCCGGGATCGAATCAGCTGCCCTAGCCGAGCACATGACCGGGCCGTCCTCCTTGCCCCAGCGCCTCGTCAGGCTGTTGATGAGGTCGAGGCGGCAGGTGTCATCCAAGAAGTCGCAGTTGTTGCCCTCCGCAACGGACTTCCTGGCTTGTTCGTTGGTGCTGACGAATAGGTGCCGGCAAATGTACCACGAGGGATCCATGTCGACGGGCAGGCGGGCGGACGAGTTGGTCATGCTGGCCGGGATGCTAAAGGTCAATGCGGAGACGGTCGTGGTCGAGTTCTTGGAGAGGTCGTCGGGGACGGGGACGTCGCGCGTCACGTAGAGATGGGCCTCGTGCCCTTCGACGGCGCTTCCGGGAAACGGCTTCGTCCAGTCATAGCCGTCGATGGAGGCGGTGTTGATGGTCGCGGCCTTGCCAAAGTCGCTGTACGGGATTTGTATGACGTTGCTCGCGTTGAGGAAGTTGTCGATGTTGTCCAGGTAGACTGGACTGAGGTGGCCTGCTGTTTCTCCCATTTTGTCTTTCCCAGTTTCGCGTGAGTTTCGTTTTACTTAGCTGACGAGAAGAAGTACAAGTGCCAGCGTGTGGTGGTGGTGATGGGATTTTGATTCCCGTCGGTTTGGCCCCGACCCGCCCCTGGAGGCACAGTGGGTAGCAGAGAAAGAAAAGTTTAGAGTAGTTATGTTGTTGATGCCCGATCGGCGGTGGCGCATTGCATCTGGGTGCGGGCCATTTGACAATTTCGCTTTTTCGGCTCATAACATGAACTTGTGCTACGTATGTACGGGACCTGCCAACAGCCCAGTTGAGCCCGGCCCCTCCAGCCCGTGGTCTGATTGCAGGCGTTGCCAAGGGAAGAGAAGGGCATACATACACATGAGCTTGACGGTCCGGTTGGTCCATGCCGGGGACCACATGCTTGGCGAGAATGTACAGAACGACACGGTAAATATTGAAGCCACATGCACGAAACAAGTTGAATGGTTGCCCCTCTCAACTGCCCATGTCGGCAGGAGCACTTGACATGGAGCACGGCAGCCGCTCACCGACAACATCAAGTCAAGTCCCCGGACAGTTACCTGTCATGTGCGTGGAATATCAGATGGAACCCAAGGTTTCGGGCGCAGTCGTCAAGCCATGTACATGTATATGGCACGCACGTCTGGAGCTATCCGTCAACCAAAAGCCGGATGAACATCCGATCGACGTTGATCAAAAGGGACACGACATGAACCGTAACATTGAGAGTAACCGGTCTGGAATACGAGCAGACACCGCGTGCATTTGACGGCCCAACCAACTTGTTGATTTATCGAGAGCGTTTGGCCAATGGCAAGCCGAGGTACGCCGTAAATACCGCCAACGACGAGGACGTTGTATGCGAGAGCAAAGCAAATAAACGGAGTAACTGTGCCCCGCCGCCAGAGCCAACGACCTCAACCTCGTGTTTTCGCGCTTCCAGTCCTGGCTTCCATGCACGAAGCATGCTGGCAGTGACATCCCCCACCCGCTCGATGTCCTGAGAGCACAGCATACAGATCTGAGTCAATGTGCACTCATCGGTGCCAGTCCATAGAAGTCCCTGGCGCGCAATGATTCATGTTGACATCGAGAACCATTTAGCATCTGCAGCTTGATGTGCCCATCGTCGCAAACAGGTTTGGACGTGGCAGCCGCTGGATGTGACTTTTGCGAGGCCTGTGCTCCCATTCTTTATTTGTAAAGAAGTAACTGTACTGGGTCAATATGCGGATTAGCTTCAATTATTATAATTCACCACTCTTATTACTTCGTGTTACAATGTATCTATCATGCAGGACGCCTTGTTACCATTGAGAACACGTGTCCATACTTCCTGCATGACAATTGATACGTAAGTGCTGCTATTTCCACCTCGTTATTTTTCGGCGATGCTCGAAAATTCAGACTTTTGCCCTCAAACCAGGCCCGCGTCGTGTATTGTCTAGTCCAGCGATCACTGCGACATTTGGTGGCTTCTTCGGGCCCAGATGATATCGCGACCTCTGATGCCAGCGTTGCTCACGTACTGCCCCGACTTGAACTCTGACCGAAGAGCATCTGGGCACTCCCAAGTGGGCATTGACTGTTTGCCAACGGCCCGCGGAGAGCCGTTGCCGAGGACGGCGATCTGCTTTCGCACTATCAGGCCTGCCTCATGTTTCGTTCACCACATTGAAAATCAGAAACACTACGCAAAAGTTGCGCAAAGTCATTACCATCGGTCACGATGGTTAGATCTCAAAGAGCGCTGGGCATTTCCTCGTGCTAGAAAACGCTCGACGAATTTCATCAATGTCGGAGGTCGTCCTAACTTTAACCTTAAGGCTACAGTACAAGACCGGACCGGAGGTTCACTCATCATACTGGTGCATCCATGTGTTTCTACCCTGTTAAAGCCAAATGAAAAAAAAAAAAATGCCCCATTCTATGGAAGCAAGTCGCCTGGAAAGAGACATTCACGTAGCCGGCCCGGCCAAAATAGAAAATTGTCCTCCTGCGCCAGCCCAGGTCACCGTCCGATCCTTGACCGCCTTGCCCTGGACGAGCCGCGCGACATCTACGTCGTCGTCGGACCCGAGGCCAAGCTGTCCCTCGGACCCAAACCCCGTGGCCCAGGCGCGTCCGTCCCCGGCGACGAATATCGTGTGGTCCGTCCCGCAGGCGACGTGGACGGCCTCGCCCATCTGCGGCACCAGCGTCGGCCGCAGGCAGATGCGCGGCTTGTCGCGCTCGTCGCGGCGCACCACCGCCTCGTCGCCCAGCTGCTCGGCCGTGAACGCGTTGCCGAGCTGCCCGCCGTCCATGCGACCCCACGTGTATACCCGCCCGTCCGCGGCCACGGCGGCGGAGTGGTGCGCACCACCGGCCATGACGACGACTTCGCGTCCGCAGAGCGCCGGGATCTTGACCGGGTACGGCAGCAGCGCCGAGTCCCCGCCCGCGGAGCTCGCGTCGCCGGCCTGGCCGAAGCTGTTGAGCCCCCAGCCCCAGACGTCGTCGCGGCGCTGGCCCACGGCGAAGCAGTGGTACTCGCCGCTCGCGATGAGGCGCGCGCCGCCGCGGCAGACGGGCACGGGCCGTGGGCGGAGGCTCTCCTGGTGGCGCCCGAAGAGGCGGCGGCCGAACTGGTTCTGTCGCCCGGAGCCCCACGCCCAGACGGTGCCGGCGGCGTCGAGGGCGAGGGCGTGGTTGGCGCCGCATACGAGCTGCGTGATGCGTAGAAGGCCCGAGATGAGCATGGGGATGGGCTGTCGCTTGATGAGGGCGCCGGCGGGCGTGTACCCAAAGCTCTCGTTGCCTTCGGGGTCCTATAGTAGTATTTTGGTCAGTCCAAGATACATGCAAATGTACACGATTGTATAGTAGAAGAGCGTACGCGAAAGGTGCCCCATCCGTAGACGAGGCCCGTGTCGGTAAGGGCAAAGCTGCAGCTATCTCCAGCAGCAACGTCGACAAATCTGGTCGCCTCAGGGATGTTCTCCGTCGACACCTCGGCGGGCGTCGACTCGCGCGGGTTCAGCTCCGCGTCGTCATCACTGCCCGACTCGGCGTCGACGTCGCGCAGCCCGCCGTCCCAGTCGGTAGGCCGGCCCAGGGCATCGTTGTCGTTGACGCCCCAGGTCACGAGCCGGTTGTCGGCCGTGAGCGCGACGGTGTGCATGCCGCCGCAGGCCAGCCGCACGACATGCAGGGCAGCCGGGTCCTTGGGGTCGAGGTGAGGGTTTGGGCGTGGCTTCGTGGAGGCGGTCAGCTTGGGGCCGAGGCCGAGCTCGCCGTTCTCGCCGGAGCCGAAGACGAAGACGGCGAGGACTGTGTCTGGAGCTGCGTTGAGAGGCGGCGGCGGCGGTGGTGGCGCATGCTTGGTCGTCTTTTGTTTCTTGCGTGGAGGCTGCGCTGCTCGTGAGCTTTTGGCGACGCCGCTCGTGGGGGCCTGCTGCTGCTGCTGCTTGGGCGCGGTACGGGATCGGCGAGAGCCTGCAGCTTGGTTAGCCATAGGTTGGTGCAAGGTGACGCTGAACTCACTCATTTTTTGATGGTGCTGCGTGATGATGGTGATGATGATGGCGACGGTCGGGACGCGCCGTGAGCGAGGTCAAGTGAGATTTTGCATTTGATTGTTGTCTTGTTCATTGTTCCATCTTCAATCATGCATGTGACGGCTCACACAAACGAAGAGAGGTCCGAGTCGCCCCACAAAGAGCCGCTCCGGCCGCTGCAGTGCGGAGCCCCGGTCGCGGGGAGGCCCGGCCCCGGCGTGACGGACAATGAAGTCACTTGTGCGCCGCATGCAGGAAAAGCACTTGCATGCCATTTTTACCAGTGTAGCAAGTACAGCAGCGTCTGGACTTGTGGTCTCTGGAAATGGGCTTTGACCGTCGGGGAGCCGTAGGAGAGGCTGCGCTGAGATGTACATTCAATGTATACTGTATGTGAAGTGATGCACGACAACGGGGCCCCAGCATACGAGCTTCAACTGACGATAGCTCTGGATGAATGGGACGGGCAGGTATGGACGGCGCACGCGTGCCGGCATCAGATTGTGGCTTGAGGTCAATGGCCCCAGAGGGAAGCAGGTTAGAGTCTAGACCATGTGCGTAGAACTGACATCATTGATGCGTTGGGCTGGATCCACCCCGTGCCGGACTCCGGCCACAACATCAGTTCCTACGTAGGCGCTGCTAATGGCCTGCGACGGGCTGTTTAAATAGGCCAAGGCTTGCTGGCAGCTGTATCTTCTTTCTCATCATTGTCTCGATTGTGTCGATACGACGGGCTGCTGTGAAACGTATAATATAGAACCCATCCACCGTCCGTCACAATGGTAGTCCAACACGGCGACGCCCACGCCATCCCGCGCGAGTATCGCGTCTACAAGTGCGTCGTCCCCTCTAACCCCTCCCTCCCCGGTCCCTGGATGCCGCGGCAACTATCTTGCAGCAAATCATCACCTATACTGACACACATGAAACGCCCCTCAGGCCCGGCGCGTGGCTCCCGGCCGACCACCGCATCCACCGCGAATACCTCCGCCGCGTCAACGTCCACGTCGAGTCCAACAAGGACGAGGAGCTGACGCCCGCCATCGCCGAGTTCAAGCGCTTCATCGAGTCGACGCCGCGCGTGTACATGTACTTTGTGCAGATGTTTGAGGAGATCCCGCGCAAGCACCCCTACTGGCGCGACCCGACGGGCAGCCGCCAGATCCGCGACTACGACCACATGCTGCGCGTGCTCAACCACATCGTCACCCGCGCCCCCGAGTGGACGGACGCGGCCGAGGGCGCCGGCGTCGTCGGCGTGCCCATGTGCGCCCTCTTTGACTATCCCATGGCCACTGCGAGGTATGGGTCATACCTCTACGAAGTACCTACATACATATACTGCCCGCGGGGGTCAACGACGAGGATGATAGGAGGGGGCAAGGTTCAACGGAGGCTGACATGGCGGGGGGATGCCCAGTGGACATGCCGCCTTTCTAGATCCCGACGTCAATCGTATGCTGAAAAAGGTCCTCAACTCGTGGGGCGTGTACCTGCAGGTGAGCTTGCCCGCGTCTCGACGCCCTCGCCCACCACAACACCACATGCGCTCACGCCGGCAGCATCAAGACCCCCGAGTCGGCCGCCGTGCTCGGCAACCACAAGGTCGGCTGGTTCGGCGAGACGGGCCTCAAGGACCTCATGGAGGTGGCCAACGCGCCGTACAAGTCGAGCCACCGCTTCGAGGACATGTACGTGTGCGACCCGTCGGCCAAACACTACGGGTTCAAGTCATGGGACGGTACGTTAGCAGCGACTTGCCCACACACACACACACGCAGAGAGAGAGAGAGAGAGAGAGTGGCAGTACAACACACACACAAGACAAGGCAAAAGAAGCGCGCGCACTGACTTACACACACGGGGGGGGAAACAAAACAGACTTCTTCACCCGCAAGGTCCACAACAAGGCGCGTCCCGTCGCCTCCCCCGACGACGACTCCGTCATCGCCAACGCATGCGAGTCCAAGGTCTACAACGTCGCGCGCCACGTGCACCTGCGCGACCAATTCTTCGTCAAGGGGCAGCCCTACTCGCCCCTCGACATGCTCGCGCACGACCCCCTGGCGCACCACTTCGGCGGCGGCACCGTCTACCAGGCGTTCCTGTCGGCGCTGTCGTACCACCGCTGGCACGCGCCCGTCGCGGGCACCGTGCGCCGCGCCTTCGTCGAGGATGGCATGTATTTCTCCGAGCCGCTCTTCGAGGGGCCCGGCGACCCGGAGCAGCACGGCGAGATTGACACGCGCGGCATCGTCGTCGCGCAGGGCTACCTCTCGGCGCTGGCGACGCGCGCCGTCATCTTCATCGAGGCGGACCACCCTGCCATTGGGCTCATGGCCTTTGTGGGCATCGGCATGGACGAGGTGAGCACGTGTGACATTACCGTCAAGGAGGGCCAGAGGATCGGAAAGGGCGACGAGCTCGGCATGTTTCACTTTGGCGGGTCGAGCCACTGTCTGCTCTTCCGCAAGGGCGTCAAGGTCGAGGGCTTCCCCGAGGTGGGCAGGGAGGCCAATGTGCCCGTCAGGGGCAAGCTGGCGGTCGTCAAGGGGTAGTAGTAGTAGTAGTAGTAGTAGTAGTAGTAGTAGTAGTAGTAGTAGTAGTAGTAGTAGTAGCAGTAGTAGTACTAGCGGGCAAGTTCAAAGGTGGTTTCCAAACCAGGGCAAAAGACTTTCGCTGCTGTATTATTCCTAATGCTAGTTTCTTTCACACAAGATTTCAAGTCATTATTTCTTGGCCGCGTCGGCCTTCATGCCTCCCTGCACCCAGTTGCGCGCCCCCGTGGCCTTTTCATCGAGCTCCGCCTCGGTGAGCTTGTCATTCTCAAACGCCGTGTGCGGCTTGGGCACGTGGCGGCCCTTTTCGAAGCCGGGCCGCTGAAGCAGCTTCTCGAGCCACTTGGCGACGTGGGGGAACTCGTCGAGCGAGACGCCGGCCCAGGCTGGGAAACGGTGGCGGACGCACGCCGCGGTGGTCAGCGCATGATCGAGTAGTAGACGGGCAAACGGCAGCAGAGCAGAGCAGAGCAGAGCAGAGCAGAGCAGAGCAGAGCAGAGCAGAGCAGAGCAGAGCAGAGCAGAGCAGAGCAGAGCAGAGCAGAGCAGAGCAAAGCAGAGCAGAGCAGAGTAGAGCAGAGTAGAGCAGAGCAAAAAACTCACTGTGAGCGGCAACCCAGCCCCAGCATGCAATGTCGGCAATGGTCACGCGGTCGCCGACGAGGTAGCCGTGGCTCGACGCGCCCAGGTGTGTATCCATGGTGCGGTACAGGCGCCGCGTCTCGTTGACGTAGCGGTCGATGCCGTACTGGATCTTTTCAGGCGCATACCCTGATTGATTTTGGTGTCAGCTCTCGAGACGGACTGTCTGGTGTGTGGTGAACGGCAACATCAATCATTCCAACGTACTCTTGAAATGGTTCGCCTGGCCTTGCATGGCTCCGAGGCCGCCCATCTGCCACATGAGCTTGCCTGAGAGTCAGCAAATCCTACAGTTCACATCAAACTGCACGCTTATATGCGCATTGTGGAAGTATGATACGGGCAACTCTCACCCATGAAGTCACCTCCCAATGCTCAGGCGTCCCGTGGGGATACGAGATCTTGTGGTCCTTGTCGTAGCGGTCGACGAGGTACTGCAGGATGGCACCGCTCTCAAACACGCGAATCTCCTTGCCGTCCAGCTTGTCCGTGATGGCCGGGATGCGGCCGTTGGGGTTGATGTCCAGGAACCACTGCTCTTTTTGCTCATTGTCCATCATCTTGATGGTGTAAAGCTGCTCTCCATTTTTTTTTGTGAGTGTGAGTTTACAACGTCGCCGCGGCTGGGGCGAGCGACATGAGAGGGGGGGGTTGACTGGATTGTTGATGAGGGGCGCGCACCTTGTAGTCGAGGTTGAGCTCGGCGAGCGCAATGGAGATCTTGATGCCATTGGGCGTCGCCGCCGTGTAGAGCGTGATATCCGTGGGGGTAGCCATTGTCATGAGTTGCTGTCCGAGCTGCTGGATGCGCGACGACATTGCCCAGCGACGGGCGCGATCAGGATGTGGCGCGCGTCAAGCCGGCTCTTTATAAGTTCCTCGGCTTTCCTCCCCCCCTTCTACTACAACACACACGCGGTACGGCTGCAGTGCTACTACGGACTGCGGAGCCCGAGTCCGCGTGCTTAGAAATCTGGTGTCAATCACGTCACCAATCGTCGGCCCAAATATTGCGGGGGAATGTGGAGGCTTCTTCATGTTTGGTACACCACGGACTGTCCCGAATCGCGATATCGAATTCGCCACGGGCCACATCACGGACACGGACGACGGTACAAAGTTGTGATTGATGATACCAAGCAGGTTGCCATCTGAGGCCGACAATGGTCTCGAACATGTCATCAAGTATTGACTCACACTTTCCGTGGTGCGGCCTTGCACTGCCGTCTCATGCGCTCACTCACAGAGTTGTCGCACGGCTCAACGTCACGCCGGTTGTGGCTGCTGTGGGGTAAGCGAGAGGCTCTTGAACCGAATTGCCCGAAAGGGGACTTCGTGAAGAGGTCAGGCTGCAATGTCGGTCGCTTCGGTTTTACTCCTGGTTAAGTCACGTATTGCCCGATGTTTTGGATTACAGCGAAAGCCTCAATGGGCACGTAGCGATTCTGGTGGACTGCCTTTCCTGAGGCTTTGTGGTTGCTGCAAGCCAGCAACGACAAACTACCGTTGCTCGGCGGCGCAACAAGTCAGAAGCCCCGACCAGTACAACATCGTGAGGTGCTGTGACAGCTGCACCAGCTCATATTAAAGCGCTGAACGCCGGCTACGAAGCGCCCTTGTTCTGATGCCATCTGCAAAATTTCCGTGCTGGAAGCCGTGTTTGTCTTGGAGACTGTTCGTTCCATTTCGACCATACGTTATCGCTACTATGACTAAGTATCCACTTACTCGTGATAATGTCTTGCCTCAGAACAGTTTACTCGGGTGCGTGATGCCAGAACATAACTCTTGAGGTATTTCGAACGTGGTGTCGCGGGTCTCCGCCACGAGAGGCATACGATCCACAACCGACGAAGATCATGGAAACTTCGGCAATGACGACAGAGACTTACGGATAGACTGGAGCGACCGGAGTTCCGCCCACAGGCGGAGAGTCGAACGGCCAGGCCGACCTCTACGGACAGCGACGTGCAACCATAATACGAACATAGTTCAGGAGGCTGAGAACATATCCATGGACTGGTGGTTGGCTCGTCAGAGTGCTCTCTCTCTCTCTGCTCAGCCAGCTAGCTCTTGCCATCTTAGCAATACCCGCCATGGGTAACGTTGAAGACGCTGCAATGCCTCAAGAACTGATTTAGTTATGGCGCTATGAGCAAGGTCCCCGTGCGGGTTGGTGTTAAACATGGCAGCACGGCGTGGTGATACGAGTGACAGGGATTTAGCACAGGGGTTGAGAGTATTTAATAGAGTAGAATAAAGCGTTTCAAGCAACCGAGCCCCCACAATCTTGTCATACAAACTGACATGAGCCTGGCCTTGATTTGCCTGAACTAAGCGCAGCGCTGCCCTACATGGGCCAAGGCCGAGCTTAAACTCCTGTGGAGAACCCCATACAATGACCGAAGCTTAATCCAACTGGAACTCTCGTCGAATTTGGAGTTCCCATGCTCGTCGTTTCGGCTCCGTATTTAGCTTGTGGCTTCTCTTCGTCTTCCCCAGAGACCCGTGGCAGCTTTTCGCCTTGCTCTCCTTGCTCATCGCCTTCTGCGCAGCCACCTTTGCAGCCTTTTTCTTCTTGGCCTTCCCTTTTTTCTTGCACTGCTGCTCTCCGTTTGTGACCTTGACTCCTCCACGTTTCCCGTCGCAACTGTTGCCGTTCTTGTTCGCCTTGCCGTTATCATTCTTCTTCTTCTTCTTGGTTTTCTTCTTCTTCTCATGTTGTGCACCGCTCGGCTCATTTTCTTGTTTCATGTCTGCTTTGCCTTTGCTTGGAAGGCCGCAGCCCGCCGAAGCGCACTGTTTGCCTCTCCTCCCTTTTTTCGTCCCCTTGTGCCCGTTGAGCGCAGTTTTGGACCCATCCTTGGGCGGAGTACTAGTTGTGCTGCTGTGTACTACTATTTGCTTGCTCTTGGAGCTTTTTGTCTTATTGGTAGTCGCATCGGTCGATTCGCAGTTACTCGACTGCTAAGTCGCTTGGTCACCTCATCTCCCCGGACATGTACTGCATCCAAGCCCGAAAAATACATCTACTCACTTTTTTCGCTCCCTTTGGGAGCTTCACCTGCCTCCAGTAGCGGACAGTATCGGGTATGTCAAACGAGGTCGTCCAGAGGGAGGGTTCGTCGTGCGGCCACAACTCATACGTAAAGTCCGCCGCTTCGCCCACGGTTGGATGGACAACCACAATCTTATTGACGGGCCGATTGCCCAGCTTGCCCTTCAGTATAGGCTCCTCGATCAATTGATAGTAGGTCAGCCCGGAAGGGTGAAAGCGCTGCGGGGGAGGCTGCGCCAGGACAGTGGCGAGGTCGCCCTGGGCAATGTACCACGCAAATACGACCGACGCTCCGTGAACATATTTTGACCAGCTCGTCTGGCCCCCTTTGTGCTTTGGGCACTTTGGATCAGAAGGGTCCATGAGGGGGCCCATTGCCGTGGTGAGCGTCTGGAAGCCGCGCTTGTCTGCCCATTCCTGCGCAACCTCCTGGTGCATGCCACTCCACAAAACTTGACGATTGCGAACGCAGGACTTTTGGAGCTGCTGGTATATCTCGTTTTCCTCCTCCACCGTGATCCAGTTATGGATGACTGCGTCTATCGCGGATGGGGTGAGGTGATCCTTTGCCATGGAGATGGTACATCAAATGTATGTACGTTTGTGCTAGAACACCAAGTGCGTGCGGATGTAGCGGATGGGTGCTCGTGGCCGCGCCCGCCTATAATCCAGGCCTGATGTGTTTTATAAGGGCTAGCGATTGCTCTGGTTCCTGTCCGTACGGCATCTTCGCGGCCGGGGGTCTGATGAGGGGCCGTGACGGAAGGCAGACGTAGGCTCGTCCCGCGGCTGTCAAGTGGGAGGCGTCACATTTTGGGTTTGATGCGCCACGCGAAAGCCCCTCCTCAGGTCCTGAGAAAGCAAATCTTGGACTGACCAGCTCATCTGCCTTTTTGGCCGCATCTCATGAAACACGCCCGGCTTTGTAGCGCGCGGGGGGTACGTTGCAGATGTGCCATTTCTCCATGTCCCTAGAGGAAGAGCTCATAGTACTCAACTGCGCATCTTTGCGTGAAAACTATGTGAAGGGTATCTATTATTGCCTTGTTACTGTCTTACTTATTTAGAAGCAAATCCACCGCAGCCATCAGATCAATTGCTCGTGTAATAGTTGGCCGCAATAATCTTGCCCAGACCGGCCTGCTTCTCCCAGTCGTCCAGGCTGAAGCGCATGCGAGACCAGTTGCCCATCTTTTCGCCGTCCGGCGGCGCGTGGGCCTTGCCATCAAAGCCCGCGGGCTGCTCATAGAGGAAGAAGCAGTAGCGGTGCGGGCCGCTGCCGGGCGGCGGCGCGGGACCGATGTAGTTGCAGACGAAGGGCTCCCTCGCCGTGAGCACGGACTTGCCGTCCTTGTTGAGCTCCGGCTTGAGGCCCGGCTGGACCCAGTGCAGGATGGGCCCGAGAACGGGCAGCGTCACGAACGGCGCGTCAATGTCGATTCCCATGACCAGGTAGGTGGCCGCGGGGTCTGCGCCTTCAAAGACTAACCCGGGGGCGGACTGAGCCTCTGGCAAGGAGTTAGTTGGTTTTGGATCTGCGATGAGTGCATTCGCACGTCTCAGTGCGTACCCGCGCGCGGAATGTATAGGCCTGGCTCGACGGTGTGCTTGCCGACGGTGAGGCCCAGCACCTTGGACTTGTCCTCGGCAACCGCCAGTCCGGTTTTGACGCTCTCGTTGGAAGGCATTGCGGCAGTGATGTGTCGTTTTGCGGTCACTTCAACTCCGAACGGATTGATATAAAAGGAGCCTGATATGTGTTTTACGTTGAATCGTCTCCGTCACTCATAAACGGCGAGACGAGGCCGGACTTAGCTGCCCACGGCAGACATAAGTCCGACGCATCCGCTAGCATGAGACTGTCGGGCCGGCGCCGGCAGCCATCCAGACGTGGTTCCGGCGTCGCCGCCAATCACGCGGCGGTAATCCCGATCGTCTGGCAGATGTCGGGCGAGGGCAGCAGCGTGCATTCTGGTGAAATAATTATGGGCCGTGAGGATTGAAGGTTCGCGGCTGTAGTGGGGGATCGCACAAGCTATGTCCCAAACTTGACGCTACATGTAACATCCACGCCGTCAGAGTACATGCACGTGTGCCCTCAATGCCATGAAACTAGTGGATGTGAATTGACGTTGTTGAGAGAGCATAGAGAAGAGCCTGACCCCGGGCTAAAGACATAGTTATAGGGGAAGGGACACCGGCGTTGCTCAGGCACTTCATATCCAAATATTCTCTGTGCGTATGCCATCGGTGTTACTTGTAATGCTCCGATGTTGATACGTTGGTACGACGTAGATAGTTTGTTTATTTTGACAAGCCGGTTCTCCAATAACGTAGGTGGGAGGCATTGACTGGTCATGCAAGGCTAGTAAGTTAGGAGGTCCAATACTGGTCTTCAATTGACTTCCATAAAAAGCGATGGACGTTCATTCCTGTTTGCCGGCTTCCTCGGTGTCAAAGGACCGTGTGCCGGGAAGCATGTCCAGATCAGTTCTGACTCGAAAATAAGCAGCATGTCCAGCATCAGCCAAGATGAACTACCTGCAGACCTGTGTCGTCATTCGGCAAAACTGATTCGCAATTGACGCCATCTGTTCCCACTCGGCGTGTTAGTCATCGCACATGACATTCATCTCGTTGAATTAATTATCCCTCGTCTCCTCACACAGTATGCTCACTCGTCTTCGCGTTTCTCATGTTGCAGCCAACAACACCACCCTCACAATTCATCGACCCGCCGTTCCGGTCATCCGCCTTTTTGACGCTGCTACAGAGCCGAGTTGAAAACGTTCCTCACGTCACGCACCAGACGAGCTACCGCAGAGATGACGCCCTCGGCCGAGGCAACCACGTCGGCTATAGACGCCTGGGCAGACGACAGCGCCATCACCGAGTCGCCCATGGAGGACGACGACGCCCGATCAAGAGCATCCGAGGCTTGGTCCGACCACTCGCCGGAGCGCCCGCTCCTGGTCGCTCCCGAGGCAGAGACGTGGACGCCGCCGCCCGGCTTCACCTGGATCCAGGTAGCCATCATGCTCAACGTCTTCCTCAACGGCTTCGACGGCACCATCACCGCCGCAACGTACGCCGTCATCAGCTCCGAGTTTGACGCCGCCAACACGGCCTCGTGGCTGACCACCTCGTACCTCGTCACCGCTGCCGCCTTCCAGCCGCTCTATGGGCGCGTCTCCGACATCTTTGGCCGCCGCGTGTGCTTCTTCGTCTCGACCGTCACCTTTGCCGCCGGCTGCCTCGGCTGCGGCATCGCCCGTGATGTCGTGTTCCTCAACATCATGCGAGCGCTGACGGGCTTTGGCGGCGGCGGGCTCATGACAATGGGTAGCTCCGCATTGTGCTTTGCCCATTCATTTTTAGACGTACTGACTCGGGTCGCAGCAACCATTGTCAACTCGGATATGATTCCGTTTCGGAAGCGCGGCATGTACCAGGCCATGCAAAACGGCATCTTTGGCTTCGGCGCCATCGCGGGCGCCTCGTTTGGCGGCACAATCGCCGATCACATCGGCTGGCGCTGGTGCTTTCTCCTGCAGGTTCCCATCTCCGTCATGGCCTTTGTCGTCGGCTGGCTGGTCCTCAGGAACCAGAGCGGCGGGCTCTCGCTCGACGACGGCCTCGGCGCCGCCTGGAAGAGGGTCGACGTTTCGGGCGCTCTGCTGCTCGTGGCTGCCATCTCGATCCAACTCGTGGGGCTGAGTCTCGGCGGCAACGAGCTCCCATGGACGAGTCCCTGGGTGATTGGATCGCTCGTCGGGAGCCTCGCGCTCTTTGCTGTCTTCTTTCGCGTCGAGGCGACGACGTCTGCTATCCCCGTCATTCCCTTGCGCATGCTCAAGGGGCGTCTGCCGGTGGCCACGCAGATTGCCAACGTGTGCGCCGGCATGGCAGCGTATGCCGTGCGTATCCCAGCCTATCGATCGTGGTCATCAGCTCTGACAAGCGCAGTACCTATTCATGTTGCCCTTGTTCTTCCAGGTCGTGCTGCAAGACTCGGCAACCAAGGCTGGCGCTCGCCTCGCGATCCCATCGTTGGCGACTCCTATCGGCGGGCTGGTCGCCGGGGTCGTCATGTCGCGATGGGGACGGCTCATCGGCCTCATGCGCTGCGGCGTCGTCCTCATGACGATAGGAAACGCCCTGGTCACGTCCTTTGGGTTCACCGATCCGTCGTGGAAGTATTTCGTCTACATCTTCCCAGCAAACCTCGGCCAGGGCATCGTGTATCCGTCGATTCTCTTCACCTCGTTGGCCTCTTTCACGCATTCAGGTCCGTCCGTCCCCAGCACTTCAATCCGGCCACAAGGTTGACAGAAACAGACCACGCCGTCTCCGCGTCGACGGTCTACCTAGTGCGGTCCCTTGGTACCGTATGGGGCGTCTCCATCACGTCTGCCATTGTGCAAACCTCGCTCAGCGTCCGCTTGCCGGACGCTTTGGGCGTGATACCAGATAAATGGACAGTAGGACCTTTTCTTTATTCGTCATTGCCTTGTCTGCCATGTAGAGTCCGAGGGGCGTGAGCTGACTTGACTAGTTGATTGAGAAGATCCGACATTCCGTCGACGCTCTGGATGATTTACCGCCCGACCTGCAGCTCAAGGCCCGCCACGTCTACTACGAGGGCATACAGTACGCCTTCGGCGCGTCAACCGTCATTGCGGCGGTCGCCGTCGTCGCGGCCTTTGTCGCCAACGGGACGAACCTGCGCAAGACAAACTAAATGCAGATGCCCTGCTGCCATTAGGTAAGTTGTTCAACAAGCATAGGCGACGCAGCTGGCGTCAAAGGAGGAGGCATGGTGAGGAGCTGGCAAGGTAGGGTACGCTCAAGACCAATACAGCTTGATACAATCATCACCGATGACTGGCGCCGGTCTCGAAAAGAAGACGGTACCATGTCTGGGTCTGGTACAATGTGAATGAATCGAGTCTGTCCACGAAAAAGGCGTTCACCATATTGATGTTGATGTTGGTGTCCACTCAACCCCTCACATATATTGACTGCAGTACCCATTCTGAGCTCTTGTCCGGAGGATCGCCCATCGCGCTTAGCACATTTACATGTACCCTCCGGCGTCCGTCTTCTCTAAATAATGTACAGGTAGGGGTCCTCCTCGGTCATCAATTCGAGCACAATCGTAGTACATGTCCTCCACCAACTCAAGTCCCAAGTTCAACGCTAGGATTTTGCCGCAAAACCCTCATGGAGCAGTCTGGTTGCATGTGCTCCGGTCCGTACCCAACTTTCAGGACCCTTTCGTTGGTGACTTGCACCAGCTCCTATACGTTATTCCCATCCTCCAATGACATGGTCGTAGATCGGCGGAACGATTGGAGCCTGCCAAAGAGGATTCGAGACACACTTGCAATGGCTGCAGTCATAGGAAAGAGGCCTAGGGGTGCATACGCCTTCCTCCTTGACCCATACTATCGGTACGCCGCCGTTGACAAAATAGTGGCCCCAGTGTTTGGGGTGGGTCAAGCATCCAGCAAGTTCCGACCAACATACAGGTTCCACCGGCTTTGTCGGGTCGCAATAGATGCAAAGTGCATCGCGGGCCCGTCCGTCCACAATCATCTTGTGATACCCCGCATACTTGTCAGGCGTGTGGGTTGGTGAGGGAGGCTCACCGACGGTGGTGTGCGAAGGCGGGATCGGGACCCTCATTGATGTCAATTGAAGTTGCAGGCTGCGTGTGAACGGCTAGTCAGATCTGATGATGGAGCGAAATCAAGAGTGCAGAAGTGAGAGAAGAGAGCGAAGTACCGACGTCGAGAATGGAACAGAAAACGTGGCTTTATACAGTCCGAGTATGTTGCTCCATGTCGGCAAAAAGAGGCAGAGTCAGGTGGGAGTTGTGGAATTGACTGGATGAAACGCGAAGTACGTAACATGAGGGTTGTCACGTAAACTACGAACTATGTCCATTCACGATACAGCCCAACGTTAGCTAATGATTTCGTACGAGGCACCTAGAGATAAATTCTTCTACATTCAATGTTGCAAAGCAGCCAACCATGCGCTATGGCGAACACCCCGGGACGCCCAACTTGATTTACGTCGAGTGTAGTTTTTCACAACAGCCCTTTTCTGAACTCAACTGTCTGGTACCACCGTTTGCCTTGTTTCGAATGCCATGCAGCCTGTATAATTTGTTCGCCTGACATTGATTCCATCTGGACGCACCGGGGGGGGGGGACCAGCAAAACTGCTTCCAACTCGTTCGTATTGACGGTTTATGGGTACGTGCATCTATATGGCAATGCCCGCACATGCTCCCTGAAGCCGGGCCGCAGCGCAACTGCCCCTATCGAGCGCAGGCGGGCATGGAGGCAATTGAAGGCGCCCGAGCTTCTCTGCCAAGAAGCTGAACGCGCGACTCCGGGCAACTTGACGTGCAGTGGGCAACTATCAATGCAACGGGCGTGATGACTTTGACCAACTTTGCGCGCAGCCACTGATGGTGCTCAGACACTTTGTCATTGAATGTTCATGTTGTGTAGCGGCCCTCTCTTTGGTGCTCGAGTGACCAAGCGCCCCCGTTCCTCAACTGCGATGTAGTCGGGCAAATGATGATGTTTCATAAGACGCTACTCAACAGCGGCGTGTCCGGACCATACCTCGCACGACTGGTAGAACAATCTGAAAGTCTTTCATACACGTGAGCAAATCCGGTGACGAATTGGTTTCAATCCCGCCTAACTCTTCACACCCAGTCTTGCTCGGTCTTATTACAAACACGCCTGACGCTGGCCTTGTCGCCAGAAAGCGTTGTAAAGTCCCGGGCGGCTGGCTTGTGCTAGCTGAATGCCGTCGGGCTCGCGCTGCGGAGACGCATTTATCCCTGACATCCATATATACCCGGTCCGGATGGCACTGATCAGCCAGCCCCTCAGTCAAGTGAGGCGGGAAGCGTGACGAAGTCACTGTTACGCGCACCAGTCGGCAAGCAGCCGTCAGCTCGGCAGCGAACCCGATGCAATGCCCGAATGAAGCAGGCGGCACGGACTTGCAGAATCGGCCATGAACCCGATGTATGCGTTTGGGTGTAGTCTGGGGAAGTTCCCATTGTTTGCTTCCCGGGTGATTAGCGAACCCCTCTCGCGTTTCCAACATGAATACGCAATATGAAAGGGAAGGGAGCCCATGGTCTGGTGATGCACTGCTCGGTAAGCAGGGAACACCTCGCGTAAGAATTCCAAGCAAGCTTTCTTCCACGAAAGCCCATCATGGCCCCCATAAACGAGCTGCGTGTATCGCTGAGCCCACGCCTCCTTTTCTGGGTTTTGGTCTTGGGCTTCGTCACCATGGTCCGCAGCAACCTCTCGGGTGCGGAGCCTGCAGGCCCAGGGCCTGGAGGGACCGCACCTATCCGGCCATTCCGCCTTGATCAAGTGTCTCTCGGTGATGGCTTGTTTCAAGAGAAGCGCGACCGGCTCAAGTCGTTCATCAAGGAGTATGATGAGCGGCGCTTCCTGGTTCTCTTCAACAACCAAGCCGGCCGGCCGAACCCAAACAGCGTGGACGTACCCGGCGGCTGGGAGGATGGCGGGCTGCTTAGCGGGCATTGGACCGGTCACTACATGACTGCCCTTTCCCAAGCATACGCCGACAAGGGCGAGCCGGCCTTCAAGGACAAACTCGACTGGATGGTCAATGAGCTCGCGGCCTGTCAAGTGGCCATCACCACCAGGATGAACGACGTTTCCCCCAGGGATGGAGACGCCGCTTGGGTCCCCACGCATCCGGGCTACCTGGGTGCGCTCCCGGAAGACACGGTCCTCCGGCTCGGCCCGCCGCGGTGGGCCGTTTACGGAAGCAGTCTCGCCAACAACACTTGGGCGCCGTGGTACACGCAGCACAAGATCATGCGCGGGCTGCTGGACTCGTACTACAACACGAATAACTCCCAAGCCCTCGAGGTCGTGGAGAAGATGGCTGACTGGGCATACCTCGCGCTGATCATTGGCGACAAGAACAATCCAAAGTATACCGGCAACTTGACCAGGGACGACCTCAACTACATGTGGGACCTCTACATTGCCGGCGAGTTTGGCGGCGCCAACGAGGTGTTCCCAGAGATCTACCAGCTGACCGGTGACGCCAAGCACCTGGAGACTGCCAAGGCGTTCGACAACAGGGAATCGCTCTTCGGTGCCGCCGTAGACGACCGAGACATCCTCGTCGTTTCGCCGGGTCACATCCCCGGTCGCCGCCGCCAGGCACGGCTCCACGCCAACACGCACGTGCCCCAGTTCATCGGCTACATGAGCGTCTACGAGCACGGCGGTGAGCGAGAATACCTGGACGCGGCCAAGAACTTCTACGGCTGGGTGATGCCGCACCGCAGGTTCGCGCACGGGGGCATCGGTGGCAACTACCCCGGGTCCAACGACAACCCGGAGCTGTTCCAGAACAGGGACAACGTTGCCAATGCCATGGCCCACGACGGCGCCGAGACGTGCACGACGTATAACCTGCTCAAGCTGGCGCGCTACCTGTTCCTTCACGAGAATGATGCCGCGTACATGGACAACTACGAGCGTGGGCTGTTCAACATGATTGCTGGGTCTCGCGCGGACACGTCCGACAATAGCGACCCGCAGGTCACCTACTTCCAGCCGCTCACCCCCGGCACCGTCCGAGACTTTGGCAACACGGGAACCTGCTGTGGGGGTACTGGGATGGAGAGCCACACAAAGTACCAAGAGACAGTCTACTTTCGCTCCGCAGACGGATCTGCGTTGTGGGTTAATCTTTATGTTCCGTCCACGCTCAACTGGGCGGCCAGAGGTTTCCGTATCAAGCAAGAGACGGGCTTTCCAGGCGAAGACACGACAAAGATCACCATTGACGGACATGGTCCGCTCGATGTCAAGTTACGGGTGCCGGGGTGGGTGCGTGAAGGTTTTAAGGTCGCTATCAACGGACGCCCAATCTCCGGCACAAAAGTAGAGCCTGGATCGTACCTTACCTTGAGTCGGGCCTGGCAGCGTGGCGACACGGTAACCGTGCAGATGCCGTTTACCATGCGGAATGAGCGCGCTCTCGACCGTCCAGACACGCAGTCTCTCATGTGGGGACCTGTCGTGCTTCAAATCATTGGCAACGCCACCACGGAGAGCGGTTACCATGAGCTGTCGCTCTTCCGCTATCTGAAGCGCGATGGGGACTACGCCCGGGCAGTGGTCAAGCAACAACACCCAACCTCGGCTGGCGATCCGCTCTTCAAGACAGCCGACGGCTTGCTTGTGCGTCCCTACTACATTGGAGACGGGAGCCCAACGTCGTCATACTTTCGTCGTGTAGAGCCAGACGTGGTCTTTGGTACGATTAACACTAAAGTGCCGAACCGGAAGCGCAACGACGGCTTGCCGAACTACGATGTGCCGGTTGAGGGTTTCCCGTCGCCGGGTACGGATGGGCCAAGCTTTCTCGACGTTCTTTGGGACCAGGCGCCTTTCGCGACGCACGTCGCGTTTATACGCGCAGTCACGTCAACTCTGAATTCGTTTGTGAAGGATGGAGTCTATACATCCAAGGAGCGGAATATTATTGTTGAGAAAGCTCTTATGGCAGAAAAGGAACTTGCTCCATAGGCTATCCAGAAAAATATCATCATTCGCCTGCCTCGAACAGATCACTGAATGCCTCTTATTGCTTATTTGTCACCGTCCACCGAGTTCAAGTGAAATCCATCCAGTCCCTAGTAAAGCCACCACCGAAATCACCCAGCCAAGTACCATCATTGGTCTTTCTCATCAAGAATAACATTGCCTGTTATCCCAGTCACCCCATATAAGTTGCTTTGACTGCAGGAGCTGGGCAGCCCCAACGACATGAGAAGCTCATCCAGCCCCCTTGCTTTCGATATGCTTACGAGCTCGTAACCCTCAATATGTTTCTTGGATTACGAGCATGTGGTCCGATGCTTGTTCCGCAGAGTACACGTGCATCTCATCATCCGTCGCGAATCAGACCACGTGAAGCACCCTAATCGAGTATAAAATTGCTTCATGATTTTTTTTATCATTGAATATCATTATAGATCTCATTTATGACCCGGGAATACCTCAAATTTCTCAAAGAATGCGTGCATAGTTTTGGCAAAGTCCTGCTCATTCGTCTCAATTGCAAAGTGTCCCGCGTCAATGAGCTTGACCTCGATCTTTTTCACGTCCTTCTTGAACGCCTCGGCGCCAGGCGCCACGAAAATGGTGTCATTCTTGCCCCAGATCGCCAGCACGGGCACATCTGAGCTGCGGAAGTACTCGTGAAAGGAAGCATAGAGCGGCACGTTAGTGCGGTAGTCGTAAAAGAGGTCCAGCTGGATGTCCTTGTTGCCAGGCCGGTCCATGAGCGCCTGGTCGAGCGTCCACGCCTCGGGCTGGATCTTGTGCGCGTTGGGCGAACCGTCCGTGTACTGCCACTTGGTCACAGACAGCTCCAGAGCACCACGCAACGCATCGCGGTCCTCCTTTGCGCCCGACGCCCAGTACTTGCGCAGTGGGGCCCAGAACTCGGCGCCGAAGCCCTCCTCGTAGGCGTTGCCGTTTTGGCTCACGATGGCGGCAACCTTTTCTGGGTGCTTGAGGGCAAGGCGCAACCCGGTCGGGGCGCCGTAGTCAAAGATGTAGATGGCGAACCGCGTGAGGCGCAGCGCGTCGGCGAAGCCGTCGATGGTCTCGGCGAGGCTGGCAAAAGTATATTTGTAGGAAGGCGGAGTGGTGGTGAAGCCAAAGCCAGGGAGGTCAGGGGCTATTACACGGTATCCCTTTGCCGCGAGGAGGGGGATGAGGTTGCGGAACTGATGCGAGGAAGACGGGAAGCCATGAAGGAGGAGGATGGTGGGCGCAGACGCTGTTGCTGGGCCGGCCGTGCGGTAAAAGACGTTGGTGTCGTTGACCTGAACGGAAGCGACGGAAGCCATGTTGGCGACTCAAATGTTTCTTTCGCTGCTTCTGATGTTTATGTTGCGGGTAGTGCTTGCTCAAGTTGCTTGATGTGAATGAGGGAAAGCTATTACAACAGAGTAGCCATTGATGGAACCGCCCGGCTTTATATACATACACGATGTGCCTGCCTCATCGCACCATGGCGTCTGCCATTTCGTCACAGCGGTTGTGGTGTTGTGTCTTGCTAAGCTGAGTCGCCGCCATGCCACGTTTGGCATTCTACAGCGAGCGCCTTGCGTTCGACATATCCAATGGCAGCTTTGTAATTGAGCGGCCCGGCACCTCTGCCTGGAATCAACCGGCAATTGCAGCTCTGGCGTAGATCCCGCGCCGGCGGATCCGGGCGCTTTCTTGTTCCTCTAAGGAGTGGCGCCCTAGAAGGAAGTTGATCAAGACTCGCTCATTCGAGACGCCATTAGTGGTGCTCGGCTGTAAAGGTTGAAGCTTCATTGCTGACAATTGCGCTACATCAAATTTCACGCACATGTGGTGAAGAGTGAAACACCGCTTGTGACGCTGGTGCTGACATGAAGTCGGATCGGCAGGCGAAGACAGTAAGGACAGATCGCTCTTGACCTCTGCCCTGCAATGACGAAGCGGTCGAAAAGACCGCCAGGTCAGTGATTGGCGGCATATTCCAATCCGAGTCTCATAGCGCTCCGGCTGGTGGAGCTATTGCCTGCCCAGCTCCAGTTGAAGCCCTTCCGCCTTGACAACATGCGAAGTAAGCTATGTCGCTCTGCCTGCTATGAGTAGACGGCTGAACACAAAGGCAAGACAGCGTCCTCATGTTTTTGTGGCAGCTTCGATTCCGTACGTAAAGTCGCATTCAGAATTGTTAGTTGATTATCAGCTCTTGCCCTTCAACGCTGCAGAACAGCAAAGTTCAAGACAAGCCGCTCATGCGCTAAACCACATCAGGGCATTTTCGAGCATCTCAGGAAGCAACTCGGCTTTGAGTCGCGCCGATGACACCGTCCGGCGTTGCCAGTTATGCTTGAGCAAATGGATATAGCCACCCGCGCCATGCTAAGCCTCGATGGCTGGATCCTCTGGGCCCCTGCCTCTAGGGACATATAAATGGCGTGTCGCAACGCTGTTTGAGAAGGTGTGCTGGGTCCGCAACTTACACCAGCCGACACGACGACGCTTGTCCAAGAAGCAGAGCACAGCAACATCAAAACAACACAACATGGACTACTCGGCCCCTCGCACGCTCCACCTCTACTACCGCGACGGTCATGACCGCGTCGAAGTCACCGACGCCGACAAGAGCACAGTGCTCTACGTATGCTACCGCACCAGCTCCAAGCCGCACCAGACCATCTGCCGGGCGGCGACGCACGACAAGCCCGAGACCATGGTCGGGCAGGTGTCCTTCCATCACTTCAAGTCGGACATTGACGTGCGCATGCCGCTGAACCCGGGCGTGGCGATGCGCAAGACGGGCTGGACGAGCTCCGCCTACGAGGTCACGTCGCCGGGGGCGCAGGAGGGGGCCGCGTGGACGTGGAAGCGCGACGGCGCCATGACGAGCAACCTCAAGCTCGTGGACGCTCGGGGCGCGGTGCTGGCCGCGTTTGACAACGCTTCGTGGTCGCTCAAGAAGCAGGGCACCCTCACCGTGCAGGACTGGATGCCGCCGCCGGCGCTGCTGGATGTGATGATCGTGACGGGTCTGGCGAGGGTCGAGTACCAGCGGAGGAGTCAAAAGGCGCACAATGGGGCGGCGATTGCTTCGGCAAGCGGGCGGGGATAAGACGTGATAAACATGCCGTGGTTGCGGGTTTGGTTCAGTGTTACCAATAGCTTATAAGAGCATCTTATACAACAACGAATATTTCGATAAAGACGTACTCGATTCCATCGCGAGAGGACCGAATTTTCAATTTTTTTTTCCTCCTCAAAATGACAGCGCACTGATACTCGAGCATCGATTTTAAAAAGATGTGGCGAGGAACCAAAAGAAAAGGGGGTTCAACGCAAGTCAGTGAGGACGCCCCAGTCAACTGCTGCGTGTATATCTACTCACAGAGACGGCTCCGGCGCATTTTGCTGACATTCAGGTAGTCTAATTTTACCCGGTGGGTTTTCCATGTCTACTCAAAAGCGCCTGCAACCCAGAATCCTCCTGATAACGCTCCAACGCAGAGGCCTTCCACTCGTCCCATTCTAAGCCCTTGTCCACGCCAACAGCGTCTCGAAGGTCGCGGAAAAGGCCTTGGAACCCATCCCAATCTGCATCAAGATCATACCCGCAGCAGAATGCGAACCTATGCTGGAGTCGGCCATTCCGAACATACGTGGCTAGATCTTGGCGTCCCTTTTCCTCCAGCAAGCTTGCGAAAACCATCTCATCGTAACCCAGGTTGTTCTTCCCATCGTAGAAGTCCGCAACAGGCAGGAGCCCAATCGGAGAATTAAAAGCATGTGCAGGTGATGCAGTATGGGCCCACTCCCAGTCAATGATGCCGGTGACGTTGAAATCCTCATCCACGAGGATGTGATCCCCTTTGTCGTCTGCGTGCTTCAGGTAGAACTTCTTGTCGTGCTCAACTGACGGCAAGACTTGAGGGACCAAGTCAACGAGGCAGCGGTGGATTAAGTAGGCGTCTACTGCCAGTTGTGAATACATTTCTTCGCGAAGGATCAAGTCCAAGATGAGTCGCAGTGAGGATAAATGATAGTCTTCTAATGAGGAGAAAGGCCCTATGGTGCGCATTCCGGATTGGACAAAGTCGGTGAGTGATTCTCGAGCAAGTGCGCCGACTTGAGAAGCGCCCGGGGTATCAAGGGATCCGAGGAGGTCAAACGGGTACTTGTGCAGTTCAACAAACGTCTCCGCAAGCTGGCTCATAACCTTCTCCCTCTCCTGCTGGGTTGCGATGGACCATCTCAGAGACTTGCCCGGCAACTTCTCCATCAGAATGTAGCCAGCTCCGACAGGATTATCTGGATGTTCGAGTGCGAAATCGTACACTCTAGGGGCTGGTACACCTGTCTGCGCAAGAAACATGAGGGTTGCGACTTCACTTCGGATGATGTAGTCTCGCACTGCTGTCGGAGGCGAAGTGGTGTTGAACCGGCGGATGCGGGCAAGCCAAACGATTCCGTCATCAAAGCGAACCTCGATATGATAGTTCATTCCTCCCATCACGCTGCTTCGTGTTGCTCTGTCATACTGGAGAGGCGGGATAGTGCAACGCATGCCATGCCGTACGAGGCTAGCTCGAGCGGCAAGAGCATGGGTGTCTATCTTTTCGATCAGCTTGGTGAGTTCACGCCTCTCGGCATCTTTGGCCGCGGGGTCGTAAGCATCCGCGTCCTGACAGTTGCGCGTTAGCAAGAAATCAGTGTTCCGTGCAAGTGCCTTGAGCATTGACTAACCTTCCACTGGGGACAGCTGTGGAGGCCGGGTCGGATATGTGTGGAACACAGGTGGCGGTTGCAGAGCACGCAATCACCAACATTGCGGACAGCTGGCCCATCGCAGCCCTCGAAATCGCAATCCCACAGAGGCATGTTCGAGGGCTTTGGAGGCGAGAAGAGAGCCTAGAACAGAAACGAGACAACGGTCTGCCCCGCCAAAGGACGACAACGTGGGGCGGGGGAGCCTAATAAAATGGGGGGGCTTGCAACATGGAAGAGTAGATATGCATGCCCGGGCGCCGCCTTTCGCGGCGCGGGTGCCTAACGGGTCGATCAAAAGAGAAAACAGTTGTCACGGTAGGGCAATGCAAGTGGTCATCTTGTTTCACAGACACCCGCAGGGTCTGAGCCGTGTCTGGTGGTTGGCCACGCTCGTTCCAACAACATTGAAACTGAGTTACTCATGTTGAGTTTTTTTTTGTCCCCGTCTCAGAGACATCTCTGGACCCAGACCAGACCCTGGACGGACGTGTAAGTCCCACTTGGTTCTTGACAGCATCCCCGCCCTAGCTGCGATCCACCCACAACGCGCGCAAATTCACAAGCCCACTCGCGAAAAGACGCAATTTTACGAGCTCCATATCGACGACAACAAAAGAGCCCACAACACGCCATGCGTCTCTCTCAAACACATAAATCCATAGGGCACATTTGGTCGTCTTCTTCCCAATAAGGACAAGCACCATATCATGGTTCCATAGCTCAGTTGGTCCAGAGCGTCAGCCTAATACAAGCACTTGTAAGCTGAAGGTCGAGGGTTCGATCCCCTTTGGGACCAGGTGCCTTTCTTTTTTGCCCTTTGATCGACTTGTTCCGATGATGTGCGGTCAAAGCGCAACTTGGAAGGGGGCTGTGGGCTCTGTGTGGCCTGATTATGACCACATGCAGACCAGATGACATGGACATGTCCGGCCTTGGCTTTTTGTCACTTGATAATGCTCGAGTGGGAGAGTCTTTTCGGATGGCGGCGCCCAAGTCTAGAGCATCCGTACTTTCTTGACGCAAATGTGGAGTTCTAAAGAGAAAAGGAACGGTACATGTTTGTTTGATACCAGACGCTACCGAAACGCCGTCTAAGTCTACATGTACAAATACTCCATACATAGTTCGTGCCAAATGTGTCCCCGAACTGACGAAACCTCTCAACTGTGTACCAACAGATCAACTCCATAACCCGACCTAACCCTTACGCCAGCGCTTGCCATAACCTCCGACTATTTGCCCATGTACGGCCCTGGCAACTCCATGTCTTCAAAATGGATCGGGGGCCGATCCTTCGATCCCATCTCCCCTCGGCTTTCAAGAGGCGTGTCCCGCCCGCTGTGCGCCGACATGGAGCTCATGTCCTTGCGCAATATGTACTTGTCAAACATGGGCTTGATGCCCGGGACGGACAGCGCGATGAGCGTGGCGCTGATTTCGGCGGCTTCGACGCAGAGTAGCTTGAGAAGCGCGTAGCTACCACGTTCGCCCTCGTCGTCTATACAAAACCATGAGCATCCCATCCATGATCAGGTTCTACATAGTCGGGGGGGTTAAGTTACTCACAGGCATACCACATGATGAGTGGTATCCGTGTGGCAGATATGCCAATCACACTACATGGGCGTGGACGTGGTCAGCGGTCGTGGTGTCCAGTGGCTGGGGAAGCTCTCGACTATTCACTCACATGATGCCCGGCAACAGTATGCAGGCAAGCTGGACCTTTTTCCTCCGGGTCGTTTTGAGGATCCAGAGCATCGCAGCGGGGAGGCCGAACAGAAGCAAGTCACAGAGCAGCGCGACGCCGGAAATGGCGAGATTCGTCGTAGCCCAGTCCACGCACTGGAGCTTCAAGTCCTCCTCCTCCGTGGCCGCTACCCACAGAAGCGTGACCGGCTTGCAGTGGAAGACGATGATGGCAACCTGCGCCAGGAAGCCTAGCGTCACCATGCCGAGGATGACCTTGACGCAGATGAGGAGCTCGCGGTGCAGGTTACACATGCGGTAGTAGAAGGCCAGGCCCGATGTCCGGCAGAGCCACAGCGACGTGGTGTAGGTCAAGTGGGCGACGGCATCGAAAATCTGGATTCTTTCGAACGTGTTGTCGTCCATGAACATGTCCCATTGGTCAAGGTGTCGTCCGGCGCCGAGACTGATGATATATATGCATAAGCCAACAAAGAGCAGATATACCGCCTAAGACACAAAAAGCGACCCGAGTCAGCATCAACATGTCCGAGTGTACAAGGAGAGGGGCATGGACAAAACACCCACCAGTGATGCGAGCGCGAGGCCATCGTCGACGCCTACGCCGAAGCGCTTGATGATGTATCTTCGGGAGAGCAGTCTACAGACGACCACGGTGACGACGAGGACCGTGAGGGTGGCGATGATGGCGATGGCCGGGCGGTCGTAGTTTTCTCTGAGATGCTCTGCGGTAAACCACGGGGCGACATTGTTTTTCTCAATCTCTTCTCGGACTGCGGCCTCGAGCTCGGCGTCGCTCATCTGGGCCACTTCAGTAGACCAACTCATGTTTGACGACCCCTGCCCGGGCAGCACAGAGAGCGTCGGGGGGTTAATGAGTGACGAAGAAAACATTACATTTCAAGTGTAGGGCATGAGATGCGGCTCAGGTAGCGCCGCCCGCGCGCGGCCATGCCCACAATATATTCTTTCTGGAAGCGTTCAGCTTAGTCTGGACGGTCTTCTGAGCCGACAGGGATGTAGCCACTTGGATATCTCACACTTTTGCCGGACCATCGTGGCATGTTCAAGGTATGTCGCAATTAAAGTTCATAGCGTGACCTCGTCCGCCGTACATGTAGGCTTAGGTGCCGTCAGTGTGGGTTGGCGCTCTCGTTTCACTTTCGTCGCACTAGCATCAAGATTCTTTATGCGCTGACTGTCCAGCTACTACTAACAACTGCTGATCTACGCTCGCAAATCTGAAAATCGAACGACGAGGAAGATCCAGGGCGAGGGGACGGGCCCCATCGGATCAGGCACCAGACATCAATGGCCCACCCGCGCACCACAGGGCTGCAACGTGAGGACCTGGTGTCGACGGGCCTCGGAGGCGCTCTACCTGTCACGGGGGGAAAAAATAGTAGCAGGTTCCGATGGTGAGGGAGCCACTGTGGACCACCCTTCCGGACGTGACTTTCACTTGACGCTGGGGGGGTCCCATGGGGGGAGGAGCCCGGGGAAACGTCATCGGCCCGAGACGAGCTCGGACTTGAAGATGCCGATGTTTAGGGTCCGGACGTTCGAACGTTGTACCTGATCTCTGACTCTAGGACGTCAGATTGATATCCGCCGAGGGTGAAACTGATCGGACCATGAGCCGGCGATCTGCTTGTGAGCTCTGCCCTTCCATGATGTTGTTTTTGTTTGGGCAGAAACAGTCAGCAGGTGGCTAGAATTGAAACATGCTCGCGGGAAAAGTGTAGTATTGCACGGCTGTAATACTTTTTTTTATTTTTTGGCTTTGAGTAGTACGAAACTTGCAATCGTCGCCGCGAGATGCATTTGCAGGGCAAGAGGCGTCCGAACAAACAAGACGAGGCGGCGGCGGGATCATATGTCAAGTGCCGGCCGGCAGTGGGTTTCATGTTGATCGCGCTCGGCGATGAAGACCGAGCTATAGCGAGCGGCGCAGTAGCCGCTTACACACACGATTTGCTGCACGTCTGCGAGGTGTGTGTGTTGGTTGCAGATGGGCGTCTTCAAGACGCGCGTCTCGGAGAATTCGCAACTCCAAAAGGACAGAGGGGTCATCCACCAACCGTGTGGGATGGCGTGACTGATGTGCGGGCTCTCCGAGCATCAACGTGAACTCTCCCCCCTCAGCTTTGGACCTCGGCAAACAACCAAACAAAACAAGACAATGCATGCCGTCGTATCGCTCGCCCTTGTGGCCGTCTGTGCTGCCCCCCTTGTCGGCGCGTCTGCGGCGCCCCGAGGTGGTGCAGCATCTATCAAGCCCAACGTCGAGAGCGCCGCCGCAAACGCAGCCCACGTCTTCAACGCCGTGCACTCGGCCGGCAGGCAATGGGGAGCCGCGCTCAACCACAACGGCTTCGGCTTCTTCCCCGCCGTCGTGCCCAGGGGCACGCTCCTCTACCACGGCGCCGCCAGCCCGGACCCGCCCCGTGGCCCGGAGTGGCTGGCGTTTGAGATGGAGCACGCCGAGCTCTTTGCCCAGTCGTGGCGGCAGGACGATGAAGGAGATGGAGAAGAAGAAGGCAACGGCATCGCGTCAAGTCGGACTTCTTGGTCGCCACGAACTCACATCCACGCCGCCACCGCCTCACAACAAAGGCCGCTAGCCCGCGGCATCATCAACCGTAGGGGCTACTTTCACACGTACCGCGCGCGCCGCGACCTGAAGCTGCTGTACATCGACGGTATGGCCGCGGCCAAGTCGAGCTTCGGGCCGCTCGACTCGCAGGACCTCGTGCTGCGCGAGAACAAGACGGGTCCGTTGGACGACAACATGTGGGACGAGGTAGGCCGCGCGCGCGACGTGTGCCGCTTCGTCACCGAGGTCGGCATGGACGGTTTCGTCCGGGTGGAGATTGGGTTCGAGGTTGTCTACTGCGACGACTTCGCTACCGGACTTGACCCCGTGAGCGTAACGCGGTCGTTTATGCCCCCAAAGGAGGAGGAGGACGGCGCGGCTACGACGCAGAACATGCTCATGTATCATATGGCGCGGGCGGCGAGCCGCGAGTACGACGGGCTGGGGAGTCGCTTGCGGCTCGACTTTTCGTCCATGGTTTCGGGCTTCTTCTTCTTCTCTCCCATCAAAAACGTTTCGAGTAAAGCAGATGCCGCCGCTTCGCCCGATTTGATACGCCTCGGCGCCGCCGCCAGCATGGACGAGCTCCTGGATATGAAGCACCACCTGCGTGACGTGTGCCTCCGACCGAGGAGATTCACCGTCGACTGGCAGTCTGCTGTGGTGGACGGCCTGGTCGACCGCTTCGCCGACAGGCTGGCGTCGATGGCGTCCGGGAAGCTGTCGGCCGAGTACTTTATCGGGGAGCTGGAGCGAGCGACTCTGGTGTACTCGGATGCGCCAGCCCTGCCCGGTGATCGTGCGGCGGCTCGCAACCGGACGGCCGAGGCGGTTGATCGCTGTACAGAGCATCATCTCTTGCCCGCCCTGGCCTACCAAGACGAGTGGCATTTGCAAGACAAACTTATTTACACCGCCGTCGAGGCCGTAGCGCGCGACATCTGCCAGACACTCTTTGAGGCGCTCTCTGCACTCCGACGTGCTAGAGTCACGGATGGGCCACGCATTGGCGAGGAGGCCATTGACCGCAGCCGCGAGGCGCTCCGTCACCTCATGGATCGTCTAGCGTGGACAGAGTGGAAGAAGCCGCGGCCATGCCCCGTCGACCAGGTATCCTTTGTCGCCATGTACCCCTTTGGCGACGCCGAGGACCACTGGCACCCAGGGTGTCGGTCCATCGAGGACCTGTTGGGGTTCGGTAGGCACGGCTACTGGGACCGTGACTTTCTATCGCCGAAGGACGACGACGACGACGACAGCGTCGACGGCGAACTACGATGATGGCGTCCTCTCCAGGACGAGGCATCGTGAGCCCCGCGCCGCGAAGCGCCGTGCCACTTGCAACAACACAACGATGGAGAGCGCTGGCGTCCGCGATGCCGCCACATTGGCTTTGCCCCTAATTGTGGTGTCACTAAGACATCCTACGACGAGAACGCGCGAGGTTCCGACGGCAAACAACAAAATAAACGACCAGTTGTAGTGGACTCGTGCCGAAAGCTTCACAGTATTGCTTGCGAACCCCTAAGCCGTTCAAGCGAGATCCAGCCCGGCTCCGCCGACCGCGCATCCAAATCACCATTTTCTCATCCCGTTCCAAGCAGATGTCCTAGTCACAACCGCTAACAGGGTGCCCGAGGAGCCGATCCGGCTGGCAACGACGAGAGAGGGGAGGGAGGGGCAACGATGACAATCCGGGGACTCGCCCCGTCCGTCTCTTCTTCGACCCCAAACAGGGACAAATCGTCTTTCCCCGCATATCAGCAAAGAAGTTCGCGTGGGCGGCGGGCCATGACAATTACTTAGTACAGTATAGGCTCGGTCACTGCGCTTCTTTTTCTAAACCCTGGCGGATGCAACGTCGTCAGCAATCATCTCCATTCTCCACGTTCCCCTCCCCCGCACACGGCGAACATATTCCCGTCGGCTAGTTGTCAACACCCATAAGCACACACAGCGCCAACGGTAAATCATCCGACGCCGCGGAAGAGGGCGGCAGCGGTTGCAGCATCACATGGGCGTGCTTCGTATAAGAGCTTGCCCGCGCCTCGCGCTCAACCTCTGCGGCAGAGCATATCCTCATGCAGTCGACATGATCTTATTATCCTGCTCTCACTAGGGGAGTGCGAAATCATCAAGAATCACTGCGGCACACACACACACAGAGAGAGAGAGAAACATGGGCCCTCTAAACCTGCTCGTGCTCGCCGCCGCCGCCGCCTCCTGCGTCGCGGCATCATCATCGTCGTCGTCGTCGTCGTCGTCTTCAGCGCGCTGCAAGACGGACCACGACTGCAGCCTCAACGGCGTCTGCCGGGGCGACTCCCTCTGCCACTGCGACCCAGGCTGGCTCGGCGCCGACTGCGGCGTGCTCGACGTCCGCCCGGCCAAGCGGTCGGCCGGCTACAACCTCACGGCGCAGGGCACATCGTCCTGGTGCTCGAGCGTCGTGCGCGACCCCCACGACCCGACGCTGCACCACCTCTTCGCCTCCGAGTTCTCCCACGGCTGCGGCCTCGACTACTGGGCGCCCTACAGCCGCATCATCCGCGCCGAGTCGCGCTCCGGGCCCGCCGGCCCCTACGAGTTCGCCGCCGAGGTCCGCGCCGCCTTCGCCCACAACCCGACCGTCGTCTACAGTCCCGCCGACCGCGCCTGGCTGCTCTATTACATCGGCTGCCCGACCGACGTCGTCGCCGCCAAGTGCACCTCTAAAGCCTTCTCCTGCGGGCCGGGCAACTCCAACAACGGCGAGAGCGGCATCTCCGTGCTGAGCAGCCGCGACCTGCGGACCTGGACCGCCCACGAGCAGGTCATGAGCGGGACGGACGACCGCGATGCCTGGGACGCCGACGTGACGAACCCGTCGGCGTTTCCCCTGCGGCGGGTACGCGGGCCTCACAGTGGCGGCGGTCGCGGCGACTGCCACTCGTCATCCGCCATGCTGCTCGCCTACCGCGGGTGCGTCTACAACTGCACAGCCAACGAGCTCATCAACCTCGCCGTCTCCCCGACGGGCTTCCGGGGCCCCTACCGCAAGGTGCAGTCGCAGCCGCTCTTCCCCAACCTCAACGAGGACCCCTTCATCTGGCAGGACCGCCGCGGCAACTGGCACATGCTGCTGCACTCGCTCGAACCCGAGGGCGGCTTCGGCGACGGGCCCAAGGTCGGTCGGCACGCGTGGGCGGAGCACTACAAGGGCCCCTGGACGTTTGGCAACAAGACGCTCGCCTTCAGCACCGAGGTCCAGTACGACGACGGGACAAAGGTCGACTTTTACCGCAGGGAGCGGCCGCAGCTGCACTTTGCAACCGACGGCGTCACACCGCTCGTCATGACGACGGGGGTTCAGCCCAAGGGCAGTCCGATGAGCTATACCGTCATTGTGCCCATCGGAGACGCGGGAGAACGGGCTCAGCATGGAATATACTAGACAATTAGCCGCAATGCCTCTTTCTCTCAAACCTAGGTGCAATGGCATGTACGTTGCCCGTGCTCAACAGTGAAAGAAGCCATGCATGACGCACGTTTCTGGTATGGATGAGGTGCGCCACACCAGACGGCCAAGCCGTGTTTTGGCTCCGTCTCTCTCTCGACGACTACCAAGTCTCCATTGCCCATCACAGGTTCGCCACTATTCTTATGGACAGAATCATCACAATCATGCCGATCCCACAAATTGCGCACAGAAGCACGCTCATCCAGCCCAGCGCCACGGCGGCCATCCCCGTGTGCGCCTCGACGGCGCCATAACGCAGCGCCTCGAACAGCATCCCCGTAGCCGCGCATGACGTGTGCTGCCACAGCGCGGCGACGTACGCGACGGCCGTCGCCAGCGATGAACACAGCAAAGCAAAGGTACTCATCGCTCGCGACGGGAAAGGCTTGACCTCGCGGAGACTGCCGCCCGTGTCCTCCTCTTCGTGCCAGCCGGGAAAGGTAGACAGCGCAACAATGGCGGCAGCGCAAAGCAGTATCGTGATGATGCTGAACTGGTTGTAAGGGCCAATGGAATCATTCTGGGGACGGTAAGCACGTACAAGAGCACTGGAGACACCGTCTTGGTTCGGAAGAGGTGGCCCATATCAATCAGGCCGAGAGCGTCGTCGATATTCGGTCGTCCTGGCACGGACGCGCCGTTGCTGCCGCACTCCCAGTCCTCGTCGTCGAGCCTAACACAAATGGAAAAGTATCCCACCTGCACTTCACGTACCAGCTGGGCTCCTTTTGTCTCGTTCGTCGACAGCTCCAGCATCGAGCTCCCCAGTGTCGCGTTTAACATGGCCGCGTCAGGTGACGGTGCCTCAGCCGCGTACGATATAGACATGAGCCGGAAGGCCTGCATGGGTCCCGTTCTCGTACATCCCGCGAGAACCAAAGCTGAATAGTCCGTCAGTAAGCCTTTTCCGCTATTCTGGTGCGAGAATGTCATACGGAGGACAAGGACGATAACCCCGAGCAACACCATTAGGACGTGATGATAACCAATGTACGGAATGCTCCTAAAGAAAAAGCGGAACACCCCTAGGAGACCGCGATATCAGTATTCGACGAGATCTCTTTGCATGCTTGCTTGCTTGCCGCAGGCCTTACTTGTTACCACAAAAGGCTTGGCGATGCCATCGCTTGACGTCGGCGCTGCCGTGGAATCCCGATTCGAAGACCTTTCGGCTGTTCCATTGTCGCTGTCTCGACGAGTCGACCCTGGTTTCTCTTCGACAACAGCAGCTTCAGGGTTGTCATCCGCGCTGTTGGCTCCCTCGAGTCCTACGCGCGAAGCTTCAGAGCGAATCCTGCGCTCATCATTGTTCGAGTTGGAGCCAGTCGAAGCCGCTGCCGTGGTCGCGGGCTGATGGTCCAGGCTACTCGGAACAGACTCATTGGAGCGACCATGTACCGGTTGCGACTTGGCGCTGTCGGAAGCGTCGCTTTCTGCCGTGGCTCTTGGTGGAGGTTGATGGGTGCTCGGCGTCGTCGCTCGCAGCATCGTCACAACTCAACATCGCAACAATCAATCGCGATGAGACAATGAGACGCGACCCGGTCAAAGGCAGGATCTGTACCGATGCCTCTAGCGCCAATGACAGGGATGGCTGGCCGATGGCCTCACGTGGTCTTACGTGCAGCTCGCAGGCCCATCAAAACATTCAGCTCGATGACGGCCTCGGTTCGTGCAACCCTTGTGAGCCGCCGACGCCGCAAGACTTTTGGCGAAAGCATGACGGGCCATGCGTGAATCTTCCAGCGGGAGCGGGAGCGAGCGCTCATCGTACCAGGTCTACACGGCCACGGAATCGAGTGAGCAGAGTAAGCACTTAACCTCTGCGACGCCTCTCTCCCGCTGACGTCAATTGACCAGGCCAGAGTCGACCTTGGGCGTCTGTGCTTGTAGGACATCTCGCAAAAGTCAATCATCTGCGACAGATTTTTCTGGCCGCCTCGATCGTTTTGCTGAGTGAGTCTCAAGTATCCAATGCCGCATCTCGGCCATCTGACGTTTGCGAGGTCTTCTCCTCGCTGGCTGCACGACCAACCTCGGCTCGGTGAAGGAGATCTACTTGCTCTCCTTGTCCTATCAAGACGGCTCTCCGGGAGATTCGAATAGCTCCGGTGCGCTATCATCGCTGTTCTATGGCCGCACCGCCAACGCGTCCAGCCTCCGAGAGGTCAGGAGCGCCTACTTCGGGATATGCGCCACGGCAGACTATGTCTCATGGCTGTGCGATTCGAGCGCCGCCGATCTAGCAGGCGCTCTGAACGCGACCGGCCACGCCGATTCTCTCAACCTGGTGTGGACTACAGACGAGTTCCGTGCACAGGCCGTCACACCGATACTCACGTTAGAGCTGCCAGACAGTGTCCTCAAGAATGCGAATTGACAATATGCAGGTTCCTGGCCGCCGTCCTCACCTTCTTGGCCTTCACGCTTGGCATGGTGTACCCCGTGACAATCAATAGCTCGGGCAAGGTCTCGCTGCGCGTAGCCGTGACGGGCATCACCGCTGTTCCTAGTCCGAGGGCCCGCTTCGGGGCCTGGCTCCCTACCTCGCTGAAGAGGAACGCTACGACGTTTTCACTCTTCTTCATGGCACTCGCCGCGGCCTCAACATTCACTCTTGCGGCGTGGCAGCACCTCGCGGCCGCGTGCTTCACGGGATTGGCCGAAGACCTTGCCTTTGGCGCGATAGTCGGCCACACAGGCCCAGTCGCCGCGGCTTTGGCTTGGCTGAGCTTCGTCTGCGCCGCTCTCTGTACAGTCTTGCTGGGCTTGGAGAAGGGTCTTCGTTCCAAGATCTCCAAAGATGAGGTTCCCTCGATGGAGGCACCAGGCGAGAGTCGGTTCGGCGACGGCGTCGAATCGCAGCTCGGCCAGGATGCAACGCAGCTCGATCCGGAAGAACAGCCGCCGCTCAGGAATCCAGATTCCTGGCAGCAGGCGCCAAGCATCCCTCTGTATCATGTTCTTCAGTTTATGGGATATACGCCGACTGGGAGAAGAGGCGAATGGGAGACGCGACAGCAGAACACTGCGGCTTGGGTCAGGCGTGGTGAGATGTCTCATGGCTTTGCGGAAACGATAGTTGAGGGCGAAGACGAGTGATCGCTAATGGTATAACCCTTTCCTTCGTCCTCGGCCGTAACGAGAAACTAGAAGTGTGACAATTGTCCCCATCGCCAAAAGTGCGAGCCCGACGCCGACCCCAGCCTTGACCGCGGGGGCCAGGGGCTGGGAGAGCGTGGCCGCCAACGCGACAATGGTCACCAGAAGAATGATACCTACGCACGTAGACACAAAAGGTGCTCCCTTGACCCAAGTGATGGCTGACTTGGGCCACGACTTGACGCTCTCCAAGTTAAAGGCAACGAGTACAAATGGAACGGAGACACCCGCCGACACCGACACTGGCAACGTTAGCACGTTTCACAAGGCGCCCGCGAATACTTACGAATGATAGCCAGGACGAATCCCACCGGCATTTTGTCCTTGTCGTTGTAGGGGAATGCAGCAATCGGGACTGTGAAAAATGAGGTAATAAATGACAGGGGAAGCTAGATGGTCAGCTGCGATGCGAAGACGTCCAGGGTGGAGAGACGCACAAAGACTACCGTCACAACGGTGAAGAGCAGGATGACATTTCCTTGTCTTGCCGTCTCCTCAGCCTGTCGCCGTGCCAGGCTGATCTGATTGGCCACTTTTCTGTTGTATGTTGTGGCCAGACTGGCCTGTTTAGCCATATGCTCTGTTTGCCTGCGGGCGGACTGAGCCTCCGACAAGCTGGCATGCTGCTGTTTTAACTCCAAGAGCGTTCGGAGCTGCTACTGTCAGCTCGTCTCGTCTCGCGATAGTGTGTGCAGCGCGTACCGACTGTACCGCCTTGGTCGTGAGACTCTCCATGCGGTCTAAACGGGCGAGATTGGTGTTCAAAACCCGCTTCCCTCTCAAGTCCTGGCTCGTGGTGTGGTTGGGGTCATTGGTTGCGACCGTCTCCAGATGGAGAAACAGATCCTGTATGACCGTGTTCTGGTCACACAGCACAGATCGCAGGATGCCAAGCTCATCGCGAATATCCTCTATCTCTACCAGGAGATTTGTCTCTTGTTCGATGCGAATGTCCTCGGCGGAAAGGAATTCTTTTGTCAGGGCAGTCGCGTCAAGCAGCTCTCGGAACTCGCGCAGGCTTTCGGCTGTTTGGTCGCTCTGCAACTGTGAGCAGCCATCCGAGGACGTGTGTGGAGAGAGCACTTACGACTTCGCCAATAGACCGCTCCATGAAATCGAAAAAGTGAAAGTCCTCGGTGGTTCCTAGTGGATCAAACGCACCCAGGCAGAACGACGTGATGACCAAACACAGGTCGTGGGCACTCGTGATGGATGGTCGCCTGACGTCTCGTAGATAGCGAAGAATGGCCTGGTAAATGTTGAGTGGATCGCCGTCTCGCAGTTTGAAGTCATCCCACGACGTAGGGTGGGTGCCCGTTGCAGAAACGTCTAACGTCCAGGAGTCCCACCTCATCGGGCAACAAGAAATGATGGTTTCTACAACATCAGCCTTGGTCGCGTGACGGGCTGTCTTGCTTACCGTCGTCCAGCAGCCACAGCCACAACTGATCGACCATGAAGATTTTGGGCTCGACGCCGGCGTATTTTGACGTATATCGCAAAACGACCTGGTCTACATCCCTCTTGGCGGTGCTGCCTAGGTGAGTGTAAAAATACTGGTCAAGGGTGCGGCGCGCCTGCAGTGGCGGCACAGAGCCTGCCGCCGACTTGAAGTACCCTTTGAGCAACAACTCATGCAATGCACCAGGATACATGGCCATGTTTGGTGGCTGGGAAGTGCCCATCCTTCCCCTCGGGTTCGTGTCAGGTACGGTAGCTCCCGTATCTGCACGGTCTTGGTCGCGGTCGCTCTCCCTCTCCGGAAGATTAAACTTGGCAGTCTTCTTGGCGCGGCGACGAACCGGCAGCATCCGTGAAATGGATTCAGACATGGCCTTGAACCCTCCTTGTGTCTCGTAATGCAAGTAAGGAACAAAAGCCGTAACCCGTGAAGTCGAGTTATCCCGGTCCGCCTGGTCTGTTAGGTCATGACACTTGGCGGATTCGACGCACATACTGGTGTGGCGTGGAAAAGTGGCCGGTTGAAGCAGCCTTGTGTTGTCTGCATAATGTGATAATCTCCGAGGGCACGGCTCATGCCCAGATCAGACTTCATGACATCCGTGAGGCCTGTTGCTGAGCCGCCCTCGGCAAGATGTCGCCGTGCAAGGTCCTAAACTGTCAGCGGACGGTAAGAGGCTCCGCGGAAGCACACACCTCGACCCATTCTGCCTATCATCCGAGTCAGCGTTCCTCGCCACAAACGGTCTGCAATACGTACATTGTTAGCAGGCAAATGATACCACCGCACCGCGGGCTTGGCGTCAATGATGCCTTGCCGCGTCGAGTTCATGATGGCGTTGGCTCCGATGCCGTATATCATGTCGTAAACCGACGCTGTCTTATGGATGCGCTCCTCAGAGTCGCCGATGAAGAACTCGACGACGCTGATTTTGAAAGCATGGCAGGCGCTTTGCTTGTCTATGTCCTCGAGCTGCGGAGGGACACGAACGGCCGGCGCGAGCGTCCTTCGTCTGATAGGCCGTTTCCCTGGACCCGATATGTCGGGTCCGCGCAGGAGTTGCGTCGCCCTGAGGATGCGTATGATGTCGCCGCTTCGGGCGAGCCCTTCTGCTGTGTGACCGTCGTTTGTCGTGACGTCCTTGTCGGCTCCGTACTGAAGCAGCAATCGTGTCATAGGCACGCTGCCGATAACCAGGGCGCGGAGCAGGGGCGTCCATCCATAAATGTCCCTAAAGTCAACCTGGGCACCATTGTCCAAAAGGAGCTGTGCCAGGTCCAAATCATCGGCATCAGCACAGAGATAAAGCGCGGATTGCAGGGTCGACGCATTGACGGCCTCGACGTTTGCGCCGTATTCGAGCAGCAGCCTCGGAATGGCTAGCGACCGTAGGTTGGCGGTTACGGTGGCCGCCAGAGCCAAGGAGGGCCAGCCAACGCCATCGGCAGCCTCGACGTTGGCACCGCTTTCGAGCAGCAGCTGGACAACCGAGGCATGGCCGTTGATGACGGCGAGGTGCAAGGCAGCGCGGCCAGTGGTGGGCTCTTTGGCGAGGACGAGGCTGCGATGCTCGCTAAGAAGGTCCCGAACGAGCTCCAGCTCTCCATCCTGCGCGGCGTTGAGGAGAGCCGTTTCTCGGGCGCCTGGCATGGATGGGACGAGGTCCATGGCGGGTGCGGATCGCGGGTGCGGCTTGGTTTATCAACGTAGCGTGCGGGCCATGCCGTTGCGAAACTCTGTTGACGACGTAGGAGGCGGTGGTGGGCGGAGCTGCCTGTGGTCTGGCGATGTCTGCTTGCCTGGTGGTGGTGTCAAGTGGATTAGTAGCACTAACGTATGGTTCGGGGATGGGCATGAGGTGAGGCGAGTAGCGCAGCTCAATGCCCAGCAGACGCGACAAGGAAAGCGCGCCTGCCGCCCGCCTGCCTGCCTCCTGCCGCAGACGCTGCAACTCATCTCAGCCGGCAATTACCGCGGTTGAGTGCTTCATTTTCAGTACGCTATACGCGTCACTCGTTGCAATTCGATCTTCTGCCTCATTTCAATCCTTGAGACCGTCCACAATTGCGCTCGATTTGCACTCTGCGCTCTGGCTTGCACCTGGTCCAACACTTTTCTTGTCGTTGTCACGTAGCGCTGACAAACGAAACATGTCGCTCGAGCCAGATCCGCGCAACCAAGGCGGTCCTGCACCGCCCGCGTTCAGCTTCACCTTTGATCCGTCCCTGGCTCTGTACAACGTACCACTGCAGACATATCTCGACTCGCACCCCGAGTTCGACGCCATTGCCGCCGGGGCTCTCGTCTTTTCCCGCGACCCAGCCACCGGCGCTCGCCGCATCCTTCTTCTGCAGCGTGCAGCCCACGACTCCATGCCGCTGCGATGGGAGATTCCGGGCGGCGCCTGCGACCACGACGACCCCTCACTTCTACATGGACTCGCGCGCGAGCTATGGGAAGAGAGCCGCGTTGTGTTGCGCCATGTCTCCAGGCTGGTGACTCTGGGCTCTGGCGCGCGTGAACTGGGCAAGGGCTCTCAAGATGGTGCCGTCTTCTTCTCGCGCCGAGGTCTGCGCATCATCAAGTATTCTTTCTTGGTAGAGGCTGAGGAGCCTGTAGAGATCGTGTTGGATCCGAACGAACATGCGCAGTTCCTATGGGCGACGGAGGAAGAGGTCCGCGCGGGCAAGGTCGGCGACGTGAAGCTTACCATGACAACGGATCAGCAAGCAGCCACCATTCGGGAAGCTTTTCGGCTTGCTACTCAATAGCGCTCGGCAACGCAAATTTTCGACAACCTTGAGCTTCAAGAAGCCGTTCGATTAGCATGGCCGTTCAGACATCCAAGTCTTGAATTAAGATACTTCGAACAAACTCATATAGAACACATTTACGGCCCAATCCTCTTGAGCTCCTTGTCTTTGCCCGCCGCCAGCAACTTCAACACCACCTTACCCTCCCCGTTTTTAACCTTGAGACAAAGCAGCAGCTCCAGTCCCTCGAGCACAAATGCCCGGTACTCGTCTTCACCCTCTACAGTGGCCATCGGCAGTGCGGCGGGCAAAAGTCTTATGTCGGCGAGCCCATCATAGTCAACCACGGGCTTCCCGTCGCCGTCTGCCTTGATGGCCAAACCGTGCTTTCCGTCCGTCCATTTACCCACCCAGGGCTGCCAGGCCTTTCCTGGGTCTTCACCCGGCAGCGTGTATGGCGTGGCTGGCATCCCCTTGGCGAGCCACCAGGCGTGTATTTGCGGCCATTGCTTCAGGTGCGCCACTGCTTGCCCGACTTTCCATACCGCTACGGCGCCCAGCGCCGAGTTTGTCATCATCGCTACTCCAGAGTGACGCGGCGCTGGGATGTCCCTCGCATCTCTCCCGGGAGGGTCTGCGAAGCCCGTGATCGAGCACCGAAAGCCCGGTTCATTGGCGCCGCCGTGCTCGAACAAGACTTGATCTTTGCCGCCCACGAACCAGGAGAGTGCCATGCCCGAGTCCACCTCTGTCAGCATCTGTCGCGCCGTGTCGCGACGCAGGAACCCGTCGTCACCGTCGAGCGACTTCTGCACTGCCTGGACAACTCTCAGCAGGTCTGTTGGCGTCGTCCAGAGACCCGCCGCCGCCTCTTCTGGGTTCACGCGATGAGCGACCTCGCATGGTGTGTAGCCGGTGTAGTGCGCCGCCGCCGCGTTCTTTTCGCCGTCGCGCAGCCCGCCGTAGCTGGAGCGCGTCATGCCCAGCGGCTCAATGACGATTTCTCGCATGAGAGATGGAAAGTCTTTTCCTGTGACAGTCTCCAAGATTATCTGGAGCACAGTGATGCCGCCGCCAGAGTAAGAAAAGGCCTGTCCGGGCAACCCCTCCAGGCGCACGCGCACCGTGTTAACAGGCGGGCGTCCTCGAAGCACCTCCCGTGCCGACGGAACGGGTCCGTCCCCGGACGACGTGTCGTACCCTGGAAAGCCCGATGCCGACAACCCGGCAGTGTGGCTCATGAGCTGCTTGATGGTAATCTTCTCGATCATTGATTTCTGGCTCTTGGGCGAGTCTTCCGTCAGAATCTCCAGGACGTCCGCTGGGAGGAGCTCGGCGATTGTACTCTCCAACCCAAACTTGCCCTCATCAATGAGCTTCATGATGGCCATAGCGGCAACCGGCTTGGAGATGCTGCAGGCTTGGAAGACGGTCTCGGTATCGCCGCCGACCGTGGAGAAGCAACGCGCCGAGACGACGCCATCCTCGAGCACGGCGATGGACATTGTCGGGCTTCCAATCTTGGCGAGGGCCGCCGCCGTGGACGGACAGGCGGGCTGGTCGGCCCGAATAATCGATTCTAGGTCGTCTAGAAGAGTCATTGTCGTGGATGGCATGGATGTACACGATCCTCGGTCTGCCTCTGAGCGCTGGGTTGTGTCCTTGTTATAGTTGAAGGCGAGCCTCGGGCGACGTGTCATGGCCGCGTGTCGTCGATGGCCTCGCGTCCGCCGCGTATTCGAGACTCGGTATAGCCTGTCTAGGCAGGTCGCATACGCAACTATTGCGAGGCAGCCGCGTCCCACTCCATCTTAATAAGGGCATTTGATGACAAGTGTCGGTTCCTGGCGGTTCAAGACACTGGGTTCCCCGCAGTCCGATCGTAGTGCTTACGCCCCTCCCTCCCCCGAACAAGTTCACTTTACAACACTAGTTACTCACTTGACTCAACGTGAATGAAGTGATTGAATGCAGGCAAATTCACTTCTGCCAGGTACGCCTTATCTAACGCCAACACTGCCCAGAACAGCTAACAAACCAAAACGCCCACTGTTCACACCAGTTCTTCAACAGCTCCGGCGAGACGGTTCTCAGACCGGCGACGGTTAGACTCATCACCATAGTCCGCTGCATAGCAAAGTCTACGTGCCGGGCGCCTTGCTTCGCCGCCGCCAGCAGATCCCTATACGTGTCCAGCAGCTCGACGCCCGGGTTCCTCGTGATATTGGCCCCCGTGCCGGCGCTCGTATCCAACCCGAAGACCCATTCCTCGAGTCACCATCTCCAGACGCACTCGATAGTGCTCCTCGCAAAACTGCGGTTAAAGACGCCCACGACGTCCTGGACGGGTTGACGCAGTGGAAGTAGCAGTGCATCTCCAACACGGGCGTCTTAGTCGTCACGCCCGGCACATCCAGGACGAGCTGGACGACATCCTCAATGGACATCCAGTCCACCTCGTCGCCCGGGCCGATGCTCTTTGGCAGATTTCCTAAGAACAACGACCTCTCGATCACGGTCGTTGTGAACTCCTGCCTGTTCCACATGTCCCTGTGGCTCCACGGCCCCGCGACCTGGCCCACTCGGACCGTCGGTTGCCCGCGAGGTTGGACCGCCCGTACCCCATCTCCGCCAGCCTCAGGTCCGTCCGGAACTTTATCAGCGATGACCATGCCACAGATACGTGAACTGTAGTCGATGTCAACTGGTGCTATCGCGCTGCAGTCTACCGAGCCAATAAGTTCCCACCCTTTTCAGTTTGTGTTAATTATATTTCAGGTCCGTCTTCAGGAGTCTCGTGCGTTGTCCCGCCGCTTCTCTCAGCTGCCGTGTGGATTGAAGTCTAGTTGCGCAATGATGCGCAGTAATACGCACTACACCAGCCATGGAATCCAGGCTGCATGATGTTGGCAATACATTATTTTTATGTTCTAGCATGAAAGAGCAACTATACTTGGTTTCAAATTGTAGAGGTACGCACAGCTCTAGGTATAGAGGACAGTGGTAGCGTGGCTGAGATGTGGTAGCTAATCTTGTAGTCTACGATCGATCTCCAGCGACGGTTGAACAGGCACACTACCTTCCTATTCATGGCTTTTGTGACTTTGCGCTACGGGTTCAAATCGGTAGTTTTGCGTAGCCGAAAAATTCTCCATGGATCTGCGTTTGGCAGCCGTGCGTGGAACTGAACAGGTGCCGGAACGCGACGCCAGCTGGCCGCAGCTGTCGCCCGATCCCCGCTGAGAAACATCTGTCCTGTTGCCCAGTGCCTCCATTCAGCACAAGTGCCTGAACAGCAGGCTCACAGAGACTGGCAGTTCTTCTACACGTGACTTGCTGCCCAGTTTCCGCACACTTCAAAACGCGTTCACATCAGGCATCTATGTCTGCCAGCACGCCCGCACGTTGCACCTCACCTAATCCCATCATCGTTCCAGCCGAGACGCTGAGGCCGTCGTCTTCACCATCGTGTCCATGGCGACAAGCTCTTACCCTCGAGGGCCATTGGCTCAGATTGCCAGAGACCATGAGGAGCTCCTCTGCACCATCCACAACCTGCATCGGCTTGGGGTTGACATCGACGCCTTCCCTGAGATCATCGTCGTCGGGGATCGGAGCTCTGGTAAGAGCTCCATCCTTCACGCCTTCTCCGGCATCGACTTTCCCGCAACGGGAGTCGAGTTTACAAACTCTGTTCTCGAGCTCTCCCTCCGCACGAGCACCGAGGCAAGCATCACCGTCGAGGTGAAAGAAAAGGGCTCGAATACATTCGTGCCGCTTGCAGGAATGACTAGCCGCCAAACAAACTCTCAGGCGGTAAACGAGATCTTTGGCCAGGTCAAACTCTTCATGGAGCGGCAGAGGCTGGCTGGCGCTGCCCCAGTAACGGCTCTGCAGGTCAACGTTGGCGCTCCCCATTTTGGGCACATCGGTTTCGTCGACCTGCCTGGGTTGAATTCCCTTCCGAACTCCGATAGAGGCTCTTTCACGAACAGTGCTGCTTCGATTGCAAAGGAATACATGTGCAAGAGGAACGCTATCATACTCATCGCCGTGCCTGCCGACAGCACCCACAAGCGCGAGACGGCCCTAAAGCTGTGCAAGCTCATTGATCCGAACGGAGAGCGGACCCTGGCGATTGTTACCAAGGCCGATCTCATTCCAATCGACTCTCCGCACAACGAGCAGATTTTCAAGATCTTTCACGACGGCCAAAACGGATTTCTCGCGACGGAGAAGTGGCACGTTCTCCCGAGTCCGCCGAGACATGGCATCTACACACACGGCGTGGAGGCACAATCCGCGCCTCAGCCTCAGATGCCCACCGCACAGATCGAGAAACACTTGCCTCAAATTTCAGACTACGATCAAGGTTTTGCAAGTCTCATTCCGAAGTTGAGCGTCTTGTATGCCGGTCGGCTGCATGCCAATCTGCCGAACCTCCTTGCGAAGGGGGCCTCCATCCTCAAGTGCAAGAGAAGTGACTTGGAGCAACTCCAAAAGTCACTCAGCACAGACGCAGAGAAGACTCACTACCTGTGCGGAATCGCCAACGACTTCCGCACCATCGCACAAGCAGCCACGAAAGGCGAATACGATCACGGCTATTTCCGCGACGACAGCGGTGTCCCTCCCGTCCCCGACACGCGAAGACTGCGAGACATCATCCGCACACTGAGCCGGGCATTCGTTCATGTCATGAAAACCAATGGGGCACATTGCAACGTCAAATGCGATCAAGCCTCGGTCACTCAGCCGTCGGAGCCTGACGAGCTTCACGAGTCAATGGTGCCTTGGGTCAATATGTTTCAAGTCGAGTCTCCCAAAATGGTATCACTGTCTGATATCAAGCCCGAGTTTGTATCAGCATCCTCCGTCAGCCAAGTACCAGGCTCTGTCAGTCACAGACTCAGTCTGGATCTATTTCGCGACCAGTCCTGCAAGTGGTATGCCATCGCAAGGCGCCACATCGACTTGGTTGCGGACGCTGTCAGGACTTTCGTGACAGCGGCACTCGGGCACGTCTTTGGTGCCAATACGTCCGGTTTCGACACCATGATGATAGAGCTTGTTCTGCCTTTCTTCAATCGGATTGCACTCGAGCTCTCGGAGAAGCTGAGCGAGCTGCTGTGGCATTACCGACATGGAGACATGATCTGCGCCGATGACGACTTTCGAGCGCGATTGGTCCAAAGACAGTCTCTTCGCCCTGTCGAGAGCCGTGGTGTAGAATCAGATCGGGGCGAGAATGGCATCCTGGAGGCTGTGGAGATGATGGCGGTATACTACGAGGTCAGTCATCACTCCCACGAATGTGCCTGACAAATTCCGCTAATCATGTCTTTAGATGGCAATGCATACTTTTGTCGACAATGTTATAGTACTGGCAGTCGAAAAATGTCTCGTGTCGAAGATTCCATCCATGGTGCATACATTTATCGCGAGCAACCTCGACTCCGACGCAGTCTCCCGACTTCTCGGACAGCCGGCGACGCTCGAATTAAACATATCGGGCCTGAACACAGAGATTGAAGCTCTTCAAGTCGCACTGTCAATATGCGAGAAGCACAAACTGAAAGCCCCAATCAGTGAGAACTGTCTTTTTCCTTTCGTTGTTAGACTCATTTGTGTCCTGCTAACGTTCTCTTCTTTTTTGGTAGCTTTTCCTCCTCTATGCCCAGAGCAGCAATCGTCAAAGGCGGATCTGTCAACTCCAGCGAAACGCTCAGATAGTCTCTCTCAGCGGTCAAACTCAACTATGACTGGACTTTCAAGCGACGATTCCATTCCGTGGTTGTCTGGAGGTAGGTGTTTGAGCTGAAAAAGGTGATGAGGCCATGACTAACGTATATGTTCAACTCTTAGTCTGTACAGCCACGGCTTCAGTCCGTGATGAATCAGTCCTTCAGCCAACTTTTTCGGAGAAACTGTGCCTCGCCGAGCATGAACCTGCGCACAATGGGTTCACCGCTAGGTTCCATAATATTTGCTTCATGTCTACATATCAAGGATTGTCTCCTGAAGAACTCCGGATGGCGGATTACATGCGCGGCGTACAGCACAGGGTTCATAGCAAGCCTCGAGGTCATGCATGAGTGGCAATGCTTAGCACTATGACGAGAAATTCTTGTATCATGCAATAGGATGCACTGAGCGAGACCGATGGATAGATTGTACATGTTCTCTAAAGCATTAGACGGGCCAGTACAACACCACATAGAAACAATCACGGGAGCTGTGATCAAGGAACTTGAAGATAGTCAGGGGAACATTATCATTTTCCTCCTAATATGTGATTAAATGAAAATCTAAGTACAAGACGAGGAGCCAAGAAGAGAAGAAGTAGCTCGCGCCTGTATTGAACAGGGCTGCTGCACCGGTCCACCGTCCGCGGACGACCAGGAGAGACGACCACGAATTAAGCTCCAGCACAAGCACACCAGGCCTTTGTTCACCCGGCCTCTGCGGCGAGGACAAGCTTCCGATTAGGCTCCGGCGCTTACAGCAAGCGGGTGAGGGAGCACTGGACGTTCAGGTCCAGGTTGATGAGGCCGGTCTGCGGGAGTTGTTCAGTCAGTGGAATTGCTCTACTATACCGGCTCGAGTTTTGTGGCATTGGCCTTACCTGCTTGACATCGTCGTGCGAGCAGCAGTAGACGTCGCCACCGGAGCAGCTCTGGCCCAGAGCACCGGGCAGGATGTTGCCGAGGGAGAGGAGGCCGCCGTTGCCCTGGCCCTGGCACACGACAGTCTGGTGGCTCTGGCAGACGTTGCCGACCTTGTTGTTGCTGGGCTCCTTGTGCTCAGGCTTGTGCTCGTGGGAAGGCTCCTTGTGGCAGCTCTTGCACTCGGTGGGAGCGGCGATGGCGGTGGCAGCAAGGGCCAGGATAGCGACAAAGAACTTCATTTTGAAAGTTGTTGGGGGTGGATTAGGTCGTTGAAGGAACGAAAGTGATGCTGTTGAGCGAAAGAAGGCGCTGGAGATGCTTGAGACTGGATGCTTGAGTGGATGAGGAGAGAAGAAGATGGGATCTGAGAGGGATCGAGGGCTCCTTTTATATCCATCTGGACGTTCGTTGAGGCCCCCCAAAGCAACCCGAGCGAAGACCAGAGGTGAGTCCCTCGACAGGGCCGCCATGGCTCGGATCCCCTCCCCACCCTGCCACTACAACTACGGACGACACCTTGACGGCGCCGAGGAAGGGGGGAGATTTGCTGTCTCGCCGAGGAGAGCAGAAGCCCGGGACGCTCTCCTCGTGTCGACGTCCGCGGAGCTGCGAGGGTAAGACACAAGCTGCATCGTGAGAGATTAGGCCAGGGACCGGGGGGGAGGTAGGGCAGCGGACGATCGCCCTGCGTTTTGGGAGCCGGTGCGGCGTCCCTGTGGCACGCCCGGGGCGAACGGCCGGATGGCCGGCCGGCGACGTGAGGTTGGTCGCTGGACGGAGTGTGGGGGAGATGGAAGGGAAGGGAGGGGCGTCAGGCCAATCCGGCAGGCTGAGCGAGGGAGAGGCGCGAGGCGGGAGCTGACAGCGGCGGGCGGCGTGTGGTGGGGGAGGAAGCGATAGGTTGGGTTCTCGCAAGGGAGGAGGGCAGGTAGAGAGAGTGTGTGAGGACCGGCGATGGTCCGCGCGTGGGAAAAGGACTAGGGCCAGGGGTAAGGCGCGGCAGAGACAAGGGGCGCAAAAGAAAGTACCTACGTAACTACTAGGTATACTACATACGGGTTGCGACGCTGGCTGGGCGCTGCGGCCGGGAGTTGTCTCTGATGGAGGGAGGGGCGAAAAAAGCAATGTTGGTTGAGCGAGCCAAGGGGGCGGGGACATGGAGGTGCGTAAAGCGGATAACCATGTATGTATGTATGTACGAAGTACAAATGCACGATGCAGAAAGCTGCATGGCAGGCGCCAGGCCTCACTCATCATGCCATTCAGGCGACGATTACCCCGGGACGTGGGTACGGTAGGTAGTAGTAGTTATCTGCCGATGCCTGCCTGCTGCTGGTAGCTGTGTGACTTATGCATACACGATACTGTCTGACAGTAGTATGTGGTTTGCCGACTCGATGCATGGCATTCAGGTTGTAAGTAGTATATGCGAGTTCCGCCGGGGGGTTCGCAGTTGAGAGCCGACTCCCAACTGGTGATGATCATCTGCGCCTGCTGTCCCTCACTCCCAGACACAGCTGGACCGTGCCGGGTGTAAGTGAGTGACATCCCTGGGTGAGGCTGCGCACATGGATGATACGATACGATGCGACTCAACAGGGAGTCGGCGTGTGATTGACGTGCAGGTCATGTTGGCAGGCAATGCATTACCGCTGGGGCTGTTCAAATGAGAATGGGCCATATTTGCGAGCGAGACCGCACAGCATGACGACAATTTGCGAATTGTTGCCTCGTAGTAACTTCGTACTTGGTGTGAGTGAGGTAGGTTCAATTCGTAGTTGAGTTGTTGAGCTGTTCTCCCTGGGCCGCAATCCTTCTTGCGATCAGACACCTTGGCGCGCGGGCAATTTGCGAGGCGCTCTTGCTTTTTTTTCTTGTTCCTCTTTGCGCTACTAAGAACTAACTAACGTTAGTAACTCGTCATCACGATTATCGTCAACGTGCACTCGGTCGTTCGCTCCCTTCCTCGCCGAGCCGCCGCACAGCCCACATGCCCATAGTAGCGCAGGTGTTTATTTCCTTTCTCTTCTCTTTTGTTGAGCGCAGGGCTAACTTACCTACCAAGCTATTTACTCATCTATTATTATGCATCCTCCCTTGCTGCACCTCCTTCACCCCCACTGCGCGTCGCCACTCGGCTGGGCCTCTTCCGACCAAAGAAGAAGCAACTCCCAGGATTCAGGATCAAATGCAGTTCAGTCATAAAGCCCCCTCCACTCCAACAATGGGGAAAACCCGGACATGCTAATCTTTTGCCGGTCTTGCTTTCTTTGCTTTTCCCCCTCTCGACCGACAATAGTAGTAGCTCTCGGCAGTGCTGTCATCTGTCGGTGAGGGGTGAAGAGAACCGCTCCTACGTACCAGTAGCTAGTATATTCTTGCTAGTAGTACTACTACTTTGGCACCAAAGAAAAAAAAAAGTGGCAAGACAAGAGACAGACAATTGTCCAGTGTCTCACAAGGTTCGGCGGGTCGCGGACCCTCGCGCGGGCGAGCGCTCCTCCACAACTCCTCCGTCCGGCAGGGGAACAATGACAGACACGCTTGACAGGTAGTACACCCGTCCGTCGCCCGCGCGCAATTGAGACCACACGAGAAAAAAAGTGTTTCGGTACAACGAACGCCAGCCAGCACGGTGAGACAGTGGCCCGCCGATAGTTTGCAGCGCGTCTCATCAACGGGGCAGTGATCAGCACACTTTCAAAGGGGGCAGAGAGAGCAAGGACGACAAGTGCCGGTGGGTTCTACAACTGTGCGGCCAGTTGCTGTTGTTTACGAGTGTTTTCAGCAACGACGATCATGACGTTTTGCTATGAAGCAGTCGGTGCGGCTTAGGCAGACGCCGCCAACAGCAGCGGCCGCCTGGCGGCAAGGCGGCGGCAAGGCGTCTTTTGCGTGGCGGCGGATCGTCGTCGCCGTCGTTATTGTTGTTGTTGTTAGTCGTCCATCGTCGCGGGGGGGGATGAATCCCGGGCGCCGAGCGGAGACAAAAAGGCCCTAAAGACACCGAAACCAACTACGAAGTAAGTTAGTACCTATCAGAAAGTCGTTGGGAAATATATGACAGCCAAACACACACCAACATTAACCTGCGCCGGCCGCTTACATGTATTACTACAATGTGCCACTCACTCAATGTTGTCTAGGACCTGCAGGTGCAGGCTAGACCCCCTGCGTGCCCCGACACGCGCGGAGTTAGTTAGTAGGCCCAGCAGGTTCCCCCAAGAAGAAAAGGTCTGATCGCGGCTGGCGCCAGGTCCCATGTCCCCTCGCTCGTCTCTGGGCCGGCCGTGCCCGCGCCGCCGCCGCCGCCACCGCCCCCCCGCGATGTGTGCTTGATGGTGGCTGCGAGACATGCGGCTGGTCGGTGGCCGCCCGACGACGGGTAGGTACGTGCTCGGTACTGTCCTGTACAAAGGAAGCTCGAGGTAAATAGTAACTTGGGACGTGCAAAAGGAGGCAGCATTAGGAGGCACATGGGCTCCATCGTGCGTTTTGATACGATGGCGGCTCGCATCGTGCGTGAAGCGGCAGACATGCATGCTTCCTTCCTACATCAACATATGTATGTACGATTCAATATCACAAACCCACAGTCGCGGTCCCCCCAACTCAGCAACCGCATGTAAGTCAATCGGGCACGATTCGGGATCGCACTGATCGCCCGATCCATCATGCAACATAACCAACCTGTAGAAACACATATGTTATCCAATGCGCACATACACAGCGCGCGCACACACGCTCGGCAGTTGGTTTTATCCCCATCTTGAATCGTTGGGTATCAATCCAGCCACTTTTCCCTCTCCCCGGTCGATGTCGATGCCGACAAACACGAGAGACGCGCCGCCGCGATGACCGGCACAAAGAGAGACACAGTCGCGCGCAGCAGTCTTGTAATCAACGCTATAACGCCAGCCGCGGCTGGTACTTTTCGGCCCGTCTCTGACAGCTTAATAAGGCTACTAATTTGTTGGTACCTACTTAGTACCTAGTTAGTTATTACTTACTGCCTTTTAGTACCTTCTGCCTTCGAGGTGTCTCGGTCTCCACAGCGAGTTCTCATGTTTAATTTTTTATAATTTCTAATCTTGTTTTCCCCTCGGCACGGCGACTACGTCGCTCCAGACGTACACACAAAGTAAGTAGCGTCAATATGCCGTGTCACGACAGCTGCTGGGAACTGGGGTGCATCCGATGGCCGGCACAGCAGGGGGACCCGCATGGATCCGTTCATTACCAATCCCGCCGCCGCTGCCGCGCGGTGGATACTAGATCCATAGGTCCCTCCCTGTCGGTCTGTCGTCTCGAAGCACTGCCCACCAGACATCAGGGGGGGACACTGGGGGACGGGCAGGGGCCAGATCCTCTGCATGGCTCGCCTCATAATTTTGCATCCACTTGGTACTATTCTTTGCTATCTGCCCGGTCGAGTCTTTCCGGTCCGTCCAGAGCGGGAGTCGAGATGTTGGTCGAGGCCTCCATGTCGTTCTTGGCGTCATTGGATTATACACACACACACATCAGTGATACTTCGTAGTTATTTAACCAAAGACGGCCGCTACCCTAGACTCGGGGCGGTCGCAATGTGACGAAAATCGCATGTCCAACGATGAATGCCATCCAGTCAGTTCATTGTGACTGACATGATATAATTCCAAAAAAAGTAAAATTACATTGTACGACGTACGCCGTGAAGATGCCCGTGCTCGATCGATCCGACAGGTGTTGGTTGGGTTCCCGTCACCGATTTCTTCAAGTGGCACAACATATTGATCAAGTGAGTATGCCAACACAAAGTATTACCACCCAATACCAACGAACTTCCTGGGCGTGCACGCACATGCAAGTGGCCGTCTGCACGCAACTACAGACAGCCTGCGAATGAAAATAAAAAATGAACGAAAAACAGGTCACGTAATCAACCATTCATTTCACGGGTTCTTGTTTTCCATGCCATCACTTTCAATTTAATTTCAACGCTCTACAGCACCATTCTAAACTCCGGGTCGCGGTCGTCGCCCAAGCCCGCAAACTCGTCGTACCGGCCGCGCTTCTTGTCCCGATTGATCTTGACGCACCACAAGACGTTGAGCGCCACGCTACAGCACGAAAACGAAGAAACGCAAAAAACCGTCAGCGACAAGGTCTCATAGTCACGCGGCGCCGTGCAAAAGGGGGACAGACGCGAAAAAGGGGGTGGTGATGGTGGAGGGGCGGGACGGGACGGGATGCTCACGCGACCCAGGCATAGCACAGCAGGCCCAGGATGATGGTGTGACCCTTGTGGTAGTACGGTCCTTCTTTGGCGGGATACACAAACGCTGTGAACACAGTCTGCCGTCAGCTGGATAGGGCCAAGGGGTGACCGGAGGGGGGGGAAGGGAGGGCATCAAATCGAATCAAATCACGGTCCAGCTCAACTCACTGGCGACGAAGCCGCCGCAGTTGGCCACGGCCAGCTGCAGCGCCGACGTGGTGGCGCGCTTGTAGTGGCCGGCCGAGTTGTTCGAGTTCCAGACGAGCACGCACGGCACGGCCGCGTACAGCCCAATGGCCATGAGGCACGTCATGGCGAAGCGCGGCGACGCGGCCGTGACGTTGGCGATGACGGCGTAGCCCACGATGGCGACGGGCAGCACCAAGAGCATGAGCGACCCGCGCCGCTTGAGCCGGTCCGAGAGGAACGCAACGAGCACTGAAGAACGGGTCAGCCGAGGATAGAATGTGAAGTCTCGTCAAAGGAGTAATCTGGGGAGGGACACACCCGTCACCGGCGTGGCCACGGCGTAAGGGATCACCGTCCACAGCTGCGTCTCGTTGGCGTTGTTGGCAATGTGCATGTCATTGACAATGGTCGGCAGCTGCACCCGGTCAGTCAGTCCCTCCTACGAACCGACACCGACAACAAAGGGAAGGGGCTTCGCTCACAAAGAGTCCAAACGAGTACAGCCCCGATAGGATGGCAAAGTAGGCCGTCGACGACAGCCATACCTGGACGTTGAAGACGCCGCGGCGGACCTCGCTCCACTGAAAACGCTCTTCTCGCTCGCGCGCGAGACTACGAAGCATAGTGTTAGTGAGCTGTTTCTTCGCGCTGTGGGTGGCGACGACGTACTCGAACCGGTCGTCTCCGTTGCCGGCCAGGCGCTTCATGGCCCATTCGCGCTCCTCCTCCGTGAGGTAGCGGGCCGTGGCCGGGCTGTTGGGGAGCGCGAGGAAGGCAATGGCTCCGGCGGCGATGGTCTACTGCCATCAGTGTCCGCTCCATCCGGCGCGGTACAATGCCTAGAACCAAACTCACCAGGAGGCCCTCGATGATAAATATCCACCGCCAGCCTTCGAGTCCGCCTCGGGGTCCAATGGCGGACAGCCCCCTAGCGAGCAGGCCTGCGCCCATATATCATCAATCTCGCGGACCAGGACAATCGAGGAGTCGGCAAACTAGACTCACCTCCAAAGGCGCCTGATAGCGACGCCGCCGTGTAGAAGATGCCGATGCGCAGCGCCAGCTCGCCGCGCGTATACAGCCCCGACAGGTACAGCACCATGCCGGGCAGCAGGCCGCCCTCGGTCACGCCGAGGACGGCGCGCACGGCGACGAAGCTGGCGTAGCCGCGCACGAAGCCCAAGCACATGGTGACGAGGCCCCAGGCGGCCGTCAGGCAGGGGAGCCATATCTTGGGCGAGACCTTTTTTAGGACGAGGTTGCTCGGGAGTTCGCTGCGAGACGGGGCGGCGGCGGCGCGAGAGAGCGGTCAGCGGGTGGGCTTGTGCGCCAGAGAGTGTACGAGCGAGGGGGCGCGTCCGCACCTGGCAATGTAGGTGGCGTAAAAGACGGCGAGGCCCTGCGTGTACTGCAGGTCGCTGATGCCCAGGTCCTTTTCGAGGCCGATGATCTTGGCGTTGCCGACGTTGGTCCTGTCGAGGAACGAGCAGAGGAAGAGGAGCGCCAGCACGGGGAGGACCCTACAATCACATCACACACAATCGCGGTCAGCGCTGGTACTACGGAGCGGGCGGCTTCCCACGCAGTTCGCGCGCGACTCCTCCAACTGCTTTGCTTACCTCGTGTCTGTCTTGAGGAGCACGCGGCGGGTGAGGTGCTCGCGGCGGCGGCGCGCCTCGTGGTCCTTGGCGTTGAGCTCCGCGTGCTCGGCCTTGGCTTCCATCTCGGAGTCGGACTTGGTGTTCATTGGACAAAGGGGGCCAGTAGCGTCGCACTCTGTCAACGTCTCGGACGGGCAGCGTCGCACGCAGTCTGGGGAAAGGGGGCGGGGACGGAGGGGCGGCAGCGGCGGAGGAGATCGGGAGGGGCGAGACGTCCCCCTTTAAGGCCCGCCCGCCAGCTGTCACGACAGGAACAGGAGGTTATAGTAGCAGTAGTAGCAGTAGCAGTACGTAGCAATAGTGCGAGGTGGAAACTAATCCGCCAACCCCAGCCATCGGATCTCAAATCTGTGGGGGAGGGGGCGGAGAGGAGAGGAGAGGAGCCGGGATTTGCGGGGAGAAAGGATAATCATGGTCACCCAGGGGGAGGGGATTAAAGTTGCTGTCAGGAGAGCCACGGAAGCATGTCGATCCGCTGGGGAGGGGACTGTACGGGAAGCTACCATGTTATCACGGCGGGCTGCTTTGGTGGTGGTGGCGGTGGTGGTGATGGACAGACTGGTGGCAGTGTCATCAGCCACGCATTGCGTCAAGCGTCATGCCCGGGGCCCAGATCTGCGCTCCGGTACAAAACTGCGGCGCTTATTCTGGGCCCCGTTCAGGCCGGCCACGACGGCTGCTCTTCGCAAACACACACACACGCGCGGCGGCATGAGCGGGCAACGCGAGTGAGTTAGCGAGAGCGGACCGAACCCCTGCCTGCGCATGACCCTGTCATCAATTGATTGACCGACAACGTGCCTGCCTGACAGCCAGTGCCAAGTTCAACACAGCAACAACCCCTCCAAAAAGAAAAAAGTGGCGCCCGCCCCCCGTTGGACCGGGTCCGGGTTTACCGGCGGCGCCCCGATCTTTAGGGTTGAGCTTCCCAGCTTCCGGCCGGCGGAGCTTCGCCGACGTGACGTGACGACACCACTTTTTTTTTCCCACCCACGCACCGCATGAACTGCTTGATTGATGGAAGGATGGGCGGCCGGAATGATTGATGGGTTCGGCGGCAAGGGGACAGACATGAATGCTCTCGCGTGTCCACTTTGTCGGGCGTGGTGCGGGTTTTCGGTTATTTCCCTCGCCCATACGAAGGTATTGCCGGCCGCGCTCCTATAAATACAAAAATAGGAGGTGAAGCCCGCCCTTCCTCGCCCTTCGGATGAAGCTCTCGCGAACCTGATCCGCTACTACTACTACTGCTGCTGCTCGTGTTTTGCCCTGCTTGTCTTGCTTCCTTCCATCCCTCCTTCCCTCTCACTCTCCTCAACTCCCAAGCTCCCTCCGTCCTAAACTACGTGCTACTGGTCTTTACGGAACTCTCCTCCGACACAGAGCGGACTACACACGCACCATGAGGCCGTCCATGGGTCCCACGCTTGTGTGTCGCGTGGCCGTCCGGCTGGGCGCCGCCCCCGGCGTCAAGTTCCGCCCGGCGGCCACAGCGCGGCGGACTTTTGTCACCACCGCGATACGCTTCTCACAGCCGTCGTCAACACCTTCGGCGCGGAGAGACTCCAAGGTTCTCGGCTCTGCCGACGAGGCCGTCGCCGACGTACGCAGCGGCTCCACTATCCTGAGTTCCGGGTTTGGCCTGTGCGGCGTCGCCGGTACGCTCATCCTCCTCCTGCTCTATGCGCGAGCCTCCTCTACTATGGCCCTTTCGTGATGTGTTGAGTGACGTTAATAAACTGACTTATGGAAAACCACAGAGACCCTCATCCAGGCCATGCACCGCCGCGGCGTCAAGGAGCTCCACTCGCTCACCGCCGTATCCAACAATGCCGGCATGGAGGGGCTCGGCGGCTTGTCGAGCCTCACAAAGGCCGGACAGGTCGACCGCCTGATCCTGTCATACCTGGGCAACAACAAGGCTCTCGAGCGCAAGTACCTGACGGGCGAGCTGGCCGTCGAGCTGTGTCCGCAGGGGACGCTGGCGGAGCGGCTGCGGGCGGGCGGCGCGGGCATCCCGGCCTTTTTCACCCCGACGGGAGCGCGTAAGTTTGGTCCCTTTCTTCCCTTTCCAGCCATCTATCTCCTTCGCGCTCTCCCGTTTATGTTTATGTTGTGAGTGGGGGGGTGGGGGGGCAAAGCACGCTGCGTAGTCAAAGAATAGCATCATGAAACATGAAAAGGCAAAGGGCAAGAACAACGACTGACACAAGAGTGCAGACACGCTCCTTCAGGACGGCGACATCCCCACCCGGCTCGGCCCCAACGGCACCGTCCTCGAAAAGGGCAAGCCGCGCGAGACGCGCGAGTTTGACGGCCGCGCGTACCTGCTTGAGCGGGCGCTGACGGGCGACGTGGCCATCCTGCGCGCTTGGAAGGTCGACAAGGCGGGCAACTGCGTCTTTCGGTGAGCATTGCCCATCAAATGACTTACACACATACATACGCATACACACACACGGCACGGGGAGAGAGACTAACAGAGCTCTCCGTCGTACAGATACACCACCAAGGCCTTCGGCCCCCTCATGGCCAAGGCCGCCAAGCTCACCATCGTCGAGGCCGAAAACATCGTCGAGGTCGGCGAGATCCACCCCAACGCCGTCGACCTGCCGGGCATCTTCGTCGACCGCGTCGTGCCCGCCACGGCGGACAAGCAGATTGAGGTGCTCAAGCTGCGCGACGACGACGCCAACGACAAGACGAACAAGGCGGTCGACGAGGCGCAGGAGCGGCGCAACCGCATCGGGCGGCGCGCTTCGCAGGAGCTCAAGCAGGGCTACTACGTCAACCTGGGCGTGGGCATCCCCACGCTGGCCGCCACCTTCATCCCCGAGGGCCGCACCGTCTGGATCCAGTCCGAGAACGGCATCCTCGGCATGGGCCCGTACCCGACGCGCGACCAGGTCGATGCCGACATTGTCAATGCTGGCAAGGAGACGGTGACGCTGGTGCCCGGCGCGTCGTGCTTTGACTCGTCCGAGTCGTTTGGCATGATTCGCGGCGGGCACGTCGACGTGTCGATTCTGGGTGTATGTGCCCTCCCCCTTTCCACACATGCACACACTCCATCTCTCTTCATGTCTCTACTGTTGGTTCTCTGTTTGCATCTATCGCAGGAGCAAAATCGTGTCATGTGTGCGGTAGAATCGCTAACGATATAATGCGTCCGCATCATATACAGGCCCTCCAGGTCAGTGCCGCGGGCGACCTCGCCAACTTCATGATCCCCGGCAAGGTCTTCAAGGGCATGGGCGGCGCCATGGACCTCGTCGCCAACCCGGACAACACCAAGATCGTCGTCGCGACCGAGCACGTCGCCAAGAACGGGTCCAGCAAGATTGTGCAGCAGTGCGCCCTGCCCCTGACGGGCGCGCGCTGCGTCAGCACCATCATTACCGATCTCGTAGGCTTCCCTGCCCCGTTCTTGCTTCCCTTTTCATGCTTCAACCCTTTCTCTTTCTCCGGGGGAGACGACGAACACCAATGCTAACACATGGACTCTCGCGTGCAAACAGTGCGTCTTCCAGGTCGACCGCCAAAACGGCGGCCTCACGCTGACGGAGCTGGCCCCGGGCGTCAGCATCGACGAGGTGCGGAGCAAGACCGAGGCCGACTTTAAGGTCGCCGACGACGTCAAGACGATGGAGTAAGGAGGAGGAAGCGGCAGTGTGGCTTTTGCTCATGGCATGGCATGGCATGGAGTTGGTCTTGACACTTTTTATTTAGACGGGGAAGGCGCTCCTCTCAGGCAGGCTGTCGTGCGACATGGATGATATTTTCTTTCCACTTGCTTGCCATTCGTTGCGCGCATCATGCCTGGTGACACGTTGATATATATGGCTGTTCATTGCTAGAAGAAGCAAAGTCTCTTCATATCAACAGTCATGACGCACCCATCTCTCTCTCATACATGTTATAGGAGCGTCGTTACTTTGCCCCCCCCCATCCCTGCCTATGCCCGATATATGCAGCCAGCCTCTCTTATACACACACAGCATAACACTCAACGACATCTACATCTACACCACCCAAATCTGACCTGACGACACCTCCGTCCGTCACAGCTTCGACCCCCTCGCTTCATGGCCCCCCGCAAAGGTGCTCCCGCCCAACGCCTCGACGATGCTGTCCACGCTCCTCAGCAGCCACTCGCACCCCTCATCGCCCGCCAGCCACCGCGCCTCGTGCTCGTCGACGATGGCATCCCCGGCCCCGCCGCCGCCGCCGTCGCCCCTCCACGTGCCGTCCTCCCACGCTTTGCGCAGCCCAAAGACGTGCGACAGCACCTGCGGCCCCACGCCCGTCTGCGCGCGCAGGCAGGCCACGGCCACGGCGCTCGTCAGCACGCGGCCCGTACGCGCCAGCGCCGTCGTCGTCCCGTCCTCCTCCACGTCTGCTGCTCCTTCTTTCCTCCCGTCGACCGTGCTCTCAGCTTTCTTCTTCTTCTCGTTGTTGTTGTTGTTATTGTCGTCCCTTTGGGGCTGCTGCTGCTGCCGCCGCCGCCCTCCTCCCGCGGGATCGCTCAGCAGCGGCCCGTAGTGGCTGTTGAGGATGTGCACCGGCAGGTCCGGGTGCGCGCGCGCCAGCTTTTCGATGAGCTTGTCCTCAAAGGGCGCGTACACCGAGTCCCACAGCGCGCGCGCCCGCCGCGCCACCGCGTCGACGTCGTTGCCGTTGTAGTTCTTGTCGCCGTTGTAGTTGATGTTTTTGTCGCGGCTTCCACCATTGTCGCCCTCCCCCCCAGGAGCGCGGGCGGCGGGCACGCGCGACGGCCGGTCGTGCAGCCGCGCCGCCACGTCCGCGGGCAGCGCCGCGCGGAACGCGTTCAGGCAGTTTATGGTGCGCGGGATGCCGTTGAAGCTGATGCACTTGAGCCCGACCTCGCGCACCAGCTCCGCCGCGGGGGCGGGCGCTGCGCCGCGCTCCGTGGCCACCCGGTGCAGGACCGCCAGCGAGTCGGGCGAGTTGAGCGTGAACGTCGCGGCGGCCTGCACGCGTGAGAGCAAATAATGTGTGTGTCAGCTGCCGTCATTTCTGCCAACTCGATACATCGCATGTGAGGTGAAAAGAAAAGAAAATTCAAGTGAATGGGGGGATTTGGGGGAATTGAAGGGGTCTGTCTGTTCTCACCGAAATGGCCAGCCACGGCTTCGTGCCCACGCGGTGCTGCTCCGCCTCGCGCGCGATGCGTGCGTACACGTCGGCGATGCCCCGGGGCGCGGGCACGGGGCCGGGCCGCGCAAAGGGCGCGTTGATGAGCGACTTGAGCGACGGCGAGAGCTTCGCCATACTGGTGCTGCTGTTGGCGGTACCGGTACCGCTGTCGCTTCGTCCTCTTCTTCTTCTTCCCGGGTTGGCGGAGGCGTCTTCTCTCAATCTGTGCGTGCGCAGCTGCTGGTCGTCGCCTCGTCCCATGGCCTAATTAATCACGCGCAGGGGGGGGGGAAATGACGCCGTTTGGATCAAGTCAGATATACCGTCGGTCCCTCAGAGCAGGATGGAGGGTTCCGGTGGTTCGGCATTGGAGAAAGGCAGGCGCGTGTACTCAATCCGAGTTTCATCCACACACGTCAGTGACGACGGACGGCATGAGCCGCGGCATCGGCGTCGGCGTCGGCGTCGGCGTCTACTTTTGCGCGCCGAATCGCTCCCCCCACTGCGCTGTCAAGTCACCCGGCCCACAGTAGTGACGCCGACCACGTACATACACACGGCGACACACAACTGCCTCCCGAGGACGTCGGGTCGCGATGGCGGCGGCGGCGGCGGCGGCGGTATTGTCGTTGAGGTCGGGCCTAGACTTGGGCATGCATAATGACTTGCACGTGGTGTGGAGGTGCAGCAAAGACTGCCTGGTGAGGATGAGACCGGACAGTACGGCCTGCGTGTGCCTTTGAACGCCTGCGGTGCTGCATCATCATCATCACCATCACGCGAGTGTCAACAGAAACGCCCTGAACAATGGCCAAGCCAAGGGAGCCGTTCTGGTTGGGGTAAGTGACACGCTGCTACCGCTGAATGCTGCCACCGACCAGCCAACTTACACGGTCAAGGGGCGCCGCGGCATGCATGGCTGTGTGCTTCAGTGCGTCTCTCCATCTCATAAATACCCCGTCGTTGCTGCACATCTCCATGCTGATGGACGGCCGCAGCACATCCGCTGGACCAAACCAAATAGTATGAACGAGCCCTGCTCATTCAATGGCATCACGTCGACGGCGCTGGGCGAGCGCTGACGTCTCCCACCACAGCCGCATGCAGGTACTCAAGTCGACCGACACTATGCTGCGCACCATGTCCCGCCTGGCCGCGCGCGACGGTATGCCCCTCCCTTTACTCTTACACCTCCCTCCCTCCGTCTTGTCGCCGCTCACCACGCCAGGCATCCCCTCTCTTTGGGCTGGCCTCTCTGCGTCTATCCTACGCCAGGGCACCTATTCCACCGCTCGCTTCGGCATCCACGCCTCCCTCTCCGCGTCGCTCCTCCAGTGCTCCGGCCGCGAGACCCTCCCGCTGTCATGGAACGTCGCCTGCGCGGGGCTCGCCGGTGGCCTCGCAGGTCTCATAGGCAATCCGACCGAGGTCGTCCTCGTCCGCATGTGCGCCGACGGCGCCAAGTCTCCGCAGGACCGCTTCCGCTACGGCAACGCCCTCGTCGGCATGGTGAGAGTCTGGACCGACGAGGGCGCCCGCGCCTTTACCAAGGGCCTCGCGCCAAACGTGGCCCGGAGTATCCTCATGAGTTCGTCGCCTGTAGCAGCTTCTCGTCGCACATGTTCTGCCAAGTGTATCAAGTGTTCTGACCAGCCCGTCAGGCGTCTCTCAGATTGCAACGTGAGTCGTCACATGCATCAAATACTACGCCGTCGGACGCGATGCTCATGCGCTCCAGGTATGTATCCGCTAAGCAGCATCTTGTTCGGTCCGCGGGGCGCAACGACGACATCGCGACGCACGTTCTGTCGTCGCTCGCTGCTGGCACCGTCGCCACCACGCTTTGCGCCCCGGCCGACGTGCTGAAGAGCCGCATGCAGAACAGCGCAGGCAAGGATGTAAGCGTTATCACAGACTCCGAGGTAGCACGCCGTTGTCAGGATCAGCAGCTGACTTATCGCAGAGTCTCCTTCGAGTGATCCGGTCGGGGTTGCGGGAAGAGGGCCCGCGATTCCTCATGAAGGGATGGACACCCGCCTGGCTGCGGTTGACGTGCGTTTAGTCGCCTCCTTCCCAAGTCCACACTGAGCGCGTTCGCTGACCCAGTCAAGGCCGCACACGGTACTCACCTTTGTCTTCATGGAACAGTTGCGGAAGATCACGCAGTTGCAACTCTTTCCTCGGGACGCGGCGACCTGTAAACTGTAGCGGCAGATGCGGGCATTGCAGCTGTGTATGTCTCCTCATAGATCAGGTAAACTCGATTTCAAAATTCGGGCCAGTACAGCCAGTCAAAGTTGTTCATGTCTGCCCACGACAGGCCGCCAAATGACGGCTCAAACTCGTTGCCCGGCTGGTTCAGCACGTGCGCGATCTGGTCGTCCGACATGGCCGAGAACTGCAGCGGCTCCGGCCACAGCAGCTGTTGTTGTGCCATGAAACTGGGCTGCGCCGCCACGGGCTCGCCGACGGCCATTTGGGGCGCGGCGGCCGAGTTTGCCTGGTGCGCCGGCGCCGAAACGCCCGCGACGGTTGCCTTTTGGACAATCTGCCGCAAGTATTTGCCGTACAGCAGTGACAGCCCATTGCGATGCTCCGTCACCGTGCCAATGCGCTCTAGCACGCCCGCCGCCTCGTCGATCAGTTTCCTGATGCTAGGAGCCAGCGTTGAGCTGCCCGTCGTGTAGGCGCTGAGCGTCAGGGCGAAGCATGCCGCGAATGAGATCATGATGGTCGTGTTGTTGGGCATCGACTGTAGCTGGGATTCCCCTTGAATAGCGGCCCTCATGACGTTGAGGGCAGACGACAGCCCCGCAGTCCGGAAGAAGCGCCGCACCTCGGTCGGCGCCGTGGGGTGGTTGATGATGCCTCCATAGGCGGACAGGCGCGTGTGCGTCACAAGAATCTCAACGTAGGGTGGCAGACGCCGCTGCGGGCCGATACCGATGGAGGCGCCCCATTCCGTCAGCCACTGGTCGAAGAAGCGCTCGATGGAGCCCTGTATCGACTGCGCTATCAGCGACCCGTCGCTCGTCGCATTCTGCGATCCGTCGCAAAGGGATCGCACGGTGCTGAAGAGGCCGTCCTGTGAGGATCAGTCAGCGCTCATCGAATCCGGCCATCGGCAGGGGCTTACCAGGTTCCTCCGCAGAACGGCCATGGATACCAGGGCGCCATCCTGGACGTCGCTCTGGGATGTGCGGTGCCAATTATCGCAGTCCTTGATCACCCGGGTCACGGGCACAGCAAATGGCCGCCCTCGCGCGAGGGACATGCTATGACGGTCAGAAGACTCGCACGCGAGTGCCGGTCTGGGCAGAACAGAGCACCTACCCTCGCTCGAGAACAAACAAGGAGATCCAGCATCGTTCCCTGTTACGCAGAAGCAGCTTTCCCGTGTCTGACCACGGCTCGACGTCCGGAAAGCCGTCAAGGGCCAGGGCCATGCGAGTGTCGAGACACTCGCCGCGCGCGAGGGTCAGCTTGGAGCCTTGCTGCAGCAGCTCCGTCGGCACCAAAACCTTGTGGAGGGACAGATCAATGGCGATGCTTGTGGCCATGGAGATGTACACGCATGCCTCGTCATCCGTGCTGTGCTGGCCTGGGAACATCCACGGGATGTTGATCATGAAGGCGAGGACAATCTCGACCGACTTGTGCCTGCGGAGCATGACCCTCTGCGCCAGTGCCTTGACGTGGTTCGAAAGCCTCTTGGATAGGGCCGCCGCCGAGGGCATGAACAAGGCCGAGGCGGCCATGACGGACGCGCAGAGGAAGGCGGAGCGCCCACGGGTAAACGAGACGCCGTGTATCCTGGGGTCCAGCCCCCAACGCGTGTGTGCCAGGTTGGCATGAAAGCTGTGGTAGTTAGCATCGCAATCACACCTGCGTACTGGCGGATGGTCGCCTCACTAAGAAAAGAGAGTCTCTGCCTCCTCCTGCGTGACCAGGCCGAGCGTGATGGGATCAATGTCATCCCCGACATCGAGGCTCACGTGCGTCGAGGTGAAGAATTCCTCGAGAGCCGCGGACTCGTCGGCCTGCCCCGGGCTCTGGTGGAAACTCTGGCGCACCTGGGGCGACGGCCTACTACGCGAGTCGCTGGAGGGCTGGATGTACGAGGCACGGGCGAGCAGCTGCAGGGGGTTCTCGGCATCGTCAATTGCGAGGCTTTCCTCAGTGCGGTGCACAAAGTTGTTGGCCATGGACGCGGCGCCCCCGGTATCCTCGCCGTCGCCGTCGTCATCATCGCCACTGGACGACGTCTCCTCGGTGTCACCGTGGGACCGCTGCTGAGACGCCGACGCCTGGCTGGGCGATGTCTCGGCGGTGTCGACAGCTCCGCCCAGCAGGTCGCGCAGGTGCGTCATGACCTTGGCATCGTCGGTGCTGTGCTTTTGTCCTCCCCTGGCTCGCTTGACGGCCTGTTCGATCTGGTACAGCGCCTTGTCCAGGCCGACGCGTTTGCTATCGGTCCCGTCAGCCACTGACTGTATACCTGAGGGCTGTTTCGGGACCGCTCACTTCTTGATGCCCTTTTGCCTGCCGGCGTGGAAGTCGGGCCGCACGCAATCGCAGTCGAGCTGGACACAGCGCTTGCAGCGGCCGTCGGGCGGCGTCCACTCGCACTTGATCTTGCTGCGGCGGCAGACGAGGCAGGCAGCCTGCTTGGGCCGCGGGGAGCTGGCGGCATCCATTGTCGCGCGGGCGGGTGCGGCGGGGCGGCGACGTCGGCCCCACGGGGCTCATGCCATGTACGTGCGACGAGAGACTGGAGCTCGGGGCGAGAGAGGAGTGAGGTCTCGCATCGCTCACGGTAAGGTTGGAGGGAGATGTTGAGAGACGAGCTGAGTGAGGTGAGGTTGGAGGCGCCGAGCTCGGATTGGACGAGGTGCCGAGCGAGCACTCGCCCAACTGTGGAACTCTGCACGCGCTAAACGCCGTCAATTACAGGCACTCACACCCGCCACAGGAGTCAACCAAACTCAACATCCTTCGGCAGTCCATGCCGACACGCTGCGGCAAACAGGTTCACGATCCGTGACGCGTGCTTGTTTCAGCAATCCCAATGAACGAGGGGGCCTCCCAGTGTGCAAGCACGGGCCCATAGAGTTGTCGGTCGGTCCCAATAATGGGTGACCAACATCATCCTTGGACACATGCTCAGAGAATTCCCCCCCCCCTCCCCCCAATTGCACGTCTTATGAAACGAGTACAAGCGGACAACAACAGGAAACGAAGACGCTCAATGACAATCAAAAGACCAGAGTCCATGATTGGAATACCCAACTCTCCAGCACTGGACCTTGCGAAAGGGAGAAGAGTCCGGCCGAGGTATCGGTTCTTTTTGCGTGGGAAACTCTGGATCCCTCTTAGACCTCGCCTGACGAACTAGAATGCGTACAGCAGCGCTCAATTTCTCACAGCATTTTATGCGTCCGTCTCGCCTCGTAGACTGTGAACGAGGCAACAACCGACACCAAGAGGGGGGATCGAGTAGCCACTTCGACTGGTACCTCATTCTATCTTCCAGAATGCGCTGATCCTAGAAGTCGCTGCGTATGTGTATCGAGCAGGCAATAGAGCGTAGCCTACTTCGTGGTTTGCTCATGAGCGGATAGGTTCTGTGTTTAGGTCGTCAAGCAACGCCAACAGGTCGTGTGTCACTTTTTCGAGCCGAGCGTTTGTGTGTGTAATGCAAGGGCACTAGGCGCGTTTACTACTGAGAGGCTCGGCTCTCTTGCCATGTGAGGACGAGCGCCAGCCATGAGGTACGTAGTGCAAGCAGTTCGATGCCACATGAGTGTGGTGCCTGTTCGTCTGGCATGAATGTATGCAACTGCAAGCGACCGCTAGTCTTCTCCTCTACGGGCAGATCCTTGGTCCGATCCGATCCAATCCTACGTCGCATCTCTTTACCCGATACTGTCGGTGAACCACTGTATGCACTCACGCTTTCGTAACCGATGTGCGATGACAGGGTTTGGGTGGTCATTGGCCAGGGCAGTTGTGTGAAGGATCGAACGAAAGCCACCAGCGCAACGCACAGACAACCTGCATCGACAGCTCATGTGCCCATCGCGGAGGCTTTGATACGAAGTAACTAGTCGGCCTAGTTGATGGCTCATCTACATAGCTCCACGGCAAAGGAAGGCAAGGACGGATTCAACATTCGGGCAGTGCGATTGACCACATCCCCAGGGGGCGCCGGCGGCTGTGGACGAACACGCCTGTTCGGTCGAGCTGTGCACAACCAACCTGAAGAGGAAGCTCACAATTCGTGGCTGGTCCTGCATTGTCGTCTGAGGGGAGCCCACGCTCGCTGCCCAGTTCTTCGTCCTGCGAGCGAGTGCGCTTCCCAAGCCTCAACCCCGCCGCGCGCGGGATGGATACCGCTCAACGCCAACTTAGCGTGCTGACAGGCCGCCGGATCCTTGTGGGAAGCTTCCACCAGCGGCGACAGGCTCCCTCCCCTGCCTGCATGTAAGCGTCCCATCATTTTGGGTCATCGCGATGGCACCCGCGCTGACATTCAGCCGCCAGGCGTGATCGGCGGGGCGCTAGCGGCCTCGCGAGGAGCACAAGCGGCACTCAACTCGAGCAACGTCGCAGAGCAGTAACGGCATCGTTGACACTAACAGGCAGTAGGGGAACAGCGTGGGAAGGGGGCGGTGATGGGGGCGCAGCAGCCAGCACCACCGACTATGAGCTTGTTTCTGCGCTGCACGAAGACCAGGCAGACGAAGAGCCGAACGGAGGGCGATGACTGCCGAGGCGTTGCACGCGGCATCTCGAGTCAGTTCCATGGTTCGTCGTACCTGACGGTTCCCACAGTGGATGCTGCCGGTGGATGGTTTCCTCGGTCCTTGTCACACAAGTGCAGCAGGTCATCGACAAGAGCGGGCCGGCGGGGTCGAGTTGTGGGTGGAGGGACTGAATGTCTTCCTGCCTGCCATGCGTCGGGGCAAAATGGCATTTTCGGAACCTGGGCCATTATTAGTGTCCGCCCAAGGAGGTTTGGGGGGGAGGGGCCCTGGCTAGCCTTCCATGGCTTGTGGACGGGAGGGAATGGGCAGAGCGGCCAGCGGGACGGGGCCGCCCAAGGCTTCTGGAAGGACCCGACCGTGAGACGAGCGACAGCACTCAATACTGCCACGTACGAACGTATATGGGGTCGGCAAACTTGTTTGTTCCCTCCGCTCACCGGTGCGTCGGAGAATCGTGTCCTGTCGTCGTCGTCCACTCGGTACGGGGAGGGATTGAACGGGCTCTGGAGCGCTCCTCTTGAGTAGAACAGGTAAGCGGTGCAGAACCCGCTTCGAATCCATGGAACTCGGAAGCAGCGACAGGTGCGGTCGCAATAGCCGTGTCTCGTCCGGGGCACGAAAGTAAAGACGGCCCCAAAGTCGGGGTCCCAGACACGCACCGGAGCTATATGGCATCCCAATCAATCAAGCTTGTCGCGTGCTTGGGGCGCCTGCACGCCAAGGTCAGCCGGGCCCAATGGGGACGGACAGCGTGGATGGGCGCTGAGACAAGGGTCCTGCGGCTGATGAGATGAGTGACAGCCAAATGTATGTACGAATGATTAGTTGATTGATTGATTGATTAATTGATGATTTGGACGCTCGCGCACGGGGTCAGGGCTGCGAATGCTGTCTGGCTGAGCCTGGGCGAGTGAAGGTAAGCTTCGTCCAATTCAACTGCCGTGCGCGCCGCACTCCTCACCGACGGTGAGCTGCGCCGCCTGCGGGTAACCGGGCTGGTTGTCCATTGGGTGCGGGACCGGCCATTTCCAGGTTACCTAAGGTGCCATGGAAGTGCCCTCTGACGGACTGGTGGCGTGCTCCTGCTGCTCGGAGGCTAATGGCTTGGTGCCAATATTCCCTCCCGGTGGGCGCTTCCAGCACCAACTTGGAACTGCCAGTAATAAGCGGGCGCCAGGTGCCAGGTGGCCTTGAACAGGCCCCTGTCGGTTAGGATGATGTGCTTCCACTACTAACTTTGTAGGATAAGAGGCACTGTTGCATTCACATATCAATTTCAGGCTCCAGCTTTCGGTCAGAAAGCATAGGTAGTAGCAACGATGCCCGGGCAGCCCATCATCCGTTTGGGTATGCGGTGTTTGCTGCGCCGCCGGGACGCTTGACGATAGGTAATGTCCACGGAAGATCGAGCGACGATAGCCTACTCGACTTGCCTACACCTGGGGCCAGTAGAGGGGAGCAAGTGGGCGGCAGACACGGGATCATCGACCCATGCCAGGCAGATCCAGTGCGGACGCCCTACAAGCACTTTCCGCACACCCCTGTCCCGGCCATCAGTGCCCCTCGGTCAAGTCAACAAGGGGCACGCGACACTCGGACGCTGCTCTTGACGGGTCCCCGTCGGTCCCAAGCAGCCCCTCAAGCCCCTCCGGCTGCGCCGCCATCTCCAATGGATCCCTTTTTACTCCACGGGGGCCCCACCCGCGACCGCCCCTCCATCTTGAACGCCCATTGCCCCTGCAAAGTCTTTTCGCACCACAGTCCTGGGCCGCCTTGGACACGACATGTAACCCTTCTTCCAGAGCACGCCTGTTTGAATTGACCATCTCCAGGGTCTGGAGTGCTTGTGCTCGCCCGTGAACCTCTACCCGTCGGCAGCAAGTGGCGCAAACTCACACTCACGCCCTTGATCAGCTTGACACTGAAGACCGGTGCGCTTGTGGCGCGCCTCTCCCCGCTTTGATCGTCCCTTCTTGTTTTCGAGAGGGAGGGTGGCTAGTGGGAACTGCAGAGGCGAGGCAGACAGAAGTCAACGCGTTTAAGCTTGCGATGCAATGGGTTACTGAGGGAGTGGCCGCGGGCGGGGGTTGGCATGGCGGATGTGACAGGCAGGCAGGCAGGCAGGCAGGCAGGCAAGTAGGCACTCGGATAGTCCATCGTCAGCCACGGCTCTTGGCGAGCCTACCCTACCTTGGTTCGCTTTGATGCTTTATCCGGGGCATCGTATTGTACGTGTGCGGACATGGCCGGCTGGGCAGCTGGCGTGCAGGCCGGCGGGCGAGTTGTGGCTGGATACTTCCTTGTCCCGCCGTATCACTTTCCTGAGCTGCCATCGCTTTTGCCCTCCTCCTTCTTTGCGCCAACCCGAACAGATGAATTGTGGCTCGAACTTGTGCAGAAACAAAATATTACAAAGTGGTAATGAATCAGCCAAGGTACGTATCGTAGAGTGGCGGTTCGGTGGGCGGCCGCGGCAGGAACAGACCGGTACGGTACGTACCATACCTTAGTACTGGGCCGTAGTCGAACCCAGGAAGGTCCTGCCTGCCTCGCGCTTGTTCATCTTGTTCTCCATTTCGCCGCCGCCGCATCGTCGGTCCGTGTACTAACAAGTATTCTAACGCAGTAGCTCAACCCCATCCGCGTTTCGCGCTCTCCTCTCCGCCGCGCCCTCCCCCATCCCATCTCGCCTTTCGTTCTCTTCTTTTGCCTTGTTTGCCTTTGGTTCCTTGGCGCCAGCTATCTGTCCCCTCGTCTTCCACTACCTTTCCTTCTTTTCCTTTCTACTTCCTTTCCCCCTTGGACGCAGCTTATCCTGCGAGGGTCATCGTCCGGTCCCTCTTTCGGCCGGCCGCCAATACCACCACCGCCCGCTTCTCGTCCTGCGTCTGCTGCTGCTGCCGCCTCTGCCGCCACGCTCCTCTGCTGTTACTGAAAGCCTGCCGACGACTGCTACCATCTCTGGACTGCCGGGACTCGCATCTCCCCTTCGGTTCGCCATCGCCTCGCTCCAACAGCAGCGGTGCGGCGCAGCAGCAGATTTGCCGTCGATCAAGAGTCTGTGCTCTTGCGCACCAACGAACACCCACGCGACGCCGATCCGTTAGCATCGCCGGCCTCATCCGGCTTCTAGACGCTCATTTGCGCCCGTGAGTTGACAGCGGCTCACACGACGATACCATGGTGGCCACAAACCACCAACGAAATGGAAGCGGCCACTCGCAGCACCAACTTCAGCATCAGCGTCGCGGGCCCTCGCCCTCTCCTCAGCGCGCTGTCCGCCCTCGTTCGGCCATGGACTCTGCCAGGCGTCGCTTCGTTGACGCCCTCGTCTCCTTTCTCCTCGTTGCAAGGCGCATCGGCATCGCTCTTGCCTCTCGTTTTGCAAACCGCCGTTTTGCCTTTTCCGTAGCTGCCGTCGCCATCATCTTCGCAAAGGCCGTCCATATCTACGCCCACCTCACTGCCCTCCCGCCGACCGACCTGATACGCTATGGGTTCTCCTTCTTCGCCCAGGACTCGGCCTTTCTCCTCGTCCTCCGCATACTCTTCGACACGCAGCTTTTCGCCAACGTGCGCTGGATGCGGATCATCGTCACCACGCTGGCGTCCCTCGTTGTTGTCGCCGTCCTCATGCTCGCTGGCATCAACATCTCCTTCTTCGCCGTGGCAGGTTCGGAGCTGCACTGGCGCAACATTGGTGTCGCCAAGGACGCCAATTCGTGGACAATGTTGCTCACGGGCCTCGTCTCCTGCTCCGTCGCCGTGGGCATCATCCTGTTCCTCGCGTGGCTCCTCCAGGACTTTTGCTACCTCGTCGCCGGCGTGGCCCTCGACATTCTCAAGTGGCCGTTTGCCTTCGTGCTGAGCAAGATACCGTTTCGGCTTTGGCGCGCGTCCGGCGACGCCAACTATGAGCATGTCCCGCAGTATGACCTGGAGGGTGGCGCCGAGACCAAGTATAGAGACGACGAGTCTTCGGGCCGCGAGCCTCCAACTTCCCCAACGCAGCCCACGCATCCGACTGGGTGGTGGATGGTGCTTCTCTGCATTCTCGTCGGCCTCACCATGCTGGTTCAGGTCATCACCACGGCCGTTCGCCCAGACGAGACCTCGTTGTCTTTCATGTCTTGGACGTTGCCCCTGCTGCCTTTCATAGACTTTGCCCATTCCTCACCGACCCTTGCCAGCTTGCTCCCCTTCCACGGCAGCAGCATCAACTACAGCTGGGACAACCGCACCGCCCTCGTCCAGCCGGTCCCCTTCTCCTGGCTCCCCAAAGATGGGACGCCCCTACCCGGCTTCACCGACTGGTACGGGAATGAGCCGCACTATAGCGCTTCTGAGGACCCTCTCAAGATCTCCAACTTCGAGGACGACCTGCTGCCCGCCCTCAAGGGAAAACTCAAGGACGTCAAAATTCGCAACGTAATGCTCATCAAGCTCGAGAGCACCCGCAAGGACGTATTCCCCATCAAGAAAGATGGCATTATCTGGGAGAAGCTGGCCAAGTCGTTCAAGAACGGGTCATTGCCCGACGAGGCTGCCGAGAGGCTCGCGACCCTGACCAAAAACGCCAACTTTCTCACCGGCGACTATAGCGACGGCTTCGAGCACGCCGGCACGAAGCGGCGCGGCGGGCTCAATGTCAACAGTGCCCATACGACTAGCACCTACACCCTCAAGAGCCTGGTGGGCACGCTCTGCGGCATCACGCCCCTCGTCGCTGACTTCAACATCGAGCCCTTCAATCACATATACCAGCCGTGCCTGCCGCACGTCTTCAATGCCCTGAACAAGGTCAACAACGCCACAGGCGCAGGCCCCAAATCCCGGGCCAAGGGCGACTACACGTCGTACCGGTGGCGGTCCTTGTACATGCAGTCCGTTACTGACACCTACGACAAGCAGAACGCCGAGATGCCCGTGCTGGGCTTTCTCAAGGAGAACTACGTCACCAAGGAGTACTTGCACACGGACGATGCCAAGTTCGGCAAAGTCAACGTCTCCGACATCAACTACTATGGCATGCCTGAGGTGGTCATCAAGGATTACATCCGTGATGCCTTTGCCACGGCCAAGAAGAACGACGAGCGTGTCTTCCTAACACACCTAACGAGTACGACACACCACCCGTTCGGCATGCCCGCCGAAGAACCGTACGTCCACCTTACCGGCGACAATAAGTATGACGACTTGTCGCACTACGTCAACGCTATCGGCTACGTGGATCGCTGGCTGGGCCAGATCCTAGCCATCCTCGATGAGGAGGGCGCGGCGGACGAGACGCTGCTCGTCCTCGTCGGCGATCACGGCCTCTCTATCGCCGAAAATAACGGCATCACGCCTTACTATAATTCTAATATTGGCAACTTTCACGTGCCTCTCGTCGTCTCCCACCCGAAGCTGCCGCATATCGACATCAACGACGCTGTCGTGTCTCTTCAGATCCTCCCGACGATTCTCGACCTCCTGATTGAGACGGGGTCGCTCTCCGAGGCTGAAGAGGGCGCTGTCCGCGACCTGGTCCGCAACTACGAGGGCCAGTCCCTCATCCGACCGCTCCGCAAAAAGTCGGTCGCGACAGGCGAAGGCGACTGGCAGTTCACTATCATGAATCCCGGCAGGGCCACCCTGTCGGTTCGCGACGCCCGGACTCCGAACCGGCGCATCATCGTACCCATCGTCGAGGACACTGAGTGGCGCTTCACCGACTTGTCCAAGGACCCTCACGAGAAGGAGCCTGTCCTTTCCTTTGGCTTCAAGTCGTTCCTGCGTGCCGTGGAGAAGAAGCACGGTCTGGACGCGTCCAAATGGGCCGAGGATGCGGCCTTCATGTCCCGATGGTGGGTGGATGAAAACGCGAAGCGTTACCGCTACGACCCCAAATGATACCTTACCTCATATAATACTTGTCGTTTCTTTGCATGGAGTTTGTCTTACACAAGGCGGCTGTTTTCAACAAGCATATTTCTGTTTGTTTCATGTTATTTCTTTACCCCCAGGCGAAGGTGTTGGGATATATCTCGCCATGTACTTATAACGTTGGCTAGCCCATGTGCTTGTCTTCGTAAAGGGGGGACGGGAGTCTCGGAGCCTGGCGCATGGTGGTAACATGACGTTACGAGAGTGATCGGTGCAAGGAGCACGGCGTCCAAATCAATGTACAAGCACAATAGAGCGGCATTCGCTCTGTTCAAGACGGGCTCGGACGTGTCTGTTGCCATGAACTATTGTGCGACCGGTCGAAGGACGGGGTCGTAGGAGTGATAGGCGTTACTGTTAGATGAAAGACTTGACATGCCCGGCTTTAGTCATCGGAAAAGGTCTCGACGGCGCATAGGTCGAGTTCCGACAGAGGCATGGCGTATGAAGGCACCACTCCCGACAACGGCGTCGATCGCCATGGTGCTATGGCCTTTTACACCCAAGCCGACCATGAATCTCTAGGTATCTACCAGGCTCCAAGAGACCGTGATGCGGAGGTTCCCAGAAGTTCCAGCCGCCGCCGGCCCCCCATTCCTTCACTCCACAAGGGGCGTCATTCTGTTACTGCAAGCATCCCCCTTGCAACCTCCCCGCCTCCGCACCGCTTCGAACAACCCGGGCGAATCCGATCGGTTGATTACCTTATTCTGGCAGTTGCGGATTCGAGAAAGCCCGGTAGGTCAGAGCGCGCGGGTCGTCGTCCGACGCCATCCGTTGTAGATAAGTGAGCAATAGTATACGATTGACCACCCCCGCGGGTGCTCGGTGCTCGGGCCGGGGGGGGGAGTGGGGGAGGAGTCAGGTCATGGTTTCGAATATACAGCAAACGAAGTAGATAGAATGTTTGTTTTTGCTTTGTTTGCTTGCTTGCGAAAAAAGGTTTTTCTCGGGGGCCGGCCGGAGGCTTGGCGCGGAGAATTATTCACGTCCGGGGCGCCGCGCCCGTGATGATGGGAGTGGGGGAGGGAGGGGGAAGGGATTAGGTAGCTGGCCGTACGAGACGTACTGTACATGTCGACGCGACGGGACTTCCGCCCGGTGTTTGCTGCTGCTGCTGCTGGTGCTTCTCTGCTTGCGTGATGCACCATCGCGAGGCGGGACGCGACCAGCTGTCCGTGGTCAACGCTCGCGGCCCAAGGTATGGATTGGGAATGGGATGGGGGTGATTAACTTCCACCCCCCTTCCCACTCTCGGGGTTCTGGGCCCTTGTGGCGACTTGCCAAAGCGGTGATGCCTGCCCCGTATGTGCCATATTATAAGACGCTGCATGCTATCACATTGTATATGCGGCGGTCGTGTGTAAGTCGACCCATCAGCCAGCCAGCCAGCCAGCCAGCTACCGGGTCTTTCTCCGTTGATCACATGTCGGTGTATGCTGCTGCCCACCTGTGAAATTACCAAAAGATGAACCGGCGGTGGTGGTGGTGACCGGTGTATGCCGCTGATATGGGGACGTGGATGCGAGCGGCTGGCTGAGTGCCATATCTGTGAGTCCTGTCTGGGGTGGGTGATGAGGCGAGCTAATGCCATGATTTGCTGCTGCTGCTTTTGGATGCCACTGGATGGCCATAGCGACGTTGTGTATCTCTGTAGATACATGCCTAAGAGGTGCGAGCGCCCGCGCGACTGGGCGATGGTGATGCGCAGGGCACGGGAGAAGCGAGCACGCCCACGAAGCCACGCTGAATGACACGCGGGTAGAGCCTTGGCTTGGATAGCCGTATGAGCGAGCGGGTGTGCGAGCCTGTTTTGGCGAGCGGTATCATCATCAGGGACAGTGTCTCCTCCTCGTGCAAATAGATAGCAGCACGGCGTGCCCTCGTCTTCGGCCTAGCAGTCAAGACCCGTTGCACGCCAGCCATCATCAGCATCACCCGTCACATCGCTGCTCCATTCACCCATCATCATCACCGCGTTCCCGCCATTTGCTTTTTTTTTTCTTTCCGTCCATGGTAGCAATGTAGGATCCAAGGGATGAGCGCATGCATCGGCCGCTGCGGGACCCCCATTGACTGCTTTGCCGGTCTTGAAAACCCCGTCAGACAACTGCCGGAGGTCCCCTCGTCCAGATGCGACGACGACGACAGACCGACCGACCGCCCGGGGAGGGGACTCGTCGCGTGTTGCACGACAGCGGAGCGGGTCGCGGCATGTAGACGCTAGCGTTGTACTACATATCCGCGAGGTGCTATGGTTGATCGTGGTGTGAGTGAGTGAGAATGGCATCGCTCGTTGATTCGAAACACTGGAAGAAAAATCACCTCGAAAAGCGCGCGCGCTGTTCACGAGGGTCGCTTTCTGTGCGAGCCTTGTCCAAGCATACATGCACACATTCGTATAACACACGCCACGCGCCCTCTCATCCTCACTCACTAGTCGGCTGTTTCTCGTCGTCGTCGTCGTCAGTCACCGAGGCGCAGCGACGCCCATTGGGCTTCAGGGACCAACCCCAACGTCGGCCAGTATCCGGCGCTGTACGAAGTACCCTGCAGCCCGCCGGTGAAGAATCGCGTGGCTGCAGCTCGCGTCGGATGGCGCCTGTTTCGTCGTGTTCGGCGTATGCAGGCAGGGTCCTCTCGCACGTCGTGACATGGTCAGCAGCCTGGGCTATGCGTGACTGAGTCTTTCAGCCGCACGCCCCCTGATGAGGCGACAGCGAGCTTGCTTCCTCCGAGAGCATGGCTTGCAGCACGCGCACGATGGCGCACGAGCGCCCATCGACGGCTACAGGGCTTCGGGAAATGCAAATGACCAGTCACTTCGTCAGCAATGCCAACATCTTCACCTCGCGAGCGCCTGGGCGTTGTTGTGCAGAGATGAACGTCTCGCCCAACAGACCGCGGGCATACCGAACAAGCCCAAAACACGCAGGGCCAGCCGTCAGGTCCCGACGAGGCATCACCGCCTCCATTCCGCCGGGGGATGCCTGCCTTCTCGCAGGTTCCAGCACGTCGTTAATCCGGCATCGGCCGCCAGGGCTCGACACCGGGGCATTTGTATATCCAGGGCGGCAATATTAGGGCGGTCATCAGAGACCGACAACGCTGCCAAGCGCATCTTGGACGACAGCTATGTTCTCGGAGGGGGAAAAGAAAAAAAAGAGATACGGCAGGGGGCGTGTGATGCATACTGGAATATTCCACGGCCCCTTCTAGACCTCCCACGCCCGTGTCCAGGCAGCTGGGCCAACGAGTCTTCCCGCCCACTGCAACCAAGACAGCTCGAGCAGGCATCAGGTGCAAATGTGTCAAGGGCGTCAGGTCCAGACCGCAGGTGCCGAGAAGCGCCGCGCCCCAAGGCAATGGTCACTGTCAGCCAACGCGTTGGGCCGCGTTGAAGCCATCACCACGGCCAGAGTCCCACCGCGGTCGCGTCAGCAGGACTGGAGCCGACTGAAAATAGTCTTTGATGCCTGCTGCCCCGCAGCCTGAAGGGCAACGGTCGAGAATGTTCACAACGGGGCCAACATTAAAGAGAGAGAAAAAAATTGCACGCGCCGCGAAAGGTACCCCATGGTCCATCTGAAACACAAGGCCCTGTCGAGGTGGCCTGACTGCCATTAGACTAGTTAATTCAAGCTCCAGAGTAAGCGAAGCGTGGCCACCGAACTTGGCCAGCTGTGGCTGCCGCTGGCTCACGCCGCGTGGACACTCTGCCAATCGGTCGCATCCGTCAGCCAGCTGGGGTGCGGTGCTGTGCTTCGCAGCCCGTGTCAACTCGAACTGGAGCTTCCCTTCATGTCACTGTGATTGACTTCTGTGAAACCCTGGTGGAGCACGCGGTCGCCGCCTCGCCTCTGTCTGGTCCGCCGCTCACGGCTTGGCCGGGTGTCGGGGCGGAGCCGAGGCCACGCTCTTCAGCAAAGACGACGGTCAGACCTCGTATGATATTGGTCGACGGATTCGCTTGGGCTCATCCCCCAAGAGCCTCTATACCTCAAAGGACACAGAGGCCTACCACGATGGCGTCGTCCATGCCAGAGAACCGGCTCACGTGGTTACGCAGACAGTCGCCGAGACATCCGGCCGGTGCGGGTGCAGGCCGTTCCGTTCCTGTTGTCTTGATGCAGGTCCGGGAATGCCGCCTGGGCAAGCCACCGCCGCAGCTAAGCTCGCGTCTTCCAGATTGGTTGAGCACTCGCCCTCGCCAGACGCAGACAGACGATGCTGAAATGTCGCCTTGATACAGTTACGATGCCCCTCAATTGCTGACACAATCTTCCGAGGGGGCCCAGGCCCCATAGCTGGCCAGCTTAGGCAAGCCATCCAATGGTTCCCCAACCAAGACCGAATTTAAAGTTTGCGCCCTGGCAGACGATGCGCCAATGGACGCCAGCCTGATTGGAGGCGCCGGTAACTCTCCTGGCGTCGTACCAGCTGCCTCAACAGCAAGACGAGTACATACGTACGTATGCAGAACTCGGGGCTTTTTTTGGCGTGAGGCTCAGAGCAGGTTGAGCAGGGCTGTGACACCTGAGCCAAGCCAGCCAAGCCCGCCCACCTCGCAGAAACCGTGGGGGCACCGCTATTGCTGTACCACCGTCCCATGCGCAGTGCGCACAGGGTCCTCACCGGGCGGGGACGACAGAAGATGTTGCACGAACTGCCAAGCTGGGCTGGTCAGCGCTGCTCGCGGTCTGGACCGCCGAATCCTGGCCGCTTCTAGACGTGAAGCACGAGGACGAAGCACCCGTCGACCAGATGTACGTAGTTCCGCACAGATGGGACGCGGGTCGGCAATTAAAGTCGCGGGTCGGCATCTGCTTGCTGAAGAGTCTTTAGGGGCCTGGGCCCTTCAAGGCGTGCGCTTTTCGGAAGAAAAGCAGCCAGACAACCGGATGATTAGCGGGCGCCGCAACGGCAGAGACAGCCGGCCACGGCGCTTCCTCGGAAAGGGGCCGACAACGGCATCCGTCGCCCGCCCTGCTGCCAGGTGTTCGCAGGCAGTGCCGTCCTGCCGCGCCCCGCGGGTGAATCCACCGGGCGGTGGCTGGCGCCTAGAAGCGGGTGACGGGCAAAAGTAATCCTTGGCTTGGTAGGTAGGTTGACGACAAAGCGTCACTCTCATTCCGTCGGTGCCCAGGCACTGGCTTGACTCAAGGGAGATTGCTGCGCTCTGCGAGCTCGAAAAGGCAGGGATGATGAAAGGCAAAGGGTATTCAAGGTGCGGTAGCGTGCATGGTGTGCCCATGTGCTGTAAAAGCCAGCGAACAGCATCCGGAGCGGGGTTGTGTATTCAGTTCCCCATCGAAGGTTTAGGTGGTGATCTGTGGCGGCAAACACATCTCGATCCGGTTCCAGTCATCCCGGGTATGCGCATAACGGGTCGCTCTGGCGGCGATGGACACAGATCCAAGGACTACTTTTCGTGTCGCGGAGCCGAGAGCAAGTCGTGATGGAAAGTCGCAGGAGCATCGGGAGACGCAATTTATTGCCGTGCTGCACTCGGCTGTCCATGTTTCGTTATACCCGGCATGCATCGACGATGTGATGGATTCTTGCTTGGCTCAGGGGAGTGCTGCGGAGGTTTAGGTCCATCTCTCGCCACTTGCTCCGGCCGGTGACAGGACAAGACACAAGACAAGTTTTTGTTTGTTTCGTTCATTGCCCCATGGGGACCACCATTTTTCAATGGGCATCGCGAGGTGGGGGTCTAGGTGAGTGAAGCTCCGTCAAGTCCGTCTATCCTCGGCCGCTTCGTCTGGTTGAGCGACAACAGGCTGGCGGGCGGGTGGCAAATCCGGACCCACACCTTCCCCTGCCGGCGGGAGCTCCCTGGCCGATCAGTTAAGGTGGGGAGGACGTGGTGCGAGCGGTTACAAAGTGCAGCCCTTGTTGAGAGATGTTGGATGTGTCACCATTGGCTGAACGGCCATCGAGGGCCAGCGAGGAGCAACTCGATGTCCGGATGAGGTGGATTTGATGCGTCTGCGCAGATCAGGTCGCCATGTGGAAAGTGGTGCTGCTCGCTGAAACATGGCGGTAAAGGCCGTGGACGCAGAAAGCCAGCCAGGATCACCGATGGAGCAGCGGCGTTGATGTCCAACATACTGTGTAGGACCGAAGTGGTAGTAGTATGTGCCTAGTAAGTAGCGTTTGGGCAGCGAGCGGCACCCATAGCAACGGCGAGTCGAAGCGGCATGTCGGTTTGAGAACAATACCAACTACTGGCATTACAGTACGCGTCAGTTGCGAGTACATTGCGTGGTGCCCACCTCTGGACATGGCAGGACTGACGGTCGTCTCGGGGCGGGGCTTTTCAGACGACGACTCGCCCACATGGCTCCGTTTCAGACGACGCCATCTGGCCGTACGAGCAGAGGCAACAAGCTGGACCCGGAAAAGGGCTGCCACGTTTTGCACGGTGCTAGTAGTGGAATCGACGGCTGCCGCAGATGAAGTGCCCAGCGGGGGACTATCGAATGTTCTCGTTGGATCGAATGTGAGTAACCCTGCACTAACTTAGTCCTGGGTTGCTCGACAGTGTATGCACCTTTGACAGGTCGACCCCTTCTTTCTTTAACGCGCGCCCAGGACAGGGTCGCCTCGCAAGCCGCGGCAAAGGCAGCAGCAACAAACAGCAGCTGACGGCCTCCCTAATAAGCGTATCGACGCAACGCTGCTGGATGACAACACTGGTCGAGCATCTGCCGTGATGGCTACAGCCCGCAGCCCACAGCCGGTCTTTCGAGTCGCGCGTGGCATCCGCGGGTTTCGCATTTGAAGGTTGACGGGTTGGTCCATCGGAGCTGAGCCCAGCAGACCATTCGTCTCCGTAATAAACTGGGGTGCGCGTGGCCGGGCTTGTGGGAGAGAGGAGAAGGGGCCGAACGAAACGTGGGCCGGACACAGGACAGGACTAGCAGTAATTAGGACCAACGGCGCTCCGTTATAATGTGCTGGCCCGATCGAAGACGGAAGTGAGTCGCAAAACGGAGCGGCTGCCCGCGAGGTGCATTTGGACGGAAGCCGTGCTGGCGGTGGAAGCGAGGCGGGAGACGGAAACGGTGCGCGGATTGGCCTCCTCGATCGGAGATTTGCAGGGACATCAAGGAGTCGCCGATGGCGCTAGCCTGAATTAGGGCACAGCCTCGAAACGCGCCAGCTCGCCTCGACGGGCAGTCAGACACGACGCAGAATAGTACCTAGATAAGGTAGGTACGTTAGTACTTAGCACTACTCTTCTGTGCCTGCCTGCCTGCCTGCCTGCGTACTGCCAACCCGTCCAGCAGTGCAGTCGGGCTGCAATTGGAAGGGTCCATTGCACGCACACAAGCAGGGCCCGCGATACCGACGACTATGTATCCGAAACGCGGCCAACGGCGCCTCGCAATCCTAGGTGGCTCCGCTTATGTTTCTCTGCTGTTGAACCCTCTGCCCTGTCTCACGGGTTGGGCAAACGCACCAATTACCTAACTTGCCTGCCCTACCTGCCCAGCCCTGGTACTGCCTACTCTGGAACCTGAGGTATGGCGGGCAGTGCAGTCTGCAGCAGGCTGTCGCATGCTACAGCGCATACATACATACTACCTGCCTGGGTGCCACCTGCCCCGGCACACCCCCAGCCCTGCAACCTCCCTGCCCTGCGCCAGGGACTGATGCAACTACCGGGGCGCCGCCGCTTCACCAGGGATAACCTGCCTTTGCTCCTCGACTGGCAGGTAAGCCCCAGGCAGCCAAGCCTTGCCTGCTAGACAAATGAAACCTGCGCTCCAAGACACCGCCCCCGACGCGCAAAACGGCGACCCTACACGGGCAATACGTGGTAAACAGGTGGTACAACGCACGGGCACCGTCTTGCCAAGATGGCCGTCGTGTAATCGCGTTTGCAGGGCGGGACAGCAGCAGAGCATCGCGGCCTCTGCGCCAAGCGGTGCGTACGTACGTATGCCCGCGACACCTAATACTGATCCTCTGCGCCCCGATGAGTCACATGGTGCTCCCAGGCCGTCCCGGCAACACGCCGCACGGCAGGCGGGCATCATGGATATCCCATTCCGGCCTGCCGCCAGGGGACAGCAGCCCATGCCGTGCCGGCGCGCCGAAGCATCGGCCTTTGGAAAGGCTGAGTGAGATGCGAGAGTTCACGCAACAGGTTCCGGCACGTTGTGGTTAGCAGGAATAATAAACTACCTTGACAGCTTACCTAGTACACAAACGCCACAGAACCATCGACGCCCGAAGCTTACGCGGCGGCGGTAGCTCGGGAACGCGGCGGGCGGCGCGGGCGAAGGGATCGCCGGTGAGCCGCCACCACCACCACGGGCACGGCACAAGAGAGACGGCCATGTCAACGCCTGGGGACACTGCTGATTCCATCTGCTGGGCATTTGCCAATAGGCGTGGCCACGTCGTAGCGGCGTACGGGCATGCTCGCGCAATGGAAATGAGTGCACAAGTACCCGGAGGGCACGGCACAGGCACAACCAAGTCGTACTAGGAAGTTGGTCTAGTAGTAACGTCCAGGGTTCCGCCCGCCTGGCCGCTGTCTCACGCCTCGTCGCCGCGACCTTGTCGCAGTTGTTGCTGGCATGCCGCAGCCGCCCGTGATAGCCGCGGCAGTCAAGTTCCCGGCCGGCGAGATTCAGACACGTCTTGGACTGGTCATCCATCGAGTCCCGTGGCGCTCACGAGACGACGTGACGTGCCGCGAGGAGCACCCTAGCTCTCGCATCAGCACGACGATTCGGGCGTAAGCTTCCCAGTGGTCCCCCTTTTGCAAGCCCGCCAGCCAAGAGGAAGACGGCGGCGGCATCGGCCTTTGCGACAGGCATCGGACACGGCGCAGGGAAACGCACACACAACCTTGGAAGCAACTAGTCACGGCACCAGGGCGCCGTAGCGCAGGAAAGGCATGAAAGGCTACTCTGCTAGACACGTTGCTGGCTTCAACTCTACTCGGCCTGGCCCGGAGGAGCGGGCAAGGCATTGGGGGTTGCCCGCTCGTCGTCGGAGGCCCGACGCAGCCGGCCGTGCCGCCCTTGCTTTGGGATGGCGCTTGGCATGCATGGATGGTATGGCGACTGGGGGAGCGCAGGATGGCTTCGAGAAGCCGGCTTTGAGTTTTAGGGCTTGAGGCTGCGACGAAGCAATAAAACGGCCGCCTCGCACGCCTCGCGCCAAGCGGCACATGGGACGAAGCGCGGAAGAACCTTGTGAAGAACGGCTGCAGGTGCTCCTGCTTCAGTATGGCTTTGTACCCACATACTGCGTGCGATTGGGGAGAGTGCCTGGAAAGAAAGAAGAAAAAAAGGAGCCCGCTCGCGCCGTCCGGACGGATAGGCGCAGGCAGGGCGGAGCCCGACTCCGCCGCCAAAATCACCTACGCTTATTTGGTAGGTACGGAGTACAGTGCTGTGTACACACACAAGCCGCCCGGCAGCGGTGGAAGGTGGCTGGGCTTGGCCAAGGTTTTGCGGGCGATGGTTGGCCTCGGGTGGCCGGCTCGTTGGTAAGAAAAGCAGCCATCAATCGGTCGGTCAGCAGACCACGAGCAGAAAAGACGCGTCGGTAACGGCTAGCTGCAAGCCTGGGCAAGTACCGCTACGTACATATGAGCGAGCGAGCAATGCATCGTGCGTTGCAGCCCGCCAAAGAAAGCAGTGGCCCCTGTGAGCCTTTGTGTTGATGCGGCCCCCCGTCTTGGTTTTGTTCCTTGCCGTGCGCAAAAATAAGCCCTGCCGTGCGTGCGTCTTGAATCAACTTGAAGATGGCCAGCGTTGCGCTGTGGCGGGCGTTGCCGCCAGGTACAGTGGGCGTACCTACCAAAAGGTACCCCCGCGCAGGGCCGTCCCCTGCTGCGCGGCGCTGGAAGGGCCGGAAGTTGCCCTGCAGGACAGGCGGCCGCGTAATAGCAGGTAAGATCCATGAAAAAGGGCACATTGCGCGCCTCGTCAAAGCAGCTGCCTCTCCAAATAGAGTGACGAGCGAAAAGCCGAGGCGGCATTTTCTTCAACGCACGTGCAATGCAGTGCTATAATTGCACAAGGACAGGTCGTTGGGCAATACGTACATACAATATAGTCATGCACTGTAACAAAAACAACAGCGACGACAAACAACAAAGCGTAAGAATTATGCGGAAGCCCAACTGCCAGCCCATGCCCCCGGCACCCCGGCATCAGGGAACAAAAGCCTCCTGGCGAAGCCCGACCGACGACGACGACGACGACGACGACGACGACGACGCGCACGCCCCCCGGCTCCCCGGTAGCTGCATGTCCCGCGCTGCGCGGATGCTTGGGGGCACAGCAACGGAACGCGGCGCAGCCTGCCCAGCGCCCCGCTACAGCGCATACCCGCGCTTGAGGGGCATGGATGCAATTGCGTTGTGCGCCTACTGGGGCGCGGGTGGGTGCGCGGCCTCAGCCGATCCACGTACCGTGGACACCCCATCCATCAAAATCGTCGATCGAGCCACCCCAGCTCACACGCCCCCCGGCCCATCCATGCCAGTCCCAGTCGTGGGAACCCCCCCCCCCCCCCCCTCCCCTGCTCTCGCAAAGACAGTGACTGGCAGGTAACCTGCGAACCAAGGCCCCGAGACTCATCGCGCTCATCGAGGCCCATCGAGAAAAAGTGACCCTGCCCTCCCTTCCTCCCTTTACTTTTAACAAGGCTGGCCTCCCACACACACCCCCCAACCTTGCTCGCATCTTCCTCCTCTTCCCTCCAGATATATTCAAACACACAAAGACGCAACAGCGGTCCCTTGTGATAGCTCCTCCTGTCCGCCACCAACTGCTTCTCACGCTCGCCGACCCACGCTCGCCTGTGTATACATAAGCACCGGCCACCTACCCACGTCTGACATCCATCTATCTCTGGCAACCAGATCCGATTCGAGCAGACGCCCACCCCGGCCTAGGCACGATTCAGGACGCCCCTTCATTTGGGTAAAAATACCCTTCTTCTCAAACCAAAGACCCTTGCCGAAGAAATCGACAAGACAGACATACCCCTTTTGGGTTATCAACACTGAGGCCTGTGCCCGCGTCCGCGGCCCCCCTGTCTCACGCAGGACTTATACACATACACACACGCACACACACTTAGTAGGGCAACGCATATATACCTGCACCATGCCCAACCGACCAGCCAGCAAATCATTCGTCTCCTCCTCTTCCTCCTCGTCGTCAGACTCGGACGCGTCCATCGACTCAACTTCTGTCGCCGGCTTCCGACACAGCATGGACTCCACCGCCACCCGCCCCGTCGCCTCGGTCGAGGTCTTGCGCTGCATGCGCTGTGCTCGGGCTGTCGAGGCTACCTCAACAGACGACGTGAGCTCGACGGGCATGGTCCGCATCGCCCACAACCTCTACTACTGCGAGAGGTGCGCCAAGATGGTGGGCTACAAGTAAGCGGCCGCAGGCTGGCCCGTGGTGGCTTACACACACACGCAACCGACGACAACGACGACGACTACGATTACTCTTTGCTATTGGAGCGACTACCCTGTTTTACCGGCGCTTTCATGGCATCGATACACAACGACATGTGTCACCTTTTAAGCGACCGAAAATGATACCCCCAAGCGAATCCCATTTGTTTTTTATCATCACCTTGCCGGCACAAGGACGCCTCCCACAGCCGCGACGAGCGAGCCACAGCTCGCCTAGATGGCCCGGTCCATGGCGAGATGCTTGTCTATGCCAGGGAAAGAAGCGCCTATCGCCCCTCGAACCCGGCCATGGCTGAGCATGCGCCTCTGCTGCGCTTGCATTTGGAGTTGTGTCGTGGATGCGAGACACTTGGCGCGTCGATGACTCGGTCTGCACCATCAGCATAACCTCGGGCAAGTCAAGGTTCCGGTTCGGATCGGTGATGCCGAGCAGCGACAGCCGCCAAGGCACGCGATGGCATCCCAAAGCCTAGCTGGACAACCCAATAGGGCCGAAGCATATCCAAGGCTGATGCCCAACTCAGCGTCGTGCAGCAGAGCTGCGCCATACCCTGGTCCCTGTTTCGCATCGCCTCCCCCGGCGCCCGGCCAACCACGCTGCGTTCGCGTTTCTCCCTGGTCGCCTTGTTCGTCGGCCTGCATGCAGGCAATGATGCCGGGACATGGCACGAGGCTGTGCCCGCAGCTGGGAAGGCACGAGAGAATGACAGATGGGGGCGCCTCGATCTGAACATTGATGCTGCTATTCTTGTCTGCGCGTTGCGGCATTTGGCTCGAGCGGCAGGCTGCCTGCGGGCTGCCGCTGCAATGGACGCCCATTCCGCCGAACAGCGCAACAGCAAGGGTGGCCCATGCGTCGCCTTTTGACACTTTGCAGCGCACTGGTCATGTCGCACGCCGTGCAGTCTGCCACGAAGACGCCGTTGCACCACGGGGTTTCAGCGACTGCTGCGGCCATGTCCCCGTTCGGGGTTCGCTGCGGCGGCGACGGCGGGACCGCCACGGTCCTGCGCCATGCGCGACTGGTTTTGGCGCCGGAGCTCACGTCCAACTTGGACACATGCGACCCAGTCAGGCTACGGGAGGGGGGCTGTTTGTATGCTGGGGAAACCCGCCGGCTATGCAGATGGGGAAGGTTGCACAGCCTTGAACGAGGAGGTGGGCTGGGCGTTACAGTAGCAGCGAGATGGGAGCAAATGAGGACAAACTGGACAAGGACATTTCAGAATGTGTCTTGCGGAGGACGAGGGACAGGCTGCTGGGTCAGCCCGTTTGACGACATAATTTAGATGACGATGAATATGAAATCACTGGCCTCGTCGCCTGCATACACACATACTAGTCTCTTGTCTGTCTTTGTCTTCTCTTATCCCCATCATTTTTTGGCTACAATTTTCTCTCATCGTGCCGCCTGCAAAAGCAGGCCATTTCGTCGAGCCTCGCACGCAAGGCTTCCCCGGTGCCATGTGGTTTTGTCAATTGGCCGGCGTCCGTGCGCCGCAGGGCGCGCCGCTTAGGTGAAGCATCTGCGACGGGCCCTTTTCCATCAAGGGGGGACGACAACGCTTGCTTGCCTGCTTGGCTCACCAGTTCGTCGCATCTTGTACGGCTATTGCCCGTTTTGCTCTGGCTTTGGAACACACAAGGGCAGGAGACGACACCAGCCTCCCCCCGCCCGCCAGAGATTCAATCGTATGGTCGCTTTGTGCTGTTGGTTAATAGCGAGCCCTCTGGCTGCAACAATGGTGGGACATGGACGGATTGATGGGTCTGGTGGGGCATCGATCGAATGGTTTGAGCGGCCTATATTGTCGACTGGGAGAACACAATAGAGGACGGCTATTCAATTAGTCGCGGCCTGCATGATGCGTTTGATCTTAACTCGGAAATAGATGGACAGTGCCGACTCGAATAAATAAAGAGCAATGCTGTTCGCAAGATGGAAAAAAACCCAAGGCTTCTTTACTGCACGGTACGGTACCTACCAGTACTGTAGCATGCGTAGCAAGAAAGTAAGGGGGTGCGCTACACTCTCCTGACGCTTAGAGCCAAGTCTGCTGCGAGTAGCAAGCATGTCTATCAAACCCGAATAGGGCTTCCTAGTAGTTACAAGACATGACTCAACAGCAACTCCTCCCCACTACGTCCATCTCATCCCGCAAAGCCGTAGAGGCCCCCCTATGCTGCGTGATGTGTTGCCGAAACATGCAAGAGGTTAGCCTAACTAAGCGCTTTTAAGGAAAACGACCGTAGTAGCCATTGATGAGGCTTCAATTGGCGTGGGCGCAGTCGAGCGCCTGAACGTTTACTACATGCACCGATCCCTGTTAGGTGCTAAAGGTGAGCCTTCTGTAGCAAATGGAGGTACTATAGCGCAGACACTGGCTACGGCATTGCGCGCATCGCAGCAATATGTTTTGGTGCCATCGCCTTGGCAACGCGATCAAGGGTCCTCCATTACGTGACCGAGGATGCCACCTGATTCGGTGCGGACTTTGAGTGTCTGGTAGGTTTTGTTGCTGCGAGGCGATTGGCTGTGATGGCCGCCGTGACAATTTGCGAGGATATGTCTAGAACCGGGCTCATGGGATTGTCGGTCGGCGAATTTTCCTTTTACCGGGGTTGAATATCAAGTTTCGCAACGGCTTGCAACGATACATCTCAAAGTGCGCTGAACGGCCGAAGAGTCATCTTTGATAAGTCATGTGAGTGTCGTTATACGTCAAGTTCCAGTCTCATAGCACGTAAAAGACTGCATACCATCCGTGGGAGCCGAGCTCTGGGAAATGTACCGCATCAATGGCATGTCAAACTCCGGATAACACGTCGAGTCAGTAGAGGCTTTAGAAAGTGCATAGAGTATCCTATTGATGCTGCCTTGCGCTTACAGGGGTCTAGCTATTCCGTCACGGGCTGAAATTCATACGCAGATCTAAAGGCGCGAAAGAGAGCAAGTCTCCTCGCTTAGTCTATTCGTCGCTTTTATAGTCAACCTTTTCCCGCTTCGCCACAGACATGTAGACGGGCCAAGAAGCCCGCGCTATCGCGCTGGATTTACAATCGTTGGCAAGCGGCTGGTCTGTGCAGTGTCGTCGTCCATCTATAGCAACTTTCAGTTTTCGATCGCGTAGAGTATAGATATAGGTGAGTTAACATACCAGCCTCTTGCAACGTCTCAAAAGCTCAATTACTCAGAGCCCCAGGGGTTACGGCTTTCCATGCACTCTTTCTTACAGATGCATGGCTATGTGTCCGGATCAATTCAGGGAGCCACTGACCATAGCCAGGTTTTAATGCCTCTGGGCATCGCCATTCTCCACTCAGGCTCACTTCCTGCGCCTGCTAAGTATAGCAAATCGGGCGCTGCCCGGGTATGTGCTGCCTGCTGACGCGGAGCTGTGCACGGATCCGAAGGACTCTATTCCAGGACTCCGAGCATGTCAACTTCCGCTGCAGCCTAGATGAACATTTAGAGTCGGCAAGGGCAATACTTTGGCCTAGGATAGAGCCCTTGTAATATCCTGGCTGGCATGCCAAAGCGTTGCTTTTGAGGCAGCTTTGACACCATATGCGAAAGGTCCTACGTGGAATTACGAGCAGTAACTTCTTCACGCCATGCTGCTTGCGCAGGTCACTCGGTTACCATCAATCTATCCTCGCCCATAAATCTCAGCGCATAATCGGAGAGGTTGCATGACGGGGCGCCTTCATGTTACGTTGACGTCCGACCCTGCCCGCGGCATAGGACCATTTTGTCAAGTGGAGATGGATGATCCTTGACCATGGAGCAACTAAAGAAGAAAATTCCGAGTTCCAAAGGCCACTGGGCGGTATTCTTGCTTTCCGGTATAGTCAAGAGGGTGATGCTCGCGAGTGCAGCGTGCATCTGCTGCACAATTACTTCCTGTACTCTAGGTTATGAAGACATCCAAATGATATCCGTCAGCCAGGGTTACGGGCTGTCCTCCTCGTCACGGTGCTTTTGTACGTGCGGTGGCGGAACGTGGCGGACAACGTTGGCTATGCTGCAAGGTCTCAGTTGAGTGCCAGAGATTCAAGTGCCACGTACGACTACCAGGGCACATGCAGCACCAGAGAGGAGACATACGCCAGGGTCCAGCCGTCTTAACCAGCAAAGGAAATACTACTTGAGTTGCTAATCAGCGAGTCCCAGCCAGCCTGGCCAGCAACAATACCCATGTCTGAGGGGAAGGACGAATAGTCCCCGTGCGATGGCACGACAAAATCAAAGCGCGGATGCGACGGTCCAGACCTTGCTTCACCCACTGAGTGATCGGCAAAAGCGCTTTCAGCAACGTCAAGACAAGCAATTCTTTTACCGGCGCACACATAGTCTGAGGTGAATGCGACTGAGACTATCGCGCCACCTTGGACACGTTTCAGACATTACACATGCCCAAGCTTGTCCAACTATCTGAGTTCGCCTCTGATAAAATCATTAAGGTAGCTGCATGCCGCCGTCTGGCTTCAATGGGGACTCGTCTCTAATCTACCTCTACTCGACCAGACGTCAGATTTGACTTGAACGCATCTTGGTTTAGCAACGTTTCCTTAGCCATCATAAAGGTTACTCTTGCTAATTTGGCATTTTTTGTTGCATTAGGGCTAGCGAGCCCAATTCCGAACAAAACGGCTGAGAAACGACAAGGAGGATCAGTCAGTATTCCCTATAAAATTAATACCTAGTATTAACTATATATAATACTAATATTTTAACCTTAGCTTATAAATATAATTTTATTATTAAGTATTATTATGCTTATAAGTTTTTATACTTATATTATACTAATAGAATTAGATCTATTTAGAGGTAAATATTTATATACTATTATATTAAGAGATTTATTTCTAATATAATAAACTAAAACTATAAACTTAATAGGTAAGTCCTTTCTCTATTTTAATATCATTCTTATTTATTCTAATATATATAGGGCTAAGGGGAAATATAAGTTATAATTAAGTAATTATAAGAAAAGATATATTTATTAAGTAAGTTTATAACGGGGCGTTAGGGCCGAAAGGCTAACGCACGTAACGCCCCCGCTTGGCGGGCTACTAGAGCCCGTTTCTCAGGCGTCATAGAAGCTTAGATCTCTAGGCCTCAGTCTTACAGTTAACGACCCACTGAAATATATCCCCTCTGGCTCTAAGATCCTTCGTGCCCTTACCTAGCTACGCACGCGGTTGAGCGTGGCCGTTACAAAGTTTAGGATAGGTAATAAGCTATCGTCGGGAGATTTCAGTCGTAATAAGGAGTCCTGAAGAAGGTTTAGCTTAGTCGACTATAAATGGGTTTCTATCTATGTTTAGCTACTAGTAATAGGGAGTTTTTGCTCGACCCTATATTTCGATATTAGATCCCTAAAGTATGGCTAGGTAGCCACTTCTCACTGCTTAAGAGCGAGGGAGACAGTTTATGCCTCTGGTCCCTCCCTCTCCTTCGTTCCACTTTAGTTCTCTCTCTCTGCCTGTCGTTGTGTCTCTCTGCCGTCCTTGTTACTAGCAGCTGGATGTTGACGGGGGTTTGTGCAGTAGTTCGTTCCGAGGAAAAGAATCGGACAAGGCCGGAGAAGGACGATTTTAATGGAAGTTTTCGGGCGTGGGCCAGGGTCGTACGTTGATGTCTCTATTACGTACGGGCGGGAAGGTTCTCCGTCCACCCTGTTTCCGTTCACGCAGTGCCTATCTTGTCTAATCCGGCGCTGAGCCTCGTCTCGCCCCATGTTCAATGTCAAGCACATACCCATCGCAGTGCAGCGCTGCGCAGCACAACGCCAGCAGGTAGGACTCGCGTAAGGGGGCGGTGAGTGAGGCACGTGATGGGTTTGCGTCCAGTCTTAACTGACAAAACAAATCTCAAGTCAATGAATGGGTACTTTGAAGAGAGACGGCTTGGCATGAGTACTATGGCCGGACCCCGCGCCGAGGGTGGCACGAACAGGGAGGAACTCTCTATTTCCGTGTTGGGCAGGCAGCAGCCGCCGTCTGAAACTGGCACGCCCAAGGGGTTTTTTCTTGGCCGTCATTGTCTTGTCCGTTACGTACTGTACTTGGCTGTAATGCGAGCAGTATACCCAGCACACGCGTGCTCCCCCGTCTCGGTTCCAACGCAGGGGCTTATACAGACTCACGGCTGTTGGTCGTACGTACGTAGGAAGTGTGTCGTCGTGCGGCGCGTCGGACGTTATCGCACCCAAAAATAAAGCTCCCTACCTACATGTAGCACGCGTACTACATACGTATTACTGAGCAGTGCAGAATTAGGTAAAGCAAGGTAGTTTACTTGGTAGCGCCGCGCGGCCCGCCGCGGGGTTATCTGGAATGCGGTCCCTGGCGCGATGAAACGGAGGCGTGTGGACAATGGCAAGCCCAGTCCCCCCCGTTTTCATCTCTCTCAATGCCGACACACAATACGTACTTGGGACGTTTGTTGCGGGGCTCCATTGCGGTATATACCGTTACGTACGTGCTTGCAGAACGGTATTGTACAAAGTACCGTGCAATAGTTGAGCCTCATTCTTTTAAAGGGGGGAGGGGGGGTTGGAAGCAAGGGGTTCGCGAAGCAGCCACCACTCCGCACAAGCCCTTGTTGAGGCTCAACGCTGGTTTGCCCCAAGAGTGAGCTGCCTCTTAAATGCCGAGCCATCTTACATGCCAAGCGGGATAATTGCATACTTTCGTACAGCGGGTGCCTAGTATTCTTGTTTACCTGCGCACGTTCCTCTCTCTGGCATCTCCCCATTTCAACAACACCCCCCCTCCCCCCTCCCCCGAGCTGATGGCAGTAGTTGTAGTGGAAGTAGATCCGAATTCCGGGGAAATGGTACGACTAGCGGGCAACCGAGGTAGGGAGGGGTGATCAGCGCGAGCATGGCGAGCACAGCGAGTTACACCATGGCGGGTAGTGTAGTCCTAGCCCGCTGATCTTCATGCCCCCCGTCCTCGTCGTCGACCGGCTTACCACGTGCCCGCTGGACCCTGGGCGTGTCAATCCCGTCCCCTTCTGTTCAGTGAAGGGGAGATTGCCATGACGTATGCGGGGGAGAGAGAGGTAGGGGTGTTTGTGTACTAGTATGACGACGATCTGGACCCGCAACTTACTACTACGTACGTACCGTGTAAGAGTGCGTCTCACTGCAAAACGAAAGACACATGCCTGCATGCATACCTGCCTGCCTTTTGACAAGGGCTTTGTCTCTCGTCGCCATGTCTTGTGTGTAGAATGTACACAGGAACTGCCCCGATAGCCGCGGCAGCCGTCGCCGAGCCGACGCGTGCAGGGACCGCTTAGTCGTCGCTGCGCGTGCGGTGGTCCATCCGCTGGCCAGTTATTACTTGAAGTGTGAAATGGAGTCGCGAGCTTGCGAAAAGAGAGAGAATGCACGGCCCACGCGCGCAAGGCAGGTGAGTGCTTGGAAGCGTTGGGGGCCCAAACGTCAAACACGTGCGTGCAAGGCCCCCCATCAAACCCAAACCCATGGATGAACGTGCTCTCGTTGATCCGTTATTACTAGCAGTAGTGCCCGCGCGCCCGCCCCGACAACGTGCTCAAAAATAGTAGCTCCTCCTACTACTATCGCCTGATGATGGAGGGGGCTCGCCGCCGCCGCCGCCGCCGCCGCACTACAGATATCAGCACGCGCCGACTCTCAGTCCCGACTCCCCCCGACACGGGCTGCTCCTCGTCCTTTGCCCCCCCTGCACGAAAGTACTCGCATCATGACAAGAACACGTGCAGCGGCATACAAACAAACACATACTAATTCAAGGGCCCAAGCTTTTTCCCGGGCCGGTTCGGCGCCGCAGGGGAAGGGCACGGCAACGGACAATGACAACCAAAAAAGTTGGTGGCGGCACGCCCCGAATGAAACAGCACACGGAGCCGCATGATGCCTTTTTTTGTTTATTTCTAATTCATTGTCGCGGAGAGAGAACCTGCGATCCAGCAACAAACTTGGCCCCGTCCGCGGAGACCTGCCCATCTGCCCGCCCGGTGCTCCTCCACCTTTGACCGCTTAAAGGCGGGAGAGGGAGCGAGCAGAGAGGACCAGGACCCTCCGCGCGTTCACGCGACACGCCCTTCGTCCCGGCCCGGTGAGAGCCGCAACCATGCGACGACGGACGCGATGCCCCCCCCCCTGGGGCAAGGGCCCGGGCGCGTAGGCAGCAGTCATGGACTTAGGTTCCAGGCAATGATGTGAAACGGACGGCTGCTGTGCTGCCCCCAATGCCCCTCCACGATGGTACCTAATTGCGCGTTTCCTTGGCGGGAGGGAGCGCTGCAGCACTGCAACTGAAGGAACATTGAGCATTTTAGCGATGTTTGTACTGTGATTCGTGGTACGTGTGAAGCACAATTCATTACTCATACTGTAACGTGCGTACGTGGTCTTGACTGCGTCACCTGTTATTGGCATTACCAACGAACACTACGAGCCTCGCACCAAAAACGTGGTATTCGTCGTGTAAGTGGCCAGCCGGCTAAGCCAGCAAAGGCAGGCAGCACCACTAAAGACGGTCATCCATCCGCCTTGTTTGGCATGCTCCTTGAATCACTACCACCTTGGAACGAAAACAATTGCCCCATGCCACCCCGCGCTTCACGCCCCTAGGAGTTCACGCAACCACGAACTGCAGTACCACCCACGCTGGCGGGGAGAGAGAGGGAAGGCCAAGAAGAAGAGGAAGGATAATAATAATAATAATAATAAACGAGTTATAAATTCATCAGTCGGGAGGGAGGGCTGTGGTTCACCAGTCAGAGACACCCGCCCGCGTTCCTATGAGGTCATGCCGCAGCAGGGGATCATCTCATCCTGCTCGACCCCTCCCCTCCCGCCGGCTCTTTTTCTCACTGTGACCTCATCGCGCAGCTCGTTCACCAGGCACAGGCAGGGCAAGCCCGCCCGACGCGCCCAATAAACCCCGCCGGCCCCCACGAGCTCTCTCCCCCCTCTCCAATTCACCCCTGTGCTGTGTGCTGTTTCTTTTTCCCTTTTTTTGATTTGGCCGAGGAGGCAGTGATCGCGATCCCCCAGGGGTCGTCGCGGGGGAGGGGAGGGGCGTGTGCAGAGGTCAGTTTCCCCCCTCTCTCTCTCTCCGCTACGCACGCCGACGTGTCCCCCCGCCCCCATTCTCCCAATGCAATAATACGAAAAGAGGGAGGGAGAGGGGGGGGGGAGGGCGTGAGCATTTCACCCTCCCCCGCTTATTACCTTTCGACGAACGACCTGGCTCGTTTTCATGAAGGAAGCAAAGCATGGCGGGCACGCATATTGGGATGTATGTATGTTATGAGTCTGAGACTGGTGATGGGATGTCAAAGGCGGTGTACAGTATATGCATACCCAAGAGTCATCCCACGTCTGCCGCCACACGTCGAGCGGCTCTCGCATTTATGCCCCAGGCCATTTCACCATGTAAAACGGCATCTTCCGCTGCTGTTAGCGGCGCGTGTCGAGTCTCGTTGAACAGTGATACAACATTGAGTATCCGTCCGCCATAACACGCGCTACATCTGTCGTGACATGTTCTTTGCAAAGCTCGACAAGATGTAGTCATGGAAAAACAACAGGGGGTCATATACGTCTCGCTCGTTCTTGGCACCTGCTGAGTAGTCAACCACCGAGAGCATCAGACAACGAACCCAAGGCAGGGATAATGCTTCGCAGCGAAAGACGTCCCGTGTACGATGCCACTGCCCAAACGCCAGACTCCAGTATGCCGCGCTCGTCCACACCAGCCCATCGCCGTATGGCCCTCCCTCAAGCTCTCACGTTTGCCCTAGGCTTCATCCATCCATTCGTAAAATGACATCCCCTCACCCCTCCATCTTGACGTCGGTCTCCTTGCCCAGGTTCTTGAGCAGGTAGCTCCGCTTAAAGTACTCGTTGGGATGCACAATCGTCTCGAGCTGGTTCGCCGTCAACACGCCCTCGTCTTTGGCCTTCTTAATCTCTGCCTTGTGCAGATGCTCAAAGACGCTGTGCGAAGGAGGGAGCTGTCAGCACTAGCCTGGCCACACGCAGCATTCATCTCAAGGGGGGATGAAGGGGCCTTACCGGTTGCACGCCATGTGAAACTTCTGGGCTTCCTTGTCCTCCCGGACGCCGCGCAGCACCGCCTGGTCCGTTACGCCCATGGCTTGCACCAGCGTCGACAGGTTCTCCATGTTGAAGTGCCGGTAAGGGCAGCCGTGCGCGTCGCCCGCGCCAGGCTGGTGTTCCGTCAGGATCTTCTGGCAGCTGAAGGGGCTGTAGCCGCCGCCGCGCCGGTTCCCGTCGCCGCCCACGTCGCCGTATGCGTGCCTCACGTTATACCGGTACTCTTTGTTGAACTCGTCGTCTGTCTTGGAGCGCATGCCGGTCCGCCAAAACACCAGCGACTCCTCGAGCGTCAGCCCAATGCCCTTGAGGAAGAGCGTGTACTGCAGGCGCCCGTAGTGCTTAAGGTGCCCAGTAGCGCGCAGCGTGCGGTGCAGGTGCGACATGCACGCGGGGAAGTGCTGCGACAGGTTGTCGATGTTGGACGCGCTGATCTGCGCGCCGATGGGCGCCGACGTGTTGGACATGTAGGATGAGTCGGGCGTGATGAAGTTTTTGGACAGGTGGTTGAGGATGGGCGTGAGACGGTCGTCCTCGTCGAGTCGCGGGAGGGCGCGCGCTGTCAACTGAAGAGGGCATGTTAGTTAGTAGCTCTCGTCGGGCCCAGGGTTCACGCGAGAGGGTATTACCTCGAGCTGCTTGTCAAGCCGGGTAGAAAACTCTGCCACAACCATACTAGACTGCTCGCGGCCGGGCACAAAGGCCTTCCCGCGCTTGAGAAAGACGCGACGCTGCTCCACGAGCTCCGGCACGCGCTCCCAGTCCACCTTGAACCAGGTGTCGTCCTCGGCGTTGCCCTTCCTGGGACCCATCATGGCGGCCAGCTCGGCCGCAAACTCCTCCCTCTCGTTGTCCGTGACGGGCTCCCACCAGTCGAGGTCGAGGCTCGAGACGAAGGCGGACCTCTCGCCGAGATCGTCGCTGTTGAAGCGCATGCGGAAAAGCATCGTCTCGACGCGCGTGAAGCGCCGACGCAGGTCTTCGGTGGACGAGAAGGCGAGGCGGAGGATAAAGTGGCTATAGTGGTCCTTCTGCCGCTGAGAAAACAGCTTGCTAGACGCAGAACTGTTGGTGTCGAGGGGCATATACTTGTCGACGATGGGCTTCATGTGTGTCGCCGTCTCGGCGGGCGACCTGTTGCGGAACGAGCATGCCTCGAGCTCGGCCAAGACTGCGCGGTGTCAGCATGTATTTTGGGCGCACACACGGAAATAAATAAGGTGACGACCTCTCAGCCTGTCAATCGCCCATTGCTCAAACTGCTCGAGCGTTATGTCGGCCGTGGGCGCGTCGGCGTAAAAGTTGAGGCGGTGGGGGTACTCGGCGTCCTTGTACTGCGGCGTGGCGAACTGCCTCTTGCGGTGGTCGAGCACATTGCGCCTTTTGGGGTCGATGCGATTGTGATCGTGTCGCAGCATGTTGACAGCGTGCTTGAGGGAGAGCGAGAGTCGACGGCACGATTCACGGCGTTGAACGTGAGGACGAGCGAAGTTGGGGAGACGCGACGAGACGCGACGGGTGTGGAGTTTCAATTAAGAGCGCGAGCCAACCAAGACGACCTGCGTGACCCTTTCGTACAGGTAAGTACTCTATACTGTATGTCAAGCGCGGTGATAGGGGTGTCGTCCCCCCAGTACCCCCACTACGCTAGGTACAGGTACCTCTTCTTTGGCCAGTGATGTGAAACGACTGGCGCCGAGAGGCCGACTGTCCTACCCTGCGTCATCAACACCGCGACCGATCAACTCCAGAGGCGAGGGCCTTCTGCGTCGCCATGTCACCTACGCTCCGGCAGAGCAGCAGACGGCCCCTTCAGAGGAGTTGCCGGTTGACTAGAGCATTCAAAATACCCAAAGAGGTCGGTCAATAATGGTCCCGGTCGCGGCGGGAATCGCTACTCACGTGTGCAACAGTTGATTGCTTATGGCGGGAACCCGGGACCGCTCCTCGCCAGATTACCAACCGAGCTGCTCGTCCGGCTTTTCGCAGAAGCGGAACCCGTGGACGACATTATCCTGGCCTTCTCCTGCAAGGCGCTTCTCAGCGTTGCCGCCTTGTGTCATCTGAAAGTGCCAGACCCGACACTGCACCGGAAAAGACGAAGCCTTTCGGCACCAAGGGACACAGGGGAGGTGAGTTGCTGTTTGTGTTTGCATATGTCAGACCTGCTCTGTCGTCTCCGGCCGCGAGACTCGAGACGCAGGATTGACAGGACCTGGAATCTGTGCGTGGACTGCTGCAGGTACCTGCCGACTCGCAGGGGGTACTGGGCAGCGCAGCTGGCTCAGATTGACACGTCGGCATGGAGCAGGGCCGAGGACAAGTCATGGCAACTCTCAGTCAAGTGGTTTGCTGCCGGAATCAAGGTACAGTGCCCTCGCTGCAGGCTGGTCGAGTACATGGGGGAGGAGGAGTAGAAGGAAGCAATGCGCGGCGGTGGGGAGGCAACGAGAGTCTCTTCTACGGCCTATCGAGTCCTGCCAACTACGATGCGCAGACGACTGTGGCGGCTCCCTCGCGTAACAAACAATGGCGACGTTCATATTCAAACCGGGCATCAGGGCCAAAGAGTGCGTGCCAAGATGAGGAAGCGAGGACAGTGACTGACCAGGACTCGGAGAACCCGTGGGCCGGGTCCGGGATCATCGCCCCCCCTGTCGCGCCGGAGGATTATGCCGAGTTGCGGAGCGGCCCTCGGCCGGCAGAAGCCAGACGCGGCTGGGGGCTACCCTGGCAGGCATGCCGTCCGTGGTCTCGTGACGCTGTGTCGCAGGAGACAGACAAACAATTGTATTGCACTCGGAGGCTGGCGCAGTGCGCAATTGGTGCCTGCGTGGATATGTATCCACGTAGTGGTTATGTAGACTGCGTGCTCGTGGCGAGCGCGAGACGGCGCTCATTTACCAGTACGAGGTCCGGACCGTTCCAAGCGCCCCCGGTCAGTGTCCCCCGCCCTTTCCCCATTGCCTGGCAGGGCAGGGCGGGAGAAGATGGGGGCGGGCGGGCGGTCGGCGAGGTGGTGGTGGTGGTGGTGGTCCGGAGGAACTCCGCTGGAGGAAACGTAGCATCCACGACGCAAGACGCCCGCCTACTGGCTGGCCGGCATACAACACAACCCTGACGAGAGGGCGGGAGAGACAGAGAGACAGCATAACAACAGCAGAAGTAATTTCCAGCTCATTACCGTTGGCAAGTGGTTTGTCCTCGACCCCCGTCTCTCGCTCGGCTCATCAGATTGGCGGCTCGGCCGGGAATGGGAGGGCAGGGCGTCCCGTTCCAGCAGTGGGCGACGCAAGCATTCCAGGGGACGGGGCCAGCCATGGCTTGCGGAAGCCAAGGTTTGGTAGGGTAAAAGTGAGTTCCATCGGCGCGCGTAGATGGACTGGTTGGAGGGTCCCTCCACTGAAGAGGCCGCTGTGCTTGGCCAAGGTCGTGCACGGTGGATGGGTGTACCTGCCTCCTCCGTAGGTAGGCTGGCAGCGCTGTTATCATTGATCAATGACTCAACTGCGCGCACGGAGGCGTCGGCGGCCATCCGTTCCAATTCGTCGAGGCCCTGTCGCCTATCAATCTTCATTGAGGTGCCGTGCACCGCTGAAAAAAATACCTTAGGTTAACAGTAGGACGGGAGGTCTCAGTGTAAGGTACCACAGGGCAGGGCATGCACCGACGTAGCAAGGTACCTAGGTATTCTGTTAGTAGGTAGCTGCTTCAAACCGCTGGAGAAGAAGACCTGGAAGCAGCCCGAGCCCGGCAGGCCTCACTCACTTCAGGGAGTGGAGTGCCCACATGGAGTGGAGTGGAGCCCCCAGTGGACAACCCAAAATCGAGGAAGCTGCCACTGGCGAGCTCCCATCCATGCACGAACGTCCGTCTCTGGCCGGGACGGGTCTCTTTCAACCTCAACCGTTTGATCGTCCGTCGCCGCCGCTCTGCTTCACCATCCATCACCACCACCACCGCCACCCTCCGCGTCCGCCTCCCAGGCTCGCTGCCGTCGTCCGCCGCCCGCCGCCCGCTCCAAGGCACACAATACCGCGCCCATGTCCTTGTTATAGAAGAGCCTCGACCTTGGTCCCCTCCCTCGACCCGCCACAACCCTCCATCGTCCGCCCGCCCTCCCGCTTCAACCAGGTGGTGACTCCGGCGCGCCCAAGCACCCCGGCCGGCCATCTCGACTGGCACCCCGTCGTGCACGACGCGACGCAGCGTCACAGCGTACGAGCCCACCCACGCACTGCCGCTGTCATCCCCCATGACGTGTTGGGCCTTGGGACTAAACCAAAGCCTATGCAGACAACCTTTGTGACGGCGCAACCATGAACAGCCCGCCACAGCCCCGAATGACGACGACTTTATCCTCCGACAAACCTACTCATGCTCGCTCCAATGCTCTCCAAGACGCAATCTCTGCTGTTGCCCACGATGCCTCTGCATCGCCAGCCCAGTCCGCCGTTCTCTTCCGGGCCAACACCATCGCGCCTTCGCCTCCCCCGTCCCAGATAGAACAACAGCATCCGAGGCTGCTCCCGACGACTGCTCAATCCGCCACGGACAAGTCCTCGAACGGCCCCGCGACGCCCCTTCGAATATCCACCGACCTCCAACCGCGCACTCCGAACGCGTCGACTGCCCTGCCGCCGCCTGATTCTCTTAGCTCCAACAGGAATTTGTCGCCGTCGCGCTTCACAGCCCGCAAGGCCTCCGCTGGCAGCCTCCACTCAGTGTCGAGAACGCCGAGCCTCAAAGCCGCCCTCACAAACAGCATTGGATCCGCTGGGACCAGTAGCGTCATCCCGAGCCCCGTCATCGCGGCCATGGGCGACATGACACCCCTGCCGAGCCCGCTACTGTCTGGTGACTCCCCCGGGCCGTGGAAGAAGCTGGGACCTGCCGAGCCCTCGTCGCCTCCCCGCCGCGCCCGGCTACGAAGCCTGGGAGAGGCATCGGTGCTCGTCACGTCCGGAGGCGAGCCAATCGAAGTGGCTGCCGCTCACGCTTCGAAACGCAAGATGTATGCCAGCCTCGACGGAGCACATGCCGTCCCGCCGCCACCAATCTCCCACGACATGCAGCAGTCCCAGCAGTCTCATCACTCGAGGGCCCGAAGCATCAGCGACTACGTCCCGGAGCCCATGACCTCGCCTAAGCGACCCGTGGTCGTCTCGGGCTCGCATGCTAGGAGAGCTCCCTCGGACAGCATGGAGGCGCATATCAGGAGGGAACCCAATTATGCAGAGTCCCGCGGCCTGACTGCCGTTGCACCCCCCCCCACGCCCCCTCCCAGTGAGTCGTCAAGGGACTCGTCCGACGCGACCAAACCCAAGGAATCGCGGTACGAGTATTTTCATGCCCGGACCAGGGGCGACAACAAGCTGCGGCGATGGAGGGCCATCAGCTTCCTTGGCCAGGGCACCTTCAGCCGGGTCATGCTTGCTACAAGTCAGACGGACCCCGGGGGTGGCACAACCACGCAGCCGGGCTCAGGGTCTATGTCGCCCGCCGCCGACGGCAGCTTGGATCGCAAGAAGCTGGTGGCGATCAAGGTCTGTGAACATGGACCCCGTGGCGGCGCGTCTGAGGAGCGCGTCGAGATGAGCCTGAAGCGCGAGCTTGAGATCATGCAGAGCATACATCACCCGTCACTCGTCAACCTCAAAGCGTGGAGTATCGAGCCCACGCGGGCCATCCTGGTGCTGAGCTACTGCCCTGGCGGCGACCTGTTCGACATTGCCACGGCTCACCGGAGCATTTTGAAGCCTGCACTGATGAGGAGAATGTTTGCCGAGATTGTTGGTGCGGTCGGCTACCTGCACGAGCGGCGCATCGTCCATCGAGACATCAAGCTCGAGAGTAAGTTTAGACCGCCATTCGGTGAAGGGCACCAAGCTGACCTTGTTCAGACGTGCTCGTCAACCTCACGCCGGAAGAGCTCGGAGATCCGGCCATTGACTGGCAGACATTTCCCCATTCAATCGTCACCGTCGCCGACCTCGGCCTCTCGCGCCGCATCGCTGATGACGAGAAGCTCGAGACGCGATGCGGCTCCGACGATTATGCCGCCCCTGAGGTCATCATGGGCCAGCCCTACGACGGCCGCGCCACCGATGCCTGGTCTCTCGGTGTGCTGTTGTACGCCCTGCTCGAGGCCCGTTTGCCCTTCGATCCGCATCCCGGGATGAGCGATGCCCACCGCATGCGCAGCCGCACCAGCCACCGCATCGCGCGCGTGGAGTGGCGATGGGCCGAGTACGCCGGCGAAGACGGCGACCACGAGGCCAACGAGGCCAAGTTTGCCGAGAACAACCTCCTCGGCGCCATGGAGATCACCGAGGGTCTCCTCAAGCGGGCTCGCAGTCGCTGGAGCGTCGCCAAGGTGGCCGCGCAAGAGTGGGTGCGGGATGCCCTCAAGATACCTGGTGGCCTTCAGTTTAGGGAAGAAGACGACGGACAGGAGGTGTAACGACATCAGCTTTTACCTACCTCTTCGTTTTCCGCCTCGCTCAGCCAATGGACTTGGAGTGGCGCCATTTCGAGTATTGTCCGTCTCCCTTGCCCTGTTTTCTTTGCGATTTAAGACGGACGTGCTATTGTTCTCTCACTTCAGCCGCGCGTAATGGAGTTTGTTCACCTCCTATACCTATTTATATGTCCCTAACACAGCTTCACTTCAAAACTTTGCGTCACTAGGGTCTGTTTTTCTAGGGAATTGTTTCCTTTTACCATGACACATGTTTCTGTTGTTTTGTTCGATTCTCCCCATCCTCTTTCGTTCTCTTCTTTTCGTAACGACAGGAGGTGCGGACGGCTTTTGCGATGTTTCAACGGTTAACGATGTATACTGGCGGCGCACGGGCGATGGAACGGGGAGACAGAGGGACGACGGAAAGGGACAAAGCCAAGAGCAGAAATGGACAGGGGTCGACGGGACAGGAATCGGACAGGTAGGCGTGAACGGAGGAGGACGGACAAACAGATGAGAGGGGCACACAGACGGAAACGGATATGATGGGTTGGGATGGTGAGTCCGTTCGCTTCCAAACGCAATTGTTGTATTGTACGTACTCAACGCCGGCGCAGAGCCGGGAACCCAAAACACTTGGAATAGAATAGCAGCGGCTGGACAATTGAAGCCCATTGCCCTTGTGGCTACTTGGTACCTGCACTATCGTGTTTATCGCCGCTACTGTCTGCAAATCACTATGTTTACTGCACCAGCACCTGATGATTGCTACCATGTGTGTATTGTAACTTCGCACATATCTACTTTTTCGTGCGGACGTCGTACTACATATACATGCATACGACGTACAGTCAAGGGAGAGAAGTAACTAACCTGGCCCTGCTCGCTGCCTTGACTACGTACGCACTTTCTTTTTCTGCTCGGACATGGCCGACTGGCGGGACCGTGGGTGGCCGCTGGGAACCGGCCCTCCTCCCTCCCCCGTTTTCATTTTGTATGTACGAAGTACTATATCGCACGCCTCCTATACCGTAGAGGAGGGTAGTAAACGTACTGTATGTAGCATGCAGCAGCGAAAAAAAAAACACGGTGGCAAAACTTTATACGCATGTACGTACGTACTCCGTACCTGGGATTTCCTTTCTTCTTTCTTTTGTTTCCTTGTTCATGATCTTCGGAGCATGACGAACCAACAAACAGCCCAGTGCATAGAGCCATCATCCAGAACATCGGGAAATGACCCTGGCCCCCACCCCCCAATAGGATACAGATGGTATTGCATATGTACAGTACTTACCAACGTTAGTATTTGACGCTCCCGTGGGCAAGGTCGTGCCTGCCAAGCTGGATGTTGCCCCGGCAAAGGGCGCGCCAACAAACGCGCAAAGTGGTCTGATATATGAGCATGAGCTCGGGCCGGGGACTGGCATCTAGCGTGGCCATTCTGCGCACCTCGTTACGCTTTGTGCATTCTCTCTCCCCTTCACCTACGTCGGACGCGTCCGTCTCGGGGATCGAGCTGACCTCACCGCGGTTTCCCCCCAAGGCGAAAGCAAAACGGGGCGGATCTCGGCTGCCGGATGTTGACGGGCGTCGGACGCGTCGGCGCCGTGGATCGGGACTCTGGCCGGGACCGTGAGGGGCGACGAACAATATCTGCAGGCGAAACATTTCGGTAACGAACATTGGCCTGCGTTAGTATGCATCTTCCTCCCCGTTTCCGCGCATGTATGGGTGGCCTTTGAGAGCCGCGCTCCTTGCCCAACCTGACAGGCCCTTCCGTCGAAGCCTGTCACGCCGCCTGGCATGATGCCAGGTACGTGGCATCTGTGAGGGTGTGCGACCCATGAGAGAGCGTCCAGTCTTTCCCTTTTGCGGCTCAATGGGGCAGCGGCCGACCAGCAGCTGCCACTTTCGATAACATACATACGGAGTACGTACGAGCTCTTGTCGTTCAGCGCAGCCAGCTAAAGAAGAGGGGGAGTCGATAGGGCTTGCCCACGCGGCGCGCAAGACACATCGCTGTTGCGAGTGTCTTAATATAGAAGCATGGCCACCGTTTCCCGAACGCCAAAGTCACGTTGGTCGTCTCTTGTACGAATCACTCTCCGACCGACTGGTGCAATCAAAGACGATCTTGTCTTACCGCGACGGCCGACGACAGACGAAAGGCGAACACTGTGTCTGAGACAGTTCGGGGGAAGCCTGACCTTGTCGCCCGTCGAAGCCTGGGCTGCATCGGCTCAGTGTTGGTCGGACCCTTAGTGCGCGCCCTTCACTCGGGACGGGCAGACAGACAGAGACGTTGGCCAAGAAGGAGAGCAACATAGTCTCGACGACAACGATGTCCCTTGGCGGAACGGTGCCGTCTCACGCGCCAGGGGCAGGATGCAAGGCGGCAGACCCGGGCGAGCATGGATGAGAGGGAAAGCAGCAGGCTCACGCTCGCATGATGACCGGCTTCCGATGCAGCTCGGTGAGCTTGGCAGACGGGAGGCAGGCAAAGCACGGTGAGCCGTGGCGACGAGCAACGCGCGATGGCGGCCCATTCTAGAACGATGCACCCTGCAGTGTTGCGCCTGTCGTGACGGGCCAGACCAAACACACAGTCCCCTGCCAGGCTCTTGCCGGGTACTGTGCAGCTGGACGCGAGTGAGGCAGCCAGTAGGTCCATGGGACAGTCCGTAATCTGGATCGTAGCTCAAGACGTGCCCGATCAGAAGCAAACGTGAAACCAGTCCAGGAGAAGCTTCTCGAGTCGATCATCAAAGCTCGATTTGTCGCGCCGTGGCTCCGATGACGATGATGCTGCGACGGACCCCCAGTTTTCCCATCAAAGAATGGAAGGTAGCGCAAGTGGGCCACGGGGCTGTAAAGCTGATACACGGAGACCAGGCCATCGGTCTCCATCACGGGCCCATCAGCCAGGCAGGGCAGCAGCAGGGCAGCCCGCGCCGCTCGCAAGGCTGAGAGAGCCCAAGAAGGTGGCTCATCATTGCCTCGAACGCGAAACAGTCAAGGTCTGACTCAGGGGAATCACGCCAGAGCTCGCGTCGAGCTGAGCTGAGTGAGCGAGCGATGCGCCGGACGAGCCGCTGGCAAGGCAAGGGGACACGGTGAATGAGAATGCGGTAGAGCTAAGCCTTCGTTATCACTTGCCTGTTGAGTTCAGACGCTGTCGTATGCGTCGGGCCAGAACCCGAGGTTGGTCATCGCCATGCTGATGAGGCTGTCGCCTTTATCCCAGAAGAGGAGGTCGTTTGGACGCGGCCAATCAGCCAAGCCCGCCGCCAACGGCTATTACCGGACGCGCAGTCAATCCCAGGCAGGATGGAGTAATAGCAGCTGGCCATATCGACGTCTCTGAGCCGCCGCCGCCGCCTCTCGTCGTCTCCTTCTGCCAGAGTCCGATGTGGGCGTCTGCTGCGCGAGACGTCGATCTTGTCACCACGCTGGGGCCCAGTGATGTCGCAGGTCGTGGACGGCCGCGGTGGGCATCCGTACCTCGAATTTCCCTTTTCTCTGTTTAATGCCCAGACGAGACCCTACTGGTCCTAACCGGTTCGAACCGGGGGTAGGTCACGCCAACGTAGGGAGGGAGAGGGGGTCCCCCCTCGTCATGGACCACGTACCTGGTGGCTGGTCACGGGATGCGCAGCTTTCATTAGCGAGGGGAACAAACGCGTTGTCGTGCTTGATGCCCCCTCCGTCATGTGTGCTGGATGGCAGCTTCATCGGCCTTCGTGTCTCTCGTGTGAGTCGGGGTTTGCCCTGAGCTGCCGGCCTTATTGACCGTCTTGGAGGCAGGGCCGGCTCTCGACCGAACGACTGCCACGGCAGATACTGTACAGTACGGTACGTGGCATGGCATGATCAAGCCAGTCCCGACGTGGACCAACATGACCCCTTCGTCCTGGACGCGGTGCTCCGTCGATACTAACGTAGTGTGCTGGGTCGGGACTCCCCTGCTCTGGACTCAACGGCTGCTGGGGTCCGCGAAGAGTGCAACCTTTTAGGCGCCCCCTCCAATCCAACCTTCGCGGCTCCCCAGACGCCATTGTGTGCGGGGTCAGTCAGGTACGGCATCACCAAGAATCCCGTGCTTGGTGAAGGCGGCGGCGACACTGGTTCATGGGACGTCGCGATTTTGCGTTTGCCGCAACCAGTGCGCCGCTCTCTCAAGAGCTGCCATGGGTGGCTCGCATCCAGCCGACATGATACCATTGGTATCCACGGTTCGGAACGTCCGGTGCCGCTGTGTTCCTCCTGCCAGGCACGAGTGAGACGTGTGCCCTTGACAAGCATCTGGGCCTCGACAGCCCCGGCGTGCATAGATATTGCTTGCTTGATGAACAGCGCCAGGCCAGAACGCGAGTGGATGGAGCCGGGCCCGGCTTGCCCTGCTCAAGAGGCAAAGGCCTGGCCCGGGCCTGAAGCTTTTACGTGATCGGCCCCCAAGCATGGGTGGTGGTGGCGTTGGAGAGCGTCTCCTGCTGCTGCTGGTCCCAAATAAAACCAGGCTTCCCCGGAACCCATCCCACCACACACACCCGCATTGTGGCACAAGCCTCCTGGAGCCATGATGACCCCCGCTTGTGCGGAGGGAAGTAGCAGTTGGGGGTTGTTGGTTAGATTTCGCGCGCAGATACACACACGCACACACACACACAACACACAGTGGTGTCATGTCTCGCCACCGGGTCATCACGATCCTGCTACGGAGGCATGACAGTAGTAGCAACTACCGCACTGTAGTATGAGCAGGTGCAGGCGACAACTTTGAGGGTTGTCACCGCTCTTGATACCTACTCCTGTCACACGTCATGGCTGTTGGCCGTCGCCTTGTGCGACGCGGGAAAAGGACTGTTGATGCATCCATCGGTGAGGGGTCGAGTGCTGCTATTTGTGTGCACTGCGCTCGGTGCGTGTCTTTCGGCATACCATGCCACGTTGTTGGTCGCCGTCTCTGCAGTTGGTCTCAAGTCAGCTGAATGAGGGCAATTGGTGCAGAGCGCGTGCCGCCAGGTCCTTGCGAGTTGCTTGCCAGGCAGACCATGCTCGCCCAGCCCACGTTGAGGTGGGCGGGCTCGTGGCAGATCGCTCCATCCCCACAAAGACCCTAAATCTCGAGAATTGTCTCTCCCGATCGGCTCCCATGGCCGCCATCTTTGTCTGTCTGTCCGTACGAAGGGGCCAGTGAATTGAGCTTCACCTGATCGCCCCCGGTCTGGGGATGCCTGTAGCGTGTGCCAGTCGGAGGAAGCGTCGTGAGGGTCTGTAAGCATCGGGCAGAACTACGCGCACCTGTTCTTTCGCACGCGAGGCCGGGAATTGCTGCTGCATGCATCGGGGTGGTCAGTGACGGAGCCAGCGAGCCGCGGACCTTGCACCCCTGGCCAGACCCGCCTGCCCATGTTTCCAAGTCCCTCGCTGGCCACTGGCGCCATCGTGAGTGGCTCCGGCTTCAGGCCCCGTCGGCTTGGCGATTCGCTCTCAGGGCACTCGCTGCCTGAGTCGTGCGCATTCCCCACCGCCAGCGTGTGTCGTGGTTGGGGCTCGCTCTGGAGCTGGAGCTGGAGCTGGAGCTGGAGCCCGCTCTTTCGGAGCCTCTGATGAGCGTCTCTCGCCTCGGCCCAGCCAGCCAAGGAGCGGTCGTGGAGACATACATACGCTCCAGCCAAGGCTTCGTCGTCGACTGTGGTCCATGCTCTCGCGGATGATAGGCAGGCAGCACAGCATCCGAGAGTGAGCATGGGTCGACATCCGCCTGCTGGGCTTCGCCATCGCACCGCCGGCGGCTGTCGCTTACCGGACGCTTTGGTGCTGTCTGTACAAACTAACTTAGTAGTATGAACGCACGTCGATCCGAGGTGCAGCCAAGGCAGGCCAAGGAGGCGGCAAGACAAGACAGGCAGAGCGCCCAGCAGACAGACAACGGCCCGTTTGCACAGCTGCGTCGTCGCTTGGGGTGGTGCAGCATCGCGGTACCCGCCTCGTTGGTGCGGCGCACCACATTGTGCCAGTGCCAGCCCTCCACTGCCTCCCGGCCATCATCCGGGCCGTGGCGCCGCCACGAGGAGATCCGATCATGGGTGCGTTGCGGCCGCTATGCTCAGCGCTGGGGCGGCAGAGAGAAGACTCGGCGAGAGGCTGAGTGAGGCAGCACGCCCGAAGACAGGAAGGGGTCGCCATCGTCGTCGGGAGAGAGGCTGTCCGTTCGTCATCGTCGTACGGCAGTCCGGCGTCAGACATCACAAGCCCGCCCGCTCTCCTGGTGCCCGTTGGCGATGCGCGAAGGCGTCCCCGGGGGCGCCGGCCCATTTCTTTCTTCTCTTGTGGCGTCCCCCCTCCTCGTCCCCCCCTCCGACGAATCATGGCCGCGGACGACAGGCGGAATCCTTCTGGAACCGCTTCTCGTCCCCGGCCTGTCTGACTTTGGCGGACGCAGTGCCTTGGGGCCGTCCCCAGCTCGGGAGCCCTGAGGTGTGCCAGGAGTGGTATCATGCCGTCGTGATTGGCGCCTTTGCCTCGTGTGCGGTGGCTCACGGCCATATCACCTTCTTCTTCAGGCCGACGGTGGCATTCCCACACATGCCGTCCCCCCCCCCCCATCCATCCACCCTCCGCCGCCCAGCTCAGTGCCCTCCGCCGCCGTCTTCCCATCTGCTTCGCCTGTCGCAATGCCAGCCCAGCCCGCATTAGGTTACATCCCCTCTCCGCCGCCGCGCTCTTTACTCTCCCCCCCGTCCGTCCTGCCCACTCTCCACTTCACTTCACCCGTCGTCTCGTCTGGCAGCCCAGGCCTGTGCTGTGCTGTGAAAGGTCGTAGGCAGCCTGCGCCGTCCGGCCCCGTCCTGTGCGCTCTCTCTTTCTCTCCGTCTCTCTCGCTCTCTCGCTCTCTTCCCTTATCTTGCCCCAGCGGAGCTGACCCCAGCCCCAAGACTTTCCCCCAGACACCGTTGTCGAAACAGGCTATTGGCTTTCCCTTCCTGGCAACTTAGGCGAGGGAACTTTTGCTCCCTCTCACCTCCTGCGCGCGTGGCTTGGCCTCCACAGCAGCGGCAGCAGCAGGCTCTCACCCTCGCCAACGTCGACGCTGGGCAACGGTGCAGCGACCCAGCCAGCCGTCGTGGGGAGAGCGCCCTATCGATCTCCTGTCCACATCAGTCAACTCCCGGCGACGAAATCGACCCTGCCCATCCGTCTTCGCCTTACCATTTCGATCTGATACGACGTCGGCCGGCCTGCTCTCGTTCTTCCGTGGTTTTGTGCCCTCATTCGTAACGGGGCGAGTATGGGCTCTCCTGCCGGCCTGGCAGTCCTTTCGTCCTCCGTCCCGGTCTGTTAACCCGGCTCGCCACTGCCACGAGTGATGAATCCTCGTGTCGGCGACTGAGCTACCCCCAACCGAGGCTCTCGACTCGTTCGAGTCTCGCCCATCAAACTGACTGACTTCCAGCCGGCCGACCGAGCGTTCTCGCTCAGTCTGTGTGGCTCGTCGTCGTCATGTTTAACAATCAGTCGAATAAGCCTCATCCCACCGGCTATGACAACGACACTTTCGGCTTCTCCCCACAGCCCTGGACCAGGTTCGACACAAACCATGGCACGACATCGTCGGCGGTACCCCCTCACCACTCTAGCCATGGAGGCAATCAATCTTTCCACGCCTCCACCGACATGGACTGGTCAACAACATCGTCCGAAGTTCCGTCCGGCTACCATAACGACGACGCCCAAGGTCCCAACGAAATGGAGCTCGACAGTCTGGCGTCTGGAGGCGGCGTCGGCCGTCTGGTAGCCCATTTCGAGAACAAAAGCTTCAACCCGTTCGAGAACAAGAGCCCTGCGCCTCCGCTCCCTCCCCGGCCCAGCCACAGCGTCCAGATCCCTCAGCAGTCACCCCAAGTCGTCCAAAGGCCTCAGTTTGACAATATCGGATATTTTGGTTCGCACGGTACCGCCTCGAACGGCTTCAACCCCAATCGCATCGCGACGCCAGTCCAGAGCCCCGTCGAGTCCCAGTGGGGCTCGTTCAGCATGCAATCGAGGATGATGAGTCCTATTGCGACCAATTCGCCCGCCATACCGTTCAGTGGATTCCAGGACAATTCTCGCGTGACCAGCCCAGGGGTCGGGCCTTCGTCTGGCCCGTTCGGGAATCTAGATGACTTCATGTCCGGGAACCGAGTTCAAAGCCCAATCGCGCCCTCGCCCATGCCGTCGTCTCAAATGGCACCGTCGCCGATGATGGCCTCTCCGTTGGTGGCGTCTCCCACGCAAACGGCACCGCCAGTGGGAGGCACGCCTGGGTTCGAGATATGGCGCCCCCCAGGATCGGTTACTATCAAGACGGAGCCTCAAACCCCCAACCCGATCGCCAGTCCCGGCGGCTACTTCAAGCCGCCCGTACCAACGACACCGAAACCGAACATGAACGCCGGAAACCAGTTCATCCTTGAGTTTAACCCCACTGCCAGTGCCAAAGCCAAGGGTAAGGCTCCCGCGAAGCCTCCAAGGCCGCGGGTCTTGCCACCAGTGCCGGCACCATTCAGTCCAGAGGTGAAGCAAGAGCCGGCAACACCGCAGCCCTCCGATGTGCCGCCTTCATCCACCCCTCTGTCGGTAAGTGTTGTCCAAATTTTCTTCTGGGGCTCCGCTGATTGCTCGATCCAGAATCAGAGGCAAGGATCGATTACTCTCCGTGCTCAGGGTGGAACTCGACCGTCACGGGAACAGGTTCCTGCTGAGGCTTGGGAGCAATTCAAGTCAACCATCCGAACCCTCTATCTCGAGGAGAGAAGACCGCTGAAAGAAGTCATGGCTATCATGGCCGAAAAGTACAACTTTCAAGCAACGTAAGTCTCATATAATTTACATGTGATTCCTGGAGTGGCGGTTGCGTGAGCTCACATATTGCAGACCAAAGATGTACAAGACGCGATTTTCTCAATGGGGCTTCGTAAAGAACAACACAGAGGAGGAAGTTAAGCGGCTATTGTCGATGAAGTTCCAGCGCGACGCCGAGGGTAAGGTGTCCGAATTCGTCCGAAACGGAAGGGTCGTCAACCTGGGCACATATCTGAAGAGGAAGGGCGTGACCGAGTACGACCTGATCGACTTCGAGCTTCCCGCCGATCTACCAGCCCATGTGCGATGCCGGACGCCGACGCCACCTCCAACACCAGGCTATCTGCAGTCGCCGGACCTCGTGCGAGCCCAGGAACTGGTCGTTGGGAACATGAGGAAGGCATTCCTCCACAGCAGGCAGTTTGAGGTGGAAACGGACGCCCAGATTGGCTGGCCCGTGACCATGGTCTGGGGCGCGGGATCGAGCGATTTGCTAATGGAGGCCAACTTTTATTTCGAAGCCAGGGACGCCGACCAGGGCGGCCACTTCCTCATGCGGGCGTTCAAGCAGCTGGAGCTTGACCTGAAGAAGCTCTCCCCGCTTGGCATCAATGAGCTCCTCCTGGGCATGGTTCATCGTGACCCCGGCATGATGACGGCGCTTTGCAAGTACCTGGCGGCGTACTCGAGCACCAACCTGGAGCGGTCGCATCCCCTTCGACAAATCTTCACTTGCCTGTACGAGGTTCAGCAAAAGCACGGCTCTGTGACGCTATCGGAGCTGCTCTGGGGGAGCTTCCCGACAATCGCGGATGAGCTCGAGGCCATATATAGCCGCCGCCACCCATACGTTGCACGGACGTGGATCGATCTGGCCCTGTTTTATAACCACGTCAACCCAGAGCGACTGGAGAAGCTCGTCATTGAGCTGCGGGCGCTCCAGCGCCCCCTGGACCAGCGGCATGGCACCAATAGCGTCGAGTCGCTGACGTTGCGCTACGCCATCCTGCAGCTGCTGTATGCTGCATCGCCGAACAGTGACGCGACGAAGCATGCTGCGCATGATGTATGGCACCATATGCGCGGCATGGGCGTGGTGTTTCCCGTTCGCGACGCCAAACCCAACGTCTACTGCTATCACAGCCCGGTCAAGGTGGACCCGTGGACGAAGCGATGTCGACGACGATACGATTCTGGCGTCGCCATCTTGGAGACCCATGTTGGGGTCAAGGTACACCCGTATTTCGAGGAAGACTTCCACACGACTGTCCATGCGCCCGACGCTCAGGAGGCGTGGTCATCGGCCATCAATCATATGCACTCGTCGAAATGGTCTTTCATTTAACCTTGTCATTCTGCGACTAAGCGTCGCTGCTTTTGCTGAATTGACGGCCTGGATAAACGAGCAGAAATCTTTAGCTGCCTGTTAAGTTTGTTGGGGTAGGGGGGCACGATACCACACGAGAGACGGCACCATTTGAGGCGACAGAAACCTTTTATCCCCCGGGTGAAAAGAAATCGCAGCGAGCAACGCGCTGCGCATCTTGGTGTCTTTTTTTATCAATCATCTCTCTCAGAGCCTGGAGTCTCGGCACAGTCGAATGTTTTTCATCTGCTTTGGGGGTTTTTCACCGTCAACATTCATCATCTAGTATATCCGCCCGCTGGGTTGCTTTATCAGGCCGGCGTTTTTGGATGTTTATCATTGCCATACAAGCGGCATGGCGATTGTGTAAAGTATAAGGTGAGATCTGGTTTTGGGCAACGCTGTCGACGTTGGTGTGGAGACAGAGGATGAAAAGGTTGAGCGGCTGGCTGGCGATTCACGATGCTGACGACGCTGACGAGGATCGAGTGGCAGGCGGGTTGCTGGTGGCGAAGAAGGAAGACGGCCTTTGAGCCAACTCAGTTGCTTTGGACGTGGATGGAGGAGACACGAGGGGAAGATGGGGGAAAGTGGGCTGATGAGATGGGAATTGCTCCAGAAGCCGAGTCACAGGCGTGGAAAGCAAGGCAAGAGCAGCCGAGCTGTCTCTTGCCCAAACAACATCTTAAGGCATCTACGGCCTCGCAAACGCCAGAGGCAGCGACACAAACACAAAATTAATGATGCAGAACATCTATGTACTGTGAGAACTTTGCCGAGCACTCATTGCGAATGTGACACCGCCGTGACAACCCCGAGCGATGCTGCTCTGATGTGACTCTGTGGTTGTGTCGCATTTGAAACCGTGAACTATGACAACTTGCTGCTTCTCCCCAGGGGCCTTTTGCACGTGGCCACCGGGATGCTCCTGCGCGAAAGCAAGACAGGCAGTCTCCAATTATAGTATAAAAAGGCCCGAACCACAGGGGTCCAGCAGACGAGGCCGCATTCCTTCCATATTGCACGGCACCGGCGGGCGAGGAGCCGAGTCTTCGTTTTTCGTCAAGGTGAGGCAGAGATGCTCAGGGCGCAGCAGGTGAGAGACGGCATGGCCGACAAGGCTTCTCCTGCCAACGCGCAGCACCAGGCCTGTCGGGGTTAGCAGGGCGAGCTTGACGGCTGTTGATCTGCATCAGCTGTCTGGGGGTGGAGGGCAGATGCAACGTTAACACCAGCCCGGCCTGAGCCGGGAAACACTGACAGGGGCCCTCGGGCAGGCAATCCAGCTGAGGTAAGGGAAGGTACGTACTCGGGAGGACGCACATATCGTCACTGTGTACCCGGAGATTAACCGCCGCAGAACAGACATGAGCACGGCCCTGGACAAGTTTGCCGCAGCAGCACTAGTCCCGAGAGCCGGGCACCAATCGAAAGCCCTGCACTAAATAAGCTAGTTAGCCGGAGGTGTCTCAGGCACGGGACCGCTGACGACTGGACAAGCTCCAGCCTCACCGAGCCGAAAACTCAAGCCAGTTCCAACCTCACCACTCCCCAGCGCCATGCTTCCTCCCGGCCCCCGCGGCGTCCTTGCCCTTGGCCGCCGTGCCACGGGTGTCGCCCGGCGCTGCAGGTGCTTCTCGACCGATCAAACCATCAAGGGTACGCCGCACAAAACCCCATCTCGCCGGCACAGGTCGCCCTGATTGACTCCATCCCTCTCCCCGTGGCAGAGCACGACGTCCTCGTCCTTCGCCAGCAGGGCGCCAAGTACGCGAAATGGCACCTCACCGCGCCGCTGCGACCCGACTCGAAAGTCAAGCTCTCCTACGGCGAGTCCCTGTCGGGCGACCAGCTCATCGGGCGCAGGGTTCTCGATGTGGTGCGCGACAGCGGCGGCAAAAATGTCGTCCTCCACGAGGCCACGCTGGCGACCTATATTATCAATTCGGCGCGCATGGCCACGCCAATATATCCGCACGACGCAAGCACTATCGTTTCTCTGCTCGACCTCAACCTGTCGCGCCCGGGTGAGGACCCCGACGACGATGCGGCGCCTCCCTTTGAGATCTTCGAGGCTGGGACGGGCATGGGGAGCCTCACGCTGCACCTCGCCCGTGCGATCCATGCGGCCAATAACCCCGTTCCACCGGCCCTGCGCCGTGCACTCTGCGAGGCCAAGCTCAGATCCCAGCAGCAAGACCCGTCCGCCTCACCGATCGACCTCTCCCCGGACCACCAAGCGGCCTTGGACCAATACACGACGGCCCGCCGCGCCGTCATCCACACGCTCGACCGCAATCCGAAGCACCTCAACGCAGCTTACAAGCTGGTTCGCAACTTCCGCCGCGCCCAGTATCTGGCCTCGATTGACTTCCACCTGGGGTCAGTTGAGGAATACATATCTGCCCGCCTGGCCCAATCCAATGGGCAACCTTTCCTGTCGCGAGCTATCTTGGACCTCCCGTCCGCACACGAGAATGCCGAGCAGGTAATCAAAGCGCTGTTTCCGAACGGCCTCTTAGTCTTGTTCAAACCGTCAATCAGTCAGATCGCCGACTTCCAGGCGTGGTCGCTGCGGACGCAGCAGCCCCTGCGCCTGGAAACGGTGCTGGAATTGCCCACGGGTGTGGCGACAGACGGCGTCCACGACGCAGCCGGTGGCAAGCAGTGGGACGTCAGGACGGTGTTGCCCAAGGAGCACCAGGGCGACGAGAGCAAACGGGTGCAGGTCATGCGGCCCAAGGTCGGCGACAGGATCGTCGGCGGCGGGTTTGTGGCCGTGTTACGACGCTGGCCCGCTGGCGAGGCGCCTGTCGCCCAAGACGCAGAGACGGAGAGCCAGGAGGCGGAGTAGGTCGCCAACGCAGTTGACGCCTTGTATAACTTTTGTATTATGGCATGTAAGAGTTTTACAAGCATCGCAGCTTAGACGACGTCTTTGATATTTGGACCGCGGGAAATACACCAGACACATGGCGCCCGTCTCTATTCGATTTTCTCCGGCCCAGAGCTCACCCTCCCTGCTTGGCCACTCGATTATATACATACCTATATGCTGGTTGACAAAGCACACTCGCTCGTCAAGCCTCGGCCTTTCACAGATGAACCGCAACGACTTGCCCGCCCTTCCCACCGCTTCCCCCAGCCGTCACCACATACAGCGTCTTCTCGTCGCGGGTCAGCGCCGTCGCCGTCGGCGAGTCCAGCTTCACGTCGCCGTCGGGGCCCACGAGCTCCGTCCACCGCCCATCGGGCGCCACCCTGACGAGCGCGTCGACGTGCGTCGCCACGTACGCAGTGCCGTCGCGCGCCACGGAGAAGTCGTCGGGCACCCTGGGCGACGACGCGCTCGACGACAGCTGCGCGATGCGCTCCAGCTCCGGCTGCGTCCCGTGGCGGGGACGGCCCCATTCGTCAATGGCCACTCGGGCAAAGACGCGCTCCGCCGTCGTCGTCAGGTACAGGAACCCGCCGTGGATCTTGAGCCCGTTGATGCCCAGGGGGGGCACGCCCGGCGGCAGGGTTGTCGTGGTGGCGGCGTCCGGCGGCGCGAGGGCCGGGTCGGCAAACGCCACGTCCACGCGGCCCGTCGCCGTGTCCGTCCGGAGCACCCGCCCCGTCTTGGAGTCGGCGCTCAGCACCACGTGCGGGTGTCGCGGAAGCGCCGCCATGCCGTTGAGGGTCCCCGCGTCAGGCAGCCACGCCGCCGTGCGCACCACCGGCGCATCGCCATCACCACCACCACCACCGCCGGCCGCAGCCCGCCGCCGAGAAAAGTCCAAGGTCAGGATGCGCGCCGTGCCCGCCACGAAGCTGTAGTCGCTCGCGTTGCTGACGCCGCCCGACACGGCGAACACGTCGAGCGCGATCTCCGCCATGCCCGACAGTGCCGTCACGCCCGGCACCTTGACGACGAGTCGCGCCGCGTAGTCTTCATCCTCATCGCCGCCGCCGCAACCGCCGTGGTGCTGCCGAGGGTCGAGCGTGAACAGGTGCCCGTCGTCAAACGTGCTGAGCAGCAGCTGTCCATTGGGTCGGATCGCAATATTCTCGACAAACTGCGTCGCGTTGGGGAACTGGTACAGCTGTTGCAGGCGGACGGCACCGCTCGCCGCCGCCGCCGCCCCTGGTCCCGTCGCGAGCACCACCGCCGCCAGCGCGAGTGTGGTTTTTGTCCAAGGCATCTTCTCGATAGTTGTTCGGGCCGCGTAGTGAAAAAAGAGTAAATCGTAGAGAAGAGACAAAAGTGACCTCACACCGTCAGCCCGAAACCAAGGTGGCTCGCAGAGAAAGTGGGAGGAAATCGTCGTTCGTGTCAAGGGCACGCCGGCCACAGCAGCACCCTCCGTTGCTATTTATTCTCATGACGCTCACGCCGTCCGCGCTCCCAACGCCGGTCCCGCACGTAAGACCATCGGCTAGCACGCGAGAGGCCCTGTTTTTTCTTTCTTTCTCTCTCTGTCTCTTTGGAATCCAACGTGCCGGCGATGGCGTCCGCCGTATCCGCCTCATCGGCGGTAGGGCCCGGAGGCTGATTATCCCTTTGACAGTGCTAAGGCTGCCCCCAGGTCGCAGTCTCCACAAAGAAGTGTCGCGCTCCTCTACATGGATCTACGTGATGCAAGCGTGTAAAATGCACCGATCATCATGTAGCTATCTGTCAATAGCAGCTCTCTAGGACTTCTCGTTTAGTAGAGGTCGCTAGCAACCTGAAGTACCGCACTCTCCGATGGGTCATCATTGGCTAACATCCCTGTAAGAGACTTGAGAGCAGCCTTAGCAACTGTTAAAGGGATAGTGCGTCACTACTACAACCACGTATCAGCAACCGGGAGGCTGGGGTTTGACAATTACCCGTGTCGGGGGACCCGGATCTTGGCCGGCCGCCACCTCATATATTACTACTAACTTGTATCGCACTCGAGCAGCAACACCACCAGCAGCTTGCGCCCTTCCTAACCTGCCCGGACAAGGATCGAGAGGGACACAGGACTCGCGTCGCGAAAGTATGCCCCCAAAAGCTGCTGGTTAGCAGGGAAAGGGCTCCGCGGGCCCGACGTAGGCTGTGAATCGAGCTAGTAGGAGTAATAGTAGTAGCAGCAACGTGCCTTGTTTGAATTGGGGAATGGAGACAGCTATCATGCCTCGCTGAACTCACTGAGGGCACGTTTCCTTGCACCAGCACGTGGGCACGCGCAGTCGAAGCCTTATACGAAAAGCATGCAACTTCATCTCCGAATGAGTCCGCAGAATGCAACAATTAATTTCGTCGCGGCCGCACATTGAATCGCGCCAAACCCCTCCCACCCGGGCCTTATCCCCGGAGGGGTTCGTAGTCCAACCGTCCAACATCCTTCATATGTGAGCAAGCGCCCAGACTGCTGAATACGCCACGGCACCTGTCGCGTTGCACAATCAAGATGGCTCGCCACGTGGCTTCGGAGATGCGCGCGCGCGCGGCCCCGGTCCTGGTTGCAACGAAGACGTCGCAGTCTAGGCCGGCACGTGGGCAGCAAGGGACACACACCCAGAGAGAGATAGAGCGTGCGTCTAAATATTTGTGTATATGTCATGTGTGCGGAGAGGAATTTCGTTTCTTCGTAGTCATTAGATCATGAAGCTCTTTCGCCCGTCTTTCATCGCTCGTCATCTCATCGTGACCGTCCCTTCTCGTCAGCCCCAGCCAGGCGCTGCTGGCTACTCATTTCGAGTCGAGACACAGGACCACACCCCCGTGTCTCCCCTCGATGTCATCAAGTCAATCTTTGAATAACATCTTCTGGTTCCCCCTCCTACTTGCTCCTCCGATGCATTGTGCTGCTCCCGCGAAGCGTGGTTTCCCGATGCTGTCCAACTAAACGTATGCCAGAAAGGCGTGAGAATGAGCCCCTCCCGCAATGGGGGCCTACAGAAGAAGGGTGTAGTCGTGCAAAAGAGCGCTGCCGCCGTCCCTCGTCTGCCGCAAAATGCCCCGAATCACAAATGCCACCACCGCGCCCAGCTCACTGCCCATGAGAGGATTAATAGCCCTGGCACAACACCCAAAGGAACGCAATCACGCAGTCTAGCCTCCCGGGACCGTGGAGAGAATTCAACCGTGGGGGGAAAAGCGGTTGCTTATGTCCATGACCCCAGACAGAGAGCGTCCATCCAATCGCAGCGGACATGGCCTCCAAGGCGGTGCCGGCTGCCGCGGTCCGACTTAACGGTAGCCTTGGCCGGACTCAGGGCGGAGGGACTCTCCCAAAAATGTCAGAAAAAAGGAATGAGGCCGCGGCAGCTGGTCCTGTGTGCTCCCAGCTATTGGGCCGAACTCGTCATCCAGATCCCAAGGCTCGGGAAGAAGAAGTTTTATGACAATGTACGCAAGAAAAAAAAGTTGAATAGAAAGAGAGAACTAGAAGTGCGGCCGTTAAATCTGAACAAGGTCGTTTCTCTAGAAATTGTCGTTTCGTGTCGTCATAAAGTCGTGCCAAAAAAACATGAAGCATCAGAGTATGCAGCGCTTTTTGTCCCGTTTCGGTCTTAGCTTTTCGCTAGCCGGTGGTCCTTTTACCCTCTCCCGGTCTTTGCCCTTATCCCCTGGTCAAACTCGCGTATGAGATGCTGGCCGCGTTGCAGAGGTGTGTGTCCGGTCATCTCCCCTCGAGGAACTGCCGTGAAGCATTTCAACCGCCTTTATGTATGCACCTGGTAGTCTCCGCGGCACAGCGTCTCCAACCCGAGTCCTGACAGGGGTTCAAGGGAACAAGGCTCGTCCGCCAGGGCTTTGCTCTAGTCGAAGGAGGCAGTAGAGCTGCTGCTCGAATGGTTCCCGGAGCGACGTCCGTGGCTGCCGCTGCTGTCACGCGACGATGTGTGACGGCTCTTGCGGCGACGACCCGTGTCCGACGTGGCGGGGAGTCCTTGGACAATGCCGTTGCGGGCGAGCATGCCGCCGTTGACGGAAAAATTGCGACAAACCATAAAGGCGCGCATGGCAGCGTTCTCCTGCGCCAGGACGTCCGACTCGTAGGCCAGGTCCGTCTGGTACTCACGCCCGTTCACGAGAACAAGACAGGTAAAGCCGTTGGTGCCTCGGTAGCATTCGTAAGAGGGGTCTGTCCATCCGCGGCGGCGGCAAAGACCTACAAACAAAGCCAGTGGTTAGCCATGGCGTCCGTCTAAGGGGTCCTGGCGGCCGCGGCCGGGAGCATCGCATCAAGGCTCGAGTAGCCGTGAGGCTGCTGGGCAGCCACACAGTTCGCCAAGAAACCGAGCCGGCAACGTGCGTATTTACTGCGACGTGGTCCACCGACGGCACCAAACGCAATCCCCCCAGCCATTGCGTGTTGACCTCGAATGCACACTCCGTCCTACATCGATCTCTCTCACCTCCAAACAGCTCTGGCTTGGACGCCTGCAGAAGCTCAATTGGGTTGCTGCGAAATAAAGAAAAAAGGGAGTGTCAATTGGGCAAACTTACTCTCCAGGTACTGCATGTAAAATCCGCCCATGGTTGTCGTGGTGTTGCCCAACGGGGGTTCCGGAATGCCGGCCGGAGTGTCGTCGATTTTTGGGGGGCGAAAAAGTGGAAATATTCGACGGGCACCAGTTGTGTGTGTGTGTGTGTGTGTGCGTGCGTGCAAGTATGCCTGTGCGTCTTGTGTGGCAGCAGCGGCGGCGGTGGCAGCGAGGCGGTGGCAGCAACAGCAACACTGGCCCGAGGCACTCTGCGGCGCGGCAAGAGACAACAACGTAAGCCACCAAAGACGACGACGACGACGACAACGACAGCAGCGGGCAGAGCCAGAGAGGCGAGAGAGGAGGAGATGGAGAGTGAGAGTGAGGCCCGAATGCAGGTGCAGCGCCGGTCAATCTGCAGCGAGGCCCGATGCAGAGCAGGAAGAGGGTGGCAGAGGACACGCAATTATTAGTAGGGCTTGCTTGCTTGCTTGCTTCGAGGGCGAGAGGAGAGACGGGGAGGAACAGGTCGTGGTGGTCGAATCCCGGACAGATAAACAAAATGGGACGACGACGCGGGAGCGGAGCGGAGGGGGGAGGGGGTATAGAAAGTCAAGAGGAGGAAGAGGAGGAGGTCTCGTCAAGCAAGAAAGCCAGAGCCAGAGCCAGAGCCAGAGCCAGGGTACTGTACCGAGCTACGCGGCGGGCGCAGGGGAGACCAGACGGCGCCGGCGAGACATGTGTGTGTTTTAATTGCAAAGCCAAACGACAAGAGCATATTGCTAGCGCGCGGCCCGGGGGTGTCTGGAGTCAATCCAGACGCGCGAATCGAGGCAGATGCGAGCAATGGATGCGGCTCTCGAAAAAGAGTGTGACCCATCTTGATGTGTTGGCGTTCCTCGTCGCCAGTTGTGAAAAAACCGCTGGGCACTAGGCCGCTCCACTGCGGCGTCAATGGCCACGGCGGGCGTCTGCTACCAGCAGGTCAAAGAAAGGGTCGATCTCCGTCCAGCATGGCGGGACTGTACCGTCGTCCCACGACCTTGTACCTCCGAATCGCCCGTCGCCCCGGCTCAGCTCATCATCATCATTACCTGCGACGGACGTGCTACCGGGTCCCGTTGAACACGGCATGTCTGTATATAGGACGCGTCCCGGCTTGCTGGCCGAGTGCTGTCTGTTACATAGGCCGTCGCCGCCGCCGTTGCCTCGCTTGCTTGTTGTTGGGGGCCGGCGCGTCCATGCAGAGTCGCCGCCCATCGAGGAGCGCTTTGTTTTGTTTCCCGGCTTCACACTCCCCATCCGCTGCCGCAATGGGGTTCCCCGCTGCGGCGGACGTCCACCTAGGTTGTCTGACACCCCGACAGGAGCGGAGCGGTACCTCGAGTCCCCGTCAGAGTACCTGTCGCAAGGGTCTATACTGTACAGTCCCGTACACATGCAGATGCACAATTTCAAGTCGAGTAGTAGGTACGTATCAGTGGCAGACGACTCGGTGGGGTGGCGAAAGGCGGCAAACCCAGCAAAGAACCGCAGCCAGACTCCCCGCGCGCCGTCTTATGGACCGTCTGTACCCTCACGCCCGCCGAACGCCGCAGCTTTGGTTGGACGGTCCTTCACAGGACATCCGAGATCTCTGTTTCTGGCGGCCACTAATGCAGAGCAAGTCAAGCAGTGTCCGTCCAAGGGCAGCCATGGCGCATCAAGGCCGGTACGCTGCAACTCTCCCGGGGAGTGCCCCCCTCCCCCTTGCCCATGAGCTGCAGCGACGATTCGTACACGGTCCCTGACTCCATGGATCGACTCCCAAGCATGGGCCAGCCTGGGGAGGGGCGAGGGTTCGTCCGGCAGCCGGCCGTGGGGTCCGTCCGGAGCAGCAAAGTCCCATCGTCGGCCATCATGACAGGGTGCGGCGGCGGCACGCCCGTACGTACATACGAAAGTACAAGCACGAGCGGGCCAGCCAGCTTGTTGACGCCTCCTAGCAGAACCGCTCGCGCCGCAGCTCCAAGGACCGGGCCCGCAAATCGAAACATTCGCAGGTAGCGCGGGCGATTCGCCGACACGGAACAAAGTTGCATCACAGGCAGCTCAACCCGTCATGGAAATAGAAGGAGGTTACTGGCTCGCGGGGCATTACACTCGCGCTGGGCTCCGCGGTGGCGAGCCATTGCCCAGTGAGGAGGCCCCAGCGGCCAACAACGACAGGCGCGCGCCAGAGAACGGTCGGTGAGGGCGACGACGGGCTGCACTTGCACTGTATCTAAGCAATGTGGTAGCAGCAAGCTGCATGAACAGGAGTGGCCGGGTAGTGCGTGGCCGTCCCTCATGCCAGCTGCATGGATGGGCGAGTGGCTGGGATGTGGATCGAACGAACCTGACGAGGGCCACCGGGACCGCAGGCGCACGCCCCCCCGTCGCCTCGCTCGCTCGCTCGCACCAGAGGCGGAGGAGGAGGAGGAGGTTGGGCCGGCCCAGCAGGAGGGGCTTCGTGGCCAGCAGCTTTGTCGACTCAAGCATTGAACGGTGAGTGAGGCCCGGCTGATTGGGCGGTCGAGGAGGGGTCGCGAGGCAACTAGGCGCAAAACGGGCCTGGCCTGCTCGAGCCCTTCTGCAATGATGAGTTGGCAATGCTGCTGGTTTGACGATATTAATGAAAGGGGCAAGCGGCCGCACGCGCTTCGCGGGCAGGTCAGGTAACCCGGCGCATTCAAGGTGCGCGACAAAGACGCACGCTTGGCCGCCTTTTCTGGCCTCGTCGCGGGCCCTGATGTGGTTCGCCTGCGCGCGGGGTACTGCACTTGTTTGGTGATTTCGTGGCATGGATGCGATGCCGGCCTTGGGAGGGAGGGGGACGCCAGCGTCGACGTCGTCGTCGTCGACTGACGCCTGAATCTTGAGAGGCGGCAAGATTAATTGGCAACGCTCCCTTTCTCCGCGGCAGAGAGGGAGCAGTCAGCGCATGCTT